>NC_133145.1:10876829-11476829 GCF_048418815.1 Hemitrygon akajei
ATCCCATCCCAGAGACCCACACACCAACCATCCCATCCCAGAGACACACACACCGACCATCCCATCCCAGAGACACACACACCGACCATCCCATCCCAGAGACCCACACACTGACCATCCCCACACACTGACCATCCCATCCCAGAGACCCACACACTGACCATCCCCACACACTGACCATCCCATCCCAGAGACCCACACACTGACCATCCCCACACACTGACCATCCCATCCCAGAGACCCACACACTGACCATCCCATCCCAGAGACACACACACCGACCATCCCATCCCAGAGACCCACACACTGACGATCCCCACACACTGACCATCCCATCCCAGAGACCCACACACTGACCATCCCATCCCAGAGACCCACACACTGACCATCCCATCCCCGGAGACCCACACACAGACCATCCCATCCCATCCCAGAGACCCACACACTGACCATCCCATCCCCGGAGACCCACACACTGACCATCCCATCCCCGGAGACCCACACACTGACCATCCCCACACACCGATCATCCCATCCCAGTGACCCACACACTGACCATCCCATCCCAGAGACCCACACACTGACCATCTGCACACACCGACCGTCCCCACACACTGACCATCCCCACACACCGACCATCCCAACCCAGAGACCCACACACTGACCATCCCGTCCCAGAGACCCACACACCGACCATCCCCACACACTGACCATCCCATCCCAGAGACCCACACACCGACCATCCCCACACACTGACCATCCCATCCCAGAGACCCACACACTGACCATCCCCTCCCAGAGACCCACACACCGACCATCCCATCCCAGAGACCCACACACTGACCATCCCCACACACTGACCATCCCATCCCAGAGACCCACACACTGACCATCCCCTCCCAGAGACCCACACACCGACCATCCCATCCCAGAGACCCACACACTGACCATCCCCACACACTGACCATCCCATCCCAGAGACCCACACACTGACGATCCCCACACACTGACCATCCCATCCCAGAGACCCACACACTGACCATCCCATCCCAGAGACCCACACACTGACCATCCCCACACACTGACCATCCCATCCCAGAGACCCACACACTGACCATTCCCACACACCGACCATCCCATCCCAGAGACCCACACACTGACCATCCCCACACACTGACCATCCCATCCCAGAGACCCACACACCAACCATCCCATCCCCGGAGACCCACACACTGACCAGGTTTATTTACAGCACATGTACAGACAATCAATATTTACAAGACAGTAAGTATACTCAAATTACAATATGGTTACTACCGTCTATGAAACAGCCCTAGACCGCGGGGGACCACCGTTCATGGCCATCCCCCAATGTGCGTGCGGCGACTGCGTGCTGTCTAAGGGCAGCCGGGCATGGACGTATCATCGTAAAAGGGGCCAGGTGGCACCCTCCATCTTCTGCCGCTTAGACCATTTTAGCTTGGCCCAGGACCAAGCCCACCGGGAGATCCTCCTCACGCCGCACCCTTCCGAACTGGGTGCCTGTAGATGAGGAGCGCAGAACTAAAGTGCAGCCAGAACCTCGGCAGTCGCTTGAGAAACTCAAACAGTGGCTGCAATCACTCGTATTCCGTAAACACGTGATACACCGAGTCCTGCCACCCACTGAATGGAGAGCTGGACGGGGTGTCGATGACCCTGTTGTACGGGACTGCCCAATGCAGCACCTTCAACCCCAGGCCCCCAGTGTACAGGGGAAGCACCCCTGCGTAAAGGGACCTCCTCCGCTGCTGGATGGTAACAGGGACCGCCAAGGCGAGTCTGGTCGGGGAGGAAGGCAAGGAAGTGGAAGGTGTGCGGGAGAAGCTCGTACAAGAAATGCTTTGGAACGTCCCGGGACGGCACGGTGGGCATCCCGGCGAGACGGCTCACATTATGCGGGACCCTCCCCCTCGCGTTCTCCCGAGGCCTGGGTCCAACACGCACATCGGGTGGCGATTCAACCGGAACCTCTCCAGTACCCTGCGCCCTCCTGACACCCACCATACTGGGATTGGGCCAGCCACCCAGCAGTCAGAGGTGCCTTTCCCCAATGGCGCAGGAGCGCCCTGCCCAAATGGGGCCAGAGTTCACAGTTTCTGAGATACAGTATATATATAAACGGAGACAGTTGGTGTGTGGGCCTGGGGGAGGGGACAGTCAACATTTGGGCTGTCTGGGTTGTTTGGTTTAGCAGTGAGATGGTGTCACTTTGCAGCTTCAGAGTTCAGCGCTGATAACATAAGGATCAACACACTGGCATCATGGGGATTTTGGTTGTGCATTATGTGGGTGGTTATTGTCAATCATAGACAGCTGTAACATTGTAGCTGAACTTATCCTGTCTAATTTGCAGGGAAGTGTGTGAGAGCTCCGTGCTACTTTGCCTGAAGAGGAGATTCCACACGGATATACATTATGTGAGCATTGCTTATTACATTTAACACAACAGGATGCTGATCTGTAATTTTTATGTCAATCAGAATTTTATATTATTGTGAAGTATTTTATCACAGTAACCAATGGTCTTCCACAGCTACCTGGACTATACCTCATCCCACACTGCAACTTGTAAAAACGCCACCCCCTTCTCTCAATTCCTGTCTCCACTGCATCTGCTCTCGGGATGAGGCTTTTCATTCTAGAATGAAGGAGATGTCCTTGTTTTTCAAAGAAAGGGGCTTCCCTTCCTCCACCATCAATGCTGCCCTTAACCACATCTCTTCCATTTCATGCATGTCTGCTCTTACCCCATCCTCTCGTCACACTATCAGGTCCTCACGTACCACCCCACCAGTCTCTGCATCCAGCACATAATTCTCTGAAACGTCTGCCACGTTTTACTGGCCTCCAACTGGATCCTACCATCAAACCCTTCTTTCCCTCCCCCCCACTTTTGCTTTCTGCAGGGATCGCTCCCTATGTAACTCTCTTGTCTATTTGTCCCTCTCCACTGATCTTCCTCCTGGTACTTATCCTTGCAATTGGAACAAGTTCTACACCTGCCCCTACATCTCCTCCCTCACCACCATTCAGGGCCCCAAACAGTCCTTCCAGGTGAGGCGACACTTCACCTGTTAGTCTGTTGCAGTCATATACTGTGTCCGGTGCTCCCAGCGGGGCTTCCTGTATATCAGTGAGACCTGACGTAAATTGGGAGACAGCTTCACCGAGCATCTATGATCTGTCTGCCAGAACAAGCGGGATCTCCCAGTGGCCACCCGTTTCAATTCTACTTCCTATTCTGATATGTCCATCCATGGCCTCCTCCACGATCGGGATAAGGCCACACAGGTTGAGGAACAACAACTTTTATTCCGTTGGGGTAGCCTCCAATCTGATGGCATGAACACCGATTTCTCAAACTTCCAGTAATGCCTTCCCCGCACCTCCTTCACCATTTCTCATCCCCTTGGCCCTCTCTCATGTTATCTCCTTGCCCGCATTTCACCTCCCTCTGGTGCTCTTCCCCCTCCCCCTTTTTTTCTTTCTTCCATGGCCTTCTGTCTCTTTCACCAATCAACTTCCCAGCTCTTTGCTCCATCCCTCCCCCTCCAAGCTTCACCTGTCACCCGGTGTTTCTCTCTCCCCTCCCCCCACCTTTCAGATCTATTCCTCAACTTTTTTTCTCCTGTCCTACCAAAGGGTTTTGTTCCGGAACGTCGACTGTTTTTTTCCATAGATGCTGCCTGGCCTGTTGATTTCAATATTTTGTGTGCCTTGCTTGGAATTCCAGCATCTGCAGATTTTCTCTTGTTCATCACTTTAATTGTGTGCGTTGTCCTCTCTCACATTTACATTTACTGTTATCCCACAATGTCAGTGAATGATGTTTTTTTTTGTTCAACAACATGCTTAGCAGGTCTTACTGAGAATTGCTTTTGTTTAGGTGTTTAAATATTGAGCAATTTTGAATGAACATGTTTGTTCAAAGTAAATTTATTATGACAATACATGTATGTCATCATATACAACCCCAAGATTCATTTACCTGCAGAGATATTCAATGAGTCTTATTATCTTAATTAGACTCTTCAGAAAAGTTAACAAATTTCACGTCACATGTCGGGGATCATAAACCTGATTCTGATTTCCATTGCAGTGGGGTGATCTGAGTGTGAGTCAGTGTACATTTATGGATATGTATGTGCATGCTAATCTGAGACTATAATAGATATGACAATGTAACTATTTGCCAATAAATATGGTTTGTGTTAAAATTAATATGTAAAGCTTTACATATTAAGTTGGTATTTAAATGTATGGAATATATTGTGGAGTATTTGATTGTGTTAACAATACATGTGTGAATGTATGTAGACATCTCAGGTTGGAGTCAATTGGTCTGTTTGTGGCTAAATATCACTTATTGTCAGGGAAGTCCTCTACATTATTCTGTTCTCCCAGGAATGTTGCTGGGTGGCTGAGAGATACTATCAGGATTGATAATGGAAGGTATTATATCTGTGGTTCTATGTGTAAGTTGGGTAGATACATATGTGAGGGCAAATACATCAGTATATATATGGGGCAATGTCAGTCTGTCTGTACGGGACAATGTCAGTCAATCTGTATGGGGCAATGTCAGTCAATCTGTCTGTATAGGGCAATGTCAGTCTGTCTGTCTGTACGGGGCAATGTCAGTCAATCTGTCTGTACAGGGCAATGTCAGTCTGTCTGTATGTGGCAATGTCAGTCAATCAGTCTATTTGGGGCAATGTCAGTCAGTCAGTCTGTATGGGGCAATGTCAGTCAGTCTGTCTGTACAGGGCAATGTCAGTCTGTCTGTCTGTACAGGGCAATGTCAGTCAATCTGTCTGTATGGGGCAATGTCAGTCAGTCAGTCTGTATGGGGCAATGTCAGTCAATCTGTCTGTATGGGGCAATGTCAGTCAGTCAGTCTGTATGGGGCAATGTCAGTCAATCAGTCTGTATGGGGCAATGTCAGTCAATCTGTCTGTACGGGGCAATGTCAGTCTGTCTGTCTGTACAGGGCAATGTCAGTCAATCTGTCTGTATGGGGCAATGTCAGTCAGTCAGTCTGTATGGGGCAATGTCAGTCAATCAGTCTGTATGGGGCAATGTCAGTCAATCTGTCTGTACGGGGCAATGTCAGTCAGTCTGTCTGTACAGGGCAATGTCAGTCAGTCTGTCTGTATGTGGCAATGTCAGTCAATCAGTCTGTACGGGGCAATGTCAGTCTGTCTGTATGTGGCAATGTCAGTCAATCAGTCTGTATGGGGCAATGTCAGTCAGTCAGTCTGTATGGGGCAATGTCAGTCAGTCTGTCTGTACAGGGCAATGTCAGTCAGTCTGTCTGTATGTGGCAATGTCAGTCAATCAGTCTGTATGGGGCAATGTTAGTCAATCTGTCTGTACGGGGCAATGTCAGTCTGTCTGTATGTGGCAATGTCAGTCAATCAGTCTGTATGGGGCAATGTCAGTCAGTCAGTCTGTACAGGGCAATGTCAGTCAATCTGTCTGTACGGGGCAATGTCAGTCTGTCTGTATGTGGCAATGTCAGTCAATCAGTCTGTATGGGGCAATGTCTGTCAGTCTGTCTGTACGGGGCAATGTCAGTCAATCAGTCTGTACAGGGCAATGTCAGTCTGTCTGTATGTGGCAATGTCAGTCAATCAGTCTATTTGGGGCAATGTCAGTCAGTCTGTCTGTACAGGGCAATGTCAGTCAGTCTGTCTGTATGTGGCAATGTCAGTCAATCAGTCTGTATGGGGCAATGTCAGTCAGTCAGTCTGTATGGGGCAATGTCAGTCAGTCTGTATGTGGCAATGTCAGTCAATCAGTCTGTATGGGGCAATGTCAGTCAGTCTGTCTGTATGTGGCAATGTCAGTCAATCAGTCTGTATGGGGCAATGTCAGTCAGTCTGTATGTGGCAATGTCAGTCAATCAGTCTGTATGGGGCAATGTCAGTCAGTCAGTCTGTATGGGGCAATGTCAGTCAGTCAGTCTGTATGGGGCAATGTCAGTCAATCAGTCTGTATGGGGCAATGTCAGTCAGTCAGTCTGTATGGGGCAATGTCAGTCAGTCTGTCTGTACAGGGCAATGTCAGTCAATCAGTCTGTATGGGGCAATGTTAGTCAATCTGTCTGTATGGGGCAATGTCAGTCAGTCAGTCTGTATGGGGCAATGTTAGTCAATCTGTCTGTACGGGGCAATGTCTGTCAGTCTGTCTGTATGGGGCAATGTCAGTCAATCAGTCTGTACGGGGCAATGTCTGTCAGTCTGTCTGTACGGGGCAATGTCAGTCAGTCAGTCTGTATAGGGCAATGTCAGTCAGTCTGTCTGTATAGGGCAATGTCAGTCAGTCTGTCTGTACGGGGCAATGTCAGTCAATCAGTCTGTATGGGGCAATGTTAGTCAATCTGTCTGTATGGGGCAATGTCAGTCAATCAGTCTGTATGGGGCAATGTCAGTCAGTCTGTCTGTATGGGGCAATGTCAGTCAGTCAGTCTGTATGGGGCAATGTCAGTCAGTCTGTCTGTATGGGGCAATGTCAGTCAGTCTGTCTGTACGGGGCAATGTCAGTCAATCAGTCTGTATGGGGCAATGTTAGTCAATCTGTCTGTATGGGGCAATGTCAGTCAGTCAGTCTGTACGGGGCAATGTCAGTCAGTCTGTCTGTATGGGGCAATGTCAGTCAGTCAGTCTGTATGGGGCAATGTCAGTCAGTCAGTCTGTATGGGGCAATGTCAGTCAGTCTGTCTGTACGGTGCAATGTCAGTCAATCAGTCTGTATGGGGCAATGTTAGTCAATCTGTCTGTATGGGGCAATGTCAGTCAGTCAGTCTGTATAGGGCAATGTCAGTCAGTCTGTCTGTACGGGGCAATGTCAGTCAATCAGTCTGTATGGGGCAATGTCAGTCAGTCAGTCTGTATGGGGCAATGTCAGTCAGTCTGTCTGTATGGGGCAATGTCAGTCAGTCAGTCTGTATGGGGCAATGTCAGTCAGTCAGTCTGTATGGGGCAATGTCAGTCAATCAGTCTGTATGGGGCAATGTCAGTCTGTCTGTCTGTACAGGGCAATGTCAGTCTGTCTGTATGTGGCAATGTCAGTCAATCAGTCTGTATGGGGCAATGTCAGTCAGTCAGTCTGTATGGGGCAATGTCAGTCAGTCAGTCTGTATGGGGCAATGTCAGTCAATCAGTCTGTATGGGGCAATGTCAGTCTGTCTGTCTGTACAGGGCAATGTCAGTCTGTCTGTATGTGGCAATGTCAGTCAATCAGTCTGTATGGGGCAATGTCAGTCAGTCAGTCTGTATGGGGCAATGTCAGTCAGTCAGTCTGTATGGGGCAATGTCAGTCAATCAGTCTGTATGGGGCAATGTCAGTCTGTCAGTCTGTATGGGGCAATGTCAGTCTGTCTGTATGGGGCAATGTCAGTCAGTCAGTCTGTACGGGGCAATGTCAGTCAGTCAGTCTGTATGGGGCAATGTCAGTCTGTCAGTCTGTATGGGGCAATGTCAGTCAATCAGTCTGTATGGGGCAATGTCAGTCAGTCAGTCTGTATGGGGCAATGTCAGTCAGTCAGTCTGTATGGGGCAATGTCAGTCAATCAGTCTGTATGGGGCAATGTCAGTCTGTCTGTCTGTACAGGGCAATGTCAGTCTGTCTGTATGTGGCAATGTCAGTCAATCAGTCTGTATGGGGCAATGTCAGTCAGTCAGTCTGTATGGGGCAATGTCAGTCAGTCAGTCTGTATGGGGCAATGTCAGTCAATCAGTCTGTATGGGGCAATGTCAGTCTGTCAGTCTGTATGGGGCAATGTCAGTCAATCAGTCTGTATGGGGCAATGTCAGTCAGTCAGTCTGTATGGGGCAATGTCAGTCAGTCAGTCTGTATGGGGCAATGTCAGTCAGTCAGTCTGTACGGGGCAATGTCAGTCAGTCTGTCTGTACAGGGCAATGTCAGTCAGTCTGTCTGTATGTGGCAATGTCAGTCAATCAGTCTGTATGGGGCAATGTCAGTCAATCAGTCTGTATGTGGCAATGTCAGTCAATCAGTCTGTATGGGGCAATGTCAGTCAGTCTGTCTGTATGTGGCAATGTCAGTCAGTCTGTCTGTATGGGGCAATGTCAGTCAATCAGTCTGTATGGGGCAATGTCAGTCAATCAGTCTGTATGGGGCAATGTCAGTCAGTCAGTCTGTATGGGGCAATGTCAGTCAGTCTGTCTGTACAGGGCAATGTCAGTCAGTCTGTCTGTATGTGGCAATGTCAGTCAATCAGTCTGTACGGGGCAATGTCAGTCTGTCTGTATGTGGCAATGTCAGTCAATCAGTCTGTATGGGGCAATGTCAGTCAGTCAGTCTGTATGGGGCAATGTCAGTCAGTCTGTCTGTACAGGGCAATGTCAGTCAGTCTGTCTGTATGTGGCAATGTCAGTCAATCAGTCTGTATGGGGCAATGTCAGTCAGTCAGTCTGTATGGGGCAATGTCAGTCAGTCTGTCTGTACAGGGCAATGTCAGTCAGTCTGTCTGTATGTGGCAATGTCAGTCAATCAGTCTGTATGGGGCAATGTCAGTCAGTCTGTATGGGGCAATGTCAGTCAGTCTGTATGGGGCAATGTCAGTCAGTCTGTCTGTATGTGGCAATGTCAGTCAGTCAGTCTGTATGGGGCAATGTCAGTCAGTCTGTCTGTATGTGGCAATGTCAGTCAATCAGTCTGTATGGGGCAATGTCAGTCAGTCTGTCTGTACGGGGCAACGTTAGTCAATCTGTCTGTAAGGGGCAATGTCAGTCAGTCTGTCTGTCTGTACAGGGCAATGTCAGTCAATCTGTCTGTAAGGGGCAATGTCAGTCAGTCTGTCTGTCTGTATAGGGCAATGTCAGTCTGTCTGTCTGTACGGGGCAATGTCAGTCAATCTGTCTGTACAGGGCAATGTCAGTCTGTCTGTATGTGGCAATGTCAGTCAATCAGTCTATTTGGGGCAATGTCAGTCAGTCTGTCTGTACAGGGCAATGTCAGTCTGTCTGTCTGTATGGGGCAATGTTAGTCAATCTGTCTGTATGGGGCAATGTCAGTCAGTCAGTCTGTATGGGGCAATGTCAGTCAGTCTGTCTGTACAGGGCAATGTCAGTCAATCTGTCTGTATGGGGCAATGTCAGTCAATCTGTCTGTACGGGGCAATGTCAGTCTGTCTGTATGTGGCAATGTCAGTCAATCAGTCTGTATGGGGCAATGTCAGTCAGTCTGTATGGGGCAATGTCAGTCAGTCTGTCTGTACGGGGCAATGTCAGTCAATCAGTCTATTTGGGGCAATGTCAGTCAGTCTGTCTGTACAGGGCAATGTCAGTCAATCTGTCTGTATGGGGCAATGTCAATCTGTCTGTATGTGGCAATGTCAGTCAATCAGTCTATTTGGGGCAATGTCAGTCAATCAGTCTGTACGGGGCAATGTCAGTCAGTCTGTATGTGACAATGTCAGTCAATCTGTTTGTACGGGGCAATGTCCGTCAGTCTGTCTGTCTGTCTGTACAGGCAATGTTAGTCAGTCAGTCTGTATGGGGCAATGTCAGTCAATCAGTCTGTATGGGGCAATGTCAGTCAATCTGTCTGTACGGGGCAATGTCAGTCTGTCTGTATGTGGCAATGTCAGTCAATCAGTCTGTATGGGGCAATGTCAGTCAGTCTGTATGGGGCAATGTCAGTCAATCAGTCTGTATGGGGCAATGTCAGTCAATCTGTCTGTACGGGGCAATGTCAGTCTGTCTGTACAGGGCAATGTCAGTCAATCTGTCTGTATGGGGCAATGTCAGTCAATCTGTCTGTACGGGGCAATGTCAGTCTGTCTGTATGGGGCAATGTCAGTCAATCTGTCTGTATGGGGCAATGTCAGTCAATCTGTCTGTACGGGGCAATGTCAGTCTGTCTGTATGTGGCAATGTCAGTCAATCAGTCTGTATGGGGCAATGTCAGTCAGTCTGTATGGGGCAATGTCAGTCAATCAGTCTGTATGGGGCAATGTTAGTCAATCAGTCTGTATGGGGCAATGTCAGTCAATCTGTCTGTACGGGGCAATGTCAGTCTGTCTGTATGTGGCAATGTCAGTCAATCAGTCTGTATGGGGCAATGTCAGTCAGTCTGTATGGGGCAATGTCAGTCAATCAGTCTGTATGGGGCAATGTCAGTCAGTCTCTCTGTACGGGGCAATGTCAGTCAATCTGTCTGTATGGGGCAATGTCAGTCAATCTGTCTGTATGGGGCAATGTCAGTCTGTCTGTACAGGGCAATGTCAGTCAATCTGTCTGTATGGGGCAATGTCAGTCAATCTGTCTGTACGGGGCAATGTCAGTCTGTCTGTATGGGGCAATGTCAGTCAATCTGTCTGTATGGGGCAATGTCAGTCAATCTGTCTGTACGGGGCAATGTCAGTCTGTCTGTATGTGGCAATGTCAGTCAATCAGTCTGTATGGGGCAATGTCAGTCAGTCAGTCTGTATGGGGCAATGTTAGTCAATCAGTCTGTATGGGGCAATGTCAGTCAATCTGTCTGTACGGGGCAATGTCAGTCTGTCTGTATGTGGCAATGTCAGTCAATCAGTCTGTATGGGGCAATGTCAGTCAGTCTGTATGGGGCAATGTCAGTCAATCAGTCTGTATGGGGCAATGTCAGTCAGTCTCTCTGTACGGGGCAATGTCAGTCAATCTGTCTGTATGGGGCAATGTCAGTCAATCAGTCTGTACAGGGCAATGTCAGTCAGTCTCTCTGTACGGGGCAATGTCAGTCAATCTGTCTGTACAGGGCAATGTCAGTCAATCAGTCTGTATGGGGCAATGTCAGTCAGTCAGTCTGTATGGGGCAATGTTAGTCAATCAGTCTGTATGGGGCAATGTCAGTCAATCTGTCTGTACGGGGCAATGTCAGTCTGTCTGTATGTGGCAATGTCAGTCAATCAGTCTGTATGGGGCAATGTCAGTCAGTCTGTATGGGGCAATGTCAGTCAATCAGTCTGTATGGGGCAATGTCAGTCAGTCTCTCTGTACGGGGCAATGTCAGTCAATCTGTCTGTATGGGGCAATGTCAGTCAATCAGTCTGTATGGGGCAATGTCAGTCAGTCTCTCTGTACGGGGCAATGTCAGTCAATCTGTCTGTATGGGGCAATGTCAGTCAATCTGTCTGTATGGGGCAATGTCAGTCAATCAGTCTGTATGGGGCAATGTTAGTCAATCAGTCTGTATGGGGCAATGTCAGTCAGTCAGTCTGTATGGGGCAATGTCAGTCAGTCTGTCTGTACAGGGCAATGTCAGTCAATCTGTCTGTATGGGGCAATGTCAGTCAGTCTGTCTGTACGGGGCAATGTCAGTCAATCAGTCTGTATGGGGCAATGTTAGTCAATCTGTCTGTATGGGGCAATGTCAGTCAATCTGTCTGTATGGGGCAATGTCAGTCAATCTGTCTGTACGGGGCAATGTCAGTCTGTCTGTATGTGGCAATGTCAGTCAATCAGTCTGTATGGGGCAATGTCAGTCAGTCTGTATGGGGCAATGTCAGTCAGTCTGTCTGTACGGGGCAATGTCAGTCAATCAGTCTATTTGGGGCAATGTCAGTCAGTCTGTCTGTACAGGGCAATGTCAGTCAATCTGTCTGTATGGGGCAATGTCAGTCAATCTGTCTGTATGGGGCAATGTCAATCTGTCTGTATGGGGCAATGTCAGTCAATCAGTCTGTATGGGGCAATGTCAGTCAGTCAGTCTGTATGGGGCAATGTCAGTCAATCTGTCTGTATGGGGCAATGTCAGTCAATCTGTCTGTATGGGGCAATGTCAATCTGTCTGTATGGGGCAATGTCAGTCAATCAGTCTGTATGGGGCAATGTCAGTCAGTCAGTCTGTATGGGGCAATGTCAGTCTGTCAGTCTGTATGGGGCAATGTCAGTCTGTCAGTCTGTATGGGGCAATGTCAGTCTGTCTGTATGTGGCAATGTCAGTCAATCAGTCTGTACGGGGCAATGTCAGTCAATCAGTCTGTATGGGGCAATGTCAGTCAATCAGTCTGTACAGGGCAATGTCAGTCAGTCTGTCTGTATGTGGCAATGTCAGTCAATCAGTCTGTACGGGGCAATGTCAGTCTGTCTGTATGTGACAATGTCAGTCAATCTGTTTGTACGGGGCAATGTCCGTCAGTCTGTCTGTCTGTCTGTACAGGCAATGTCAGTCAATCTGTCTGTACAGGGCAATGTCAGTCAATCTGTCTGTATGGGGCAATGTTAGTCAATCTGTCTGTATGGGGCAATGTCAGTCAGTCTGTCTGTCTGTACAGGGCAATATCAGTCAATCTGTCTGTAGGGGGCAATGTTAGTCAGTCTGTCTGTCTGTACGGGGCAATGTCAGTCAGTCTGTCTGTACGGGGCAATGTCAGTCAATCAGTCTGTACGGGGCAATGTCAGTCAGTCTGTCTGTACGGGGCAATGTTAGTCAATCTGTCTGTAAGGGGCAATGTCAGTCAATCTGTCTGTACGGGGCAATGTCAGTCAATCTGTCTGTACGGGGCAATGTCAGTCAGTCTGTCTGTACGGGGCAATGTTAGTCAATCAGTCTGTACGGGGCAATGTCAGTCAGTCTGTCTGTACGGGGCAATGTTAGTCAATCTGTCTGTACGGGGCAATGTCTGTCAGTCTGTCTGTAAGGGGCAATGTCAGTCAATCAGTCTGTACGGGACAATGTCAGTCAGTCTGTCTGTACGGGGCAATGTCAGTCAATCTGTCTGTAAGGGGCAATGTCTGTCAGTCTGTCTGTATGGGGCAATGTCTGTCAGTCTGTCTGTACAGGGCAATGTCAGTCAGTCTGTCTGTATGGGACAATGTCTGTCAGTCTGTCTGTACGGGGCAATGTCAGTCAGTCTGTCTGTACGGGGCAATGTCTGTCAATCTGTCCATACAGGCCAATGTCAGTCAGTCAGTCTGTCTGTAGGAGGAACGTCAGTCAGTCTATATGTACGTGGCAATGTCAGTCAGTCTGTGTGTGTATGGGGCATTGTCAGTCTGTATGTTTGAGGCAATGTCAGCCTGTGTGTGTGGGGGGCACTATCTGTCAGTCTGTCTGTATGGGGTAATGTCAGTCAGTCTGTCTTTATGGGACATTGTCTGTCAGTCTGTGTGTGTGGGGCAATATTTGCGCCACCCTGAGCAGGGTGAATGTACGGAAGGCAGCTGGTCTGGATGGAATACCTGGCCGTGCTCTCAGAGTCTGTGCAGGGCAGTTGTCCAGGGTCTTCAAGGACATTTTCAATCTGTCCCTGGTCCAGACAGTTGTCCCCACAAGCTTCAAGATCGCCACCATCGTGCCAGTGCCGAAGCATTCCACTGCCACAGGCCTGAATGACTTCTGCCCAGTTGTACTCACCCCCATTATTGCAAAGTGCTTTGAAAGTCTGGTTCTATCACATCTGAAATCCTGTGTGCCCACTATCCTGGACCCCCATCAATTTGCCTATAGGCAGTAGCAGGTCAACAGAGGACGCCGTCTTCACGGCGTTTCACTGACTAACAGATCCCAATCTGTTAAGTTAGACAACCTCTCCTCCATTCTCACCCTGAATACTGGCATGCCTCAGGTCTGTGTGCTGAACTCCCTTTTCATCTATGACTGCTTTCCTGTACATTCAGATTCAGATTCAGTTTATTGTCATTTAGAAACCACAAATGCAATGAAGTTAAAAAATGAGACAACGTTCCCCCAGAATTGCTTTTGTCATATCACAAAAGCATATGACAAAACAGACTACACCAGAAAATCCATGTAACGTTTGGCAATCCCCAATCCAGAGTCCGGAGAGGCTGCTGCGTATTAATATCGTGCTACCGTCTAGCGCGTTCCCCGGAAAGGAGCTCCAAATCCACCAGACAAAACAAGACCAAAAACTAAAGCTACAAGACCACATAATTACAACATATAGTTACAACAGTGCAAACAAAAGCATAATTGATAAAAAAACAGACTATGGGCACAGTAAAAATAGTCCAAGATGTTACATGGTTCTAGCTCCATAATCAAGTTCACAGACGACACCATGGTGGTTGGCCTGATCAGAGGGGATGACGAGACGGCCTACAGGGACAAGATCCAGCACCTGGCTGCGTGGTGTGCCGACAACAACCTGGCCCTTCACCCAGAAGACCAAAGAGATCGTTGTGGACTTCAGGCATGCTAGGAGCCACACTCACGTCCCCATCTACATCAACGGAGCCGTAGTGGAGCATGTATCAAGCTTAAAATTCCTTGGTGTCCACATTTCCGAGGATCTCACCTGGTCCTGAACTCCTCCATCCTGATCAAAAAGGCGCAACAGCATCTTTATTTCCTGTGGAGCATCAAGAAAGCTCACCTCTGTCCCAGGATACTGACGGACTTTTACCGCTGTACCATTGAGAGCATACTCATCAACTGCATCTCGGTGTGGTATGGCAATTGTCCCGTATCAGACCGCAAAGCACTCCAGCGGGTGGTGAAAACTGCCCAGTGGATTATTGGCACCCAATTGCCCACCATTGAGAACATCTACCATAAACGCTGCCTGGGCAGGGCGAAAAGCATTATCAAGGATGCATCTCACCCTACCATGGACTTTTTACTCTCCTCCCATCCAGAGGCACTACAGGAGCATCTGCTCCCTCACCAGCGGGCTCAGGAAGAGCTTCTTCCCTGAGGCTGTGACCCTGCTGAACCTCACATCACAGCACTAAGCAGTACTGCACCCATATTGTACTGCCTTAGTACTTTTATATTTGTGTGCTGTTGCACTTACTTTTTATTCTCAGTTATTTTGTTAATAACACTATTCTTTACATTTCTGTTCAGATGCTAACTGCATTTCATTGGCTTTGTATCTGTACTCGGCACAACGACAATAAAGTTGAATCTGATCTAATCTGTCAGTCTGTCTGTATGGGGCAATGTCAGTCAGTCTGATTGTATGGGGCATTGTCAGTCTGTGTGTGTGGGGTGATGTCCGTCAGTCTGTGTGTGTGGGGCGATGCCCGTCGGTCTGTGTGTGTGGGGTGATGTCCGTCAGTCTGTGTGTGTGGGGCGATGCCCGTCAGTCTGTGTGTGTGGGGTGATGTCCGTCAGTCTGTGTGTGTGTGGGATGATGTATGTCAGTCTGTGTGTGTGGGGTGATGCCCGTCGGTCTGTGTGTGTGTGGGGTGATGTCCGTCAGTCTGTGTGTGTGGGGTGATGCCCGTCAGTCTGTGTGTGTGTGGGGTGATGTCCGTCGGTCTGTGTGTGTGGGGTGATGCCCGTCGGTCTGTGTGTGTGGGGTGATGCCCGTCAGTCTGTGTGTGTGTGGGGTGATGCCCGTCGGTCTGTGTGTGTGGGGTGATGTCCGTCAGTCTGTGTGTGTGGGGTGATGCCCGTCGGTCAGTCTGTGTGTGTGGGTGATGCCCGTCAGTCTGTGTGTGTGGGGTGATGTCCGTCAGTCTGTGTGTTTGTGTGTGTGTGGGGTGATGTCCGTCGGTCTGTGTGTGTGGGGTGATGTCTGTCGGTCTGTGTGTATGGGGTGATGTCCGTCGGTCTGTGTGTGTGGGGTGATGTCTGTCGGTCTGTGTGTATGGGGTGATGTCCGTCGGTCTGTGTGTATGGGGTGATGTCTGTTTGTGTGTGTGGGGTGATGTCCGTCAGTCTGTGTGTGTGGGGTGATGCCCGTCGGTCTGTGTGTGTGTGGGGTGATGTCCGTCAGTCTGTGTGTGTGGGGTGATGTATGTCAGTCTGTGTGTGTGGGGTGATGTCCGTCGGTCTGTGTGTGTGGGGTGATGTCCGTCAGTCTGTGTGTGTGGGGTGATGTCCGTCGGTCTGTGTGTGTGGGGTGATGTCTGTTTGTGTGTGTGGGGTGATGCCCGTTGGTCTGTGTGTGTGTGGGATGATGTCTGTCAGTCTGTGTGTGTGGGGCGATGCCCGTTGGTCTGTGTGTGTGGGGTGATGTCCGTCAGTCTGTGTGTGTGTGGGGTGATGTCCGTCAGTCTGTGTGTGTGGGGTGATGCCCGTTGGTCTGTGTGTGTGGGGTGATGTCCGTCAGTCTGTGTGTGTGTGGGGTGATGTCCGTCAGTCTGTGTGTGTGTGGGATGATGTCTGTCAGTCTGTGTGTGTGGGGCGATGCCCGTCGGTCTGTGTGTGTGGGGTGATGTCCGTCAGTCTGTGTGTGTGGGATGATGTATGTCAGTCTGTGTGTGTGGGGCGATGCCCGTCGGTCTGTGTGTGTGGGGTGATGTCCGTCAGTCTGTGTGTGTGGGATGATGTATGTCAGTCTGTGTGTGTGGGGCGATGCCCGTCGGTCTGTGTGTGTGGGGTGATGTCCGTCAGTCTGTGTGTGTGTGGGATGATGTATGTCAGTCTGTGTGTGTGGGGCGATGCCCATCGGTCTGTGTGTGTGGGGTGATGTCCGTCGGTCTGTGTGTGTGGGGCGATGCCCGTCGGTCTGTGTGTGTGGGGCGATGCCCATCGGTCTGTGTGTGTGGGGTGATGCCCGTCGGTCTGTGTGTGTGGGGCGATGCCCGTCGGTCTGTGTGTGTGGGGTGATGTCCGTCAGTCTGTGTGTGTGTGGGGTGATGTCCGTCAGTCTGTGTGTGTGTGGGATGATGTATGTCAGTCTGTGTGTGTGGGGCGATGCCCATCGGTCTGTGTGTGTGGGGTGATGTCCGTCAGTCTGTGTGTGTGGGGCGATGCCCGTCGGTCTGTGTGTGTGGGGCGATGCCCATCGGTCTGTGTGTGTGGGGTGATGCCCGTCGGTCTGTGTGTGTGGGGTGATGCCCGTCGGTCTGTGTGTGTGGGGCGATGTCCATCAGTCTGTGTGTGTGGGGTGATGTCCGTCAGTCTGTGTGTGTGGGGTGATGCCCGTCGGTCTGTGTGTGTGGGGTGATGTCCGTCAGTCTGTGTCTGTGTGGGGTGATGTATGTGTGTAATGTCTGGGTGAGGATAAGATAGAAGCCAAGTGGGTCGGTGATGTGGAGGGATTGTGTGAGCTGGTATACACACAGAGGTGGTGTGCCATTTTGTGGATGCGATAGTGTCTGTCAGTCTACAGTTGCAGTTGCATTCTATCAATGCAGTACATTCTGCATTCTGTCAAAGCGGTACATTCTGCGTTCTGTCAATGCGGTACATTCTGTGTTCTGTCAATGCAGTTCATTCTGCATTCTGTCAATGCAGTGCATTCTGCGTTCTGTCAATGCAGTGCATTCTGCGTTCTGTCAATGCAGTACATTCTGCGTTCTGTCAATGCAGTGTATTCTGCGTTCTGTCAATGCAGTACATTCTGCGTTCTGTCAATGCAGTGTATTCTGCGTTCTGTCAATGCAGTGCATTCTGCGTTCTGTCAATGCAGTACATTCTGCGTTCTGTCAATGCAGTGCATTCTGCGTTCTGTCAATGCAGTGCATTCTGCGTTCTGTCAATGCAGTACATTCTGCGTTCTGTCAATGCAGTGCATTCTGCGTTCTGTCAATGCAGTACATTCTGCGTTCTGTCAATGCAGTGCATTCTGCGTTCTGTCAATGCAGTACATTCTGCGTTCTGTCAATGCAGTGTATTCTGCGTTCTGTCAATGCAGTGCATTCTGCGTTCTGTCAATGCAGTGCATTGTGCGTTCTATCAATGCAGTGCATTGTGCGTTCTATCAATGCAGTGCATTGTGCGTTCTATCAATGCAGTGCATTCTGCGTTCTATCAATGCAGTGCATTCTGCATTCTATCAATGCAGTACATTGCTCTCAATACGTCAGAAGTTGATCTTGGCCTGAGAGTTGTGATTTTGAATATTTAAGTCATTGCTCCTTCTTTTACAGACTTACATTTGGAACATTCTGGTTTCATTGAACCCTTACAAGTGTGTTGGGATATACTCCGCAGAATCTGTTAAACAATACAGGAGAAAGGAGCTTTCTGAGAATCCTCCGTAAGTCCCCACTGGGCTGTGGTTCATTATCCGTTTGACTTGAATAATTAGAAAATGAGTAAAGATTAAAAGGTGAAGATTATGTTTATTTGTTACATGGACAGCAACCCATTGGAACATAATGTGAAATATTTAGTTTGCATCAACAACCAACATAATCCAAGGATGTGCTGGGGGCAGCCTGCAAGTGTCTTCATGCTACTGGTACCAACATAGCAATCCCACAATTCACTAACGTCTTTGGACTGTGGGAGGAAACCAGAGCATCTGGAGGAAATCCAGAGTCACAGGTCAAAGGTACAAACTCCTTACAGACAGTGGAGGGAATCAGAAACAGATTGCTGTAAAGATGGCACTGTAAAGAGTTACACTAACCACTATGGCACTGTGCCATCCATGAAGTTTGCCATCATTTCAATATTTTCAAGCATCTTCGATATTTTGAATTAAAGAATAATTGCCAAATTCACATCTTTGGGAAACTCAAGCAGATTTGCCCAATTTGCCTGAGTGTAGCCTTGGTCAGAATTGTGTAAATAAAAGGCCTATCAGATCTCTGTCTGCTTCCACATCTTCCTTCACTACCACAACATAGCCAACATTTGCACCCTCCCCCTCCCCCTCATAATATATTTATATATATTATCTGGGGGCTCCATAGCCAACATTTGCACCCTCCCCCTCCCCCTCATAATATATTTATATATATTATCTGGGGGCTCCATAGCCAACATTTGCACCCTCCCCCCTCCCCCTCATAATATATTTATATATATTAGCTGGGGGCTCCATAGCCAACATTTGCACCCTCCCCCTCCCCCTCATAATATATTTATATATATTAGCTGGGGGCTCCATAGCCAACATTTGCACCTTCCCCATTATTCAAGCTCAAATCTCTCCCTCCTCCCTGCTCTGTGTCTACTTCCCTAAACTTCTCAACCCATGACCCCCCCACACTGCTCCATATAACAATGGCGGGGTCTATTTTATCATGCGCCTTTCCTGGGGTTGCAGCTGGGAGGCCTCCAGTGTTGTCTGTGTAGAATCTGGAATAAGAGCAGATTCGGGTAAAGCTGTTGCTTCTTGGTGGCTCCAGTGGGAGGGGTGTACGTCAGTGTCAGCCCTATAGAAGGTGGGAGAGACAGGCTAAAAGGAGCAGATTCGGGTAAAGCTGTTGCTTCTTGGTGGCTCCAGTGGCAGGGGTGTACGTCAGTGTCAGCCCTATAGAAGGTGGGAGAGACAGGCTAAAAGGAGCAGATTCGGGTAAAGCTGTTGCTTCTTGGTGGCTCCAGTGGGAGGGGTGTACGTCAGTGTCAGCCGTATAGAAGGTGGGAGAGACAGGCTAAAAGGAGCAGATTCGGGGAAGGCTGGTCTTTTTGGGCTGCACAGGCCTGGAGCTGGTCGGCATCTAACCTCTGCTACAAATAAAAGAAGGGTGGCTCAAGTGGAGCATCATTGCTGGAGCGGCCATTGTCTGAGTGTGCCAGTGATAGAGTGTGAAGGATTTGGCTTAACAGGCTTTGGTGTGAACAGGTGAGGCTGTTTCTTTTTTGGTATAGGGTGGTCGGGATGGAATGCTCCTCCTGTCAGGTGTAGAAAACTTGACAGTTTTCATGATGGCTGAATCTGTGGTAAGTGCACCCTGACTGACCAGGATCATTTGGGAGACTAAAGGTGTTATAGACAAGACTTTTGAAGACGTGTTTGCACCCAGAGTACTGCATTTGGACGGTGCCAGGAGAGGTAAGGGGATAAAGGAGTCAATGTAGGGTCCGCTCTGGCCATTCCCCTCAGCAACAAGTATACCCCTTTGGATACTGCTGGGGGGTGGTAATGACCCATCCGAACACAGCAGCAGCAACCATCCAGGTGGCACTGTGACACGGACAACACGCTGGAGGAACTCAGCAGATCGGGCAGCATCCATGGAAATGAACAGTCAACGTTTCGGGCGGAGACCCTTCGTCAGGTGGCACTGTGACACGGACAACACGCTGGAGGAACTCAGCAGGTCGGGCAGCATCCGTGGAAATGAACAGTCAACGTTTCGGGCCGAGACCCTTCGTCAGGTGGCACTGTGACACGGACAACACGCTGGAGGAACTCAGCAGGTCGGGCAGCATCCGTGGAAATGAACAGTCAACGTTTCGGGCCGAGACCCTTCGTCAGGTGGCACTGTGACACGGACAACACGCTGGAGGAACTCAGCAGGTCGGGCAGCATCCGTGGAAATGAACAGTCAACGTTTCGGGCCGAGACCCTTCGTCAGGTGGCACTGTGACTGGCTCTGAGGCTTGTCAGGCAATGCAGTAGTTATAGGGAACTCAATAGTTAGGGGGACTGAAAGGAAATTCTGTGGCCACAGAAGAGACATCGTGTTGCCTCCCAGGTGCTAGGATATTTTCAAGCGGGAGGGGAACAGGCACCAACAACTTGGGCAGAAAAGGGGAAGAGGACCTATGCATTGAGCTAGGAAAGAGGCTGAAGAGAAGGACTTCCAAGGTAGTAATCTCTGGATTACTCTCTGCACCACGGGCTAGTGCAGGTAGGAATGGGGTAATAGCACAAATGAATGAGTGGCTGAGGAGATGGTGGAGGGACAGGGTTTCAATTTCTTGGACCATTGGAACCTTTTCTGGGGAAGGGGTGACCTGTGCAAAAGGGACAAGTTACTCCTGAACTGCAGAGGAACTGCAAGGTTCACTGATGCTACTTGGGAGAGTTTGAAATAGTTTTGCAGAAGGTAAAAGGGAGGGGTGGAGAGGTACTAATCAGGGACAATATCACAACGGCACACAGAGGAGACATAATGGACAAATGGACACTAAGTCCATTTGGGTGTAACTCAAGAAGGGTGAAATCACACTGTACTACAGACCCCCTAATAGTCACCGGGACATTGAGGAATAGATAGACTAAGGATATGTGTAAAAACAAAAGGGTTATTTTCATGGGGGATTTCAGCTTCCCTAATATAAATTAGGACCTTGTTAGTGTAAGGCGTTTAGATGGGGCTGAATTTGTTAAGTGTATCTAGGAAGGTCTCTTAAATCAATGAGAGGAGGAACTGCACTGGACCTGGTGTTGGGTAATGAGCTTGCCAGTGACAGACCTTTCGGTGGGTGAGCAGTGATCACAACTCCTTAACTTTCAGGATAGCTACAGATAAAGATAGGTATGGTCCTTGTGGGAGAGATTTCAAGTGGAGTAGGACAAATTACAAGGGCATTAAGCAGGAACTAAGGAACATTAATTGGAAACACCTTTTCTCTGGCAAATCCACATCAGACATGTGGAGGATGTTTAAAGATCAATTGCACAGAGTACAGGAAAGGTATGGTCCTGTTAGAAGGAAGAACGGGCATAAGAGAGCTTGGTTGTCCAGAGAGGCAGTGAATTTAGTCAAGAAGAAACAGGAAAAGTATGCAAAGCTTCAGAAGTCGGGATCAAACGAAGCACGTGAGGAAATAAAGGAACCAGAAAGGAACGAAAAGAGGGAATTGGGAAAGCCAGGAGAGAGCATAAAATTCCTTGGCAACTCGGATTAAGGTGAATCCCAAGGCATTCTACACATACATCAAGAGCAAGAGAATATCTAGGGATAGGGTGGGAACACTCAAGGGTAAGGGGGGGGGGAACATTTGTTTGGATACAGAGAATGTGAGTGAGGTACTTAATGAGTACTTAGAACATAGAACATAGAATAGTACAGCACATTACAGGCCCTTCGGCCCACAAGGTTGTGCCAACCCTCAAACCCTGCCTCCCATATAACCCCCCACCTTAAATTCCTCCATATACCTGCCTAGTAGTCTCTTAAACTTCACTAGTGTATCTGCTTCCACCACTGACTCAGGCAGTGCATTCCATGCACCAACCACTCTCTGAGTGAAAAACCTTCCTCCAATATCCCCCTTGAACTTCCCTCCCCTTACCTTAAAGCCATGTCCTCTTGTACTGAGCAGTGGTGCCCTGGGGAAGAGGCACTGGCTGTCCACTCTATTTATTCCTCTTAATATCTTGTACCCCTCTATCATGTCTCCTCTCATCCTCCTTCTCTCCAAAGAGTAAAGCCCTAGCTCCCTTAATCTCTGATCATAATCCATACTCTCTAAACCAGGCAGTATCCTGGTAAATCTCCTCTGTACCCTTTCCAATGCTTCCACGTCCTTCCTATAGTGAGGCGACCAGAAATGGACCAGAAGTGTGGCCTAACTAGAGTTTTATGGAGCTGCATCATTATATCGCGTCTCTTAAACTCTATCCCTCGACTTATGAAAGCTAACACCCCATAAGCTTTCTTAACTACCTTATCTACCTGTGAGGTAACTTTCAGGGGTCTGTGGACATGTACCCCCAGATCCCTCTGCTCCTCCACACTGCCAAGTATCCTGCCATTTACTTTGTACTCTGCCTTGGAGTTTGTCCTTCCAAAGTGTACCATCTCACACTTCTCCGGGTTGAACTCCGTCTGCCACTTCTCAGCCCACTTCTGCATCCTATCAATGTCTCCCTGCAATCTTCAACAATCCTCTACATTATCTACAACACCACCAACCTTTGTGTCGTCTGCAAACTTGTCAACCCACCCTTCTACCTCCACATCCAGGTCATTAATAAAAATCACGAAAAGTAGAGGTCCCAGAACCGATCCTTGTGGGACACCACTATTCACAACCCTCCAATCTGAATGTACTCCCTCCACCACGACCCTCTGCCTTCTGCAGGCAAGCCAATTCTGAATCCACCTGGCCAAACTTCCCTGGATCCCATGCCTTCTGACTTTCTGAATAAGCCTACCGTGTGGAACCTTGTCAAATGCCTTACTAAAATCCATGTAGATCACATCCACTGCACTACCCTCATCTATATGCCTGGTCACCTCCTCAAAGAACTCTATCAGGCCTGTTAGGCACGATTTGCCCTTCACAAAGCCAGGCTGACTGTCCCTGATCAGACCATGATTCTCTAAATGCCCATAGATCCTATCTCTAAGAATCTTTTCCAACAGCTTTCCCACCACAGATGTAAGGCTCACTGATCTATAATTACCTGAACTATCCCTACTACCTTTTTTGAATAAGGGGACAACATTCGCCTCCCTCCAATCCTCCAGTACCATTCCCGTGGACAACGAGGACATAAAGATCCTAGCCAGAGGCTCAGCAATCTCTTCCCTCGCCTCGTGGAGCAGCCTGGGGAATCAGGCCCCAGGGACTTATCCGTCCTAATGTATTTTAACAACTCCAACATCTCCTCTCCCTTAATATCAACATGCTCCAGAACATCAACCTCACTCATATTGTCCTCACCGTCATCAAGTTCCCTCTCATTGGAGAATACCGAAGAGAAGTATTCATTGAGGACCTCGCTCACTTCCACAGCCTCCAGGCACATCTTCCCACTTTTATCTCTAATCGGTCCTACCTGCACTCCTGTCATCCTTTTGTTCTTCACATAATTGAAGAATGCCTTGGGGTTTTCCTTTACCCTACTCGCCAAGGCCTTCTCATGCCCCCTTCTTGCTCTTCTCAGTTCCTTCTTAAGCTCCTTTCTTGCTACCCTATATTCCTCAATAGACTCATCTGATCCTTGCTTCCTAAACCTCATGTATGCTGCCTTCTTCCACCTGAGTAGATTTTCCACCTCACTTGTCACCCATGGTTCCTTCACCCTACCATTCTTGATCTTCCTCACCGGGACAAATTTATCCCTAACATCCTGCAAGAGATCCTTAAACATCGACCACATGTCCATAGTACATTTCCCTGCAAAAAAATCATCCTGATTCACACCCGCAAGTTCTAGCCTTATAGCCTCATAATTTGCCCTTTCCCAATTAAAAATTTTCCTGTCCTCTCTGATTCTATCCTTTTCCATGATAATGCTAAAGGTCAGGGAGCGGTGATCACTGTCCCCCAGATGCTCACCCACTGACAGATCTGTGACCTGACCCGGTTCATTCCCTAATACTAGATCTAGTATGGCATTCCCCCTAGTCGGCCTGTCAACATACTGTGACAGGAATCTGTCCTGGACACACTTAACAAACTCTGCCCCATCTAAACCCTTGGAACTAATCAAGTGCCAATCAATATTAGGGAAGTTAAAGTCACCCATGATAACAACCCTGTTATTTTTGCACCTTTCCAAAATCTGCCTCCCAATCTGCTCCTCGGTATCTCTGCTGCTACCAGGGGGCCTATAGAATACCCCCAGTAGAGTAACTGCTCCCTTCCTGTTCCTGACTTCCACCCATACTGACTCAAAAGAGGATCCTGCTACATTACCCACCCTTTCTGTAGCTGTAATACTATCCCTGACCAGTAATGCCAGCCCTTCTCCCCTTTTCCCCCCTCTCTATCCCTTTTAAAGCACTGCAATCCAGGAATATTGAGAATCCATTCCTGCCCTGGTGCCAGCCAAGTCTCCGTAATGGCCACTACATCATAATTCCGTGTATGTATCCAAGCTCTCAGTTCATCACCTTTACTCCTAATGCTTCTTGCATTGAAGTACACACACTTTAGCCCTTCTACCTTACTACCTTTACACCCTTTATTCTGTTTCTCTTTCCTCAAAGCCTCTTTATGTTAGATCTGGCTTTACTCCATGCACTTCTTTCACTGCTCTATCGCTCTGGGTCCCATCCCCCTTGCAAATTAGTTTAAACCCTCCCGAACCATGCTAGCAAACCTACCAGCAAGGATATTGCTCCCCCTCGAGTTCAGGTGCAACCCATCCAATCTGTACAGGTCCCACCTTCCCCAGAAGAGATCCCAATGATCCAAAAATCTAAAACCCTGCCCCCTGCACCAACTCCTCAGCCACGCATTCAACTGCCATCTCCTCCAATTCTTACCATCACTCTCACATAGCACTGGCAGCAATCCTGAGAACGCCACCTGTGAGGTCCTGTTCTTCAGCCTTCTGCCTAGTTCCCGAAACTCAGGACCTTCAGGACCTCATCCCTCTTCCTGCCTATGTTGTTGGTACCAACATGTATCACGACTTCTGGTTGCTTTCCCTCTCGTAACAGGATGTCATGCACCTGGTCAGAGACATCCCGGACCCTGGCACCCGGGAGGCGACAAACCATGCAGGTGTGCTTCTCACATCCACTTTGCTTTCGCATTTACCAAGGAAAAGGGTATGGAGGACCAGGAGATCAGTGCTGAGTGTGTAAATACATTAGGGCATTTAGAAGTCTAGGAAGAGGAAGTGTTGGGCCTTCTACTGAGTATGAAGGTGAAATCCCAGGGCCTGATGGGATTTCCCCAATGTTATTGAAGGAGGCAAGAGACGAGATTGCTGGTACCCTGATCAGCGTTTTTGTGTCCTCTCTACATGAGGTTCCGAGGACTGGCAAGAGGCTAATGTTGTACTTCTATTTAAGAAGGGAACAAGGGAAAGTCCTGGGAACTATAGACTGGTGACTCACATCAGCTGTGGGGAAATTGCTGGGGAAATTTCTCAAGGTTAGGATATATGAGCATTTGGAAACCAATGGCCTGATTAGCTAGAGCCAGCATGGCTTTGTGCGTGGTATGTCATGCCTTACCAACTTTATTGAATTTTTTGAGAAGGTGATGACAGAGACAGTAGGCAGTGGATGTTGTCTACATGGATTTGACAAAGTCCCCCACGGGAGGCTAATCCAGGAGATTAGGATGTATGGGGTCCGTGCTGAATTGGCTTTTTGGATTTGGAACTGGCTTGTGGAGAGAAGACAGAGGGTAGAGGTTAAAGGGACTTGTTCAAGCTGGAGATCTGTAGTTAGTGGAATTCTGGGGGGATCTGTACTGGGACCTCTGCTGTTGTGATGTATAGAAATGACCTGAATGAAAATGTAGATGGGTGGGTTAGTAAATTTGCAGATAATACCAAGATTGGTGGAGTTGTGGACAGTGAAGAAGACTTGAAAATAATACAGCATGATGTAGATCAGTTGCAGATATGGGCTGAGAAGTGGCAGATGGAGTTGCATCTTGGTAGGGTAATTGTAAGGAGACAGTACACTATTAAGGGTAAGATCCGTAACAGTGTTGCTGAGCAGAGTGATCTTGGGATCCAACTTCTTAGCTCCTTGAAAGTGGCTACACAGGTTGATAAAATGGTTAAGAATGCTTATGGAATGCTTGCTTTCAATAGATGAGGCATTGAGTTTAAAAGTCAGGAGGTTATGTTGCAACTTGATAAAACTCTGGTTAGGCCACATCTGGAGAACTGCGTACATTTCTGGTCGCCCCACTATAGGAAGGATGTCGAGGCTTTGGAGAGGCTGCAGAAGGGGTTTACCAGGATGCTGCCTGGTTTAGAGGGCATGAGCCCTCTCTAAATCAAGAGGCTGGATAAACTTGGGTTATTTTCCCTGGAGCATTGAATGCTGAGGGGAGATCTGATAGAGCTTTACAAGATTATGAGGGGTATAGATAGAGTGGACAGAGAGTATCTGTTTCCCAGGGTTGAAATGTCTAATACTGTACCAGAGAGCATGCATTGAAGGTGAGAGGGGGTAGGTTCATGGGTTAAGGTTTTTTACTCCAAGATTGCTGGATACCTATAATCGTTAGTACTGCTACCTCTCAGCTTTGGGGATTGAACTGAGGCCCCGAGCAATCAGAGCATGCCCTTTTCACACCGTTACCATCAGGTACAGAAGCCTGAATTCACACACTCAGCAATTCAGGAACAGCTCTTCCCCTCTGCCATTCGATTCCTAAATGGACATTGACCCCATGAACACTAAATCACTTCTTAAATATATATTATTTCTGTCTTTGCATGATTTTTAATCTGTTCATTATATGTATACTGTTATTTATTTATTCCTTCTATATTATGTACAGCATTGAACTGCTGCTGCTAAGTTAACAAATTTCATGTCACACGCCAGTGATAATAAACCTGATTCTGACTCTGACTGTCTGCTCAAGTGACATCGTCACACAATCACTTTCTGACTGCTTGGATGTGCTGTAGTGACAACTGAACAGTTCAGAGAATTACGGTTCCATGTAGGGTTATGGTACAAAGGATCCTAAAGGAGATGATGGGCTGGTGTGAGGGTGACTGAACTGCAGAGGTATAAAGCATTAAGGAAATAGGGAATGAGACCATTGGGATTGACATGGGCACAGTGGATCTTTTGCATCATCATAGCAGATAAGAACAGAACTGTGAAAGTGCTTTCATCACAAGAATTGCAGTGGTTCAGGGAGCCAGGGCAATATACACTGGCTTAGCCAGCAACATGAAGTGAATGATGAAATATCCTGCTCTGCTTCTCTGCGCATCAGGGTCTGAGTCCATGAACATTCAGTACGCTCACAGTGTAGTTGGACTGATATTGTGTGAGTGACTGAATGACTGGCTTGGTTGTTGTCCCACATCACTGAAATATAATTACATTTTCTCGTACCCCAGTGGGTATCTTTCCTTCACTACCTTACTGCAGAGAAAGCATCCTAACTGGATGCATCACGGCTGCTCTACCCAAAACCACAAGAAACTGCAGAGAGTTGTGAAAACAGCCCGGTCCATCACATAATCCAGCCTCTCCTCCACTGTCTCAGGAAAGCAAACAACATAATCAAGGATGATGAGAGGCATTGATCATGGTGAATAGTCAGAGGCTTTTTCCCAGGGCCGAAATGGTTGCCACAAGAGCACACAGGTTTATGTTGCTGGGGAGTAGTTACAGAGGAGATGTCAGGGGTAAGTTTTTTACTCAGAGAATGGTGAGTGCGTGGAATGGGCTGCCGGCAACGGTGGTGGAGGTGGATACAATAGGCTCTTTTAAGGGACTTGTGGATAGGTACGTGGAGCTTAGAAAAATAGAGGGCTGTAGGTAAGCCTAGTAATTTCTAAGGTAAGGACATGTTCGGTACAACTTTGTGGGCTGAAGGGTCTGTATCATGCTGTAGGTTTTCTATGTTTCTATGACCACCTAACCACCCAGTCATTCTCTCTTCCTTCTTCCATTGGGCAACACATACCACCAGGCTTAGGGTCAGATTCTGTCCCACTGCTGTAAGACCACTGGATGGACCTCTTATGCAACAAAGATTAACTCTTGATCTCTCTATCTGCCTTGTCATGGCCCTTGCACTTCATCTGTCTACCTGCTTGGCAATTACTCTGTATCTGAATATTCTGTACTCTGTTTTTTTGTCCTTTTATATTACTTCAACAAACTTTTGTGTGAAACAATCTCTCTGGGTGTCATGCAAACAAAATATTTTCACAGTACCTAGGTAGATGCAACTACCCAATTACTTGCCAGTAGCACTCCTGGGCCCAGACCAGTGCAGGACCTGTGGTCAGAGGTAAGGAGCAGGAAGCCAGATGAAACATTCAGGTGATATTTTGGTGAAACTGTTCTGTAAGTTTCAGTGTAATCACATCCTTCCTATATTGAGGTGACTAGAACTGCAGCTAAAGCTGTGGCCTAGCCAATATTTAATAAATTGTACCTACGCTTGCAATCCATGCCCCAACTAATGAAGACCAGTATCCCATGTGACTTCTTCACCAACTTACATTTAGAGATCTTTGTTCCTCAGTACTCCCTAGAACCCTATAATTTGTTGTATCTCTTATCCTTTTTGGACTTTCCCAAAATGCATCAGCTCCCACTTAACCAGAATTAAATTCCAGTTGCCATTGTCCAAATGATTAGCTCACCCAGATCATGTAGCTTAGGACAACCCTGCTTACTATCAATTTTTGTGTCATCTGGAAGCTTACCAATCTCCATTCACATCTAAGTTGTTGTTGGGAGGATGGGGGTAGGATCAGGAAGCTATATGGCCAACAGTGCAAAGGACTGAATGGCAGCACCTGGGGAGGGGTTCTTGAGCACAGCATTAGGTGAGGGTGAGTACAGGTGGAAGAGGTTCAGGAGATGGCTGCATTTTGAGAAGCAGGGGTGAAGATGTTGGCAGGTCGCTATGCATGGGGTCAGCACAGTGAAGGGTTTGAGGGAGCCAAGGTAAGTATTTTGTTTACCTGCTGGTTTACCTCCAACTGTCACTATGCTGTGATCAAGGCAACACTGTGCTGAGAATGTCCACCATATGCCAAGCTCCACTGTAGTGGTTTGAAAAGAATGTCAAGGTGAATGGGAATTTCCCACCCAGCCCTGAGCCAGAGGTCAAGTCAGGTTGGTACCAATAGCTCAGATGCTGCTGGTCAAATTTCAGTTCAGGCATCACTGACCAGGAAATTGTTGCAATAGCAACGTTAAACAAAGTTCCATGATCTGGTCAAATGTCTTGCCGTTCTGATGGCACCTAATATTTTTGAATTGTTGAACTAAACAACCTGTTCAAAAGCAGGTGAAGAGTGTGAATGTGGGTCAGGGTGACTTGTTACAGATGCCTTCTTTCTCTTCACAGACACATCTTTGCCATTGCTGATGCTGCATACACATTGAGCCAGAGATGTGAGAGAGAGCAGTGTATCATCGTCAGGTGGGTGCTACATTCTCACAGCATCATGTCTGTTCAAAATGCTGGAGTGAATCTGGGTTGATTCTGGAGATGTCCTGCAACGACTGGAGAGTGCTTGCAATAGATGATTCAGGGTACTGGGCTAGAATGACTTTGAGTGACGTTGATTCTTCCGTTTCTATCTGTTTAGTGGACAGAGTGGTTCAGGGAAGACTGAGGCGGCAAAGCTGATCATCCGCTACCTGATGACACTTTACCAAGAAACCAGGGAGGAGCAAATCTGTCAGGTCAGACTCACTACACAGAACTGGTTGCTAGTCTGAAATCAATGAAAATGAATGTCTCCTTCAGATAGAACTGTGTAGAATTCACACTTTTACTCTGACATGTCACACACTGGACACAAACACAGTGTGTCCAACGTGATCAAACATCAGAGAAGCTCAGATCCATATGGACACAGACTCACACATCTAAATACACGTGCACAAGTACAAACAAGATACATGCACAGAAACATACGTATGTACACACACACACACACACACACACGATGGAAGTAGAGACAGAGACTTTTTGACACTTGAAGGTGATTGAGGAAATATGCAGAAATGTGGTATTACAGCTCATGAGGTGTTTCATAACTTTGGTTATAGTGATGACCCAGTTGGGCTGCTACCTGTCAGTCACAGCTAGGAGTGAAGTTACTCCCTCATTTAAATTTAATAGGTTCCCAACTCAAGTTAGAATTGTTGTAGTGGCGTTTACAGGCCCGCTAGTCTAATGCAGGGTATAAGATGGACTGATTGTGCATAAAGTGCTTATCATTTGCCTCACGCTCCAAAACATCACTTTCCTATCAGACCTTCAACATACTAATCTGTGACATTCCAGCTGATTAGAAATTGATCATTCCATATTCCTGACAATCGTCATGTCAGTGTGACAACAGAGGTGAGCAGAAAGATATGACATAATCTATACTGTTTCTTGCCACAGGCAACTCAGGCTTTTCCCATCTTGGAAGCATTTGGGAATGCTAAAACTGTCCTGAACAATAACTCCAGCAGGTTTGGGAAGCTTCTTTGGATTCATATCCGACAGTAAGTAACAGCTGACTGAGCTGCAGTGAGTTTTGATTTTGTTGTTTTATTTGTGAACTTTGTTAGAGTCATGGTTGTAGAGGAATACAGCTGGGATTGGCCTGACGGGTCTCTGCTGACCATATTGTACATTTAGCTAGTCCCAATTTCCTGTGTTTGTTCCAGGCCTTCCTTCTCCATGTATCTGTTCAAGTGTTTTTAAATGACACTGTTGTACCTGTCTCAACCACTTTCTCTGACAACTCATTCCATATACCTATACACCTGGATGTGGGGGTAGAAGGGTGGGTTGGCAAGTTTGCAGACGACACAAAGGTTGGTGGTGTTGTAGATAGTGTAGAGGATTGTTGAAGATTGCAGAGAGACATTGATAGGATGCAGAAGTGGGCTGAGAAGCAGCAGACGGAGTTCAACCCGGAGAAGTGTGAGGTGGTACACTTTGGAAGGACAAACTCCAAGGCAGAGTACAAAGTAAATGGCAGAATACTTGGTAGTGTGGAGGAGCAGAGGGATCTGGGGGTACATGTCCACAGGTCCCTGAAAGTTGCCTCACAGGTAGATAGGGTAGTTAAGAAAGCTTACGGGGTGTTAACTTTCATAAGTCAAGGGAGAGAGTTTAAGAGACACGATGTAATGATGCAGCTGTAAAAAACTCTGCTTAGGCCACACTTGGAATACTGTGTCCAGTTCTGGTCGCCTCAGTATAGGAAGGATGTGGAAGCATTGGAAAGGGTACAGAGGAGATTTACCAGGATGCTGCCTGGTTTAGAGAGTATGGATTATGATCAGAGATTAAGGGAGCTAGGGCTTTACTCTTTGGAGAGAAGGAGGATGAGAGGAGACATGATAGAGGTGTACAAGATGTTAAGAGGAATAGACAGAGTGGACAGCCAGCGCCTCTTCCCCAGGGCACCACTGCTCAGTACAAGAGGACATGGCTTTAAGGTAAGGGGAGGGAAGTTCAAGGGGGATATTAGAGGAAGGTTTTTCACTCAGAGAGTGGTTGGTGCATGGAATGCACTGCCTGAGTCAGTGGTGGAGGCAGATACACTAGTGAAGTTTAAGAGACTACTAGACAGGTATATGGAGGAATTTAAGGTGGGGGGTTATATGGGAGGCAGGGTTTGAGAGTCGGCACAACATTGTGGGCTGAAGGGCCTGTAATGTGCTGTACTATTATATGATTCTATGATTCAATAAAGAAAAGTCAAAGGTTTTGTTAAAGAACATATAGACAGCATTAGTTGCCTTGCTCTCATCTACCCTTTTTGCTATCTTTTCAAAGAACTCACAAAGATTCGTCAAACATAACTTCCCATACACAGGGTGGCATGACAGCATAGTGGTTAGCACAATGCTTTACAGTGCGGGTGACCCCGGTTCAATTCCTGCTGCTGCCTGTAAGGAATTTGTATGTTCTCCCTATGACCGTGTGGGTTTCCTCCAAGTGCTCTGGTTTCTTCCCATGGTCCAAAGACATACCATATGGTAGGTTAATTGGTCATTGTAAATTGTCCTGTGATTAATTATAATTGGGGAATTGCTGGGCAGCGTGGCTCAAAGGGCCGGAAGGACCGATTCCATACTGAACTCAATAAAACAAATTAAAATTAAAAACCCATACCCTTGCCTCCTAATGAGACTCTGGCTATCCAACTGCTAGATCCTGTCCTTCAGAATTCCCTCCAGTAACTTCCCCACCACTGAAGTCAGGCTGACCTGCCAGCTCCCTGACTTGTCCTCGTTCCCTTCTTAAACAATGGACGACATTAGTCTAATTCCAGTCTTTAGGACCTTATCGGTAGATAACAATGAACCAGATATCTCTACAGGATCCTCCTCAGTTGGTATTCTATCTTCCCACAAAGTTGAGGATGTACTCAGTCGGCCTAGGGATTTATTCTCCCACCTTAAAACACCGTAAGGCAGCAATGATCTCCTCCCTGGTATTATGAATATTTTCCAAAACATCTCTACTTGTTTCCTTTATCTCTTAAGCAACCATGATTTTCTCCTCAGTAAACATCAAGGAGAAATATTGATTACAATTCCCACCCGACTCAACCCTGCTGATCTGAAAGGAGGCCTGTCTTCCTAAGCAACCTTTTACTCTTCCTTCAGTTTACCTGCCAGATCGATCTCATTCTCTGTCTTTGCCCTGATTCCCCTCTTAAATGTATCATTAATCTTGTTATAACCATCAAGGTATTCCCTTGTGTCCCTGACCTAAACCCAGTTCATGCCTCCTTTATTAACAGGATCTCAACATCTCTCTTTATTGGGATTAGTAGCACAACTTCCCCAAGTTTCTAAAAGATGGCAGTCTGATTGTCTTAAGTTCATCAGGACAGGGGCATTCCAGGGCAGAGGATAGCTGGAACTACATGACCCAGTAGCTAATTGTTTCTTATTATGAGGAGGAGCTACAGGAAGATCTTAATTTTTAATTCATCCTCCCTTATCCTGTGTCTCCTCGTCTTCCCTTGAGTCTAAAGTCTTTATGTAAGTACTTTAAATAAGTTTCTTCAGCTTGAACTGTGACTCATTTTAAACTGATATTTTTGGCCATTTCGTTATCTTACAACACTGGGATCCGTTCCGCTGAGACCAGGCTGAAGAAATGAGAACCCCACAAGGAATCTTATAGTTTTGTGGCTGAAATCCTGGGATGGAATACAAAGTGTGTTTGTATTCTTGTTGTAATCATTGACCACTTGAAGTCAGTTTTAATGCAAAAACAAAAAAAGCATATCGGCTGGAAGTAAATTTAGGTATGACTTTTAAAGCAGAACAGCAGCCAGCGCTTTCAGTGAGCGGCCACAGGCAAAGTGGGCTGTGTCAGTCCAGCATGTGCTATCTGATTGACGTAATCTACTAATGTAGAATCACAAATCAATATTTACCTCCTAGTGACTCCAATGTTAGGAAATCTTAGGCAATAGTGACTTGTGAAGTCACTCTTGTTATTTATCAAGAACAGCTCACACTACCCTTTGTGTAGCAGACATCTCAAGGTGATCCCAAAGGTTTAGTTGGAAAAACATTAGATGCTGAGCTGAGGGAGTAGATATGGCAACGGATAACTGAAAGAGACCAAGGAGCTAGGAATGTCTCAAAGGAAAGTGAGCTAGGGTATCACAGAGATAGAAACATAGAAAACCTACAACTCTTCCAGACAAGGACACATAAGTAGCGGAAGTTGTATTTCCCAATAATGGTTTATAGAGAAAGGGGTGCACAAGAGACCAGGACAAGCCAGACGGAGAAAGGGGTACACAAGAGACCAGGATGACCCAGACATAGAAAGGGGTGCACAAGAGAACAGGACGAGCCAGACGTAGAAAGGGGTGCACAGGAGACCAGGTCGAGCCAGATGGAGAAAGGGGTGCACAAGAGACCAGGATGAGCCAGATGGAGAAAGGGGTGCACAAGAGACCAGGACGAGCCAGACGGAGAAAGGGGTGCACAAGAGACCAGGATGACCCAGACATAGAAAGGGGTGCACAAGAGAACAGGACGAGCCAGACGTAGAAAGGGGTGCACAGGAGACCAGGTCAAGCCAGATGGAGAAAGGGGTGCACAAGAGACCAGGACGAACCAGACGGAGAAAGGGGTGCACAAGAGACCAGGATGAGCCAGATGGAGAAAGGGGTGCACAAGAGACCAGGACGAGCCAGACGGAGAAGGGGTGCACAAGAGACCAGGATGAACCAGACGGAGAAAGGGGTGCACAAGAGAACAGGACGTGCCAGACGGAGGAAGGGGTGCACAAGAGACCAGGACGAGCCAGATGGAGAAAGGGGTGCACAAGAGACCAGGACGAGCCAGACGGAGAAAGGGGTGCACAAGAGACCAGGACGAGCCAGACAGAGAAAGGGGTGCACAAGAGACCAGGACGAGCCAGACAGAGAAAGGGGTGCACAAGAGACCAGGACGAGCCAGACGGAGAAGTTAAGAGTAGGAACAAAAGATTATCAAGGGAGAGATGTGAAGGGTTTCAAGACAAGTGTAGCTGTTATCAATTTGGGATGCTAAACCATTGACGGACTATATGGGCCAGCAAATACAGGAGTAATGAAATAGAGTGGACCCTCTTCCTGGACCCTGAGCTGCATTAATGTGGGCACGGAATTCAAGACAGGCTGAAGTCTCTGTAGAACATACAATGACATCAACAGAAGCCAATCAGTCTGTTTCCTTGTTCTTTGAGGTGGTACTTGATCTGCACCTCCAAATAATTTACTGACTTCATTCCATGTTCCTTGATACTAAATAACAATCGTACTCTTCAGGCTTTTGGGTGGGGAGAATAACAGTGAGCAATGGAAATCTGAGAGTCTGGTGTGCCAAGATGCTATCAGCTGAGGTCAACATGGAAGCAGAGTCTTGTAGGGTTTAGGGTTTGAGGAAGCAACATTGGAAGGAGCTTCATTTATTCTGAGTGGAGTTGTGGTATCTAATGTTTAATGGGATGGCAAAGAGAAAGCTGCACCTGATCTGGATGGAGAGTGGACATGTTGATTGCTGTCAAAAATGCCCATTCTTTCCTCAAAGGTTTGGTATTATTACTGGTGCTACAAAATGGAAAATGTACTTTCTGCGCAACAACACCCCAGTTTGCTGTGAACTCAGTGATGTAATTTAGAGTTGAGGGGAATGTTCATAACAAACACCAGAGACGCATTCAGTGGCTGGGAGGTGTTCTCACGTATTGTAGCTAGTCAGATCTACTGAGCTGTGGAAGGATGGCCATTCATGGGCGTAGGGGGCCCGAGGTTGAGGTTAAGTTTGTGCTTGGTTATCCTTGGACAGGCAGCACGTGGTCACAATGGGCACATTGCAGTATTTCTAGGAGCCACGGGCACCCCAGGGGATTGACTGTTTTATAGATAGTAATAATCCTGTTTCATTTTGAATTTATTCACTATTTTATTACAACTGAATGTTTGTACTGTGTGTATTGTTGTGTAAATAAACTTTTACAGTTTTGTAAAAAAGAAACCCAGAGGATCTACTGAGCTGTGGCTTTTCAATGTTCTCAGTGGCCTGGTGGTTGGAACCTCAATATCCCATTACCTTCTGGAAAAGTCTAGGCTTGTCTTTCAGGTAAGTGTATAAGGTAGACTAGGTTACTGTGGTCTGAGTGTTGGTAAATCTGAATAAACCTGTAAGAACTTTATCACAGAGTGGCCGTGTCTGTAATTGTTCCCATGGTCAAACTGTGACAGAGTGATTTCCACTCATGGTCACTGTGATTGTAGGTGAGTTCGCCCTGCTCCTGGTCACACTGTGATTGTGTGACAGTGATGTTCCCCTGGTCACACTGTGACTGCGTGACAGTCGTGTTAATCTGGTCACACTGTGACAATGAGACAGTGTGATTCTCTGGGTCACACTGTGACTGTGTGACGGTGTGATTCTCCTGGTCACACTGTGACTGTGTGACGGTGTTGTTACCCAGGTCGCACTGTGACTGTGTGATGGTGTGATTCTCCTGGTCACACTGTGACTGTGTGACGGTGTTGTTACCCAGGTCGCACTGTGACTGCGTGTCGGTGTGATTCTCCTGGTCACACTGTGACTGCCTGATGGTGTGATTCTCCTGGTCGCACTGTGACTGCGTGACGGTGTGATTCTCCTGATCACACTGTGACTGCGTGACGGTGTGATTCACTTGGTCGCACTGTGACTGCGTGTCGGTGTGATTCACTTGGTCGCACTGTGACTGCATGATGGTGTTGTTACCCAGGTCACACTGTGACTGCATGTTGGTGTGATTCTCCTGGTCGCACTGTGACTGCGTGACGGTGTTGTTACCCAGGTCGCACTGTGACTGCGTGACGGTGTGATTCTCCTGATCACACTGTGACTGCGTGACGGTGTGATTCTCCTGATCACACTGTGACTGCGTGACGGTGTGATTCACTTGGTCGCACTGTGACTGCGTGTCGGTGTGATTCACTTGGTCGCACTGTGACTGCATGATGGTGTTGTTACCCAGGTCACACTGTGACTGCATGTTGGTGTGATTCTCCTGGTCGCACTGTGACTGCGTGTCGGTGTGATTCTCCTGGTCGCACTGTGACTGCGTGTCGGTGTGATTCACTTGGTCGCACTGTGACTGCGTGTTGGTGTGATTCTCCTGGTCGCACTGTGACTGCGTGTCGGTGTGATTCTCCTGGTCGCACTGTGACTGCGTGTCGGTGTGATTCTCCTGGTCGCACTGTGACTGCGTGTCGGTGTGATTCACTTGGTCGCACTGTGACTGCGTGACGGTGTTGTTCCCCAGGTCACACTGTGACTGCATGATGGTGTGATTCTCCTGGTCACACTGTGACTGCGTGACGGTGTGATTCTCAGGTCACACTGTGACTGCGTGATGGTGTTGTTCCCTACGTCGCACTGTGACTGCGTGATGGTGCTGTTCCCTTGGTTACCACAAGGGTGTGTTGTTCCCCTGGTCGCATTGTTACCGTGTGAGTGCACTGTTGTTGTACTACAATGTGTGTCGTGGATTTTGGTTTTTGTCTTCTAGGCACGCAGTGAGCGTAATTACCATGTGTTTTACGAGCTGTTGGGTGGTCTAGATGAGGAGCTGAAAGAGGTGTTGAGCCTTCAGGAGTCAGAAGCCTACTTCTACCTCAATCAGGTGAGACAATTTGCCTGATTCCCAAAAACATCTTTCAAGCATTTGGTATACTGTTGTATAGGACCCAGCTCCTCAGTGTCCTGTGATGACAGGTTCTTAAACTGCAATCCTTCCCCATGAAGCCTTTACATTGGCTGCACTGAGCTTCAGTGTGTCAGACAGCACTCACATACAGGCAATTATTGTACTGGAAGACCAGCAGGTCTGAGCAGACCAAAGTGTATATTTCACTGTGTTAATGACATTCCATGAGCATTTGATGTTTATTTGTGAGTGTGTTCTGGGAAATCGCACGTAGATAGAGAGTTCTCTGTTGTTTGCTTCTCAGGAGGAACCTCGACACGAACCCTTGCATCCTTTTCCAGACCTTTTTTGCAAATATTGTTCACAAAGAGGCATGCGATTATCTCTTCCTCATTACAGCTGTCCTGGGGACACGTTCATGATTTTTCCTGTAATCATTGTATCACTGCTTCTCTATTTTTCTGGAAGCTTCTTAGTGTTTTTTGCAGTAGCTGTCTTGCCTCTTGAATATAACTCTTTTATAGGTTAATTGTTATCACTGGAATGTCTTGTTACCTTTTCAGTCTAAACTAATTTTTATTTCAGACTTTATTGTTATTTTCCCAATTTGTTTCTTCGTTCTTTACTCTTGTAACACTCAATGAATGGCCATAAGCAACAGGTTTTATGCTTCTTTTTTCTTTCTGGAGAAATTCCAGATCATAAAATCACAGGGTACAACCATTAGTGCTGGTGATAAGGCACTCTGCCATCTGTATTTGTCAATCTGCTTGGGAAGCTACTCTACAGGATCCATTGCATCTTTCTCCCACAGGGCCTTCAGGATGTTCCCTACTGACCACTGCCTGATCAATTTGTATTTCAGTGTGTTTTTCTGAAATTTCTTCAGAATATCTGTGTGTGTGTGTGTGTGTGTGTGTGTGTGTGTGTGTGTGTGTGTGTGTGTGTGTGTGTGTGTGTGTGTGTGTGTGTGTGTGTGAGTGAGTGTGTGAGTGTGTGTGTGTGTGTTGTAGATATTTGTGCTATCGGTGTTACAATGTGATGCAAACAGTAACATTTTAAACTTTAGGAAATATGCCAAAGTCCTATCCATATTAATAGGCTCTCATGTACAAAGAAGATATTAATCCAGAAGATCTAAAGCTTGGTCTGTGGAAACAATTTAAGTGAGAGACAGATATAGACACAGAGAGAGGTTTCCTGAGCTTTAAAACTGCACTTGATGGGAACATTGTTAATGCTGGAGTGATAGAGATGATGAACGTATCAGTGTACATAGATACTCTGTTCTTCAGACCTCGAGCTGAACCCTCACACAGTCAGTCTGCAGTATGTTAAACCAAATAGTTACATTGTGATTGAGCAGTCAGCACCGCTGGCTGACAGATATAGGGACCAAGGTTCCATTCTGAACTCCAGTGCTGTATTTCCTTCACTGGTTTCACCCCCATGTGGGTTGGTGCATGAATTGGTGACTGTACATTGTGGGGAGATGAGTGGCAGAAACTGGTGACCTTGGTGGGAATGTGAAGGAATGGGATTAGTACAGGTTTAGTGAAATCTGGTGCTTGATGGTTTCTGCAAGCTCAGTGGGCTGAATGGCCGTATCCACTTTGTGTAACCCAATGGCTCCATCTGCTGTTTGGTTAGTGGCAAAACTTTTAAAGAGTAGTTGGTGGCCACGTGAGAGTGATTAAGCTGCAGGACAGATGTGATGGGAGCTGGCAAAGGCAGAACGACTCCCGTGTTCTACCACGTAACACTCAAGTTATGAGAAAGGGAAACATTCTGTGCTTTGGAAAAGGTAAGACACCTGTTCATTAACAGATGTTTAAACTTGTGAGGTGAACTAGACAGCATTGACCGAAATTGACTATTCCAGACCAAACTTCAAAGGACACATTTCCAGAAACTAAAACTCAGAATATTGAGCTGAAGAATGGATATTGGCAGTATGTAAGAATTATTTTTATTTTGTAAAAGCCAAAAAATTCCAAGTGCTGGTGTAATTCTCTCACCAAGCTCGTATGCAAACTTGGCTTGATGGCTAAGTCAGCTAGCAGCCACATGACTCAAAAGTGAGAAAGCAACCTTTCGTTCACAATACACATCTAGGGTTGGTATGATTCGGGGTTCAGCCAAACAGGAACACCGTGGTGTTCTGATGAAAGAAACCTCAATTTGAGTGAATGCTCTGTAAATATTGTCCATACACAATTAGCAGTCAGCAAGAAATAATAGATCACACACTGCATAAAATTATAAAGAAGTACTGGTGGGGGGGGGGGGGGGGGAGGGGAGACAGCCTACCTGGGGGAAGTGGCAGTGGCCGTGCCTCTGGCACAGAGTCTGGCCCTATGGTTCAGAAGAGCAGGGAAGGGAAGAGAATGGCAGCAGTGACTGATAGGGGACTCTATAGTTAGGGGATCAGACAGGCAATTCTGTGGACGCAGGAAAGAAACTCCGATGGTGGTTTGCCTCCCAGATTCCAGGGTCCAGGGTGTTTCAGATCGCTTCCAAAATATCCTGCAATGGGAGGGAGAACAGCCAGAGGTCGTGGTACATATTGGTACCAATGACATAGGTAGGAAAAGGGAAGAAGTCCTGAGAAAAGACTACAGGGAGTTAGGAAGGAAGTTGAGAAGCAGGACCGCAAAGGTAGTAATCTCGGGATTACTGCATGTGCCACGTGACCGTGGGACTAGGAATAGGATGAGGTGGAGGATAAATGCGTGGCTGAGGGATTGGAGCAGGGGGCAGGGATTCAGATTTCTGGATCATTGGGACCTCTTTTGGGGCAGGTGTGACCTGTACAAAAAAGACGGGTGGCACTTGAATCCCAGGAACCAATATCCTGGCGGGGAGGTTTGCTAAGGCTACTGGGGAGAGTTTAAACTAGAATTGTTGGGGGGTGGGAACTGAACTGAAGAGATTGGGGAAAAGGAGGTTGGCTCGCAAATAGAGAAAGCTTGTAGACAGTGTGAGAGGGAGGATAGGCAGGTGATAGAGAAGGGATGCGCTCAGACCGGAGGCTTGAGACTTGTCTGTTTTAACGCAAGGAGTGTTGTGAACAAAGCGGATGAGCTTAGAGTGTGGATCAGTACTTGGAGATATGATGTGGTGGCCATTACAGAGACTTGGATGGCTCAGGGACAGGAATGCCGGGTTTTAGATGTTTCAGAAAGGACAGAGATGGAGGCAAAAGAGGTGGGGGCATGGCACTGTTGATCAGAGATAGTGTCACAGCTGCAGAAAAGGTGGACGCCATGGAGGGATTGTCTACGGAGTCTCTTGGGTGGAGATTAGGAACAGGAAGGGGTCAATAACTTTACTGGGTGTTTATTATAGGCCACCTAATAGTAACAGGGATATCGAGAAGCAGATAGGGAAACAGATTCTGGAAAGGTGTAATAATAACAGAGTTGTTGTGATGGGAGATTTTAGTTTCCCAAATATCGATTGGCATCTCCCTAGAGCAAGGGGTTTAGATGGGGTGGAGTTTGTTAGGTGTGTTCAGGAAGGTTTCTTGACACAGTATGTAGATAAGCCTACAAGAGGAGAGGTTGTACTTGATTTGGTATTGGGAAATGAACCTGGTCAGGTGTCAGATCTCTCAGTGGGAGAGCATTTTGGAGATAGTGATCATAATTCTATCTCCTTTACAATAGCATTGGAGAGAGATAGGAACAGACAGTTAGAAATGCGTTTAATTGGAGTAAGGGGAAGTGTGAGACTATCAGGCAGGAAATTGGAGGCTTAAATTGGAAACAGATGTTCTGAGGGAAAAGTACGGAAGAAATGTGGCATATATTCAGGGGATATTTGTGTAGGGTTCTGTATAAGTACGTTCCAATGAAACAGGGAAGTTATGGTACGGTGCAGGAACCATGATGTACAAAGGCTGTAATAAATCTAGTCAACAAGAAAAGAAAAGCTTACAAAAGGTTCAGAGAGCTAGGTAATGTTAGAGATCTAGAGGATTATAAGGCTACTAGGAAGGAGCTTAAGAGGGAAATTAGGAGAGCCAGAAGGGGCCATGAGAAGGCCTTGGTCGGCAGAATTAAGGAAAACACCAAGGCATTCTACAAATATGTGAAGAGCAAGAGGATGAGACGTGAAAGAATAGGACCTATCAAATGTGACAGTGGGAAAGTGTGTATGGAACTGGAGGAAATAGCAGAGGTACTTAATGAATACTTTACTTCAGTATCCACTATGGAAAAGGATCTTGGTGATTGTAGTGATGACTTGCAGCAGACTGAAAAGCTTGAGCATGTAGATATTAAGAAAGAGGATGTGCTGGAGCTTTTGGAAAGCATCAAGTTGGATAAGTCGCCGGGACCAGATGAGATGTACCCCAGGCTACTGTGGAAAGGCAAGGGAGGAGATTGCTGAGCCTCTGGCGATGATCTTTGCATCATCAATAAGGACGGTAGAAGTCCCAGAGGATTGGAGGGATGCGGATGTTGTTCCTTTATTCAAGAAAGGGAGTAGAGATAGCCCAGGAAATTATAGACCAGTGAGTCTTATTTCAGTGGTTGGCAAGTTGATGGAGAAGGTCCTGAGAGGCAGAATTTATGATTTTGAAGAGATATAATATGATTAGGAATAGTCAGCATGGCTCTGTCAAGGGCAGGTCATGTCTTACGAGCCTAATTGAATTGTTTGAGGATGTGACTAAACACATTGATGAAGGAAGAGCAATAGATGTAGTGTATATGGATTTCAGCAAGGCATTTGATAAGGTACCCCATGCAAGGCTTATTGAGAAAGTAAGGAGGCATGGGATCCAAGGAAACATTGCTTTGTGGATCCAGAACTGGCTTGCCCACAGAAGGTTGTAGGCGGGTCATATTCTGCATGGAGGTTGGTGACCAGTGGAGTGCCTCAGGAATCTGTTCTGGGACCCTTACTCTTCATGATTTTTATAAATGACCTGGATGAGGAAGTGGATGGATGGGTTAGTAAGTTTGCTGATGACAGAAAGGTTGGAGGTGTTGTGGATAGTGTGGAGGGCTGTCAGAGGATACAGCAGGACATTGATAGGATGCAAAACTGGGCTGAGAAGCGGCAGATGGAGTTCAACCTAGATAAGTGTGAAGTGGTTCACTTTGGTAGGTCAAATATGATGGCAGAATATAGTTTTAATGGTAAGACTCTTGGCAGTGTGGAGGATCAGAGGGATCTTGGGGTCTGAGTCCAAAGGAAGCTCAAAGCAGCTGCGCAGGTTGACTCTGTGGTTAAGAAGGCGTATGCTGTATTGGCCTTCATTAATCATGGAATTGAATTTAGGAGCCGAGAGGTAATGTTGCATCTATGTAGGACCCTGGTCAGACCCCACTTGGAGTATTGTGCTCAGTTCTGGTCACCTCACTACAGGAAGGATGTGGAAACCATAGAAAGGGTGCAGAGGAGATTTACAAGGATGTTGTCTGGATTGGGGAACATGCCTTATGAGAATAGGATGAGTGAACTTGGCCTTTTTTTCCTGGAGCAACAGGGGATGAGAGGTGACCTGATAGAGATGTATAAGATGATTAGAGGCATTGACCATGTGGACTTTCAGAAGTTTTTCCCAGGGCTGAAATGGCTAGCATGAGAGGGCACAGTTTTAAGGTACTTGGAAGTAGGTACAGAGGAGATATCAGGGGTATTTTTTTAAGCAGAGAGTGGTGAGTGTGTGGAATGGGCTGCCGGCGATAGTGGTGGAGGCAGATACAATAGGGTCTTTTAGGAGACTCCTGGACAGGTATATGGAGCTAAGAAAAATAGAGGGCTATGGGTAACCCTAGGTAATTTCTCAGGTAAGCACGTGTTCGACTCAGCTTGTGAGCTGAAGGGCCTGTATTGTGCTGTAGGTTTTCTATGTTTCTATGTTCTATCCCAGTGATATGTCCCGTAAATTTATGGTGCAGTTCTTGTCAATCCAGCCTGTCATTCCACCAATTGAACAATGGGAGGGCAGCACCGACGGGAGAGGCTAGCCCCCAGCCGAGCTTGGACTGCACCCTGCACTGCACCCGGTGTCTCCTTACCTGGACTGCTGCAACAGGCAAGCCCATGGCTTGAGGCCTATTCCTTTCTTTCTTTCTTTTTTTCTTTATCAATCTTTTTATTAGTTAAATAAAAGAGTACACACACACACATATATATATATATATATAAAGAAGAGGAGAATTAGCTCAAATATCTATATCAATAACAACTCAAATAAAAGGAAAAATTAACAATATCAAGATCGTACATAGTAAAGAAATCTGTTAGTGAAGTAAATAGTAAATAAGTAATCTAATAGTAAAGAAAAAGATAATTGATTCTCCTCTTATCCATCAAAAGAAGAAAAAAGATAAAGAAACTTTTATAATTGAAATGTACACAAACACCCCCCAAAACACAAAAAAAAAACAAAAAACAAAAAAAAAAGAAAGAACCGGGCAGCTCAAACTGAGAGTGAAAGCAAGAAAAAAGGAAAAACTTTCTGATCAAACCCAAAACTTCGAAAAGGTAACTGGAAGGGCCATAAGTCAGAGCATATGAAAATATTGAACGAAAAGTCACCAAGTTTCTTCAAATTTAAAGGATGTATCAAATGTTTGACTTCTTATTTTCTCTAAACTTAAGACAGAACATAATGGAGGTAAGCCAATAAAAACAGTAGGTGGATTAGAGTCCTTCGATTTAAGCAAAGTGGCTCTCCTAGCCAATAAAGTTGTAAAAGCTATCATCTGTTGGACGGAAACAGGAATATCTCCTGCTTCTGGTGGAGTGATCCCAAAAATTGCTGTAAGTAAATTTGATTGTAGATCCAAATTCAAGACTTATGATCAAGTTTTAAAGACTTCTTTCCAAAAATTATCTAACTTGATACAACACCAGAACATATGTGTTAAAGTCGCCACCTCAGTATTACATCTATTGCAAGTAGGATTAATATTTGAAAAATTACAGGCTAATTTGTCCTTTGACATATGTGCCCGATGCACGACCTTGAACTGTATCAAGGAATGATGGGCACAAATAGAAGAAGTATTTACCAAATAACATTTTTTATCCCATTGATTATCTGAAAGGGACTTTTGAAACTCCAATTCCCATGCAGCTTTAATTTTATCATTAAATAACATACGCAAATACAATAACCATTTCTAAATTATAGCTATCAGTCCATTTTGTAATGGTTTGACCTGAAAAAGAGTATCAATAATATTGGGTGAATAAGCCAAGGGAAAATCTGGAAGTAAACTATGTAGAAAATTCCTAATTTGTAAATATCTAAAAAAGTGTACATTAGATAGGTCATATTTATCTACTAACTGAGTGAAAGACATTAGACAATTACCCAAGAACAAATCTGAAAATGTTACTATTCCAAATTGAAAAGATCTAATCAAAAATTGAAGGTTTAAAAAATAATTAAGATGGATTTAACTAGAAAGAACAAAATTATTAAAGTCAAAGAATCTACAAAACTGAAAACAAATTCTTAATGTATGTTTAATAATAGGATTAAAGTCTCGACTACCAATCTTAGAAAGCAAAAAAGGAAGAGGAGCTCCCAGTAAAGAGGCCAAAGAATATCCCTTCATCGAGTTTTTCTCCAAATCCACCCATAAAGGACAGTCATGTATATCTGAAAAATGAATCCAAAAAGATATGTAACGAATATTAATTGCCCAGTAGTACATTCTAAAATTTGGCAAAGCTATACCACCATACTTTTTTAATTTCTGCAATAAAGGTTTACTCAATCTAGGATTTTTATTATTCCAAATAAAAGATAAAAGTTTAGAGTCTATTCTATCTAAAAACAGTTTAGGAACAAAAGAGGGGATTGCTTGGAATACATATAAAAACTTCAGTAACACTAATATTTTAATAGCATTAATACAGTCAATTAATAATAATGTCATAGGAGACCATTTAGATATTGCATGTTGCGTGTACTCAATTAATGGAAGAAATTTATATTTGTACAGGTCACTAAATTTTTTGGTAATTTTAATACCAAGGTAAGTGAAGTTATTTTTAGCAATACTAAAAGGAATTTGGTCATATTGATAAAAATAGTTGTTAATAGGAAATAACTCACTTTTGTGCAATTTTAATTTATATCCAGAAAAACTACTACATTCAGAAAATATAGATAACAAAGCAGGAATAGATTTCTTAGGATCTGAAATATAAAATAACAAGCCATCTGCACACAATAAAAACTTATGCAATTTATCTCCACTCTTAATACCTTGAACCTTATTGGAGTCCTGAAGGGCAATAGCAAGAGGTTCTAGAGCCAGGTTGAATAACAACAGACTAAGAGGGCAACCCTGCTGGGTACCTCTATATAACCTAAAATAAGAAGATTTTTTATTGTTAGTTATAACTGCAGCCATAGGGGCTTGATAAATCAGCTTAATCCAGGAAATAAAACCTGGGCCAAAATTAAATATTTCTAAAACCTGAAATAAATAGGGCCATTCTACCCTATCAAAGGCGTTCTCTGCATCAAGAGAAACAACACATTCAATTTCTTTAGATGGAGAGGAATCAATGATGTTCAATAATCTCTGAATATTAAAATATGAATGTCTATTCTTAATAATTCCAGTTTGATCCTTAGAAATAACCTTAGGTAAAACATTCTCAAGCTTGTTAGCCAAAATCTTAGAAAGGATTTTAGAATCCACATTTAATAAGGAAATTGGTCTGTAAGAGACACATTAAAATAAATCTTTCGGAATTAATGAAATTGATGCCTCATAAAAAGTTTTTGGGAGGGTCCTGGAAGATATAGATTCAGTGAAAATTTGGCATAGATAAGGCGTAAGAATATCCGTAAACGTCTTAAAAAATTCTACGGTAAATCCATCCGGTCCCGGAGCCTTACCTGATTGAAAAGAAGATATAACTCTTGCTAATTCCTCTTGATTAATGGGTGCATCTAAAGTATTCATATCTTGATATGAATATTGATATTCATATCTTGGGTAGAAATTTGGGGTATATTCAATCTTTGCTGAAATTCATTCATAGAAGTAACGTTGTCTGGAAAATCAGATTTATAAAGATTAGAGTAAAAGTCTAAAGAAAACCTTATTAATTTCCTGACAATCAGATGTTTCAGTTCTGTCAGATCTTTGTATTTTCAAAATCTGCCTTCTAGCCATAGTTGCTTTGAGTTGAGCAGTACACAATTTACCTGATTTATCTCCATGTATATAAAATTGACTTTTCGATTTCAAAAGTTGCTGCTCAGTGGGATAAGTCAATAGCAAGTCATGTTGTGTTTGAAGTTTCACCCTTTCCTTATATAAATCTTCAGTGGGTGATACTGAATACACTTTATCTATTTCTTTAATCCTGTTAGTAATCACTAAAAGCTCTGCTTTAGTTTTCCTTCTTAAAGCTGCTGAATATGAAATTATCTGTCCCCTAAGAAAAGATTTCATTGTATCCCAAATAACCAAATTTGACATACCCTCAGTTGTATTTAATTCAAAAAATAAAGAGATTTGCTCTTTTATAAAACTTAGAAATGTTGAATCATGGAGCAATGCAGCATTAAATCTCCACTGAGCTGCATTCCGTGTGTTAGCAGAAAGCTCCAGTGTAAGTCTCATGGTTGCATGATCTGACAGCGCAATAACGTCATACGCACAATCAGCAACATAAGATACCGATCGCGTATCTAACAGAAAATACTCAATTCTTGGAATATTTATGATGTACATGTGGGAAAAAAAGAAAAATCTTTGTCTTTAGGATGGAGAAATCTCCAAATGTCTAACACACTGGATTCTAGTAAAAAGGACACAGCCTTATTAGGAAGGCACGGATTGGTTGATGACCTATCAATCGAGGGATTGAGACAGCAGTTAAAGTCACCACCCATAATCAACTTATATTCATTTAAATTCGGCAGTGCAGAAAGTAACCTCTTAAAAAATTCAGGGCCCTCTGCATTAGGTGCATACACACACAAACCAATGCCACCTTTTGACTACATAACAAACTATTAACAAGTATCTTCTAATTGAATCAGTAACAGTATTCAAATGTATGAAAGAGACTTTAAAATTAATAAAAAGAGACACCCCTCTATTTTTTGATATTGACAAAGATTGAAACTGAGAACACTTACAAAATTTAAAAAAACGGTTTTCATCTTCTCTATGGATGTGGGTCTCTTGCGCAAAAATAATATTGGCTTGAAATGTTTTCAATTTCTTAAAGATCTTTCTACGCTTAATAGGTTGGTTCAAGCTGTTCAGGTTCCAGGAAATTATATTAATTTTATTAACATCCATACTGAGACTTTAGGGATTTATAAAGTGAATTTGTGTGCCGAAACAAATCAAACCCACAGGGAAGAACAAATTATGGCTTCGATCAGGAAGAAAGAAAAACAACATGATTGACAGGAATACACACAAAATGCTGGTGGAACACAGCAGACCAGGCTGCTTCTCCCTATAGATGCTACCTGGCCTGCTGTGTTCCACCAGCATTTTTGTGTGTGTTCCTTGAATTTCCAGCATTTGCAGATGTCCTCATGTTTGCTTGTTGATGATTGACATCATCAGGACTGCCCAGTCGAAAAAACCTAAACTAATAGCCCCACCCCTCTCCCCCCAAAGCCAGAAAAAAAAAATCCAATAGGCAGACAGCACACCAAATTAAACACCTCAATCACTTTGTCTCTAAAAGGCAGACTCTTTAAAAAAAAAAGTTATATACTGACACCACTGACTAAAAACACATCAGATATGTAGGAAAAAAATGGAGAAATTCCAAATCTTATGATATTATGTCTCACAGAGGTTAAAACATAGTTAAATTCATTTAATAAAAATTAATCATATGTTCAAAAAAGAAATATCCAACCAAATAATATGATAGGACTGATATTAAACTCTTATCGATCCTATAAGAAAGAAGAAGAAAAAAAATAAAATTGCCAAACGATGTCTGGACCAACAAAAAACGTAAATTGAACTTTCAACAATTCAGCTGTAGATGACTCTCAGCTGAAGATTGAATTCAATATTATGTCTAATAGATGTTAGCACGTAATTAACAGCGATCATCTTAAATTCATTTAATAAAAATTGATCATATATTCAGAAAAGATAGATTCAAGCAAATAATATGTTACTACTTATGTTAAATTCATACAAATCTTAAAGAAAGAAAAAAATGCAAGAGTCAAAGTGATGGCTATGCAGACATAGAACGTAGATTAAACTTTCACTGATTCAGCTACAAACGATTCTCAGCTAAGGATTAAATGTTGGAGTTGCTTACACGATAGTCTTAAACTCGTTCAGAAACTTCCAAGCCTCCTCAGGAGAATCAAGATGTTTTGGACGAGTGTTAGGCGGAAAAATTATCAAACGGGCAGGATAGCACAGGCAGGGACAACAGTTTTTCTTATAAAGTTCAGCCAATACTTCCCGATATTTAATTCTTTCTGCATAAACCTCAGGGGCAAAATCTTCAACTATATGAAACTCCACACCATTGTAAGTTAGCTTCCCCTGCTTCCTGGCATTTCGAAGAATTGCTTCTTTAGTAGCAAAATAGTGCAGACACAGAATCACCGCACTCGGTTTAATCTCAACCGATGGCTTGGGGCGGGGGAATCAGTGAGCCCTGGCTATTAATGGAGGTTTCGAGTACCTCACTAAAAAATGAGTATAACATGTTTGTAAAAAAACTTTAATGGCTCACCGGTTTCCATACTTTCGGGCAAACTCAGTTTCCGTAAATTCATCCTTTGGCTTCTGCTTTCCAGATCGATTGTTTTCTTCTTAATTCTTGATCATTCCGAAGAAACCTCAGCAAATCTCTTTCCCATGGTAGAGAACCTCAATTCCTGCTCTTTAATCACTTGATGTATTGTCCCCTGTTCTCTTCTGATTTTATTGGTATCCATTTTAAGTGTTTGATATTGAGATTCCAGATTCCTCAAAGATCCCTGGATGGAAGAAACAGTTTTTTCAAGCTTTTTATTAGCATTCGTCAGTTTATCAATTTTAGAGTCCACCATTCCAATTTTGGTATTAGTATCTTGCATCAAAGAAAACATTCTTTCAGGAGTATAGGCTTCTTCTACCTCCCTTGTAAATTAGGTTTGTTCAGTTTCAGAAACAATTTTGCCACATCTTAACTCTTTTCCAGTTTGGGTTCCAGCCATCGTAATTAAGTCGTAAATCCTTCACTAAAAATAATGAATCTTCAAAGTTTAAACAAAAGTAGCAGTGGAAAGTAGATTGTAAAAGGACGGAGTAGAGCCAACAAGCGTCTTACTCCATGAGCTGCCCAGAAGAGACTCCCCCTATTCCTTGTTACAGCCAAGGTTATGCAGCTCCCACGCCATTTTCACGACATCAAACAAGAACAGGTCTGTGACATCTTACATTTCTTGCAAAAGAAGCATTAAGGCAATTACCCGTGGTTACACTGCATGCTGCATTCACGCCCCAACTCTGATGCCTTCAAGTAGCATGGTCTCAAAACCCAAACCAGGCTCCCAGCCATTGGCCTGCTCCTCCTCCTCTGACCTACCGGCCGGCTCCTCTACCAACATGCCAGCCAGCCAGCTACTCTGATCAACAAGCAGCTCACTGATGTGGTAGGTCTGTAGATCTACCATACCTGAGGTTCTTGGACTCCAGTATAGTCTTGTGATTATAAAAAAGACACCTTTGGTTTGCCCTGAGAGGCCACTGCTGCCGAAAGCACCACTATCTTACTGTTCAGGAACAGTTATTACCCCTCAACAGTCAGGCTCTTAAACCAGAGGGGATAACTCCACTCATTCCATCATTGACTTGTTCCTAAAACCTATGGGCTCATTTTCAAGGACTCTTCATCTCATGTTCTTGATATTTATTGCTTGCTTGCTTATTTATTCATTCATTCATTTGTTTGTTTGTTTATTTATTATTTTCTTTTTGTATTTACACAGTTTGATTTTTACGCACTGGTTGTTTATCTGTCTTCTGTGTGGTCTTTCATCAATTCTATTGTGTTCCTTTGTATTTACTGTGAATGCCACAAGAAAATGAATCTCGGGGTGGGGTGGTGTGTGTGTGTATGTATGTATGTATATATATATATTGATAATAAATTTACTTTGACTTTTGTTACATCTCACGGTGGAGCATGGAGTACGTGGCAGGGCATCATGAAGTGAGCAACAACCTGAATGGAGTAGTAGGTGCTTTTTCACTCATGATTTTTCATGTGTTTGAAGTCCTTGAGGGAGCCAATGTTGTCCTTCCCTCTGCTCTGTCTGGAGTGTGGTTGGTTGCCAGCTGTGTGTCTGAACCCGTGGGCTGTGTTCTGTATTCTTCAACAGGGTGGAGCATGTGAGATCACCAGCAAGAATGAGGAGGAGGGCTTCAGGAGTTTGTTGCACTCTCTGGAGAAGATTGGACTGATGGAAGGCCAGCTGATGTCAGTGTGGGCTATTCTGTCTTCCATTCTGCAACTTGGCAATGTCTGCTTCACATCATATGAGGTAGGTTAGACAAACAGTAACCTAAGATGTTATCTATCACCACTGTAGTGCTGACATGTAATAGTTGTGTTTTAGTGCAAGTGCCCTCCATACACATCATGAGCTCTGACTTTGAGTATTAATTTGGGGCAATATATGTAAAAATAATGAAGATACTTGCATTTATTGAATGCCTTTCATGGCTTCAGTGCCTTGCAGCCAGAAAAATACCTTAAATGTTTAGCTGCTGTCACATTCTAGGAAGCACTTTAAAAAACATAGGGAGAGCTAACAAACAGGATGTCTTGTTTGTGGTGCTGGTTGAGATACAATAATTAGCCGGGGCACTGAGGAGAACTTCCATGGTTGTCTATCCAGCAGAACAGGCAAGCTAGGCCCTAGTTTAATGTCATTTCTGATAGATGTTGCATTCAACAAGATGGTCCTTCTCCATGCAATGCAAAAGCTATAATTGAACTGATGAAACTGGAGGCACAGAGTAGCGGGGTTAGCAGATGCATTTGCATTTAGACAGGGGACCAGAAGGTAGTGTAACACTCTGGTGATGCTTTGTACATAGCAGTTTCATTACCTTTTTATTCGGACTCAGTGGAAGCCCTTTCCACGTTAAGCCAGTGGAGTTTGCCTTGTATGGGATAATCACTCAATCTGAAATTGGACACTGGAGGCAGGCAGCTGGAAGTAGAGATAGGCTTCTGCAGGAGAGGAGAATCTAACTCTAATCACCAGCAACAGCAGAAGACAACAAATCCCTCCACACTGTCTAATCGCTCTAGTAAATCTTCACACTCCATGCTCACAAACTCTTCATGTCTGGCTCTGGTCCCTTCAGTTGATTCCAGAAACAACATCACCCAAGAACTCATCCTGAGCGCTCCATTTGGAAATGCCTCTGTTCTCGATTCTCAGAAATGTTTGCTTGGACCAGACATAGACAGCATAATGACATAGTAGAGGGTGGACAATTTGGAACACTAAGCCAGTGAAATAAGCAACCCATCTCCCATTGAAATTGCAGCTCAAAGAGAGCTGTAATTCCAGATGAAGGTTCCGAGGTTATCCAATTACAGTTACAAGACTGAATGGGTTCAACAAAACTAACAATAAAACCAAATGTTAGCAAATCCTGATTTGTATCAACTGTAGATAAGCATGGAGAGTTAAAGATACCAATCCCACTCCACCTTCATACCCATGCATCCACGTCTCCACCAAGCAGAAACCAGGGGATTAGTGGTGAGTGGGTTTTGTACAGGTTCTCCTTCTTTTAAAATAGTGAGAGACTGAGAAGTATTTATGCTCAAAGTGTTCGGGGGACGGCGGTGGGGGGATGGCGGTTCTCTTGTATGCATCACTGAAGACTGCCCAGGCATAGCAGGCAACAGGGCAGTGGTATTTTGGACTTTATTGCAGGAATATTTGAGTATCAGAATATGATTTATTATCTCGATATGATGTGAAATTTTTCATGTTTTGCAGCAGCAGTACAATGCAAAAACAATTTTAAATTACAAAATTAAAATTATAAATTCCAAAAATAAGTTAACATTGCAAACGAAAGGAATAGGTATTCTTTATACAAAGCAGAAACTGGATAAGGCTGGCTGCATCCCTTTCAAGAAGATGCTAAAAACCATTAGGATGTAATGGTTATCATTATTAAGTTTAGCCTCAAGTTTATTTAATTAACTGAACTGAACTTCCTGAGCTTCTATTTTAACACAAGATTTCTGATTATTAATCCTGGTTTCTGTATTTTTAATCCAATAACTTAACCAGTGTTGCCATACTAATTGACATTTCACAGCATGTCAGTGCCCTGACTACAGAGGTGCCAATGCCTTCAGCCACTGTAACCCACTGTTGGAGAGGGTTCCTCACTCTCCTCCAGTTTACCACTGTTTTGATGCTTTTGGTTTCTCTTTATGTCACGATGCTGTTAATTTTCCCTCAATTAGTTTCTGCTTCAGTGAATGTGTTGTAACACTCATGATGCATACATTACAGTGAACTTTAATGGTTTGACGCATAGGCAGGAAAATGAGTTGGTTCTGCAAAGGTAAACATCTTATCAACAGTCTGGGCGGTACAGAGACAAAGACAAACTCACAATTAATCATTTCATGGAGTAGAAGAGCAATTATTTAGAGCTAGATAACAGTGTGAGGAAATTATATGTATTATTCCAACAGAAAAATAACTTGATGGGGAAAGGAAATAAAATTATTAATAAGGCACATGTTCATAAAAATATTCCACATATGCATCACTGTCTGGTATGGGAGTGGGGTGGGGGCTACTGCACAGGACCGAAAGAAACTGCAGAGGGTTGTCAATTTAGTCGGCTCCATCATGTGTACTAGCCTACAACGTAACCAGGACATGCCCTTTTCTCACTGTTACCATCAGGAAGGAGATACAGAAGCCTGAAGACACACACTCAGCAATTCAGGAACAGCTTCTTCCCCTCTGCCATCCGATTCCTAAATGGACATTCCTAAATTGTTACTTTCACCATTTTTAATGTATTCAATATATGTATACTGTAATTTATTTATTATTATTAGTATTTTATTTTACTTTTTTCTTCTATATTATGTATTGCATTGAACCGCTGCTGCTAAGTTAACAAATTTCACAACACATGCCGGTGATAATAAGCCTGATTCTGATTCAGATATAGTGCTGTATTTTAATGCTTACATAACCACATTTTAATAGTTACATAGAGAATGTAAGAGAAATGCATGAAGCTGGCAATTGGCAGAATATGCAAGCATATACACACAAAATGCTGGAGGAGCTCAGCATGTCAGGCAGCATCTATGAAGGGAAATGAACAGATGGCCTTTGGGTCAAGACCCTTTGTTTGGACTGAGGGGGTAAAGGAGAGCTAGCTAGGTGAAGGGGGGATGTGGGGCAAGAGCTGGCACAGAATGGTGGATCCAGATGGGGAAGGTAGAAAGATAGATGGAGGCAACAAAGGGCTGCAGATGATGGGATCTGAGTGGAGTATAGAACCAAGTAAGGGAATTGGGAGGAGGGATGGTTCCAGTGGGAGATTGTGGGCGATGGGCAGCTGGAGGTTGAGGTGGCAAAAGCAAGTGAGTGACAGGATCGCAGAGGGTGGGATGGGTGTGAATAGGAGGAACTGGGTAGATCAGAAGGAGAGATGGAAATTCGAGGGGGAATGGGTTACCCGAGATTGCAGAATTCAATGTCCTTGCCATAAGGTTGCAGATCATCCAGGTGGAAATGAGGTGATGTTCCTGCATTTTGTGTTTGGCTTCACCCTCGCAGTGGAGGAGGCTGAGGGTGGAGCCTCCTGAAGCTGCTGGTTGCTAGCCATTTTAATTCTCCTCCTCATTCCCACACTGACCTGTTTGTCCTCCGTACACACAAACCAGAAAAACAACATCTCATATTCTGCCCAGGGAATCTACAACTCAATGGCATACACACCAACTTGTCCAATTTTAGGTAACCTGCTACGAGTCGCTCTCTGTCCCTTTTCTCTCTCCCCCAATTTACCCTTTTCTCTGACATACACTTGACCCTCCCGTTCCAGCCCCCAATCACCAAGTCTTTGCCCTCCTCTACACACTCCACCTGTCCATCGCCCACATACCCTTACCAATGGGTCTCCTACACCCCCCACCACTGCACTCCCCACCTCCCTTATTTGATTACATTCTCCACCTTCCTCTTCTATCATTTTCCCCCATCTGCAGCCCTTTGTCACCTCCAGCTATCACCTCCTGACCTCTGTTGTTATTATCTTCTTTCCTCCATTTGGCAATCAACCCCTCCAGCTCTTTCCCAACCCCTCACCCTCACCCCTTTATACTGGCCATTTCCCTCGTGGAGTTTCAGATGAAAGGTCTCAACCTAACATGTTGGCTGCCCATTTCCCTCCACGATGTTGCCTAACCTTCAGTCATGGGCTTTTTGCTTCAGATTCCAGCATCTTGCAGTATGAGTTGAGACTGATTACAATGCAAGGTCATTCAACACAAGACTGATTACAATACAGGACAATACTGCACCCGGTATTTCTGTCTCAGAGGCCAATGTCAGGCTGTCTCTCAGGAGAGTGAACATGTCATGGAGGCAGGCCTTGGAGTACCTGGTAAGGCTCTGAAAACTTGTGCCAATCAACTGGCACAAGTTGGTGTATTCAAGGACATTTTCAACCTCTCATTGCTGCGGTTGTAAGTTCCCACCTGCTACAAACAGGCAACAGTTATACCAGTTCCCAAGAAGAGTACTGTGAGCTTCCTTAATGACTATTATTCAGTAGCATTCCCATCAACAGTGATGAAATGCTTTAAAGTTGGTTATGGCTTGAATGAACTCCTGCCTCAGCAAGGACCTGGACCCACTGCAACTTGCATATCGCCACAATAGGTCTGTGGCAGATGCAATCTCAATGGCTCATCACATAGTCTCAGATCACCTGGACAACACAAACAATAGCTTAATAGTTCCGTTTAATGTCAGAAAAGTGTATCCATTCTGAAATTCTTGTTCTTCGCTGATGTCCACAAAAAAAGAAGAGTGCTGTAAAGAATGAATGACAGTAAAAAAGTTAGAACCCCAAAGCCCCCTACTCCCCCTCCCAAGCACAAGCAGCAGCAAAGCAATGACCCTCCCCAGCCCCACCCACTTCCGCAAAAAAGAATCAGCACCCTCCACTCACCAAGCATGTAATAGCAAGGCCACCTAATAAAGACCATGATCTGCAGTACAACAAAAAGTAATTGTTCATCCTACAATTCAACATGCTACAAGTTCTCTCTCTCCCTAATAAAGGGAAAGGAGGTGCCCCTTTCATATCGAGTGGGGAGACATCACAAAACAACTCACTGATTTATGGTGGTAAAAGTTCTGTGACTCTAGGATTGGTAACGATCTCTCACTCACCTACGAGAGACGGAGAGAGAGAGAGAGAGAAAAAAACTCACTGAATACACAGCCTTCGACAGCTGATCCACTGTTCCCATGTTCTCTCCTTGAAGCTTCAGTTGGTGGCACCGGCCTAGAATCAACTGGTACACAGGCCTGTGAAACCTCAGAACCCCAGGGGTCATCTTCCAGGCTCTGGGTCTTTGGGATATTGAAAAGCAGCTGGCCGAGAGCCCCCAAGAATGGGTCCCACTTTCGCAAAGAATTCTGAGTGTAACTCCAGTTTAGGGTCTTCAACAGAACCTCATCCACCATGAAAGGGAAAAGGAGAGATATCTAGGGTAGAAATTAAGAAATATATGTAAATGAAGAAGTGGCAGTTTAGTGCCATCGTGACTCCGCCTACATCAGCTATGTCAGGATGCTGTTTGGTGTTTAGCACCATCATTCCTACAGGCTTGATCAATAAACTTCAGAACATCAGTCTCTGTACCTCCCTCTGCAACTGGATTCTCAGCTTCCTAAACAGAAGACCACAATCTGTGCGGATTGGTGATAATATCTCCTCCTCGCTGACGTTCAACACTGGTGCACCTCAGGGATGTGTGCTCAGTCCACCGCTCTACTCTCTCTATACCCATGACTCTGTGGCTAGGCATAGCTCAACTACCAACTATAAATTTGCTCATGATACATTGTTGGCAGAATCTCAGATGGAGATGAGAGGGAGTGAGATTTGCCAATTAGTTGAGTAAGCACTCAACATCAATAAGACCAAAGAGATGATTGTGGACTTCAGATGAGGGAACACAAACCAATCCTCATAAAGGGATCAGAAGTGGGGAAAGTAAGCAATTTCAAGTTGGGTGTCAAGATCTCTAAGAATCTAACCTGGTCCCAACGTATCAATGCAGCTAACAAAACAAAGAAGCCATTTTGATTAACATACACAGTACGTTGTACAGATAGGAGGCACAGAAGGCACACAGGATTCACATGATTCAGGAACAGCTTCTTCCTCTCTGCCATTCAATTTCTGAATGGACATTGAACCCTTGAACACTACCTCACTTTTATTATTTCTGTTTTTGCACCATGTTTAATATACATATTTATATTTACAGTAATCAATTTACTTATTTATTTTTTGCTATATTATCACATATTGCATTGTACTACTGCCACTAAGTTAGACATACAGAACTTGACTTCTGTGTTCAAGAAACTGTTCAAATCCTTGGACTATCAACGCCGATGTCTTGCAGATCAGGCGGCCTCGTGACAGCAGTAACGCTGGGAACCTGCAGAGCTCTGGAGTTGATAGTCCAAGGATTTGAATAGGCTCCTGAACACAGAAGTCAAGTTCTGTATGTTTATTACATACACAGAGCATGCAAAGCATAGACTTTAACAAAGGTTAATGGTTATTTGCAGGATTTAGCTGTGTTACAGATTAAGCTCTGTGTCTTGTCTAAACTCTACAGAATTCAGACGGTCTCGTTGGAGCATCAACACTGGGGACCCTGATGCTGTTTTCCCTGGAGTCGGCAGGCGTTGCCTTGCAAGGAGAGCCCAGTGTGATTAGCAGGTGGTGTAGCTCAGGCTTCAGACTTACCCTGTGGTTTGTTTCCTAGGAGGGGTCCCAGGAGCTGGCTGTCATTGTTAGTCACACCGAGACACGGATCGTGGCCAACCTGCTGCAGGTCTCATTGGATGCACTCAACAGCATCATCACACAACGAATGACAGTGAGTACAAAGCCAGACTGGCCAGTTTCCGCAGTAGTAGGGGGCTGTGACCTGTGTTTTGTTTCATATCTATGTGAGTGGGTACAAATGGTTTATGTTTTGCAATAATGGGCAAAGTCCAGATTCAGATTCAGATTGAGATTTATTTATCACACGTGCATTGAAACATATAGTGGAATGCATCATTTGCACTAACAACCAGCACACTCAGTTTAAATGGTTTTGGTATGGACTGGACTAGATGGGCCAAAGGGCCTTTTTCTGTGCTATACTGCTTTATGACTCTATTCCAATGCAAACATGCCACACCCACAATGTTCCACAGATAGCAACAACAAAATTAAAACAACACAACAACAAAACAAGCCCTTTTCCTATCCCGACCTCTCTTCTACTTACTCACCCAGTCTCCTGGACAGGTGTCCACCCATAGAACAGGCCAACTCCAGGCCTCCAGTTCTTGTCCATAGATTCTTAGACTCATAGATAACTTCTGGACTTGCACAGGTATCCACCCCAGTGACCCAGACCATTGTGACTCCTCTGGGCCTCTACATTTGGACTCCAACCTTTGTCTTTTGCCCTCTGGACTTTGCTGGGTTGGACCTTTAGGCCTCTATGCATGGACTTGCAGAGATCTTGGCTTCCATACTTGCATGGACCTTTGACCTCTGATCTAGAGAGTTACTGGCTCTTGTGACCTCTGCCAGTACCTGGGACTTCCACCCCAGGACTGGTGTCCAACCTAAGCATTGCTGGTCTCCTCAGCAAATGCGACATGCCTTCTGGGATTGCTGACGTTTGACCACAGAGAGCTTTGACCTGGACACAGACTCCTACCTAGTCTCTTAATTTACTACTCCTGACTCTAACTCACCCTCATCCTAATGTGACTGCTAACTCCCCAAAACCATTCATAAAAACCTAAAAAAGCCAAGTCCATGTTCTTATGTCAATCTGCACGTGCAGGTCTGCCAGGCTCTGTCAATGTCTCTGGAATTGTATTTAATTTCAGTGTAGCAGTATTGTGTCCTCACTGCTCAATGCCTTTCACCTGTGCTGTGATACTCTGGAAGCAGTACACACGCTCATTGTCCATGACCACATCCTGAGTTCTTAACATTGATTCCAGGCCCCAAGTAGTCACATAGCATTAGGTCAAACATAGGCAATGAAGCAAGAGGGAAAGGTTCCAAGAACATCCCCACACCACTGGTGGCAGGGCCCGGCATGTGTGCGCCAAAGACAAGGGTGAAACATGGATTCCCACCATCACCGAGGCCATTGTTCAGTTAGCTCAGTTCACTTCAGAGTGATATTCAAACTGGCGGAGAGCAGTGGGTATAATAAGGGGTGTGGGATCTGACAACAGCCCAGCAGGAGTACTGAAGAAGAGCACACCGCAGTTCGCTGTGCCTCGAGCCAAGCTGTTTCAGTACAATCACAACACTGGCAATAACTCAACAATGTGGAAAACTGTCAAACCGCAGGACATATTCAATCTGGCTTGACTGTCAGTCTCAGTTCTGAACAGAATGATGGAAGGTGGCATCAACAGTGTTATCAGGTGTCACTTACTAACTAGTAACTTGTTTGTAATGAGTTCCAAACCTTATCACAGAAACCTCACATGTAATCACAAGTCACGTAAAGAGAACGTCAGGCTAGTGAAAATAGATGTTCCCAGAGGTGAGAAACAAGAGATGGGAAATTACGCAAGAGATATGGAGAGAGGGATTGTAGGAGGGTAATATCTAAGGTATAGAATTACTTAGGGGCAGTAGAAGGTGAGGCATTTTTAGGAAATAAGGATGGTTAATGATGAACTGTGATTATTAGAGGACAATGGGGGAATTCCAGGAGGACAGCAGGGTGGTATAGGGTAGGACTACATGGGGGAAGAGGAGATGAAATGAGGTTGGCCAGCATTTGTAGTATTGCTGGAAATGGAATCTGTACATTCTGTGGTAGAGTCCATCTTTGCTCAGTGATTTATACTCATTCAGTGTTGGTTAATGTAGGGTCACTTGGTCACTTTATTAGGTACACCTGTTCGTAAATGAAGTACAATGTTGGAAAGTGTATGGTCATGCATTTTGGTAGACTATTTAGATGGGGAGAGAATTCAAACTGCAGAGATGCCTAAAGGTTAACCTCCAGGTTGAGTCGGTGGTGAAGGTGAATACATTTCTAGAAGTATAGAATATAAGAGCAGGGATGTGATGTTGAGGCTCTATAAGGCACTGGTGAGACCACACTTAGAGTATTGTGCACAGTTTTGGGCTCCTTATTTTAGAAAGGATATATTGACATTGGAGAGGGTTCAGAGAAGATTCATGAGAATGATTCCAGGAATGAAAGGATTACTGTATGAGGAACGTCTGGCAGCTCTTGGGCTGTATTCCCTGGAGTTCAGGAGAATGGTGGGGGGGGGGGGGGTGGAATCTCATAGAAACATTCCAAATGTTAAAAGACCTGAACAGAGTAGATATGGCAAAGTTATTTCACATGGTTGGGGAGTCTGGGACATGAGGACATGATTCAGGATTGAAGGATATCCATCTAGAACAGAGATGCAGAGAAAATACTTTAATCAGACAGTAGTAAATCTGTGGAATTTGTTGCCACAAGCGGCAGTGGAGGCCAAGACATTGGGACTATTTAAGACAGAGATAGATAGGTACTTGATTAGCCAGGGCATCAAAGGGTACGGGGAGAAGGTAGGGGAGTGGGGATGACTGGAAGAATTGGATCAGCCCATGATTGAATGGTGGAGCAGAATCAATGGGCCGAATGGCCTACTTCTGCTCCTAGGTCATATGGTCTTAATACAAATATCTAATCAACCAATCATGTGGTGGAAACTCAATGCATAAAAGCATGCAGACATAGTCAAGAAATTTAGTTTTGTTCATACCAAACATCAGAATGGGGTAGAAAAGTGATCTAAGTGACTTTGACCATGGAATGATTGTCAGTGCCAGATAGGGTGGTTTGAGGATCACAGAAACTTCTGATCTTCTGGGATTTTCAAGTTCAAGTTCAGTTTATTGTCATTCAACCGTACACATGTATTCTGCCAATGAAATAATGTTCCTCCAGACCAAGGTGCATGATACTGTACATATAACTCACACATTACCACAAATAAATTAACAGATACTAAAATATATTCCAGAAGATTGACATTTAGTATAAGGTGCATTTATGATGCAAGTTAAAAAGTAAACAGTTTAACACTACTGGCGTTTCATACGTGATGAGACCCGAGTGGTGGCAGGGAGATCAGTCGTCTCACTGCCTGGGGGGAGAAGCTGTTTTCTATCCTAACAGTTCTTGTCCTAATGCTATTGTACCTCCTACCTGACCGTAGGGGTCAAAGAGATTGTGGAACGGATGGGAAGGATCCTTAACAATGCTAAGGGCTCTGTTTCTGATAAATATCTTGGGTGAGTGGAAGAGAGATCCTGAGGATCCTTTTGGCAGTCTCATATACAAAAGTCTCTGGGATTTATAGAGAATGGCGCAAAACAAAAAATCTAGTGAGTGGCAGTTCTGTGGGTGAAAACACCTTGCTAATGAGAGAGGTCGGAGAAGAACAGCCAGACTGGTTCAAGCTAACAGGAAGGTCATGGTATCTCAAATAATCATGCATTACAACAGTGGTGTACAGAAGAGCATCTCTGAATGCACAACATGTCAAATGTTGAAGTTACAGCAGCAGAAGACCATGAACGTACACAAAGTCATCACTTTATTAGATACAGGTGGTTCCTAATAAATTGGCCACTGAATATATATTAATATTCACATCAACAGGGGTTTACATGGGCACATTCTCAATTCTGTTAATATTCTTGGAAACAAAATGTGTTTTGAATTTACCTTTTGATCATTTCAGGAGACCAGTTATGACCGGATTTTTTCACCACTGTCTGTTGAAGGCTCCATAGATGCCAGGTGACATGCCTGCATGTGCAGGTCTGTGTGTGGTAGTGTGTCCCTGTGCCTTCATCTCACATTATTCACTGACTCTCTTTCTCATTGTTCTTTCTGTCTGCTGCATTTCTATTTTAGTTTCTTCCTTTCAGGCACCTGTGTCTCTGACTCCATACTTCCATATCTCAGAATGGTTGCTCTTCAGAAGGAGACCGTTCAGCCTGCTGAGTCTGTCCTAGCCCTACAACCCCGCCCTGTCCCGGTATCTCTTTTGTTTCAGGTGCGAATAAGGGGGGGGGGGGGGGTTGATAACCAAGTCAGCACTGGAACGGTGACAGACCTGATGAAGCAGAAGGCAAGGAATTGATGGCGTACTCGACCCAGGGAAGTTGCCGACTCCAAGAGGAAGACTCCCGAGACGTCACACAACGGAGCATCACCTCCATCTGCTGATTAGCCCGCTCGGTCTGGCCATTACTATGGATGAAACCCAGATGAGAGGTTAACCTTGATCCTGAGTAGTTTGCAAAAGGCTCTCCAAAAGTAGGAGGTAAATTGTGAACTTCTGTCAGACACCACTTCAACGGGGAGACCGTGAATACGGAAAACATGCTGCGTCACCAGGTTGACAGTCTCCTTGGCAGAGGGCAGCCTGGGAAGGGGCACTAAGTGGACCAATTTGGAAAAACGATCCACTATGGGAAGAATGGTGGTGTTACTGTCAAATGGGGGAAACCGGTGACAAAGTCCAGTGCAATGTGTGACCAAGGCCTTCTAGGAACAGGTAGGGGTTGCAGGAGACCAGTGGGTGGTTGGCTGGAGGTCTTGTTCTGTGCGGCAGACTGGGCAGGCAGAAATGAAGCTCTTGACATCCTTCCTCAGGGATGGCCACCAAAATCTTTGTCTGATGAAAGCCGCCATGCGTCTGATGCCAGGGTGACATGCCAGTCTGGAGTTGTGTCCCCACTGGAGAACCTGGGAGCGGACAGACTGGGGGACATACAATAGGTTAGCAGGACACACATGAGGAACTGACACACCCTGTTGGGCCGACCAGACCACAGATTCAATCTCCCACTGTGCTGCGGTGACCAGACATTGCTTGGGGAGAACGGTCGTAACCTCGGGCGCCTCGTCGGTTGTGGGAAACTGCCTGGAAAGCGCGTCAGGCTTGCCGTTCTTAGAGCCAGGGCGGTAGGTCAGGATGCCCCTGAAACAGGCAAAAAAAACAGGGACCACCGAGCCTGGCGAGAATTGAGGCGTTTGGCGGAACGGATGTATTCCAGGTTCTTGTGATCCGTCCAGATTAGAAAAGGAATAGTTGTTCCCTCAAGCCAATGCCGCCATTCCTCGAGAGCAAGTTTAACCGACAACAACTCTCGATCGCCGATGTCATAGTTGCGTTCTGCGGGCGAAAATTTGTGGGAGAAGGCGGTGCACGGGTGTACCTTGTTGTCCTCTGCTGAACGCTGTGACAGGATAGCCCCAACTCCTACGTCAGAGGCATCCGTCTCTACTATAAACTGCCTGGTTGGGTCGGCCTGAAGGAGGATAGGGGCCCTGGTGAAACGAGTCTTCAGATCCGAAAAGCCGCTGGATTCCAGGCGAACTTCCACTTGGAGGAAGTTAGGGCAGTCAGCGGGGCGGCCAGGATGCTGAAGTGTCGGATGAATCGGCGATAGAAGTTGGCAAACCCAAGAAAGCGTTGGACCACCCCCCGTCGAGAGGCGGGTTGTGGCCACTCCTCTACCGCCTTGATCTTCTGAGGGTCCACCTGGATTCTTCCATCGCTGATCACATATCCCAAGAACGAAGCTGAACTCCGGTGAAATTCACACTTCTCCGCCTTCACAAATAACTGGTTCTCCAGGAGTCGTTGGAGTACCCAGCGGACGTGCTGGATGTGTTCAGAGAGGGACCCGGAAAATATCAGAATGTCATCCAGGTATACGAATACAAATTGGTTCAGCATGTCTCGGAGGACATCATTTACCAGAGACTGGAACACAGCAGGACCACTGGAAAGTCCGAAAGGCATCACCAGATATTCATAGTACCCAGAGGCCGTATTGAACGCGGTCTTCCACTCATCCCCCTTCCTTATGCGGACCAGATGGTAAGCGTTGCAGAGGTCAAGCTTGGAGAAGATAGATGCACCCTGGAGCAATTCAAATGCAGATGACATAAGCGGAAGAGGATAGCGGTTCTTAACGGTGACCTCATTGAGACCTCTAAGTCCACGCAAGGGCTCAGGGACCCGTCCTTCTTGGCTACAAAGAAGAACCCTGCGCCTGCTGGGGAGGAAGAGGGACGGATAATTCCTGCAGCCAGGGACTCCTGGATATACTTGTCCATCGCCGCCCTTTCAGGAGGAGACAGGGAATACAGACAGCCCCTAGGTGGCGAGGTTCCCGGAAAGAGATCAATAGAGCAATCATAGGGGCGATGTGGGGGTAAGGTGGTGGCCCGAGTCTTGCTGAATACCAGCTTTAGGTCCCGATATTCTGGGGGTACAGAGGACAGGTCGGGAAACTCTTCTGTAGGCAGAGGAGCCGGACTTGGAGTAGAATGAGCAACACGCAGACAATGATATAGGCAGAAGGGACTCCAGCTTAACACTGTTATTCGACCAATCGATGTGTGGACCATGCAGAGCTAGCCATGGGTGGCCTAACACAACTTCAGCTTTGGGGAAATCGATCACAGGAATATAATGCTCTCCTGGTGATTACCAGAAATGAGGAGACTCACCGGAGCTATGGAGTGGGTAATCAAGGCCATTTTCAGCCCGGTTAGGCCGCTGGCCTCCAGGGGTTGCTTTAGACGGGAGAGTGGCATCCTGAGTTTGGCCACCAAACTGGAACTGATAAAGTTTCCCTCAGCCCCGGAGTCGATGAAGACTGAGACAGTATGTCTCCTCCCTTCTGCCAGTATAAAAGCGGGTAGCAGGGTCCGAGTGATGGGGGACTGGAAAAAGGAAACATTGCTCGTCCGTAGCCCCCTCTTTACGAACGAGCATTGTCTTTTACAGGACAACTGGATACATAGTGATCAGTCTGACCACAATACAGACAAGAGTTGGTCCGAAGTCTCGTCCTTCGCTCCGAAGGAGACGGATAGGCACGGTCAATCTGCATGGGTTCCGTTGGGCTGGCTGGGGGTGACTGAGGATTCGGAGAAGGAGACGTGGGTGCGGGCTGGAAGAATGTCAGACGTTCCCTGGTGGTTCTTCGGGAACCCCAGATCTCATGTTCCCGCTGACGCTGTTTTATGCGGCGATCAATTTTAATGGTCAAATTGACCCGCTCTTGGAAGCCAGCAGGCAGGTCGCGGGCGGCTAGTTCATCCTTAACCTCCTCGCTCAATCCATAGAGGAACACGTCCGATTGGGCTTCCGAACCCCAGTGGGGAGTAGTGGCTAGCGTGCGGAACTCAATGGCATAGTCCGAAACAAAGCGGGTACCCTGATGAATCCACAACATCTCCCTTGCTGTTTCTCGCTCCTGCTGGGAGCAGTCAAAGACTCTTCTCATCTCCTCACAAAAGTCTTCAAACGTGTGGCAAAACGGGGCTTTGCTGTCCCACAAGGCTGTACCCCACTCTCTTGCTCTTCCCGACAACAACGTGATCACATAAGCGATACGGGATCGATCGGTGGGAAAGGTAGCGGGCTGCAGCTCAAAAATCAACGAGCATTGGGACAGGAAGGATCTGCAGGTGCCTGGTTCACCATTGTAAGTTTCGGGTGGAGGTAGACGGGGCTCTCGGGCTGGTATGGTTGGAGCCTGTGGGGCTGATGTTGCCACAACAGGAGGGTTAGGTCTCAGCGCTAGCTGAATCTGCTGCAGCTGGGAGGCTATACTGGTCAGAGAGGCAGAGAAGGCCTCCATCGTCTGGGTGACAGAGGCGAACTGCGCTTCGTGTCTCCCTAATAACACTCCCTGTCGGGAAAGGGCCTCACATACCCGGTTGGGGTCTGCTGAGTCCATATGGCCTGTTCGTTCTGTCAGGAGGGGCCGGTTACGGTAGGACTCAAGTGCAGACCAATGAATGTTCTTTTACCAGGATTTTATTAGCGGCCACAGGGGCAACAGTCTTTCAACAGCAGGAGGCAGGCACTAAGCCGGAATGGCAGGCGGAGGTCTTACCCGGGAAAGGCTGTCCGGCGAGGGCAGACGATTACGGGTGCTTCAGGCAAGAATCAGGTTCCAAACAGGCAGAATCCGGAAACAGAGTTCAACAATTTCCATTGGCAGTAGTCACTATAGCAGGCTGGAACGACTCAGTTCAGGACTGGGACAAACAGGCAGAGAGTGTGAGTCGAGGCAGGGTTTAAATGGACCGGGTAATGAGCGAGAACAGAAACAGGTGGGTGCTATTGAGATAAGTGGGTAATTGGCGAGAGTCCAATTAGGGAAGGGGTTGGTTCAAAGCCCACATGGCCAGGTGAAAGAAGATAGAATTTAAGGGCTGTCGTGGTCCAGAGCTATCAGCAGAGCCCCTTTGACCCAGTGTTCAGGCTGGACCCTTAACAAATTCTCTCAACATCACCTTCTCAGTATGAGTCAGGAAGATCAGGTGAGGATAGTTTGGAGTTGTTAAAAAAGGCTAAGTACCAGGAATATGTTTCCAATTTTGAGTGTGTATAGCCTGTAACTGTTTGGTAACGTCTGTTTGAATGTGAGGTTGGCCATGTTGGGGGAAGGAATCCAATTGAACAGTTGAGCCTGATGTTTATGAGGTTGTTATTGCATAGGGCTCCCCAGGGGCAGGAGCTCTTGCCTCCTTGAGGAGAGTGATCTATTTCTCATGTGGCTCAAGGGAACACAGTTGCTTCTGCTCTAGGCTCCCTGAGAAAACCACCTCTACCCCCTCAACCATTGACTGGCAACCAGCCACTCTTTATTCTACAGCACCCACAAAATGCTGGAGTAACTGAGCAAGTTAGCAGCATCTATTGAGGGGAATAAACAGTTGACACTTCTGGGCTGGACCCCTCATTAACACTGAAAAAGAAAGAGACAGAAGTGTCCTAACTTAGACGTAGATGCTGCCTGGCCTGCTGATTTCCTCTAGCATTTTATGTGTGTTGCTCAACATTTCCAGCATTTGCAGATTCTCTGGTTATTACACTTTATTTTGCATTCTGTTGTTATTTTTCCTTTGTACTTCCTCAGTGCACAGATGTGATGTGATGAAATGATCTGAATGGACAGCATGCAAAACAATGTTTCTACTTGGTATATGTGACAATTTGTCTTTACCATCACCCCCCAAGTTGTGATTGTGAATCCCCTCTCAGCCCAATGTAGTCATTTGTCACCCTCTCCATCCCAGACCGTCACCCTCTCCCTACCATCCACACTGTTTGTCAAGTTCTCTTTTATTTCCCATTGTCCCACCTGCCTCAGACCAGCCAATCATCTGTCCAATCACTGACTCTTCCTCACTCCCAAATCTAGAAGCTGTCCTTCACTTCCTTTCTCTGTCATTTGTCTCTCCTTCTCCCTATGTTTGACCATTCTTAAGATGCTGGTAATTTTTGTTTTATCTACTCAGGGACACTATTGCCAAAGCTCTCTATTCACTGCTCTTTGATTGGCTGGTACAACAAATCAACAAGTGTCTGATGCCAGCAGAGATGGACAGTTCTGTGGGAGTTGTGGATATCTATGGTTTTGAGGTAAGTTGGGCGGGATTTGGGAATTTTGAAGATAAGGGAGTTTAATGTATGTCTAGTTATAGTGTTGTAGTGAAGCTGAATGTACTGGCATCTGTCTTTAAATGTGAAATATTACAGCAGATTAATCATTAACCACAGAGTTAGGGAGCACACTAATGCGTCTTCTCACATTCTTCAAAATTCTGCTTAGAGGTTGGAAAGTAGGGACCTTTTTTTGCACTCCTAGTGACAGGTTATAATTGATGTCAGAATGACTGGTGTCTGTTAAGAATGAGGATGGGCTCCAGGGTTGAACAGTTAAATTTATCAAAGGCCTGTTGGAGAAAAACCTGCAGATACTGGAAGACTGCAGCAGAAACAGAGTGGTGGAAGAGCTAAGCTCAGGCAGTATCTGTGGTGAAAGAGAAACAGGCAATTTCTGGAATCAAGGACTCGACAGCAGAACTGGAAAAATGAGAAAACAGGTATGCTCATGAACAGATAGGGGCAGCATTGGAGAGAGCTGAGAAAACACCTGTTGTAGGGCCAAGACTAAAGAGATCAGGGTCGGTTACTTTAAAGATTGGCAGATGGATAAAAGAAACAAATTGACAGATGTCAGTGGAGAGATAGAAAAGATTTCAATGGTTATCTGCAACTGTGAAGCTCAGTGTTCAATTCCAAGGATATCGGCGAGCCCAGACCAAAGGTAAGATACTGTGTTAAATTGGTTGGTTCAATTGTTGGAACAATTTTGAAGGCTGTGTACAGAGGTCAGAGAAGAAGTTGGGTGAAGAACTGAGCCAACAAGAATTGCAGAGCTTCTCTTATGAGCCAAATAGAGGTACTCTATAAGATAGTGTCTCTGCCTGTGTTCATCGAAAAGAATATACAACAGGGACGTGGAATACTGTACACGAAGTGCAAGTGACTCTCTATGAAGAAGTGTCTGAATCCCTGGATGGTAGAGAGAGAAGTAAAAAGGTACTTGCAGGGGAAGATGCTCTGGGAAGGGGAGTGGTTGGCAGAAATAGATGAGCAGATCTGTAGAGATGAAAACGCAGTTAAGGGAAAAAGTGTGGACAAACTCATTATCAGGGCAGATAAGATGGAGATGCAGATATTTGGAGAATAGAAGAAACTCCTTACGAAAATGAGGTGTGAACAGGGTTTGTCATGCTAGCCATGGGAGTGGGTGGGGTTATAATGGATATCAGCAACTAAAACTTCATCTCAGATGAAGACAGAGATGCTAAGGAAGTGAAGGAAGAATAAGGTGGACCATGGCTAAGTGAGAGCAGAGTGGAGACAGGCAAGAAAGGTAATGGAATATTTGAGCTCTTTAGGAGTGCATGAACCAGCTCCAGAACCATCATCAGTGTATTATAAAAAGAGCTGAGGGATGTATCTAGGACTATTCCACGGAGCCAACAAAGAGACAAGTGGCCTGGGCACGTGCAAGTCCCCATACCTACACCTACTTGGAGAAAGTAAACTGAGTTGACCAAACTACACATAAAAATTCTGGAGAAACTCAGCAGGTCAGGTAGCGTCAATGGATGGGAATAAACAGTCAACATTTCAGGCTGAGACCCTTCGAGGATAACCAGGGACTGTTTATTCCCCTCCATAGATGCTGCCTGACCTGATGAGTTTCTCCAGAATTTTGAGTTTTCTCAAGGATTCCACCATCTGTTTAGGAGTACACTGACAAGTTGTTTAATGTAAGAATGAGTTCAGCTGAAGGTGAGTGGTTGATTGAACTGCTTGTATAATGAAGAATTGAAGGCCCTTGGAGGGGTAAGTCTTTCACAGTGAAGATGAATCAGCTGTACCAAGAAAATGGACGCTGTCAAAGCGGCGGGAGGCACCAGAGGTGCCATGGATGTAATTGGGATGGGGATTGAATAATGGGAGAAATAATGTGATCAAACTAGCAAGAAATAACTTGAATAGTCAGAAACAAAGGGTTACCAGGATAGTCTTCTTGTAGATCTTGGGGAGGGAGGGAAGAAGTAGGTTGTGTGGCATTGGAGCACTTTGAGGCTGTTTATTGTGAGGGAAGATCTGAAGAACAAAGGTCAAAGGCTCTTTGGGACATAATAGCTTGATGTGCAGTGGTGGAATCATGGCCCACTAGGAGGTGTAAAGAGGTAGCTGAGGGATGGCCAGCTCTGTTAGCTAGAGGTCAGTTAGCCAAAGCACAAGACCACTGTCCTTGTCAGTAGGAATGACAATAATGTTGGATTCAATCTTTAGTGAGAAGAGTGCTATAAGAGAGTAGAGTGAATAAGGACAGTAGAATGAAATGAACCTGTTAATGTTGTCTTGCCAGCTTGGGATGGAAAGATCTGGAAAGACTAAAGGGCCAGAAGGGCAGGAGCAGATAGAAAGCAAGTCTGCAGATAGGAGAAAGGATCAGGAGTTACGAGTGAGGTCTTCTGGAAGACGATGTTGGTACAGAGATGGAGGCAACAGAAAAATAAAAGCTTTACTGTGTGTTTACCCATTCTGTACCTGCCATGAAACCATTTATGAGGACAGGGTGGAGATTTAGTTCACCATGGATTCAGTATTGTTAATGTATCCTGTAGTATTTGATGGGATAAAGTAAACAGAGTTCCATCCATCTTAGTTTTAAATGACCAGGTTTTTATCTTGAGACTATATGACTTTTTTCAAGACACTCCCTCTAATAAAAATGCCCCACCATCTACTCTTGTCAGGCTGCTTTAGGATCTTATATATTTGAATAATGTCACCCCTCATTCTTCTTTTACTTCAGTAAACTTTATTCATTATAAAATATACAAAAAGAGAAAGATCATCCATTCTTAATGCAATTTGGTCTATACATTTAATTTTGCTAGTTCTATACAGAAGAGGGGTAGCACATTATTGTACATAATAAAATTTCTATTACATCATACTCACATGTTGCTGACTGTTGACAACTCATCTATTTTGTTGGAAGTGCATTCAAACAAAGAATATTAAACTTTGATTTCCACAGTTATCACAAGTCAGGATTTTCTGTGTTTTGTGAATTTGCATTTACATCTGCCCTAGTCTATGACACTGTTCCTCCAGTTTCCCACTTATTATCCTGAATCAGAATCAGGTTTAATATCACCAGCATATGTCATAAAATTTGTTGTTTTGCAGCAGTAGTACATATTAATAAAAACTATAAATTACAATAAGTATATATAAACAAAGAGAATTGAATTAAATTAAGTGCAAAAAGGAAGGAAAAAATACTGAGGTAGTGTTTATTATCCATTCAGAAATCTGACGGTGAAGGGGCTGAAGCTGTTTCTGAAACATTGAGTGTGTATCTTCAGGCTCCTGTATTTCCTCCTTGATGGTAGCAATGAGAAGAGGGCATGTCCTGGGTGATGGGGGTCCTTAATGATGGATGCCACCTTTTTGAGGCGCCAGCTTTTGAAGATGTTGTCAGTGCTGGGGAGACTAGTGCCCATGATGGAGCTGGCAGAGTTTACAACTTTCTGTAGCTTTTTCCGATCCTGTGTAGTGGCCCCTCCACACCAGATGATAATGCAACATGTTAGAATGCTCTCCATGGTATGTCTGTAGAAATTTGCGAGTGTCTTAGGTGATAGACTAATTCTCCTCAAACTCCGAGTGAAATACAGCCTCTGTCCTACCTTCTTTGTAGTTGCATCAATATGTTGGGCCCAGGGTAGATCCTCAGATGTTGACATCCAGATGTTGCTTACCTTGTTGAACAAGTTGATGAACTGGTTGAAACAAGCAGATAGAATCTTATTTTTATAAGGGGCACGGTAAAATGCAAGAGCAAGATACAAGAGATAAGAGCAAGATCATGGTATAAGCACAATTTCTGCTGTAGTTGAAGAGTAATACCAGTTCTGGGGACACTGCACTGCACAAAAAATGTAAAGGCTACAGAGAGTGTGCAGAAGAGATTTACTTAAATGACTCTAGGGACAATGGACTGTGGAAAGGCTGGAAAAGCTGGAATTGTTCCCCTTGGACCAGCAGGAATCTGACGGGGGCACTTGTATCAGGGTAGAGAGAAAAAAAACAGATAGTTCCCATTGGTGTTCACCTTGGGAGCTGATTGTTTCCCTTTGATGGAAGTCTGAAGGACCAGGAGACATAGAATACAAATATCTGGGAAACAACCAGAAGAAGGTAGTTAGGGTCTGGAATGCTCTGCTCAGGAAAGTGGATGAGGCAGGCTCAATTGTAACATCAGTTAATTTACAAAAGTGAAGAGTTCACATGGCTGTGTGGAAATGTGGGAGAAAGAACCAGCGCACACTTGATGAGCTGAGTAGCCCTCTTCGATTTGGTGACCATTTTGTGATTGTCAGAATGAATATTGTATAGGATTTCCTATGAAAATAATCTTGGAGCATTGCTACTGGGAAAGAATCTGTTTGTTCTTCACTTCTGTGTTTGCTTATCATAATTAAGTTATTTCTCCTGTATTATTTCATTTCAGGATCTGGGTGTAAACAGTTTTGAACAGCTGTGCATCAATTACGCTAATGAACAGTTGCAACAGTTCTTCAGCCAAGCGGTGCTCACACAGGAGCAGGTAATGGCATGGGTGGAGAACACAGAACACTGAGACAACTTCATCAACCATCCCAGGTTTCCGGTTAACTTACTGCTCGTTTCTTCCACCAGGTGCACCACTCACCTCCTTTCACACTTACCCTGCCCAGGAGCTCAGTCTCAACTCGAGCTCTTCACATTGGGTTTACCCAATGCAAATCAGTCCGTGCTAATCAAGATTAACTCTGTTGAAGCTTTTCTCACCATCTCAAACCCAAACCAGTACTTTCCATTATTGCAGACGCAACCCTCACAAACTACACCACCCACCTCCGACTCTGACGTCACCACCCACCCACACCACCCACCCACACCCCCACTGACCACACCACCCACCCACACCCCCACTGACCACACCACCCACCCACACCCCCACTCTGACCACACCACCCACCCACACTCTGACCACACCACCCACCCCCACTGACCACTCTGACCACACCACCCACCCCCACTCTGACCACACCACCCAGCCACCCCCACTCCGACCACACCACCCAGCCACCCCCACTCTGACCACACCACCCACCCCCACCCCTACTGACCACACCACCCACACCACCCACCCCCACTGACCACCCTGACCACACCACCCACCCACACCCCCACTCTGACCACACCACCCACACCCCCACTCTGACCACACCACCCACCCCCACTCCGACCACACCACCCAGCCACACCCCCACTCCGACCACACCACCCAGCCACCCCCACTCCGACCACACCACCCAGCCACACCCACACTCCGACCACACCACCCAGCCACCCCCACTCCGACCACACCACCCAGCCACCCCCACTCCGACCATACCACCCACCCACACCCCCACTCCGACCATACCACCCACCCACACCCCCACTCTGACCACACCACCCAGCCACACCCCCACTCTGACCACACCACCCGGCCACACCCACTCTGACCTTACCCCCACCCGGCCACACCACCCACCCACACCCACACTGACCACGCCACCCACCCCCACCCCCACTCTGACCACACCACCCACCCACACCCCCACTCTGACGACACCACCCACCCACCCCACCCTCCCCACTCCGACCGCGTCCCCACCCACCCCAGTCCGACCTCACCTACTCAATCTTCACTACATTCTACAATATGAAAGTGTGATTCCCAAACTTTTTTGAGTTCAACCCCCTTGTACCCTGACCACAATCTCAACTCTTCCTCACTTTGCAGTCATTACATAAAAATTATAAAGAATTTTGATTTATAATGCCATAAGACAATGGAGCAGAAATAGGCCATTCCACCCATAGAATTTGCTCTTCCATTTGATCATGACTGATCTATTTCCTCTCAATCCCATTTTCCTCCTTTCTCCCCATAACATTTCACACTTTGACTTATCAAGAATCTGTCAAACTCCACCTTAAATACATCCATTGCTCAGACCTCCATAGCCGCCTGTGGCAACAAACTCAAAAGATTCACCACCTTCTGGTTAAGGAAATTCCTCCTCGCCTCTTTCTCAATGCATATCCCTCTGTTCTGAGGTTGTGCCCTCTGGTGAAACTTCTTTGAAGCCTCTCTAATCTCAGCACATCCTTTTGTAGATAAAGGGCCCAAAACTGCTTACAATATTCTAAGTGAGGCCTCACTAGTTCCTTCCAAAGCCTTGCTTTTATATTCTAATCCTCTTGAAATGAATGCTAATATTGGAATTGCCTTTCTCACCAATGATTCAACCTGCAAATTAACCTTTAGCAGATCCTGCATGAGGATTTATTTCTCCCCGTTTTGAAAATAGTCTTTGTTTTTATTCCTTCTACTGAAATACATGACCGTACACTTTTCTTTTGAAAATCCAAGTACACAACGTCCACCAATTCTTCTTTGTCTATCCTCCTTGTTATTTCCTCAAAGAATTCCAACAGGTTTGTTCAGGCAAGATTTTTCACTGAGTAAACCATGCTGACTTTGTCCCATTTATCACGTGCCTCCAAGTACCCTGAAACCTCGTTCTTAACAATCAATTCCTTTCTTTTTATTGAATTTTTCAAAAAAACAGATACATAACAGTCATAATAGTACAAAGGGAGTGAGATTACATTGTTGGCAGTTAACATATGAGTAAAAACTATAGGTAACAGCATATAATAGACCTCCCAAACCCTAAATATAAACAGGATATCAGAAAAAAAATAAAAAGATAGAAAAAAAACCCAAATTGAAAAAAACAAAAACAAAATATTCTAAACTAAACACAACTAAACCTAAACTAGAAAAAAAAAGTATGCTGGGCTGTTCTATTACATCAAAAAAGAAGAATTATTAGTGTCATCAACTCCGCTCCTCTACTCAAATTGATGAATAATATAAGGGAATCGGAAAAGGTCAAATTACATTCTGTGAAAGTATTGAATAAAAGGCCTCCAAGTTTCTTCAAATTTAACCAAGGAATCAAAGGTACCACTTCTAATTTTTTCTAAATTTAAACAGGATGTGGTTTGAGAAAACCATTGAGATGTAGTTGGAGGATTTATCTCTTTCCAATTTAATAAAATAGATCTTCCAGCCATTAAAGTAGCAAATGCAAGCATCCACTGAGCTGAAGAGGACAGATCAATCATTGGTAAGCCAAAAATTGCAGTTACACGGTGAGGTTGTAAATCAATATGCAAAACTGCAGAGAATGTATCAAAAATATCTTTCCAAAATTTTTCCAAAACAGGACAAGACCAAAACATATGAGTCAGAGAGGCTACCTCAGATTGACATCTATCACAAATCAGATTTATATGAGAATAAAAACGAGCTAATTTATCTTTAGACATATGAGCCCTATGTACCACTTTAAATTGAATTAACGTCTGTCTAGCACACATAGAAGAAAAATTAACTAATTGAAATTTTTTTCCCATTTCTCTAATAGGTAAAGAAAGTTGAAGTTCCTTCTCCCATTCATTTTTAATTTTATCAGATATAGCTGGCTGTATATTCATGATCATATCATAGATGATTGCAATTAAACCCTTTTGATAGGGGTTTAAGCCTAAAATTTTTTTCACAATATCAGTTGAATATGCAATCGGAAAAGTAGGTAACATCGTATTTAAAAAAAATCTCTGATCTGTAAGTATCTAAAAAAATGGGATCTGGGCAAATTATATTTATTAGACAATTGTTTAAAAGACATAAAACAATTATCCAAAAATAAATCACGAAAACATATTATATCCTTTGTTTTCCAAATCAAAAAGGCTTGATCCATGAGAGAAGGTTGAAAGAAAAAATTAGATATAATAGGACTTGATAAAATAAATTTATTCAAGCCATAAAATTTACGAAACTGAAACCATATCTGAAATGTATGTTTAATTATTGGATTAACCATTTGTTCATTCAATTTAGAAAAAAACCAAGGGAAGCGAAGTCCCTAAAATGAAAGTCAATGAAAATCCTTGTACAGAATTACATTCAAGATTAACCCATTGTGGACTGACGTTAGCATCCACATCTTGTGTCCAAAGTATTAAATATCGAATATTAATTGCCCAATAATATAATCTTAAATTCGGCAGTGCCAGGCCACCATTTTTTTTTTTTTGGATTTCTGCAAGTATTTTTTACTTAGCCTAGGATTTTTATTTTGCCATATATATGATGAAATTTTAGAATCAATAGTATCAAAAAAGGATTTAGGAATAAAGATTGGTACCGCTTGGAAAAGGCATAAAAATTTAGGTAAGATAATTATTTTAATAGCATTGATTCGACCAATTAATGATATAGACAGTAAGGACCATTTAGTAAGCAAGTGTTTAACCTGGTGTATTAAAGGTAAAAAATTGACATTAAATAAATCCTTTTTTTTTTTAGTAATTTTAACCCCTAGCTAAGTAAAATAATCCATAACTAATCTAAATGGTAAATGTCTATAAATTGGAACTTGCATATTTAAAGGAAAAAGTTCACTCTTATTAAGATTCAGTTAATAACCAGAAAAATTACTAAACTGAGCGAACAAAGATATGACAGCAGGAATGGATTTCTCAGGATTCAAAATATATAATAACAAATCATCTGCATATAATGATAACTTGTGTATCAAATTTCTGCGGGAAATGCCAAATATAGAAAGTGAGTCACGAATAGCAATAGCTAATGGTTCCAGGACACTATCAAATAACAATGGGCTAAGAGGACAACCTTGCCTAGTGCCCCGAAACAACTGAAAAAAAAGATCTTATATTATTCGGTAAGTACCGAAGCTGTAGGGGCATAATATATCAATTTAACCCAAGATATAAATTGTGGGCTAAAATTAAAGTGACATTTGCAATTTTCCAGTCCTCTGGAACCATACCAGAATCTGGTGACTCTTGAAAGATCATTATTAATGCCCCACAATCTCTTCAGCTACCTCTTTCAGAACCCTTGGGTATAGTCCATCTGGTCCAGTTGACTTCAGACCTTTCAGCTACCCATGCACCTTCTCCCTAGTAATAGCAATTGCACTCACTTCTTCCCCTGATGCAGTGAAACAGTTTCCATGTCCCCCATTACTACATTTCCAGCATCCCAATATCTACTCTTGCTTCTCTTTTACACTTTTCTATCCAAAAAAAAACTTTTGGTATCCTCTGATATTATTAGCTAGCTTACCTTCATATTTCATCGGTTCACACCTTTTGGTTTTTTTAGTTGCCTTTAGGTGGTTTTTAGAAGCTTCCCACTAAATTTTGCTCTATTATATGTTCTCTCTTAGCTTTTATGTTGGTTCTGACTTTCTTTGTCATGGTTGTGTCATCCTGCCTTTAGAACAATTCTTCTTTGAGATGCATCTATTCTGCACCTTCCAAAGTGCTCCCAGAAACTTCAGCCACTGCTGTTCTGCCATCACCCCTGCTAGTGTCTCCTTCCAATCAACTTTGGCCAGCTCCTCTCTTGTATCTCTGTAATTCCCTGTACTCCACTGTGATATTAATACATTTGACTTTAGCTTCTCCCTCTCAAATTGCAGGGTGAATTCCATTATATTATGATCACTGTCTCTTAAGGGTTTCTTGTCCTTAAGCTCTCTGATCAACTCTGATTCATCACACAATGACCAATCCAGAATAGTTGATCCCCTAGTGCGTTCAATCACAAGCTGCTCTAAAAAGCCATCTTGTAGGCATTCTATAAATTCACTCTCTTGGGATACAAAATCAGCATGAACCTGATTTTCCCAATCTGCCTGCATATTGAAATCCCCCATGACTATTGTAACATTGCCCTTTTGAAAAGTGTTTTTTTTTATCTCCCATTGTAATTTGTAGCCCACATCCTGGCTATTATTTGGAGGCCTGTATATAACTCCCATCAGGGTTGTTTTATTCTTGCAGCTCCTTCACTCTACCCACAACAACTCTACATTTTCTGATCCTGTGTCATCTCTTTCCAAGGATTTGAAAGAGCAATGCCACCCCCTCTGCCTTCCTTTTGATACAATGTGTTTTCTTGGATGTTAAGCTCTCAACTATAATCTTCTTTCAGCCACGACTCAGTGATGCCTACAATGTCATACCTGTTAATCTCTAAATCATCAACCTTATTTTGTATACTCCGTGTATTCAAATATAACACCTTCAATCCTGTATTCGACACATTTTTCGATTTTGTCCCCTTGTTACACTGCAATTCATTCCACTGAGTGCAATTTTACCTTATCATCTGCCTGTTCTAAGGGAATAAGGCAGGTTCCGGACTTTCGCGAAATGGTAAAATCGGGTGACCCCCGGGTGGCAAAGATCTGCATGGAGGGCGTATAGCTGGTCGAGCTATGTGCTGGCACACGCTCCCCGGGATAGGGCATCAGGGGGCTCATTGAGTCTGCCAGGCCGGTACAGGATATCATAGTTGTAGGTGGAGAGTTCTATTCTCCACTGCAAAATTTTAGCATTTTTGATTTTGCCCCGCTGTTGGTTGCTAAACATGAATGCAACTGAGCGCTGGTCGGTCAGCAAGGTGAACCTTTTGCCGGCGAGATAGTGCCTCCAGTGCCTAATAGCTTCCACTATGGCCTGGGCTTCTTTCTCCACCGCGGAGTGCCGAATTTCAGAGCCTTGAAGGGTACGAGAAAAGAATGCTACTGGCCTGCCTTCCTGATTGAGGGTAGCGGCAAGCGTGAAATCGTCACTCTCTACTTGGAAGGGAATGGTCTCGTCCACCGCATGCATCGTTGCTTTGGCAATGTCCCCTTTAATGCAGCTGAAGGCCGCGCAGGCCTCAGCAGAGAGAGGAAATGTGGTAGACTTGACCAGGGGGCGGGCCTTGTCTGCGTAATGGGGGACCCATTGGGCGTAATAAGAAAAGAAGCCCAGGTACCGTCTGAGGGCTCTGAGGGTGGTGGGAAGAGGGAGTTCCAACGGTCGGGATCGATCAGGGCCAATGACCCCGTTTTCCACGCCATACCCAAGGATAGCAAGTCGGGTGGTTCCGAACACACACTTGTCCCTGTTATAAGTAAGGTTCAGAGCTTCGGCCACTTGGAAAAATCGTTGGAGGTTGGCGTTGTGATCCGGCCAGTCGCGACCACAGATGGTGATGTTATCCAGATATGGGAACGTGGCCTTCAGTTGGCACTGGTCCACTATCCGGTCCATTTCCCTCTGGAAGACAGAGACACCATTCGTGACACCGAAGGGGACGTGCAGGAAGTGATAGAGCCTGCCGCCCGCCTCGAAGGTGGTGTAGGGGCGGTCCTCTGGGCGGATGGGGAGCTGGTGATAAGCGGATTTCAGATCTATGGTCGAGTACACCTTGTACTGAGCTATTTGGTTGACCATATCCGCGATGCGGGGTAGTGGGTACGCGTCAAGCTGCGTGAACCTATTGATGGTCTAGCTATAGTCCACGACCATCCTATTTTTCTGCCCGGTCCGAACAACAACCACCTGGGCCCTCCAAGGGCTTGTGCTTGGCTCAATGATCCCCTCCCTGAGCAGCCGCTGCACCTCTGACTGAATGAAGGCCCTGTCCCCCGCGCTGTACCTCCTGCTTTTAGTTGCCTCAGGTTTACAGTCGGGGGTCAGGTTGGCGAACAGCGGTGGGGGAGGGATCTTGAGGGTGGAGAGGCCACAAGTGGTGTCCGTAGCGCAGCTGTTGGCATGGTGTTGGGTGGGATGTGCAGGTTGGTGTGTGTGTGTGTGTGTGTGGTCAGTAGCGGGGTATGTGACGTATTCCCACAGAACTGGGGATTTCTGACAGTGACTGGTGGGAGGGGCCCGTCGTACTCCATTGTCACGCTTTTGAGGTGGCTCTGGAAGTCGAGCCCCAATAGCACGGGCACACAGTTGAGGCATGACCAGTAATGTAAAGTCCGGATATTCTGTGCCCTGCACCACCAATGTCGCTACACAAACCCCACCCCCGGATGTCTGTGGAATGTGACCCAGAAGCCATGGTGACCCTCTGGCTTATCGGCCGTGTCATGAGTCTGCAGCGTTGCACCGTGTCTGGGTGAATAAAACTCTCCGTGCTGCCCGTGTCAAACAGGCAGCTAGTCCTGTGCCCCTCCACCAGGATGTCCATCATTGACCTTGCGAGCTGGTGTGGAGCGCTTTGGTCGAGGGTCACGGAGGCCAGAGTTGAATCGCCGTCTTTGTCTGGCGCGGTGGGGTGCCCGGTAAGTACCCGTGGGTCAGAGGCGGTGCGAGGTGGCGCCAACCAAGATGGCCACCCCCATGCCTCACACATGGTGGTGGGCAAGCAAGATGGTGACCCCCATGCCTCACACATGGCGCTGCTCAACCCTGCTCGCGGTTTGGACTTACAGGCCTTGGCGAAGTGGCCTTTCTTTCCGCAGCTGGAGCAGGTAGCTTCTGGGGCCGGGCAGCATTTTAGGGGGTGCTTCTCGAGTCCACAGAAGTAACACTTCGCGGACTCGCGACTGGCAGCAGCCGAGGTCGATTCGCCAGCGGGTTGCGGGGTCTGCAGCATCCACGGGGCCGGTGGGAGATCGCGTGCCTGGACAGCGTCAGCATTGTGCAGAGCGGCCTCCAGCGTGTCGGCCAGCTTGATCGCCGAATGTAAGGTAAGATCGGTGTGTTCCAGCAGCCCGCTGGCGCATGTACACTGACCTGATCCCCGTAACGAAGGTGTCCCTTACCAGGAGCTCCGCATGCTGTTCCGCCATCAGCCCCCTGCAATCGCTGGCCCGCACGAGTGTCTGTAGGGCCCGGACAAACTCAGCGCTCGACTTTCTGGCCCGCTGCTGCCGTGTTGCTAAGCGATGTCTTGCGTAGACAGTGTTTACCAGCTGCAGGTATTGTCTTTTGAGGGCGTCCATCGCACCCTGGTAGCTTGGCTGGTCCCTAATCATCAAGTAGACCCGTGGACTGACCCTGGAGAGGAGAACTCTGCACATCGTGGCAGGCTCGGTCACTTCAGTCTCCTCCAGGTACGATTCAAAGCATGCTAGCCAGAGTTCGAAAGCGTTGCCAGCTTCCTGGGATTGAGGGTCGAGATCCAATCTGTCGGGTCGTAAAATTCATTCCATGTTTTTAAAATCGCTGCTAATAAAATTGATGCACCATCAATAACTCTAGGAGATTGGAAGTGAACGATAGGCTTTTATTAACAGCGAGAAAGGGAACACAGCCATGTTGAAGACTGAGGGAGGAGCAGTGCCCCAATCACCTCTATACAGGGGTCTGTGGGAGGAGCCACAGGAGCAGTCAGCCGGGGGGGGGGGGCGTGTCCAGACAGGTATACATAGTTTACCACAGTGGAATGACCATGGGGTACTCTGCACTAACTGTCTATTTCCCTACCTTCTCCTGACAGACACCCAGTTACCTGCCTCCTAAAACTTTGGGGTGACAACCTCCCTGTAGCTTCTATCTATCACCTCCTCCGTTTCCAATCTGAGCCGTAGGTCACCGAGCTGCAGCTCAGCTTCCTGAACTCATTCTCTGAGGAGCCGCAGCAGGTGCGCCTGGGGCAGATGTGGTTACCTGGGAGGCCGGATGTCTCCCAGAGTTCCCCTATCTCACAGACCCCGGAACCACCCTCGCTGCACTAACAGAGGAAGTTAGAAGAAGAAGAAACTTTTGTCTGACACAAGCCTGATGAGCCAAAGACTCCCCACTCTGACACTGATCCACTCACACAATGGCCACTCTGCTTGTCCCAGCCTTTCTTGTATTTGCCCTTGCTAATGAATTGCTATTTGATTGGGCCTCCAGAAAACTGCAATAGCCTGTGAATGCTCCTTTTTGAATCTCACTCACGGACATGTGAATAGCCTCCTCTCTCATTCCGATTCGACTGGGCTGCCAGAAACACGCTGGAAGCCCACAAATGCTCCTTTTTGAATCTCACTCATGGACTAGTGAGTAGCCTCCTCTCTCATTCTCGATTCCACTGGGCCGCTGGAAAAATGCCAAAAGCTCATCAATGCTCCTTTATAAGTCTCACGGAGCTGTAAGTAGCCTCCTTTCTCACTCCTGTTTCAACTGGACCACTGGAAATATGCTGAAAGCCTGTGTACGGTATAGAGCAAATTCTGGTGTTTTAAGTATGTTGCACGATGAGTCTTCCACATTCTCAGTTACTTCACCTGTTCATCTTTTAATGAAGCTGTCACTGAGCGGAATTATGCAAAACAGTACTCAGAACCTCCCTTACTGCTGGCAGAACCAGTTCTTCTCCAATGGTATGGGACTTTACAGATTTAGCAATGAGCAATGAAATGTTGTATGAAGCACACAGACCATTACAGTTTTGTACTGGAGTGCTGGCAAACAAACTTTTGAAGTGCTTTCCATTTCTGAAAGTTTTTACAAAATAACTGAAAATAAGCCAAGTTCTCATTTGCTTTATCAGAGTGTATTCTCTTCAAATATTCAAGGAGCCCGAACAGTTTCATTGCCTCATTTCAAAAAAAAAAATTCACACAATAGACACTTTGGCTGCTGTTGGTTGCTTGGTGCTGGTATAAATCCATATTTCAGATACTCCACACTACTTTGTCAGTAGGTCTTCTTCGATAATTTTTGTTATGGATTAACAACCATGGACAATTGGCAATTGTTTAAGTCCAACTTCAAGCACTGCAATCAATAAAGGGGAAGATTATAACATCATAATTGCTTAGGCAAAACTTGACACTGCCTGAAGGTACAGAAAGTGGGGCAGAGATAGCTCGGTTGGCCACGAGCTTGAGAAATGTAGTCGACACAATTCAATAGGACAGATTTAGAACTTTTATCTTATTGAATGCCATACCCTAATTCACAGGAATTGTGACACTGCGTGATTAGTGTATGGGAACTATACTGGCCAACAGTGTATGACAGTATTGAATTATGACACTGCGTGATTAGTGTATGGGAACTATACTGGCCAACAGTGTATGACAGAATTGAATGGCAATAATGCTGGACTGGGCCTGGAAATAACATGATTTCTTCAGTCCAGCTTTCTCATAGCACATTAAACACAGAAGCGTCACATTGCTGTTCAACAACTATAAGAAAAGTCTAGGAGAACAGAGGCGGGTTGGCAAGAGATGAGGTGATTACAAGTTCAGGTTCAAGTTTAATACATGAATATAGCCAAATGAAACAGTGTTTCTCTGGGACAATTTGCAAAGCATATTACCAACAGCTCACAGCACAAAGAGAACATATGGTTATGATTTCAGAAAAACATAGTCCCAAAGAAGAAAAAAGTATATAGCCCAAGTCCCTGAGTGGCATGACTGTAGATTTATGGGGTGTTGGCCTGGTCCAATTTGTTCTTCCACTGAGCGCACACTGGAGAGCAGCATCATTGTTGATCATGCAATCATTGTAACCAATTATGAAAATCAAATGCTTAGAATAAGTAATTAATTTCTTAAATTAACCCTGTAATCCCTTAACTAACCCCTTGCTACTGATCACCCTTCCACCACCCCTTTTATCTTTATTGCCCCCTTAGAAACTCCCACCGCCCCCAGGGTGTAATATTGCCCACTTTGGGAACCACTAGAGTCTGTACCAGATATTCCCAGCCTGGATGCACAGACCCCTCAGTTAGTGATAAGGGTCCATGGCATAAAAAAGGTTGAAAACCCCTGGTCTACACCATCTATATATCCCACGGCAGCCTCCACCACTTCATCTCAAGCCCGTCGCTCTCCTTCAACCCTTGATCCATCACATCTGTGTCATCCCTCAAAATCTCACCCCACACTGCACCTCACCTCCTATTCACACCATTCCACTCCACTCCCTGATTCTGTCACCCACTGTTCCAGCCGACGATACCAGTGATGTCAAACTCTGTCATTATTTGTTGATACTGACTGGAGATCCTGGGGCTATTTCCAAAGGAGGAAATTAGTTAGAATGTTCTAGAATGATGAGGGATTGTGATTGGGTGAATATTAAGGGCAAGGAAATGAAACTGAAAATGTCATTGAGAGGGCTTGGGGGGAATGTCTTAGGGAATGGAGAATATTCCATCCTTCACAGAAGCTCAAACATGTCCAGGTAAGGACAAGGATGAGGATTTAGACCCGTTTTGGGCAGCTCTGGGGGCAGGTTGGAGGGAGTCACCAAGATGAGAGAGGAAATGAACAGTCTCCTTCTATGCTATGACTTTCTGTGGTTCTTTAAATCATAGCAGATACTTTTATAAATAAACCAGGATGCAGAACTGTTACTGAATCTCCTCAGATTCAAATGCTGTGAATCTACCAAAAAGCGTTTAAGATATTTACTGTAACTCTCTCCTTTGTTGTCCCACAGGAGGAGTACTCTCGGGAAAAGATCAGTTGGGCTTTCATTCCCGTCTCGGATCGACAGAGCTGTTTAAACCTCATCGCAGCAAAGCCAAATGGAATTCTTCGGATTCTGGATGATCAAACGTGCCTGCCGCAGGTCAGATGGACTTTGTGACCACCCCTGTACCCCTCCACAGCTGTAGCTTCCTTGAGGCTGGGGAGGTGGTGATTCAGTGAGGAGATACAGGCTGTCCCATGGGCGCACAGAGGTGGAATATTGTTGATAGCACCAGGCTGCAGCCAGCAGAGACACTGCATCACAGCTCCAGAGGACCGGGTGCTGACTGCTTAGTGCCCTGATATGCTGAAACCGCATGGCTTTCTTCCAAGTGCTTCTATATCCTTCCATATTCCAAAAGTGTACAGATCAGCAGATTAGTTCATAACAGTAAATCAGCGGTAAAACTGTGAAGAACTGATGGGAATTTGGGAGAATAGATGTAGAATTTGTGTAAATAGGTGGTTGATGGTCAGCATATACTTGATAGGCCAAACGGCCTGTTTCCATCTGTATTTCCCCATGTATTTAGGACACATGCAGTGAAACATAACTGATTTATGTTTTTCCTTTCAGGCAACAGATCACACTTTTCTGCAGAAATGCCATTATCAACATAACAACAACCCTTGGTATGTAAAGCCCAAGGTACCTCTGCCAGTCTTCACAGTCAGACATTATGCTGGGGCAGTAACCTACCAGGTGAGTGAGAGCTGAAACACCAGGGAGTATTGAAGACACAAAGTAGGTGTGAAGTAAAAGTTCCCTCAATACGTTACCATGCAGAATAGAGAGAGAATGAAGATCCCTGAACATTAAACCACACATGTAATACTCAGTAACACTCCCTGAACACTGTCCCACACATGTCGGCACACAGTAACACTCGCTGAACACTGTCCCACACATGTAGGTACTCAGTAACACTCCCTGAACACTGTCCCACACATGTAGATACTCAGTAACACTCCCTGAACACTGTCCCACACATGTAGATACTCAGTAACACTCCCTGAACACTGTCCCACACATGTAGATACTCAGTAACACTCCCTGAACACTGTCCCACACATGTAGATACTCAGTAACACTCCCTGAACACTGTCCCACACATGTAGATACTCAGTAACACTCCCTGAACACTGTCCCACACATGTAGATACTCAGTAACACTCCTTGAACACTGTCCCACACATGTAGATACTCAGTAACAGTCCCTGAACACTGTCTCACACATGTAGATACACAGAAACACTCCCCGAACACTGTCCCACACATGTAGATACTCAGTAACACTCCCTGAACACTGTCCCACACATGTAGGTACTCAGTAACACTCCCTGAACACTGTCCCACACATGTAGATACACAGAAACACTCCCTGAACACAGTCCCACACATGTAGATACTCAGTAACACTCCCTGAACACTGTCTCACACATGTAGGTAGTCAGTAACACTCCCTGAACACTGTCCCACACATGTAGATACTCAGTAACACTCCCTGAACACTGTCCCACACATGTAGATACACAGTAACACTCCCTGAACACTGTCCCACACATGTAGATACTCAGTAACACTCCCTGAACACTGTCCCACACATGTAGATACACAGTAACACTCCCTGAACACTGTCCCACACATATAGATACACAGTAACACTCCCTGAACAATGTCCCACACATGTAGGTACACAGTAACACTCCCTGAACACTGTCCCACACATGTAGGTACACAGTAACACTCCCTGAACACTGTCCCACACATGTAGGTACACAGTAACACTCCCTGAACACTGTCCCACACATGTAGATACGCAGTAACGCTCCCTGAACACTGTCCCACACATGTAGATACACAGTAACACTCCCTGAACACTGTCCCACACATGTAGATACACAGTAACACTCCCTGAACACTGTCCCACACATGTAGATACACAGTAACAGTCCCTGAACACTGTCCCACACATGTAGATACACAGTAACGCTCCCTGAACTCCGTCCCACACATGTAGATAGACAGTAACACTCGCTGAACACAGTCCCACACATGTAGATACACAGTAACACTCCCTAAACACTGTCCCACACATGTAGATACTCAGTAACACTCCCTGAACACTGTCCCACACATGTAGATACACAGTAACACTCCCTGAACACTGTCCCACACATGTAGATACACAGTAACACTCCCTGAACACTGTCCCACACATGTAGATACACAGTAACACTCCCTGAACACTGTCCCACACATGTAGATACACAGTAACACTCCCTGAACACTGTCCCACACATGTAGATACTCAGTAACACTCCCTGAACACTGTCCCACACATGTAGATACACAGTAACGCTCCCTGAACACTGTCCCACACATGTAGATACACAGTAACACTCCCTAAACACTGTCCCACACATGTAGATACTCAGTAACACTCCCTGAACACTGTCCCACACATGTAGATACACAGTAACACTCCCTGAACACTGTCCCACACATGTAGATACACAGTAACGCTCCCTGAACACTGTCCCACACATGTAGATACACAGTAACGCTCCCTGAACTCCGTCCCACACATGTAGATACACAGTAACACTCCCTGAACACTGTCCCACACATGTAGATAGACAGTAACACTCGCTGAACACAGTCCCACACATGTAGATACACAGTAACACTCCCTAAACACTGTCCCACACATGTAGATACTCAGTAACACTCCCTGAACACAGTCCCACACATGTAGATACACAGTAACACTCCCTAAACACTGTCCCACACATGTAGATACTCAGTAACACTCCCTGAACACTGTCCCACACATGTAGATACACAGTAACACTCCCTGAACACTGTCCCACACATGTAGATACACAGTAACACTCCCTGAACACTGTCCCACACATGTAGATACACAGTAACACTCCCTGAACACTGTCCCACACATGTAGATAGACAGTAACACTCGCTGAACACAGTCCCACACATGTAGATACACAGTAACACTCCCTAAACACTGTCCCACACATGTAGATACTCAGTAACACTCCCTGAACACAGTCCCACACATGTAGATACACAGTAACACTCCCTAAACACTGTCCCACACATGTAGATACTCAGTAACACTCCCTGAACACTGTCCCACACATGTAGATACACAGTAACACTCCCTGAACACTGTCCCACACATGTAGATACACAGTAACACTCCCTGAACACTGTCCCACACATGTAGGTACACAGTAACACTCCCTGAACACTGTCCCACACATGTAGATACGCAGTAACGCTCCCTGAACACTGTCCCACACATGTAGATACACAGTAACACTCCCTGAACACTGTCCCACACATGTAGATACACAGTAACACTCCCTGAACACTGTCCCACACATGTAGATACACAGTAACAGTCCCTGAACACTGTCCCACACATGTAGATACACAGTAACGCTCCCTGAACTCCGTCCCACACATGTAGATACACAGTAACGCTCCCTGAACACTGTCCCACACATGTAGATAGACAGTAACACTCGCTGAACACAGTCCCACACATGTAGATACACAGTAACACTCCCTAAACACTGTCCCACACATGTAGATACTCAGTAACACTCCCTGAACACTGTCCCACACATGTAGATACACAGTAACACTCCCTGAACACTGTCCCACACATGTAGATACACAGTAACACTCCCTGAACACTGTCCCACACATGTAGATACACAGTAACACTCCCTGAACACTGTCCCACACATGTAGATACACAGTAACACTCCCTGAACACTGTCCCACACATGTAGATACTCAGTAACACTCCCTGAACACTGTCCCACACATGTAGATACACAGTAACGCTCCCTGAACACTGTCCCACACATGTAGATACACAGTAACACTCCCTAAACACTGTCCCACACATGTAGATACTCAGTAACACTCCCTGAACACTGTCCCACACATGTAGATACACAGTAACACTCCCTGAACACTGTCCCACACATGTAGATACACAGTAACGCTCCCTGAACACTGTCCCACACATGTAGATACACAGTAACGCTCCCTGAACTCCGTCCCACACATGTAGATACACAGTAACACTCCCTGAACACTGTCCCACACATGTAGATAGACAGTAACACTCGCTGAACACAGTCCCACACATGTAGATACACAGTAACACTCCCTGAACACTGTCCCACACATGTAGATACTCAGTAACACTCCCTGAACACAGTCCCACACATGTAGATACACAGTAACACTCCCTAAACACTGTCCCACACATGTAGATACTCAGTAACACTCCCTGAACACTGTCCCACACATGTAGATACACAGTAACACTCCCTGAACACTGTCCCACACATGTAGATACACAGTAACACTCCCTGAACACTGTCCCACACATGTAGATACACAGTAACACTCCCTGAACACTGTCCCACACATGTAGATACTCAGTAACACTCCCTGAACACTGTCCCACACATGTAGATACACAGTAACACTCCCTAAACACTGTCCCACACATGTAGATACTCAGTAACACTCCCTGAACACTGTCCCACACATGTAGGTACACAGTAACACTCCCTGAACACTGTCCCACACATGTAGGTACACAGTAACACTCCCTGAACACTGTCCCACACATGTAGATACGCAGTAACGCTCCCTGAACACTGTCCCACACATGTAGATACACAGTAACACTCCCTGAACACTGTCCCACACATGTAGATACACAGTAACACTCCCTGAACACTGTCCCGCACATGTAGATACACAGTAACACTCCCTGAACACAGTCCCACACATGTAGATACACAATAACACTCCCTAAACACTGTCCCACACATGTAGATACTCAGTAACACTCCCTGAACACTGTCCCGCACATGTAGATACACGGTAACACTCCCTGAACACTGTCCCGCACATGTAGATACACGGTAACACTCCCTGAACACTGTCCCGCACATGTAGATACTCGGTAACACTCCCTGAACACTGTCCCACACATGTAGATACACAGTAACACTCCCTGAACACTGTCCCACACATGTAGATACACAGTAACACTCCCTGAACACTGTCCCACACATGTAGATACACAGTAACACTCCCTGAACACTGTCCCACACATGTAGATACACAGTAACACTCCCTGAACACTGTCCCACACATGTAGATACTCAGTAACACTCCCTGAACACTGTCCCACACATGTAGATACACAGTAACGCTCCCTGAACACTGTCCCTCACATGTAGATACACAGTAACACTCCCTAAACACTGTCCCACACATGTAGATACTCAGTAACACTCCCTGAACACTGTCCCACACATGTAGATACACAGTAACACTCCCTGAACACTGTCCCACACATGTAGATACACAGTAACGCTCCCTGAACACTGTCCCACACATGTAGATACACAGTAACGCTCCCTGAACTCCGTCCCACACATGTAGATACACAGTAACACTCCCTGAACACTGTCCCACACATGTAGATAGACAGTAACACTCGCTGAACACAGTCCCACACATGTAGATACACAGTAACACTCCCTGAACACTGTCCCACACATGTAGATACTCAGTAACACTCCCTGAACACTGTCCCACACATGTAGATACACAGTAACACTCCCTAAACACTGTCCCACACATGTAGGTACACAGTAACACTCCCTGAACACTGTCCCACACATGTAGATACGCAGTAACGCTCCCTGAACACTGTCCCACACATGTAGATACACAGTAACACTCCCTGAACACTGTCCCACACATGTAGATACACAGTAACACTCCCTGAACACTGTCCCACACATGTAGATACACAGTAACAGTCCCTGAACACTGTCCCACACATGTAGATACACAGTAACGCTCCCTGAACTCCGTCCCACACATGTAGATACACAGTAACGCTCCCTGAACACTGTCCCACACATGTAGATAGACAGTAACACTCGCTGAACACAGTCCCACACATGTAGATACACAGTAACACTCCCTAAACACTGTCCCACACATGTAGATACTCAGTAACACTCCCTGAACACTGTCCCACACATGTAGATAGACAGTAACACTCGCTGAACACAGTCCCACACATGTAGATACACAGTAACACTCCCTGAACACTGTCCCACACATGTAGATACACAGTAACACTCCCTGAACACTGTCCCACACATGTAGATACTCAGTAACACTCCCTGAACACTGTCCCACACATGTAGATACACAGTAACACTCCCTGAACACTGTCCCACACATGTAGATACTCAGTAACACTCCCTGAACACTGTCCCACACATGTAGATACACAGTAACACTCCCTAAACACTGTCCCACACATGTAGATACTCAGTAACACTCCCTGAACACTGTCCCACACATGTAGGTACACAGTAACACTCCCTGAACACTGTCCCACACATGTAGGTACACAGTAACACTCCCTGAACACTGTCCCACACATGTAGATACGCAGTAACGCTCCCTGAACACTGTCCCACACATGTAGATACACAGTAACACTCCCTGAACACTGTCCCACACATGTAGATACACAGTAACACTCCCTGAACACTGTCCCGCACATGTAGATACACAGTAACACTCCCTGAACACAGTCCCACACATGTAGATACACAATAACACTCCCTAAACACTGTCCCACACATGTAGATACTCAGTAACACTCCCTGAACACTGTCCCGCACATGTAGATACACGGTAACACTCCCTGAACACTGTCCCGCACATGTAGATACACGGTAACACTCCCTGAACACTGTCCCGCACATGTAGATACTCGGTAACACTCCCTGAACACTGTCCCACACATGTAGATACTCGGTAACACTCCCTGAACACTGTCCCACACATGTAGATACACAGTAACACTCCCTGAACACTGTCCCACACATGTAGATACACAGTAACACTCCCTGAACACTGTCTCACACATGTAGATACTCAGTAACACTCCCTGAACACTGTCCCACACATGTAGATACACAGTAACACTCCCTGAACACTGTCCCACACATGTAGATACACAGTAACACTCCCTGAACACTGTCCCACACATGTAGATACACAGTAACACTCCCTGAACACTGTCCCACACATGTAGATACACAGTAACACTCCCTGAACACTGTCCCACACATGTAGATACACAGTAACACTCCCTGAACACTGTCCCACACATGTAGATACACAGTAACACTCCCTGAACACTGTCCCACACATGTAGGTAGTCAGTAACACTCCCTAAACACTGTCCCACACATGTAGATACTCAGTAACAGTCCCTGAACACTGTCCCACACATGTAGATATTCAGTAACAGTCCGTGAACACTGTCCCACACATGTAGATACACAGTAACACTCCCTGAACACTGTCCCACACATGTAGATACACAGTAACACTCCCTGAACACTGTCCCACACATGTAGATACACAGTAACACTCCCTGAACACTGTCCCACACATGTAGATACACAGTAACACTCCCTGAACACTGTCCCGCACATGTAGATACACAGTAACACTCCCTGAACACTGTCCCACACATGTAGATACACAGTAACACTCCCTGAACACTGTCCCGCACATGTAGATACACGGTAACACTCCCTGAACACTGTCCCACACATGTAGATACTCAGTAACACTCCCTGAACACTGTCCCGCACATGTAGATACACGGTAACACTCCCTGAACACTGTCCCACACATGTAGATACACAGTAACACTCCCTGAACACTGTCCCACACATGTAGATACTCAGTAACACTCCCTGAACACTGTCCCACACATGTAGATACACAGTAACACTCCGCATGCATTATGTAATCAGGTTTTCACAGGAGAAACACAGCATGAGTGATGCCATCCTTATGTCTCACATCAAACATCCAGGGGCATTAAAGGGCATTTAGATTAAGAGTGAAGTTTCCTTCACCCTCTCCTGTTGAACACCCTTTGGGACGATATGTCATGGATTCGAAACAGAGTAAAGCCCCAACGAAAATGTTCTATCATGCAGGGACTGTCTGTAATATATTTTTTATTCTTTTTTTTTCTGCAAACAAACAACAAACAAAAGATACTGCACATCCAGAAAAACCATGACCATAACAAAATCAAATTAAATATTGAGCAGCAAAACGGAGAATAATATAAAGGCAAATGTAAACATACACTGCAGAGGTGCACCACACCAAAACAGCCTCAGTCCTCACCCCGTAAGAAATACAGGGCCCCATATCCTTTCAAAGATGACCCCTCTGTCCTCATTACATAGTCTCAGTCTCTCCAAATGTAACGTATTTGCCAGTTCTCTCAGCCACAGATCGTACGTAGGCACAGTGTCCATTTTCCACATTTGCAGGATTAACTTCTTAGCAATCACCATTCCAAACAATACAGCCATATTTTCATACTTATTGGCTGAAGATAGGGAGCTTGTTGCTCTAAGGATGGCTATGAGCTGGTCTGGTTCCCACCGCTTCCCATAAGCCTCAGAGAAACAGTGAAAAATACTTTTCCAGTATGCATAAAGCTTACAACATGACCAGAATGAATGTGACAAGTTACTGTTCTCAGATTTACATCTATTACAAACTGGTGAAACATCAGGATAGAAACTGTGCAACTTTTCTTCGGAATAATAGAGTCTATGCAATGTTTTAAACAGTATAAGTCTGTGTCTGATGTTGACCGAACAATCATGTATACTCTTTAAACACTCATCCCAGACCTCCTCTGTCAGTTCTACACCCATGCCTGTTTAAGACCTGCAGTATTCACCCAAGCACCGTTATGTAGGATCTGATAAAAATAGGATACGGCACTACGAGTAACCGGATCAAATTTATTTATTGCCTCCAGGGACTCATGTTTGTCTAAAACTTCAAAATTAGGTATATATTTGCTAATATAATCTCAAATTTGTAATTATCTAAAAAAAAAACTAGATGCAGGGATATTGTAAACTGCTTGTAACTGCGCAAATGAGGCAAAGTTTACATTAATATATAGGTCACCTGCACTACAGATGCCACTCTGTTTCCAGGACGAAGAAACAGTATCATTCAGGCCAGGCAAGAAGGTATGATTGTCACAAATCGGAGTGTCAATATGAGTTTTTGGGGCCTTAATGTGTAGTTGAATCTGCTTCCAAATTCTTATAGTGCTGCCAACCACAAAGCTGTTACTAAAATGTGACTAAACTGCAGTGGGGCTATTAAGGAGAGCTCTAAGGAAGTCCTAGACCATAAGACAAAGGAGCAGAAGTTGGCCATTCGCCCCATCGAGTCTGCTCCGCCATTTCATCATGAGCTGATCCAATCTCCCCTTTAGTCCCATTCCCCCACCTTCTCACCATAACCTTTGATGCCCTGACTACTCAGATACCTATCAATCTCTGCCTTAACTACACCCAATGACTTGGCCTCCACTGCTGCCCGTGGCAACAAATTCCATAGATTCACCACCCTCTGGCTAAAATTTTTTTTTCGCATCTCTGTTCTGAATGGGCGCCCTTCAATCCTCAAGTCATGTCCTCTCGTACTAGACTCCCCCACCATGGGAAACAACTTTGCCACATCCACTCTGTCCATGCCTTTCAACATTCGAAATGTTTCTATGAGGTCCCCCCTCATTCTTCTAAACTCCAAGGTGTACAGTCCAAGAGTGGTCAAACGTTCCTCATATGTTAACCCTCTCATTCCCAGAATCATTCTAGTGAATCTTCTCTGAACCCTCTCCAATAACTCGCTCTATGAGTAACCATGCTGGGCACGAGTCTGAGGTAGATGGTGGGCCTTTTTTCCACCATGCAAGAATGGATAGGTGGGCAGCCCAGTAATACATTTAATGTCCGGTAGGGCAAAACCACCTGCTTCCTTGGGCTTTGACAAGTGTTTTTTAGTAGTTCTAATGGCTTTATCATTCCAAATAAAGGGTATAATAATTGAATCCAATTGCTTAAAATATGACAGAGGAATAAAACATAGAATTGACTGGAAAAGATGAAAAAATCGTGGCAGTACAATAATCTTGATTGCGTTAACCGTCCCCACCAAAGAAATTGGAAGGGTTTTCCAAAAGTCAATATTGTATTCAACCTGTTCAACTTTGTTTCACCAATTCACTTGCAAAAGGTCATCTGGGTTTTTTGTAATAGACACACCAAGATGGGAAAAATTATCCTAAGTTATTTTAAAGGGAATAGACTGTAAATACTCTGTATTAACCACTGCAGTGATTGACATTAGTTCACTCTTATCCCAATTAATAGAGAAACCTGAGAAACTATCAAAATTATTAATTAGTGTCATAAGGGCGGGTATTGATGTTTGTGGGCTGGAGATATATAAAAGGACATTGTCAGCATATAATGAAAGGTGATGTTTATGTCCATGCATATCAATAGGAGATATCAAAGGCTCCTGTCTGATGCTAACAGCCAGTGGCTCAATGATAACTGCAAACCAAAACGGAGAAAGGGGGCAGCCTTGACGAGTCCCACGATGAATTGCAAAAGGGGAGGAAATATTCTGATTAGTGTTAATAGGGGCAGATGAGTGTGAATAAATTATCTCAATCCATTTGATGAAAGATGATCCAAATTCAAATTTCTTAAGTGCAAACATCATATACGGCCATTCCACATATTGCGCATCTAATGAAATGACTACAGTCTCTTCTGTATGTTTTGTATATAAAATATTGAAAAGACGATGCAAATTAAAATGCATATGTCTACCTGGCGTAAAGCCAGTTTGATCTGGATGAATACTAGAACAAATGCAAACACGAGGAAATCTGCAGATGCTGGAAATTCAAACAACACATACAAATTGCTGGTGGAACACAGCAGGCCAGGCAGCATCTATAAGGAGAAGCACTGTCGACGTTTTGGGCCGAGATCCTTCGTCAGGACAAATGCATTCTTTTAACCTATTGGCCAGGACTTTCCCGAGAATTTTGGTTTCAATGGGCAGCAGCAAAATGGGACGATATGATGAAACCATGATCACGGCCTAGTTTTGGAATCAGAGGAACATTAGCTTTACATAAAGTAGGTGGCAATCTGGAAGCTGTCCTGGAGTGATTCAACATTCATAAGAACAGAGGTGACAATTTTGGACCAAATACTTTGAAGAATTCCATGCTAAAACCATCTGGACCCGTTGCAGGGACTGTCACCAGTCTTTATGGCTGTTATATGGTTTATTTATATTATTCATTGATTGGTGTGGACTCAGCTCTGGGGCAGACTGAGGACTGATTGTGGATTTACTCCCATGAAGGACAATTCTGGTTCACCTGCGCTTCATAAAGAGCTTCTTGAGGCAGCTATCAGAAGATGTGGAGTTTGTACATTCTCTCTGTGACTCTGTGGGTTCACTCAGCTGCTCCAGTTTCTGCCCACATCCGCAAAGACTGGGGCCGTAGTGGACAGCAAAGAAAGCTATCGAAGTTTACAGCAGGATGTGGAGCAGCTAGTGAAATAGACTGTAAAATGGCAGGTGTAGTTTATTGCAGACAAGTCTATTAGAGCTTTTCGAGGAAGTTACCAGAAAAGTGGATGAAGGGAAGGCAGTGGATGTTGTATACATGGACTTCAGTAAGGCCTTTGACAAGGTCCCGCATGGGAGGTTAGTTAGGAAGATTCAATCACTAGGTATACATGGAGAGGTAGTAAATTGGATTAGACATTGGCTCAATGGGAGAAGTCAGAGAGTGGTAGTGGAGGATTGCTACTCCGAGTGGAGGCCTGTGACTAGTGGTGTGCCACAGGGATCAGTGTTGTGTCCATTGTTATTTGTCATCTATATCAATGATCTGGATGATAATGTGGCAAATTGGATCAGCAAATTTGCTGATGATACAAAGATTGGAGGTATTGTGGACAGTGAGGAAGGTTTTCAAAGCTTGCTAAGGGATTTGGACCAGCTGGAGAAATGGGCTGAAAAATGGCAGATGGAGTTTAATGCAGACAAGTGTGAGGTATTGCACTTTAGAAGGTCAAACCAAGGTAGAACATACAAGGTAAATGGTAGGACACTGAGGAGTGCAGTAGAACAGAGGGATCTGGGAATACAGATACATAATTCCCTAAAAGTGGCATCACAGGTAGATAGGGTCGTAAAGAAAGCTTTTGGTACATTGGCCTTTATAAATCAAAGTATTGAGTATAAGAGTTGGAATGCTATGGTGAGGTTGTATAAGGCATTGGTGAGGCTGATTTGGAGTATTGTGTGCAGTTTTGGTCACCGAATTACAGGAAGGATATTAATAAGGTTGAAAGAGTGCAGAGAAGGTTTACAAGGATGTTACCGGGACTTGAGAAACTGAGTTACAGAGAAAGGTTGAATAGGTTAGGACTTTATTCCGTGGAGCGTAGGAGAATGAGGGGTGATTTGATAGAGGTGTATAAAATTATGATGGGTATAGATAGAGTGAATGCAAAGCAGGCTTTTTCTACTGAGGCTAGGGGAGGAAAAAACCAGAGGTCATGGGTTAAGGGTGAAGGGGGAAAAGTTTAAAGGGAGCATTGGGGGGGACTTCTTCACGCAGAGAGTGGTGGGAGTGTGGAATGAGCTGCCAGATGAAGTGGTGAATGCGGGCTCACTTTTGACATTTAAGAAAAACTTGGACAGGTATATGGATAAGAGGGGTTTGGAGGGATATGGCCCAGGTGCAGGTCAGTGGGACTAGGCAGAAAATGGTTCAGCACAGCCAAGAAGGGCCAAAAGGCCTGTTTCTGTACTGTAATGTTCTATGGTTCTAAGTGTGAGGTGTTGCACTTTAGGAGGACAAACCACAGTAGCACTTACACAGTGAGTGGTAGGCCACTGAAGAAGATTACAGATCAGGGATTACAGATCCATAATTCTTTGACAGGGCATCACAGGTAGAAAGAGTTGTAAAGAGAACTTTTGGCACATTGACCTTATTGAGTACAGGGTTTGGAATATTATACTGCAGTTGTATAAGACATTGGTGAAGCCTACGTGTATGTGGAGGACTATAGTCCAGGTAAGGTTGATGGGAATTGGCTGATTGATAGTTTGAACAAACTGGATATGCTGAAAAGCCTGTTTCTATGCTGTAGTATTCTAAGACTCTGTGCTGGTGGGTTAACTAGTTGTGGTAAGTTGCCTTTGTTGTAGGCGTGTGGCTGGGGAATTCAGGAGGGAGGCTTTGATGGACGAGTGAGAGTAGGCAATGGAAGGAAATGGGCAAAGGGCTGTCCTTCCATTGCTCATTGTCCTTCCATACCCAACTGTGAAGCTGTCAGACTCCTCTCAGCTTTACATTGCTTTTACCAGCTGTTGCTGGGCCTGTTGGACTCCCCAAACTCCATCCTTTTGAGCAAAGCCCACTGACCACTGACTGCGGGGCACAACTTCTGCAGCCAGCTCACGGGCCTTGCTTCATTTGATCGCTGATTCAGCCAGTTACCTTATCCTCATTGGATTTGAACTGGTTGGTACAAAGATCAAGTCATAATACACAGAATTAAGCAAATCAATTTCCTTCACACAGGTCCATAAATTCTTGGATAAGAACCGTGACCAGCTCAGGCCAGAAGTGATGGAACTGTTTATACAGAGCAACAATAAGGTTTGTGATACAGAGCTCAGCAAAGGGGCTGGGGAGCTGGAGATGATTTTTATTGACCTGAGATCTCATCAGTGTTGTCAGTGGAGACCTGGCAGTGGGGCAATGAAGAGTATTCAGTCAAGGCTGGTGTCTTCATTGTTCTTAAGTTAATGGGCTTTATTATCATTGAACCAAGCGTAACAATGATTTGAACACTGAAATCACTTCAGGGTTGGAATAATGAACTTGGTGTTGTTCTCAATTTTTGCACAGAAGTATTGGGAAGAAGTTGCTCTGTTGCCACCTCACTTCTCTTTTCAGTATTTAAAGGCAAAAGCATGGTAATGCATGAAGAAGTGTCACACAGGTGGTTAGTGCTTTGTGAAATAACTGCTTGTCTCCAGTGTTCTTTCCTGATTCTGGTTCAGTGCACAACACCCATTCAAGAATACCTGGTCCCCTAGTGGGCTCAACTACAAGCTGCTCTAAAAAGCCATCTCACAGGCACTCTAGAAATCCCCCAGCACCAAGGTGATTTTCCCAATCTACCTGCATAATGAAATGCCCCATGACTATAGTAACATTGCCCTTTTGGCACGCATTTTCTATCTCCTGTTGTAATCTGTGGACCACATCCTTACCACTGTTTGGGGGGTCTGTATACAACTTCCATCAGGGTCTTTTTACCCTTGCAGTTTCAGGATGATTCAACACCTACCCTATGTCACCTCTTTCGAATGATTTGATTTCATTTTTTACCAACAGAGCATCGCCACTCCCTCTGCCTTCCTGCCTGTCCTTTCAATACAGTGTGTATCCTTGGACATTAAGCTCCCAGCTATAATCTTTCAGCCGTGATTCAGTGATGCCCAGAACATCATACCTGCCAGTCTGCGACTGTGCTGCAGGTTCATCTACCTTATTGCATATACTGTGTGCATTCAGATATACCACCTTCAGTCCTGTGTTCACCTTTTTTGATTTTGTCTGCATTTTACATTGCAACTCACCCTGTTGATTGCCCTATCAACAACCTCCCCTCATTACACATTGCCTCTGTTTGTAAACTAGCTACCTCATCTTCAGCACTGTCATCCGCCTTTCCTATGATACTTCTTGCATGGAAATATACACAGTTCAGGACACTTGTCGCATCATGCTCATTTGATTCCTGACTTTTTCTGAGGTCTTAACAACATCTGCCTCCACAACCTCTCCACTAACTGTTCTGGCACTCTGGTTCCCATCCCCCTGCAACTGTAGTATAAACCCTACCATGCAGCATTAACAAACCTCCCAGTTAGAATATTAGTCCTCCTCCAGTTTCGGTGCAAACCATCCCTTCTGTATAGGTCCCATCAATGATTCAAAAATCTTATGCCCTCACTCCTACACCAACTCATTAGTTACATACTAAACTGTATAATTTTCCTAGTTGTCTGGGTAGCAATCCTGAAATCACAACCCTGGAGGTCCTGTCCTTTAACTCCCTCAAAATTCCTATTTTGTCTTGTCACTCATCCTACCTACATCATTGGTACCTACATGGATCACAGCTTCTGGCTTAAGAATGCTGAGGACCAAATTTGAGATATCCCAGACCCTGGAACCTTGTAGACAACATACCATCTGGGAATCTTGTTCTCACCCACAGAGTCTCCTGTCCATTCCCCTAACTAATGAATGCTCTATCACCACTGTGTGCCTCTTTCTGAATCACAGGCTAGACAGTGCCAGAGAACCGACCACTGTGACTTTCCTATTTTAGTTCATCCCCTGGCCGTATCCAAAGTACTGTTGTTGAGGGGGATGGCCACAGTTGTACTCTGCACTGGTTCCTTAACCCCTTTCCCCTTCCTGAATGTTACTCAGCCTCCTGTGTCCTGCACCCCCTCAGCCTTCTGAATGATCTGGAGTTCATCCAGTTCCAGCTCCAACTCCTTAATGCAGAATGTTAGAAGCTGCAGCTGGATGCACTTCTCACAGTCGTAGTCATCAGGGTCACTGGTGGTCTCCCTGCCTTCCCACATCCCACTATCCTGCCTGGCATCTCTACTATCCTAGCTGAGCAGATCTAAAGCAGGGAGGGAAAAAAACTTGAGCTTTTCTATTCTTTTTCTTCTCTGGATAAAGCCTCTCTTTGCTGAAGCTTCAAAGAGTTAAAGCCTCAATATCACTGCTCAGGGTATTCCTATCCTGACCTCGATATTCTCTGTTATCCTGCACTCCTCAGCAATCCATGTTTGTAACCTTTCATTAACCTCAATTACTCCCTTGTTAGTTTCTCTATTTAATGGAAAATATTTTGCTTGTGCTCTGAAAAACATTGTTTGCCATATTGTTGCCTATTTTATCCACCAAGTTGTATCTTCAACCTTTAAAGTGAACTTTTCACAGTGTACTGCACCAGTGGGACAACTACTGACAGTGATGGATTCTGACCGGTCTCAACCTCTTACTCCAGATGGTCTCTGACTTGTTCAAGATGGCGCAGGAGAGTTTTCATCTGCAGAAGAGAATTAGGTGCAGGGGTCGAGGTCAGCGAAACCAGGCACCAACTGTGGCTGCCAAATTTCAGAACAGCCTGTTGGAACTGATCACAAAACTGAGGAGGTAGGTAACTGTTCACATTATAGCAGGTATCTATGTGCATTGAGAGCCTCCCTGGGAATAGTGAGGGGATGAGTGGCAGGCATTACCGGAAGCTGAGAAATCAATGTTCATGCCTTCAGGTTGGAGGCTACCTAGACGGAATATAAAATGTTGTTCCTCCAACCTGAGTGTGACCTCACTATTCCCGGTTACCTCTCTCACCTTATCTCCTTGCTTGCCCATCGCCACCCTCTGGTGTTCCTCTCCCTATTTTCTTTCCTCCATGGCCTTCTGTTCTCTCCTATCAGACTCCCCCTTCTCCAGTCCTGCATCTCTTTCACCAATCAACTTCCCAGCTCTTTATTTCACCCCTCCCCTTCCTGGTTTCACCCATCACCGTGTGTTTCTCCCTCCCCTCCCCTCATCTTTTAACTCTACGCCTCATCTTTTTTTCTCCAGTCCTCTTGAAGGGTCTTGGCCTGAAATGTTGACCGTACTCTTTTCTGTAGATGCTGCCTGGCCTTCTGAGTTCCTCTAGTGCTTTGTGTGTGTTGCTTGGATTTCCAGTATCTGCAGTTTTTCTTTTCCATGTGACATTATTGTGTTGTGGCCATCAAGCTGCAGCTGGTGCCTCCAGTAGAGGGCGGTAGTGTTCCATTGCATGGAGAGGACAGCCTGGCCACTGGGCATTGTGGTGAACTACATATACCTGTCTGGACACGCCCCCCTGCTGACTGCTCCTGTGGCTCCTCCCACAGACCCTGGTAGAGTTATTGATGGTGAACTACAGATACCTGTCTGGACACGCTCCTCTGCTGACTGCTCCTGTGGCTCCTCCCACAGACCCTGGTAGAGTTATTGATGGTGAACTACAGATACCTGTCTGGACTGCTCCTGCTGACTGCTCCTGTGGCTCCTCCCACAGACCCCGGTATAAAGGCGATTGAGGCCTGGGCCCGGCCTCTCAGTCTCCAGGATGTAGTATGGTGGTCAACCACTGCTTGTTCCTTCTTCCAGTCAATAAAAGCCGATATCTCGCCTTTACGTCTCAGAGTGAGTTATTGATGGTGCACCAATTTTATTGACTGGAAGTTTTAAAACATGGAAACCGTTTTACGTCCGGAAAGATAGGATTTGGACCCCCAAGACCCTGAAGCAGCTCTTGCCTTTGAACTCTGGCTTGCATGCTTCCAATCATACTTGGAGGAGGTTAGTGCAACTGAACCCGCTGTTATGCACAGAATTCTCCTCTTGAGAGTCACCCCAAAGGTTTATTCATTTATCAGAGACCTGCCGACCTACGAAGGGGCACTGGACGCCCTCAAAAGACAGTACCTGCGGCAGGTGAACACCGTCTACGCAAGACATCGTTTAGCTACGCGCCGACAGCGGCCTGCAGAGTCGTGCGCCCAGTTTCTAGAGCTCTACAGACGCTCGTCCGAGATTGTGACTGAAAAACGCTCACGGCATGCGGAGCTGCTAGTACGAAACGCCTTTGTGACAGGAATTCGGTCAGTGTACGTGCGCCAGCGGCTGCTGGAAAATGCCGATCTTACCTTACACTCGGCGATTGAGACGGCCGACACGCTGGAGGCTGCTCTGCACAACGCTGACACTGTCCAGCCACGCGATTCCCCACCGGTTCAGTGGACACCTCAGACCCTGCCGCCGTCGGTTCCCACGAGCGAATTCGCCAACACCGCTGCCAGTCGCGATTCCACAAACTCCCCGAACCCGACCACGGCGGCGGCCAGGCGAAAGCCCGAGCTGTGTTACTTCTGCGGACTCGAAAAGCACCCCTGAAAACGCTGCCCGGCCCGAGAAGAGACCTGCTCCATTTGCGGGAAGAAGGGCCATTTTGCCAAGGTCTGTAAGACTAAACCACGAGCGGGGTCGGGCAGCGCTGCGTGTGCGGCATGGGGGCCGCCATCTTGCATGCCCGGATGTTGACGGCCATCTTTGTCGGTGTCACCTTGCCCCGCCCACTACCTGTGTGAGACGTGGGGGCCGCCATCTTGCATGCCCGGATGTTGGCGGCCATCTTTGTCGGTGTCACCTTGCCCCGCCCACTACCTGTGTGAGACATGGGGGCCGCCATCTTGCATGCCCGGATGTTGGCGGCCATCTTTGTCGGTGTCACCTTGCCCCGCCCACTACCTGTGTGAGACGTGGGGGCCGCCATCTTGCATGCCCGGATGTGGGCGGCCATCTTTGTCGGTGTCACCATGCCCCGCCCCACCGGTGCTTACCGGGCACCAAGACGGCAGTTCAACTCTGGCCACCGTAACCCTCGACCAAAGTGCCCCACACCAGCTTGCAAGGTCAATGATGGACATCCTGGTGGAGGAGCACAGGACTAGCTGCCTGTTTGACATGGGCAGCACTGAGAGTTTTATTGACCAGGACACAGTGCAACGCTGTGGACTCGTGACACGGCCGGTAAGTCAGAGGGTCACCATGGCTTCTGGGTCTCATTCCACAGACATCCGGGTGGGTTGTGTAGCGACATTGGTGGTGCAGGGCACAGAATATCGGAACTTTGCGCTACTGGTGATGCCTCAACTGTGCGCACCTGTGCTATTGGGGCTGGACTTCCAGATCCACCTCGAAAGTGTGACTATGGCATATGACGGGCCCCTCCCACCACTCACTGTCAGGAATCCTCAGTTTGGTGGGACTTCACCATATACCCTGTTACCGCACACACATACACACCGAACCACACATCCCGCCCAGCACCATGCCGACAGCTGCGCTACCAACACCACTTGCAGCCTCTCCACCCTCAAGATCCCTCCCCCACCGCTGTTCGCCAACCTGACCCCCGACTGTAAACCTGTGGCAACTAATAGTAGGAGGTACAGCGCGGGGGACAGGGCCTTCATTCAGTCAGAGGTGCAGCTGCTGTTCAGGGAGGGGATCATCGAGCCAAGCACAAGTCCTTGGAGGGCCCAGGTGGTTGTTGTTCGGACTGGGCAGAAAAATAGGATGGTCGTGGACTATAGTCAAACCATCAATAGGTTCACGCAGCTTGACGCGTACCCCCTACCCCGCATCGCGGATATGGTCAACCAGATAGCTCAGTACAAGGTGTACTCGACAATAGATCTGAAATCCGCTTATCACCAGCTCCCCATCCGCCCAGAGGACCGCCCCTACACCGCCTTTGAGGCGGGCGGCAGGCTCTATCACTTCCTGCGCGTCCCATTTGGTGTCACAAGTGGTGTCTCAGTCTTCCAGAGGGAAATGGACCGGATGGTGGACCAGTACCAACTGAAGGCCACATTTCCCTATCTGGATAACATCACCATCTGTGGTCGCGACTGGCCGGATCACGACGCCAACCTCCAACGATTTTTCCAAGTGGCCGAAGCTCTGAACCTTACTTATAGCAGGGACAAGTGTGTGTTCGGAACCACCCGACTTGCTATCCTTGGGTATGGCGTGGAAAACGGGGTCATTGGCCCTGATCCCGACCGTATGCGCCCCCTGTTAGAACTCCCTCTTCCCACCACTCTCAAAGCCCTCAGACGGTGCCTGGGCTTCTTTCCCTATTACGCCCAATGGGTCCCCCATTACGCAGACAAGGCCCGCCCCCTGGTCAAGTCTACCACATTTCCTCTCTCTGCCGAGGCCTGCGCGGCCTTCAGCCGCATTAAAGGGGACATTGCCAAAGCAACGATGCATGTGGTGGACGAGACCATTCCCTTCCAAGTAGAGAGTGACGCCTCCGATTTCACGCTGGCTGCTACCCTCAATCAGGCAGGCAGGCCAGTAGCATTCTTCTCTCGTACCCTTCAAGGCTCTGAAATTCGGCACTCCGCGGTGGAGAAAGAAGCCCAGGCCATAGTGGAAGCTATTAGGCACTGGAGGCACTATCTCGCCGGCAAAAGGTTCACCTTGCTGACCGACCAGTGCTCAGTTGCGTTCATGTTTAGCAACCAACAGCGGGGCAAAATCAAAAATGATAAAATTTTGCAGTGGAGAATAGAACTCTCCACCTACAACTATGACATCCTGTACTGGCCTGGCAGACTCAATGAGCCCCCTGATGCCCTATCCCGAGGAGCGTGTGCTAGCGCACAGCTCGACCAGCTATACGCCCTTCATGCACACCTTTGCCATCCGGGGGTCACCCAATTTTACCATTTTGTGAAAGCCCGGAACCTGCCGTACTCCCTGGAGGACATCAGGACGATGACCAGGGACTGCCAAATCTGCGCTGAGTGCAAACCGCACTTCTACCGTCCTGAAACAGTGCAACTTGTCAAGGCCACCCGCCCTTTTGAGCGACTGAGTGTTGACTTTAAGGGCCCCCTTCCCTCCACCGACCGCAATGTCTATTTTCTCAATATTATCGACGAATACTCGCGGTTCCTCTTTGCCATTCCCTGCCCCGACACCACTACCACGTCCGTCATAAAAGCCCTGCGCCAGCTCTTCACTCTGTTCGGATATCCCTGCTATATCCACAGTGATAGAGGGTCCTCCTTTATGAGTGACGAGCTGCGCTGGTACCTGCTGGCTAGGGGCATTGCTACTAGTCGGACCACGAGTTATAATCCCTGGGGAAATGGACAGATGGAGAGGGAGAATGCCACAGTGTGGAAGGCCACACTTTTAGCCCTTAAGTCAAAAGGGTAGCCGGTCTCTCGATGGCAGGAGGTCCTCCCTGAGGCACTCCACTCTATCCGCTCCCTGTTATGTACGTCCATCAATGCCACCCCTCACGAGCGCCTATTCTCTTTTCCCAGGAAGTCTGTCACTGGGACCACCCTACTGGTTTAGTTGACATCCCCAGGGCCAGTGCTGCTCCGGAAACCTGTGAGGAGTACTAAATACTCCCCGCTGGTCGAGAGGGTTCACCTTCTACATGCGAACCCCCAGTATGCCTACGTGGTCTTACCTGATGGGCGGGAGGACACGGTCTCCGTCCGCGACCTGGCACCCGCAGGAGCAGCAGACCACTACCCCGAACACTCCCCGGTAACTATGAACCCTGTACCCGAGGTGACACTGCGCACACTAAGCCCTACACAGACTCCTCACGACACTCGTATACCGGGCGTCTCGTACGCGTATTTACCAGGCGCCTCGCACATGCGTGAGGGATCACTGACGCCTAGTGGGCTGACACCTCCAGTTAGGCCGGAACCAGCACAACCACCGGCACCTGTGCAATCACCACCGGCACCTGTGCAATCACCACCACCGGCTCCTGTGCAATCACCACCGGCACCTGTGCAATCACCACCTCTGGCACCTGTGCAATCACCACCACCGGCACCTGTGCAATCACCACCACCGGCACCTGTGCAATCACCACCGGCACCTGTGCAATCACCACCACCGGCACCTGTGCAATCACCACCACCGGCACCTGTGCAATCACCACCTCCGGCACCTGTGCAATCACCAACACCTGCACCTGTGCAATCACCACCACCTGCACCTGTGCAATCACCACCACCGGCACCTGTGCAATCACCACCTCCGGCACCTGTGCAATCACCACCACCTGCACCTGTGCAATCACCACCACCGGCACCTGTGCAATCACCACCTCCGTCTCCTATGCAATCACCACCTCCGGCACCTGTGCAATCACCACCTCCGGCACCTGTGCAATCACCACCTCCGGCACCTGTGCAATCACCACCTCCGTCTCCTGTGCAATCACCACCTCCGGCACCTGTGCAATCACCACCACCGGCACTTGTGCAATCACCACCTCCGGCACCTGTGCAATCACCACGTCCGTCTCCTGTGCAATCACCACCTCCGTCTCCTGTGCAATCACCACCACCGGCACCTGTGCAATCACCACCACCGGCACCTGTGCAATCACCACCTCCGGCACCTGTGCAATCACCACCTCCATCTACTGTGCAATCACCACCTCCGGCACCTGTGCAATCACCACCTCCATCTCCTGTGCAATCACCACCACCGGCACCTGTGCAATCACCACCTCCGGCTCCTGTGCAATCACCACCACCGGCACCTGTGCAATCACAACCTCCGTCTCCTGTGCAATCACCACCTCCGGCTCCTGTGCAATCACAACCTCCGGCTCCTGTGCAATCACAACCTCCGTCTCCTGTGCAATCACCACCACCTGCACCTGTGCAATCACCACCACCTGCACCTGTGCAATCACAACCTCCGTCTCCTGTGCAATCACCACCACCGGCTCCTGTGCAATCACAACCTCCGGCTCCTGTGCAATCACAACCTCCGTCTCCTGTGCAATCACAACCTCCGTCTCCTGTGCAATCACCACCACCTGCACCTGTGCAATCACCACCACCGGCACCTGTGCAATCACCACCTCCGGCTCCTGTGCAATCACCACCACCGGCACCTGTGCAATCACCACCACCGGCTCCTGTGCAATCACCACCTCCGTCTCCTGTGCAATCACCACCACCGGCACCTGTGCAATCACCACCACCGGCACCTGTGCAATCACCACCACCGGCACCTGTGCAATCACCACCACCGGCACCTGTGCAATCACCACCTCCGGCTCCTGTGCAATCACCACCACCGGCACCTGTGCAATCACCACCTCCGTCTCCTGTGCAATCACCACCTCCGTCTCCTGTGCAATCACCACCAGCGGCACCTGTGCAATCACCACCACCGGCACCTGTGCAATCATCACCTCCGTCTCCTGTGCAATCACCACCAGCGGCACCTGTGCAATCACCACCACCGGCACCTGTGCAATCACCACCTCCGTCTCCTGTGCAATCACCACCTCCGTCTCCTGTGCAATCACCACCAGCGGCACCTGTGCAATCACCACCACCGGCACCTGTGCAATCACCACCACCGGCTCCTGTGCAATCACCACCTCCGGCTCCTGTGCAATCACAACCTCCGTCTCCTGTGCAATCACCACCACCGGCACCTGTGCAATCACCACCACCGGCACCTGTGCAATCACCACCACCGGCACCTGTGCAATCACCACCTCCGGCACCTGTGCAATCACCACCTCCGGCACCTGTGCAATCACCACCACCGGCTCCTGTGCAATCACCACCTCCGTCTCCTGTGCAATCACCACCTCCGTCTCCTGTGCAATCACCACCGGCACCTGTGCAATCACCACCTCCGTCTCCTGTGCAATCACCACCTCCGTCTCCTGTGCAATCACCACCTCCGGCACCTGTGCAATCACCACCTCCGTCTCCTGTGCAATCACCACCTCCGGCACCTGTGCAATCACAACCTCCGGCTCCTGTGCAATCACAACCTCCGGCTCCTGTGCAATCACAACCTCCGGCTCCTGTGCAATCACAACCTCCGGCTCCTGTGCAATCACAACCTCCGTCTCCTGTGCAATCACCACCACCTGCACCTGTGCAATCACCACCACCGGCACCTGTGCAATCACCACCTCCGGCTCCTGTGCAATCACCACCACCGGCTCCTGTGCAATCACAACCTCCGGCTCCTGTGCAATCACAACCTCCGTCTCCTGTGCAATCACAACCTCCGTCTCCTGTGCAATCACCACCACCTGCACCTGTGCAATCACCACCACCGTCTCCTGTGCAATCACCACCACCGGCACCTGTGCAATCACCACCACCGGCACCAGTGCAATCACCACCACCGGCACCTGTGCAATCACCACCTCCGTCTCCTGTGCAATCACCACCACCTGCACCTATGCAATCACAGCCGGTGCTACGTAGATCGCAGCGACAGATTCGACCACCTGATAGACTTAACCTGTAAATATACTTGTAAGAAACTTCGCCACATGGGGACTCTTTTTAAAACAAAGGGAGGGTGAATGTGGTGAACTACATATACCTGTCTGGACACGCCCCTGCTGACTGCTCCTGTGGCCCCTCCCACTGACCCTGGTAGAGTTATTGATGGTGAACTACATATACCTGTCTGGACACGCCCCCCTGCTGACTGCTCCTGTGGCTCCTCCCACTGACCCTGGTAGAGTTATTGATGGTGAACTACATATACCTGTCTGGACACGCCCCCCTCTGATGACTGCTCCTGTGGCTCCTCCCACTGACCCCTGTATAAAGGTGATTGAGGCCTGGGCCCGGCCTCTCAGTCTCCAGGATGTAGTATGGTGGTCAACTACTGCTTGTTCATTCTTCCAGTCAATAAAAGCCGATATCTCGCCTTTACGTCTCAGAGTGAGTTATTGATGGTGCATCAGGCATGCACATTACGGTGAAACTAGGTGTCCTGTCATTATATTAGGAGCTTGTTGTGTGTCCCGACTGATGTATTGTTCCTGTCACCAAATTGATGCCTCTTATCCCTATTTTGCAATTTAACGTTCCAGTTAAATTTTCAGAGAGGTTTCCAGTTGTGCTCATGAACTCCAGTGAGATCTGTGGTCACATTCAGTTCTCTGCCCTGCCACACCATCAACAACATTACCCAGAAAGCTGGAGTTCTACACTGCCACCACACCTCCACAAACCGAGCTCCCAGAGGAACTGAGATCATTATTGCAACATTTCAAATGTTAAGCAAATCTAATGACCAACCACAATCCACTCTCGTTTCAGTCCTTTTTCTCCACTTTGTAGAATCTTGGTGTCACTTCCAGTCCTGTACTTATTGCCAATGCTCATGAGAACATGATGGTGAGTTGTCTTCTTCACACAGATCACGCTTCCTGGTGAGAGTGCTCCACACACAGTGTCAGTGAAGGGATGTGCCAATTCCTAGCCAGGATGGTGCTTAGACTGGAGGGGGAACCTGCAGGTGGTGGTTGTTCTAGTACCTTCCAGCAGAGGTTGTGGGTTTTGGAGTAGGTTAGGCAGGTAACTGCATTTTGTAGACAATAAACATTGCAGTCATGGTTTGCCAGTTATGGAGACAGTGAATGCTCGGGATGGTGGATGGGGCCTCCCATCTTTGATATCCCAGCTCATATAATCTATACCTCAACCAAAGCATATTCCTTCTTTACCACCCTATCTACCTGCAGATACACCTCATGGACCCCACGGTATTTTGTAAGACCATAAAGTACAGGAGCAGAATTAGGTCATTTGGCCCATTGACTGATGACTGATCCAATTTTCCTCTCAGCACCAATCTCCTACCTTCACCCCATATCCTTTCATGCCTTGACAAATCAAGAACCTATCAAACTCTGCCTTAAATATATGTACGTACATAAAGATGTGGCCTCAAAAGTTGCCTGTGGCAAAGAATTCTACAGATTCACCACTCTCTGGCTAAAGAAGTTCCTCCTCATCTCTGTTCTAAAAGGACAGAGACTGTGTCCTCTGGTCTTAGACCCCTCCCCCACCATACAAAACATCCTCTCCACATCCACTCAAGGCCTTTCATCATTCGATAGGTTTCAATGAGGTCACCTTTCATTCTTCTGAATTCCAGTGAATACAGGTCCAAAGCCATCAAGCACTCTTTATATGATGAATCATTCAATCATGGAATCATTTTCGTGAACCTCCTTTGAACCCTGTCCAGTTTTGGCACATCCTTTCTAAAATAAGGGGCCCAAAACAGCTCACAATACTCCAAGTAAGATGTCACCAGTATTTTATAAAGTCTCAACATTACATACTAGCTTTTATATACTAGTCCTCTTGAAATGAATGCTAACATTGCACTTGATCTTCCACACCACAGACTTTCCCAAGAACCTTCTCCTCTAGTAATGGTAACTTCACACACTTCGTGACCCCTGACACCTGGAACTTCCACCACACTGCTCGTGTCTTCCACAGTGAAGACTGATGTAAAATGCTTCTTCAGTTCTCTCGTCATTGGTCCACTATCTAATCTCACCTCTCTGTTACACTTTTGTATCTAAAGAAACCTTTGGTATCCACTTTAATATTATTGGCTAGTTTACTTTCGTATTCCATCTTTACCTTCTTAATAACTTTTTTCATTGCCTTCTGTTGGTTTTTAAAAGCTTCCCAATCCTTTAACCTACCACTAGTTTTTGCTCTATTATTTACTCTCTCTTTTGCTTTTATGCTGGCTTTGATGACTTCTTTTAGCTACAGTTGTGTCATCTTTCCACTAGAAAACTTCTTCCCACTGGGATGTATATATCCTGCGCGTTCTAAATTGCTTCCAGAAACTCCAGCCATTGCTGTTCTGCCATCATCCCTGCCAGTGTTCTTTTCCATTCAATTCTGGCCAACTCCTCTCTCATGCCTCTATGATTCCCTTTACTCCACTGTAACACTGATACATCCGACTTTAGCTTCTCCTTCTCAAATTTCAGGGTGAATTCAATCATATTATGATCACTTTCCCTTAAGGGTTCTTTTACCTTAAAGCTTTCTAATCAATTTCTGTTCATTTCACAACACCCAATTCAGAATAGCTTATCTCCTAACGGGCTCAACCACGAGCTGCTCTAAAAAGCCACCTCGTAAGTGCTCTAGAGATTCCCCCTCTTGAAATCCAGCACCAGCCTGATTTTCCTGATCTACCTGCATATTGAAGTCCCACATGACTGTAGTAACATTGCCCTTTTGGCATGCATTTTCTATCTCCCGTTGTAATTTGTAGGCCACCTCCTTACTACTTTTTGGGAGTCTGTACACAATTCCCATCAGGGTCTTTTTACCCTTGCAGTTCCTTAGTTCTATCCACAATGATTCAATGCCTTCTGATCCTATGTCACCTCTTCCTAATGTTTGATTTCATTTTTTACCAACAGAGCAACACCAACCCCTCTGCCTTCCTGCCTGTCCTTTCGATATAGTGTGTATCCTTGGACATTAAGCTCCCAGCTATAATCTTCTTACAGCCATGAGTCAATGACATGCCAATCTGCAACTGTGCTACAAGTTCATCTACCTTATTCCGTATACTGCATGTATTCAAATATACCACCTTCAGTCCTCTATTCACCCTTACAATTTTGTCCTTTTATGTTGCAACTCATCCTGTTGACTACAATTTTGCTCTGTCAGTCGGCTCTGCTCACTACTCATTGCCTCTTGTTTGTAAACCAGCTACATCATCTTCAGCACTACCACTCCAATTCCCAACCCTTGCCAAATTAGTTTAAATCCTCCCAAACAACTTTAGCCAACCTGACCACAAGGATCGTGAACCCCTTCAGGTTCAGGTGTAACCTGTTCCTTTTGTACAGATGACTCCTGCCCCAGAAAAGATCTCTGTAATCCATAAATCTGAACTCCTGCCCACTGCACTAGTTCCTCAGCCATGCATTCACCTGCTAAATCATCCTATTCTTACCCTCAGTGCTGTGTTGCTCAGGCAGCAAATCCAGAGATTACTACCCTGGAGATTCTGTTTCACAGCTCCCTAAAATCTCTCTTCATGACCTTCTCACCTTAGTGCCAAGACTCCTGCTGCTCACCCTCGCCCTTGAGAATGCCATGTACCCGATCTGAGACATCCCTGACCCTGGCACAGGGAGGCAACGTACCATCTGCGTGTCTTTATCGTGCTCACAGAACCTTGTCTCTGTTCCTCTGACTAAGGAATCTACTGTCAACACTGCAGTCCTCTTCGGAGTCACAGCACCAGACTCAGTGCCAGAGACCCGGTGGTTGTACACATACTATTATGGGGAATAGCCACAGGTGTGCACTGCACTGGCTGGACATTATATGGCTTAAACTAACCAGCTCCAGCCTATGAGCTTACCCCTTCATGAACTTTCCAATCCATCTCCTTAGTGAATACAGAAGTATTCATTTAAGACTTGCCCACATCCCTGGCTTCACACATAATTACCCCTTTGGTCTCTAAAGTGACCTCTTCTCCCTTTTCCTGATGTAGAATATCTTGGGTTCTCCTCAATCTTGCCTGCTAACAATATTTCATGGCTTCTTTTTGCCCTTCTAATTTTGTTCTTAAGCTTTCTCTTATGCACTCTACATTCCTTAAGAGACTCCCTTGATCCTAGGCGCTACACCTGTCATATGTTTTCATTTTTTACCTGATCAATCCCTCAGTAGCCCTTCATCTAACGTCACAAATAATAATGAGCCTTTGGCAACCATCACTGAGCATCCCCACTTCTGACCTTACAATGGAAGGAATTGATAATGCAGCTGAAGATGGTTAGGCCAGGCACTAAGGAACTCCTGCAGTGAAGTACTGGGGCTGGGATGATTGACCTCCATCAATCAAAAGCACCTTCCTTTCTGCAGACTAGATTTCCATCAAAGTGCTGCACTGATGTCAGGGATAGTCCTCTGAGACAGAGCCTCTTGGCTTGTGTTTGGATCAAGGCTCTTTAGGATCTGAAGCTCAGCAGTCCTGATGAAGCACAAACTGGGTATCAGGTGACTGGTGAGCGAACACCACTGCTGACTGACAGTACACTGGGTAGTAATTACCTTGACTGGATATCTCCTGCCTTCGGAGCAGAACATTCCTGGGCAACTTTCCATGTCGATGGGTCTGTGCCGGTATCTGCACTGCAACTGCATTGGCTGGGGGTTCAGCTCATCAGGAGCACACGTCTTCAGCAAATAGCAGGGATATTGTCTGGTCCCATTGCCATTGCTGTACCTTCTGCTGTCTCAAGGTGTCGCTGGATCCTAGCAGGACACTTAGTTCTTGCAGAACAAAGCTGGTCCTCAGTCTCCAGGACAAAACTGTCAAAATGTTCTTTTCCTCAGCCTTGATCACTACCTCCTCTCCCCCAGCATCCATTGTCTCAGAACTCAAGACCCAAAAATATCTCATTACAGCCTCACTTGTGACTGCTCTACCCTTCTTCCACCCTCCCCACCCGGCCTGTCCTCGCCTCCCTCCTTTTCTCCCCTCCCACTGAGAAGAAAGGCTAATTTTTCACACCTGTTATTTGGTCACTTTGGTGAACATTTGGGTGTCTTTAATGTGCATTGCTCAACGGACTCACAAAGTCATCAAATTCATCAAATCATCAAATCAAAGTCATCACTAGCAGAGGCTGCATCATGGACAGAGAGGTCTTACTCCTGACTAATTCTGGATTCATTCTGCCAGGTTGTGTGGTACCTTTAACACATCCCAGGTTAGAGTGTTAATTTTCACCTTCGCCTGGATAATCACTTGATCCATTGAACAGATAGCAGAGAAAGAGGCCATTCAACCCCAATCATCCATGTGACCTTTACAATTGAGGGGGGTGAGCATTGTCAACCTGATCTAATTTTAGGTTGTAACACAGTCTTTTTATTCTGGAAGTGAGTACCACAGGCTCATGTGCCTCTATGTGGTAAAGTTATTTTTGTCTTTTCCAGTTAATGAACTTGCAATATTTCTGTAAAGTAACATTTGTGAAGATTCTGTAAAGTAACACAATAACAGTTTTGATGTTCTTTCATTTTCCAGGTGTAATCCATTTTTCATCCATTGCATAAAACCAAACAATAAAAAGGTATGTCATTTCCTCATGTCTGTTCTTGCTAAGTAAAATTATTGCTTCTAGTTACATTTCATATTTTGGTCAGTTAGATTTTCCTCTCATTGTAATCAATAATATACAGTAGTTGTTTGAATAAAGCAATTTTAAGCAATCACACTTAAAGCAACCTTTTGAAATTCCAGTGCCCAATCGATGTGCAAATTACATAAATTTCTTTATAAGGGCAAGGTTCAGGGTTTGTCTGTAGGGTTAGTCTACACATGAAATAATAAGATCATTAAATTCTTCTATATCAAGGTTGTTAAGATATGTGGATTATGACAAACGCAAAAGTAGCTGGAGTTGTTGAACACTTATGTGCAAGAGTGTTTATTAGATGTGTCAAAAATCAAACTCAGAAAAAATAGTGCAAATAGCAAAAAGAAAACTATCTATATTTACAAAAAGATACTTACACAATAACAGCTCTATACTTTATTCAGTGTGAACTCCTAGCCAGAGAGTGAAGAGCTCCATTTATTAGGCATCAGGGCATCCCATCTTTACTTATCCACAAAGTCAGCTTAAGACTACACATGAATCAGAATATGATGCACCTCACAATGTTGTTACAATCATATTACAGAATAAACAAAAGTGTCTTCCTTAAATACAGTATACAAACAACATATACTGTACACATCCTCATTACTAAAGGAATGGAATATTCTGTGGGAAAGGCACCATAAAGCTAACTCAAGCACATCAACTTAGTTTATCATCCATTACAAGAATATACGGGGGGGGGGGGGGGGTTGGTCATTGAAGTGCATACACTCAGGGCAGTGAAAGCAGAATAACAAGGTAATGTTTGTGTTTCTCCATCACAGAAAGAAAGCATGGAATTAGTTACTAAACTATGCATAGTTTTAGTTGAACCTTTACATTTTCATGAGTAATCAGCTGATAGCAGGTAAATTTGTTCATAATATGGCTGCAACAAGGCTTCCCTCAACTTTCATTTCATTGCCAAATGAAGGAATACAATGTCTTAAAACCATTATCCTTTCTCATGCGAGCATATAGGCAGTTCAGCCTCACATTCTTGCTATAATTTTCCAAGCACAAACTGGTAAAATCTGTGTCTGGAGGTGCTGGATTTTCCAGTGTGAGCTCCCACTGTGGGGAGATAGGGAGACTGACAAAAGTGATGGCTCTATTTGCAAAGAGGCACACCCCCATATCATTTGTCCACAGCCCTCTTCCACATAGCCAGTCACACATTTACTTCCTTCTCTCCTGCACTCCTGATGTTTGTTAAATGTGCTCTGCTGTTCGACTTCTCTTATACATGCTCTCAGCTTTAAAGATTTTCATCATTGGCTTCCTAGATGAGTTATGGATTCCACCAATACAAAATAAATCCCTAAAGCACAATTCCTTTCTCAATCCCAAGTACCTTTATCAATCTATCGGTCAGATGAACTCAAATTCATTGACTGTTCAGAGAGTATTTCAAGCTGTGTTTGTGTTAGCTTTTTAGAAATGATGTAAAGTTAGATCCAACTGCCTGCTTCCTCATGGTAGTTTCTGCTGTTCATATGTATATCCAATGCTCTATTAAAGTGCTGAAATACCAGCTTCCTACAGCACATTAAGGAGCACATTCCATTTCAACATACCTCACTGCATGAAAATAAAATTATACCCTATTCTCCTGCAATTATTTTGCCAATTATCATAAATCAAAGTCCTCTGATTATTGGCCTCCTCTGATTATTACCCCTTATGAAACTGGAAATGATTTCTTCCTGCCCTCTCAATGAATTTCATCATTCTGAAGTCTTCTACATAATCCTCTGTTTAATCCCCTTTTCCCTTCTCTGTTCTAGGGCCAATCATCTGCAGCGAAGATAGTCTGATGCTTAGATCCTGCTGTACGTGCAGACCTATGAATTAGCAGCATGAGTAGGACACCCAGCCCTTTAAACTGTTCTGCTCTTTAGATCCTGACTAATCTGATTCTAAACTTAATTGCGCATTCTTTTCTACCGACAATAACCATATAACCATATAACAATCACAGCACGGAAACAGGCCATTCCGGCCCTCCTAGTCCGTGCCGAACTCTTAATCTCACCTTGTCCCACCTACCCGCACTCAGCCCATAACCCTCCACTCCTTTCCTGTCCAAATACCTATCCAATTTTACCTTAAATGACACAACTGAACTGGCCTCTACTACTTCTACAGGAAGCTCATTCCACACAGCTATCACTCTCTGAGTAAAGAAATACCCCCTCGTGTTTCCCTTAAACTTATGCCCCCTAACTCTCAAATAAACTTTGCTCTCTTTGCTTTTCAAGCCTCTATCGAACTTCCTTGCAAATATTCAAAGATTCTGTTTTCATACATTGATCCCCTGCTTTTTTAAAATAAATTTTCTTAGATCCAGCCAAAAATCACTCTATTTCCCTCTCCTTCACATAAATTTCACTTCCCTTCAATGCGTCAACGCTGAGGTCTTTGTCCGAGATGGAAGTTTCCTTTCTCTTTTGGGAGAGAAAGGTAAAGTCAAAGTTGAGTGGTTGTGAAGAGGATGGCAGGGTGCTGTGTTACTGGGTTACAGTGGTTGTGAAGAGGATACCAGGGTGTGGTGTTACTGGGTTACAGTGGTTGTAAACTGGATACCAGGGTGTGGTGTTACTGGGTTACAGTGGTTGTGAAGAGCATACCAGGGTGTGGTGTTACTGGGTTACAGTGGTTGTGAAAAGGATGGCAGGGTGTGGTGTTACTGGGTTACAGTGGTTGTGAAGAGGATACCAGGGTGCTGTGTTACTGGGTTACAGTGGTTGTGAAGAGGATACCAGGGTGCTGTGTTACTGGGTTACAGTGGTTGTGAAGAGGATACCAGGGTGTGGTGTTACTGGGTTACAGTGGTTGTGAAGAGGATACCAGGGTGTGGTGTTACTGGGTTACAGTGGTTGTGAAGAGGATACCAGGGTGTGGTGTTACTGGGTTACAGTGGTTGTGAAGAGGATACCAGGGTGCTGTGTTACTGGGTTACAGTGGTTGTAAACTGGATACCAGGGTGTGGTGTTACTGGGTTACAGTGGTTGTGAAGAGGATACCAGGGTGTGGTGTTACTGGGTTACAGTGGTTGTGAAGAGGATACCAGGGTGTGGTGTTACTGGGTTACAGTGGTTGTGAAGAGGATGGCAGGGTGTGGTGTTACTGGGTTACAGTGGTTGTGAAGAGGATACCAGGGTGTGGTGTTACTGGGTTACAGTGGTTGTGAAGAGGATACCAGGGTGTGGTGTTACTGGGTTACAGTGGTTGTGAAGAGCATACCTGGGTGTGGTGTTACTGGATTACAGTGGTTGTGAAGAGGATACCAGGGTGTGGTGTTACTGGGTTACAGTGGTTGTGAAAAGGATGGCAGGGTGTGGTGTTACTGGGTTACAGTGGTTGTGAAGAGGATACCAGGGTGTGGTGTTACTGGGTTACAGTGGTTGTAAACTGGATACCAGGGTGTGGTGTTACTGGGTTACAGTGGTTGTGAAGAGGATACCAGGGTGTGGTGTTACTGGGTTACAGTGGTTGTGAAGAGGATACCAGGGTGTGGTGTTACTGGGTTACAGTGGTTGTGAAGAGGATGGCAGGGTGTGGTGTTACTGGGTTACAGTGGTTGTGAAGAGGATACCAAGGTCTGGTGTTACTGGGTTACAGTGGTTGTGAAGAGGATACCAGGGTGTGGTGTTACTGGGTTACAGTGGTTGTGAAGAGGATACCAGGGTGTGGTGTTACTGGGTTACAGTGGTTGTGAAGAGGATGGCAGGGTGTGGTGTTACTGGGTTACAGTGGTTGTGAAGAGGATGGCAGGGTGTGGTGTTACTGGGTTACAGTGGTTGTGAAGAGGATACCAAGGTCTGGTGTTACTGGGTTACAGTGGTTGTGAAGAGGATACCAGGGTGTGGTGTTACTGGGTTACAGTGGTTGTGAAGAGGATACCAGGGTGTGGTGTTACTGGGTTACAGTGGTTGTGAAGAGGATACCAGGGTGTGGTGTTACTGGGTTACAGTGGTTGTGAAGAGCATACCAGGGTGTGGTGTTACTGGGTTACAGTGGTTGTGAAGAGGATACCAGGGTGTGGTGTTACTGGGTTACAGTGGTTGTGAAGAGGATGGCAGGGTGTGGTGTTACTGGGTTACAGTGGTTGTGAAGAGGATGGCAGGGTGCTGTGTTACTGGGTTTCAGTGGTTGTGAAGAGGATACCAGGGTGTGGTGTTACTGGGTTACAGTGGTTGTGAAGAGGATACCAGGGTGTGGTGTTACTGGGTTACAGTGGTTGTGAAGAGCATACCAGGGTGTGGTGTTACTGGGTTACAGTGGTTGTGAAGAGGATACCAGGGTGTGGTGTTACTGGGTTACAGTGGTTGTGAAGAGGATGGCAGGGTGTGGTGTTACTGGGTTACAGTGGTTGTGAAGAGGATGGCAGGGTGCTGTGTTACTGGGTTTCAGTGGTTGTGAAGAGGATACCAGGGTGTGGTGTTACTGGGTTACAGTGGTTGTGAAGAGGATACCAGGGTGTGGTGTTACTGGGTTACAGTGGTTGTGAAGAGGATACCAGGGTGTGGTGTTACTGGGTTACAGTGGTTGTGAAAAGGATGGCAGGGTGTGGTGTTACTGGGTTACAGTGGTTGTAAACTGGATACCAGGGTGTGGTGTTACTGGGTTACAGTGGTTGTGAAGAGGATGGCAGGGTGCTGTGTTACTGGGTTACAGTGGTTGTGAAGAGGATACCAGGGTGTGGTGTTACTGGGTTACAGTGGTTGTGAAGAGGATACCAGGGTGTGGTGTTACTGGGTTACAGTGGTTGTGAAGAGGATGTCAGGGTGTGGTGTTACTGGGTTACAGTGGTTGTGAAGAGGATACCAGGGTGTGGTGTTACTGGGTTACAGTGGTTGTGAAGAGGATACAGGGGTGTGGTGTTACTGGGTTACAGTGGTTGTGAAGAGGATACCAGGGTGTGGTGTTACTGGGTTACAGTGGTTGTGAAGAGGATACCAGGGTGTGGTGTTACTGGGTTACAGTGGTTGTGAAAAGGATGGCAGGGTGCTGTGTTACTGGGTTACAGTGGTTGTGAAGAGGATACCAGGGTGTGGTGTTACTGGGTTACAGTGGTTGTGAAGAGGATACCAGGGTGCTGTGTTACTGGGTTACAGTGGTTGTGAAGAGGATACCAGGGTGCTGTGTTACTGGGTTACAGTGGTTGTGAAGAGGATACCAGGGTGTGGTGTTACTGGGTTACAGTGGTTGTGAAGAGGATACCAGGGTGTGGTGTTACTGGGTTACAGTGGTTGTAAACTGGATACCAGGGTGCTGTGTTACTGGGTTACAGTGGTTGTGAAGAGGATACCAGGGTGTGGTGTTACTGGGTTACAGTGGTTGTAAACTGGATACCAGGGTGTGGTGTTACTGGGTTACAGTGGTTGTGAACAGGATACCAGGGTGTGGTGTTACTGGGTTACAGTGGTTGTGAAGAGGATACCAGGGTGTGGTGTTACTGGGTTACAGTGGTTGTGAAGAGGATACCAGGGTGTGGTGTTACTGGGTTACAGTGGTTGTAAACTGGATACCAGGGTGTGGTGTTACCGGGTTACAGTGGTTGTGAAGAGGATACCAGGGTGTGGTGTTACTGGGTTACAGTGGTTGTAAACTGGATACCAGGGTGCTGTGTTACTGGGTTACAGTGGTTGTGAAGAGGATACCAGGGTGTGGTGTTACTGGGTTACAGTGGTTGTGAAGAGGATACCAGGGTGTGGTGTTACTGGGTTACAGTGGTTGTAAACTGGATACCAGGGTGCTGTGTTACTGGGTTACAGTGGTTGTGAAGAGGATACCAGGGTGTGGTGTTACTGGGTTACAGTGGTTGTGAAGAGGATACCAGGGTGTGGTGTTACTGGGTTACAGTGGTTGTGAAGAGGATACCAGGGTGTGGTGTTACTGGGTTACAGTGGTTGTGAAGAGGATACCAGGGTGTGGTGTTACTGGGTTACAGTGGTTGTGAAGAGGATGGCAGGGTGTGGTGTTACTGGGTTACAGTGGTTGTGAAGAGGATGGCAGGGTGTGGTGTTACTGGGTTACAGTGGTTGTGAAGAGGATACCAGGGTGTGGTGTTACTGGGTTACAGTGGTTGTGAAGAGGATACCAGGGTGTGGTGTTACTGGGTTACAGTGGTTGTGAAGAGGATACCAGGGTGTGGTGTTACTGGGTTACAGTGGTTGTGAAGAGGATACCAGGGTGTGGTGTTACTGGGTTACAGTGGTTGTGAAAAGGATGGCAGGGTGCTGTGTTACTGGGTTACAGTGGTTGTGAAGAGGATACCAGGGTGTGGTGTTACTGGGTTACAGTGGTTGTGAAGAGGATACCAGGGTGCTGTGTTACTGGGTTACAGTGGTTGTGAAGAGGATACCAGGGTGCTGTGTTACTGGGTTACAGTGGTTGTGAAGAGGATACCAGGGTGTGGTGTTACTGGGTTACAGTGGTTGTAAACTGGATACCAGGGTGTGGTGTTACTGGGTTACAGTGGTTGTGAAGAGGATACCAGGGTGTGGTGTTACTGGGTTACAGTGGTTGTAAACTGGATACCAGGGTGCTGTGTTACTGGGTTACAGTGGTTGTGAAGCGGATACCAGGGTGTGGTGTTACTGGGTTACAGTGGTTGTAAACTGGATACCAGGGTGTGGTGTTACTGGGTTACAGTGGTTGTGAAGAGGATACCAGGGTGTGGTGTTACTGGGTTACAGTGGTTGTGAAGAGGATACCAGGGTGTGGTGTTACTGGGTTACAGTGGTTGTGAAGAGGATACCAGGGTGTGGTGTTACTGGGTTACAGTGGTTGTAAACTGGATACCAGGGTGTGGTGTTACTGGGTTACAGTGGTTGTGAAGAGGATACCAGGGTGTGGTGTTACTGGGTTACAGTGGTTGTAAACTGGATACCAGGGTGCTGTGTTACTGGGTTACAGTGGTTGTGAAGAGGATACCAGGGTGTGGTGTTACTGGGTTACAGTGGTTGTGAAGAGGATACCAGGGTGTGGTGTTACTGGGTTACAGTGGTTGTAAACTGGATACCAGGGTGCTGTGTTACTGGGTTACAGTGGTTGTGAAGAGGATACCAGGGTGTGGTGTTACTGGGTTACAGTGGTAGTGAAGAGGATACCAGGGTGTGGTGTTACTGGGTTACAGTGGTTGTGAAGAGGATACCAGGGTGTGGTGTTACTGGGTTACAGTGGTTGTGAAAAGGATGGCAGGGTGTGGTGATACTGGGTTACAGTGGTTGTGAAGAGGATGGCAGGGTGTGGTGTTACTGGGTTACAGTGGTTGTGAAGAGGATACCAGGGTGTGGTGTTACTGGGTTACAGTGGTTGTAAACTGGATACCAGGGTGTGGTGTTACTGGGTTACAGTGGTTGTGAAGAGGATACCAGGGTGTGGTGTTACTGGGTTACAGTGGTTGTAAACTGGATACCAGGGTGTGGTGTTACTGGGTTACAGTGGATGTGAAGAGGATACCAGGGTGTGGTGTTACTGGGTTACAGTGGTTGTAAACTGGATACCAGGGTGTGGTGTTACTGGGTTACAGTGGTTGTGAAGAGGATACCAGGGTGTGGTGTTACTGGGTTACAGTGGTTGTGAAGAGCATACCAGGGTGTGGTGTTACTGGGTTACAGTGGTTGTGAGGAGGATGGCAGGGTGTGGTGTTACTGGGTTACAGTGGTTGTGAAGAGGATGGCAGGGTGTGGTGTTACTGGGTTACAGTGGTTGTGAAGAGGATACCAGGGTGTGGTGTTACTGGGTTACAGTGGTTGTGAAGCGGATACCAGGGTGTGGTGTTACTGGGTTACAGTGGTTGTGAAGAGGATGGCAGGGTGCTGTGTTACTGGGTTACAGTGGTTGTGAAGAGGATACCAGGGTGTGGTGTTACTGGGTTACAGTGGTTGTGAAGAGGATACCAGGGTGCTGTGTTACTGGGTTACAGTGGTTGTGAAGAGGATACCAGGGTGTGGTGTTACTGGGTTACAGTGGTTGTGAAGAGGATGGCAGGGTGTGGTGTTACTGGGTTACAGTGGTTGTGAAGAGGATGGCAGGGTGTGGTGTTACTGGGTTACAGTGGTTGTGAAGAGGATACCAGGGTGTGGTGTTACTGGGTTACAGAGGTTGTGAAGAGGATGGCAGGGTGTGGTGTTACTGGGTTACAGTGGTTGTGAAGAGGATGGCAGGGTGTGGTGTTACTGGGTTACAGTGGTTGTGAAGAGGATACCAGGGTGTGGTGTTACTGGGTTACAGTGGTTTTAAACTGGATACCAGGGTGTGGTGTTACTGGGTTACAGTGGTTGTGAAGAGGATGGCAGGGTGTGGTGTTACTGGGTTACAGTGGTTGTGAAGAGGATACCAGGGTGTGGTGTTACTGGGTTACAGTGGTTGTGAAGAGGATACCAGGGTGTGGTGTTACTGGGTTACAGTGGTTGTGAAGAGGATACCAGGGTGTGGTGTTACTGGGTTACAGTGGTTGTGAAGAGGATGGCAGGGTGTGGTGTTACTGGGTTACAGTGGTTGTGAAGAGGATACCAGGGTGTGGTGTTACTGGGTTACAGTGGTTTTAAACTGGATACCAGGGTGTGGTGTTACTGGGTTACAGTGGTTGTGAAGAGGATACCAGGGTGTGGTGTTACTGGGTTACAGTGGTTGTGAAGAGGATACCAGGGTGTGGTGTTACTGGGTTACAGTGGTTGTGAAGAGGATACCAGGGTGTGGTGTTACTGGGTTACAGTGGTTGTGAAGAGGATACCAGGGTGTGGTGTTACTGGGTTACCGTGGTTGTGAAGAGGATACCAGGGTGTGGTGTTACTGGGTTACAGTGGTTGTGAAGAGGATACCAGGGTGTGGTGTTACTGGGTTACAGTGGTTGTGAAGAGCATACCAGGGTGTGGTGTTACTGGGTTACAGTGGTTGTGAAGAGGATGGCAGGGTGTGGTGTTACTGGGTTACAGTGGTTGTGAAGAGGATGGCAGGGTGTGGTGTTACTGGGTTACAGTGGTTGTGAAGAGGATACCAGGGTGTGGTGTTACTGGGTTACAGTGGTTGTGAAGAGGATGGCAGGGTGTGGTGTTACTGGGTTACAGTGGTTGTGAAGAGGATACCAGGGTGTGGTGTTACTGGGTTACAGTGGTTGTGAAGAGGATGGCAGGGTGCTGTGTTACTGGGTTACAGTGGTTGTGAAGAGGATACCAGGGTGTGGTGTTACTGGGTTACAGTGGTTGTGAAGAGGATACCAGGGTGCTGTGTTACTGGGTTACAGTGGTTGTGAAGAGGATGGCAGGGTGTGGTGTTACTGGGTTACAGTGGTTGTGAAGAGGATACCAGGGTGTGGTGTTACTGGGTTACAGTGGTTGTGAAGAGCATACCAGGGTGTGGTGTTACTGGGTTACAGTGGTTGTGAAGAGGATGGCAGGGTGCTGTGTTACTGGGTTACAGTGGTTGTGAAGAGGATACCAGGGTGTGGTGTTACTGGGTTACAGTGGTTGTGAAGAGGATGGCAGGGTGCTGTGTTACTGGGTTACAGTGGTTGTGAAGAGGATACCAGGGTGTGGTGTTACTGGGTTACAGTGGTTGTGAAGAGGATACCAGGGTGTGGTGTTACTGGGTTACAGTGGTTGTGAAGAGGATACCAGGGTGTGGTGTTACTGGGTTACAGTGGTTGTGAAGAGGATACCAGGGTGTGGTGTTACTGGGTTACAGTGGTTGTGAAGAGGATACCAGGGTGCTGTGTTACTGGGTTACAGTGGTTGTGAAGAGGATGGCAGGGTGCGGTGTTACTGGGTTACAGTGGTTGTGAAGAGGATACCAGGGTGTGGTGTTACTGGGTTACAGTGGTTGTGAAGAGGATACCAGGGTGTGGTGTTACTGGGTTACAGTGGTTGTGAAGAGGATGGCAGGGTGCTGTGTTACTGGGTTACAGTGGTTGTGAAGAGGATACCAGGGTGTGGTGTTACTGGGTTACAGTGGTTGTGAAGAGGATGGCAGGGTGTGGTGTTACTGGGTTACAGTGGTTGTGAAGAGGATGGCAGGGTGTGGTGTTACTGGGTTACAGTGGTTGTGAAGAGCATACCAGGGTGTGGTGTTACTGGGTTACAGTGGTTGTGAAGAGCATACCAGGGTGTGGTGTTACTGGGTTACAGTGGTTGTGAAGAGGATACCAGGCTGTGGTGTTACTGGGTTACAGTGGTTGTGAAGAGGATACCAGGGTGTGGTGTTACTGGGTTACAGTGGTTGTGAAGAGGATACCAGGGTGTGGTGTTACTGGGTTACAGTGGTTGTGAAGAGCATACCAGGGTGTGGTGTTACTGGGTTACAGTGGTTGTGAAGAGGATACCAGGCTGTGGTGTTACTGGGTTACAGTGGTTGTGAAGAGGATGGCAGGGTGTGGTCTTACTGGGTTACAGTGGTTGTGAAGAGGATACCAGGGTGTGGTGTTACTGGGTTACAGTGGTTGTGAAGAGGATGGCAGGGTGCTGTGTTACTGGGTTACAGTGGTTGTGAAGAGGATACCAGGGTGTGGTGTTACTGGGTTACAGTGGTTGTGAAGAGGATACCAGGGTGTGGTGTTACTGGGTTACAGTGGTTGTGAAGAGGATACCAGGGTGCTGTGTTACTGGGTTACAGTGGTTGTGAAGAGGATGGCAGGGTGCTGTGTTACTGGGTTACAGTGGTTGTGAAGAGGATACCAGGGTGTGGTGTTACTGGGTTACAGTGGTTGTGAAGAGGATACCAGGGTGTGGTGTTACTGGGTTACAGTGGTTGTGAAGAGGATACCAGGGTGCTGTGTTACTGGGTTACAGTGGTTGTGAAGAGGATACCAGGGTGTGGTGTTACTGGGTTACAGTGGTTGTGAAGAGGATACCAGGGTGTGGTGTTACTGGGTTACAGTGGTTGTGAAGAGGATGGCAGGGTGCTGTGTTACTGGTTTACAGTGGTTGTGAAGAGGATACCAGGGTGTGGTGTTACTGGGTTACAGTGGTTGTGAAGAGGATGGCAGGGTGTGGTGTTACTGGGTTACAGTGGTTGTGAAGAGGATGGCAGGGTGTGGTGTTACTGGGTTACAGTGGTTGTGAAGAGCATACCAGGGTGTGGTGTTACTGGGTTACAGTGGTTGTGAAGAGCATACCAGGGTGTGGTGTTACTGGGTTACAGTGGTTGTGAAGAGGATACCAGGCTGTGGTGTTACTGGGTTACAGTGGTTGTGAAGAGGATACCAGGGTGTGGTGTTACTGGGTTACAGTGGTTGTGAAGAGGATACCAGGGTGTGGTGTTACTGGGTTACAGTGGTTGTGAAGAGCATACCAGGGTGTGGTGTTACTGGGTTACAGTGGTTGTGAAGAGGATACCAGGCTGTGGTGTTACTGGGTTACAGTGGTTGTGAAGAGGATGGCAGGGTGTGGTGTTACTGGGTTACAGTGGTTGTGAAGAGGATACCTGGGTGCTGTGTTACTGGGTTACAGTGGTTGTGAAGAGGATGGCAGGGTGCTGTGTTACTGGGTTACAGTGGTTGTGAAGAGGATACCAGGGTGTGGTGTTACTGGGTTACAGTGGTTGTGAAGAGAATACCAGGGTGTGGTGTTACTGGGTTACAGTGGTTGTGAAGAGGATACCAGGGTGCTGTGTTACTGGGTTACAGTGGTTGTGAAGAGGATGGCAGGGTGCTGTGTTACTGGGTTACAGTGGTTGTGAAGAGGATACCAGGGTGTGGTGTTACTGGGTTACAGTGGTTGTGAAGAGGATACCAGGGTGTGGTGTTACTGGGTTACAGTGGTTGTGAAGAGGATACCAGGGTGCTGTGTTACTGGGTTACAGTGGTTGTGAAGAGGATGGCAGGGTGTGGTGTTACTGGGTTACAGTGGTTGTGAAGAGCATACCAGGGTGTGGTGTTACTGGGTTACAGTGGTTGTGAAGAGCATACCAGGGTGTGGTGTTACTGGGTTACAGTGGTTGTGAAGAGGATACCAGGCTGTGGTGTTACTGGGTTACAGTGGTTGTGAAGAGGATACCAGGGTGTGGTGTTACTGGGTTACAGTGGTTGTGAAGAGGATACCAGGGTGTGGTGTTACTGGGTTACAGTGGTTGTGAAGAGCATACCAGGGTGTGGTGTTACTGGGTTACAGTGGTTGTGAAGAGGATACCAGGCTGTGGTGTTACTGGGTTACAGTGGTTGTGAAGAGGATGGCAGGGTGTGGTGTTACTGGGTTACAGTGGTTGTGAAGAGGATACCTGGGTGCTGTGTTACTGGGTTACAGTGGTTGTGAAGAAGATGGCAGGGTGCTGTGTTACTGGGTTACAGTGGTTGTGAAGAGGATACCAGGGTGTGGTGTTACTGGGTTACAGTGGTTGTGAAGAGGATACCAGGGTGTGGTGTTACTGGGTTACAGTGGTTGTGAAGAGGATACCAGGGTGCTGTGTTACTGGGTTACAGTGGTTGTGAAGAGGATGGCAGGGTGCTGTGTTACTGGGTTACAGTGGTTGTGAAGAGGATACCAGGGTGTGGTGTTACTGGGTTACAGTGGTTGTGAAGAGGATACCAGGGTGTGGTGTTACTGGGTTACAGTGGTTGTGAAGAGGATACCAGGGTGCTGTGTTACTGGGTTACAGTGGTTGTGAAGAGGATGGCAGGGTGCTGTGTTACTGGGTTACAGTGGTTGTGAAGAGGATACCAGGGTGTGGTGTTACTGGGTTACAGTGGTTGTGAAGAGGATGGCAGGGTGCTGTGTTACTGGGTTACAGTGGTTGTGAAGAGGATACCAGGGTGTGGTGTTACTGGGTTACAGTGGTTGTGAAGAGGATGGCAGGGTGTGGTGTTACTGGGTTACAGTGGTTGTGAAGAGGATACCAGGGTGTGGTGTTACTGGGTTACAGTGGTTGTGAAGAGGATACCAGGGTGCTGTGTTACTGGGTTACAGTGGTTGTGAAGAGGATACCAGGTTGCTGTGTTACTGGGTTACAGTGGTTGTGAAGAGGATGGCAGGGTGCTGTGTTACTGGGTTACAGTGGTTGTGAAGAGGATACCAGGGTGTGGTGTTACTGGGTTACAGTGGTTGTGAAGAGGATACCAGGGTGTGGTGTTACTGGGTTACAGTGGTTGTGAAGAGGATACCAGGGTGTGGTGTTACTGGGTTACAGTGGTTGTGAAGAGGATACCAGGGTGTGGTGTTACTGGTTTACAGTGGTTGTGAAGAGGATGGCAGGGTGTGGTGTTACTGGGTTACAGTGGTTGTAAACTGGATACCAGGGTGTGGTGTTACTGGGTTACAGTGGTTGTGAAGAGAATACCAGGGTGTGGTGTTACTGGGTTACAGTGGTTGTGAAGAGGATACCAGGGTGCTGTGTTACTGGGTTACAGTGGTTGTGAAGAGGATACCAGGGTGTGGTGTTACTGGGTTACAGTGGTTGTGAAGAGGATACCAGGGTGCTGTGTTACTGGGTTACAGTGGTTGTGAAGAGGATACCAGGGTGTGGTGTTACTGGGTTACAGTGGTTGTAAACTGGATACCAGGGTGTGGTGTTACTGGGTTACAGTGGTTGTGAAGAGGATACCAGGGTGTGGTGTTACTGGGTTACAGTGGTTGTGAAGAGGATACCAGGGTGTGGTGTTACTGGGTTACAGTGGTTGTGAAGAGGATACCAGGGTGTGGTGTTACTGGGTTACAGTGGTTGTGAAGAGGATGGCAGGGTGTGGTGTTACTGGGTTACAGTGGTTGTAAACTGGATACCAGGGTGTGGTGTTACTGGGTTACAGTGGTTGTGAAGAGGATACCAGGGTGTGGTGTTAGTGGGTTACAGTGGTTGTGAAGAGGATACCAGGGTGTGGTGTTACTGGGTTACAGTGGTTGTGAAGAGGATGGCAGGGTGTGGTGTTACTGGGCTACAGTGGTTGTGAAGAGGATACCAGGGTGTGGTGTTACTGGGTTACAGTGGTTGTAAACTGGATACCAGGGTGTGGTGTTACTGGGTTACACTGGTTGTGAAGAGGATACCAGGGTGTGGTGTTACTGGGTTACAGTGGTTGTGAAGAGGATACCAGGGTGTGGTGTTACTGGGTTACAGTGGTTGTGAAGAGCATACCAGGGTGTGGTGTTACTGGGTTACAGTGGTTGTGAAGAGGATACCAGGGTGTGGTGTTACTGGGTTACAGTGGTTGTGAAGAGGATACCAGGGTGTGGTGTTACTGGGTTACAGTGGTTGTGAAGAGGATGGCAGGGTGTGGTGTTACTGGGTTACAGTGGTTGTAAACTGGATACCAGGGTGTGGTGTTACTGGGTTACAGTGGTTGTGAAGAGGATACCAGGGTGTGGTGTTACTGGGTTACAGTGGTTGTGAAGAGGATACCAGGGTGTGGTGTTACTGGGTTACAGTGGTTGTGAAGAGGATACCAGGGTGTGGTGTTACTGGGTTACAGTGGTTGTGAATAGGATACCAGGGTGTGGTGTTACTGGGTTACAGTGGTTGTAAACTGGATACCAGGGTGTGGTGTTACTGGGTTACAGTGGTTGTGAAGAGGATACCAGGGTGTGGTGTTACTGGGTTACAGTGGTTGTGAAGAGGATGGCAGGGTGTGGTGTTACTGGGTTACAGTGGTTGTGAAGAGGATACCAGGGTGTGGTGTTACTGGGTTACAGTGGTTGTGAAGAGCATACCAGGGTGTGGTGTTACTGGGTTACAGTGGTTGTGAAGAGGATACCAGGGTGTGGTGTTACTGGGTTACAGTGGTTGTTAAGAGGATACCAGGGTGTGGTGTTACTGGGTTACAGTGGTTGTGAAGAGGATGGCAGGGTGTGGTGTTACTGGGTTACAGTGGTTGTAAACTGGATACCAGGGTGTGGTGTTACTGGGTTACAGTGGTTGTGAAGAGGATACCAGGGTGTGGTGTTACTGGGTTACAGTGGTTGTAAACTGGATACCAGGGTGTGGTGTTACTGGGTTACAGTGGTTGTGAAGAGGATACCAGGGTGTGGTGTTACTGGGTTACAGTGGTTGTGAAGAGGATACCAGGGTGTGGTGTTACTGGGTTACAGTGGTTGTAAACTGGATACCAGGGTGTGGTGTTACTGGGTTACAGTGGTTGTGAAGAGGATACCAGGGTGTGGCGTTACTGGGTTACAGTGGTTGTGAAGAGGATACCAGGGTGTGGTGTTACTGGGTTACAGTGGTTGTAAACTGGATACCAGGGTGTGGTGTTACTGGGTTACAGTGGTTGTGAAGAGGATACCAGGGTGTGGTGTTACTGGGTTACAGTGGTTGTGAAGAGGATACCAGGGTGTGGTGTTACTGGGTTACAGTGGTTGTAAACTGGATACCAGGGTGTGGTGTTACTGGGTTACAGTGGTTGTGAAGAGGATACCAGGGTGCTGTGTTACTGGGTTACAGTGGTTGTGAAGAGGATACCAGGGTGTGGTGTTACTGGGTTACAGTGGTTGTGAAGAGCATACCAGGGTGTGGTGTTACTGGGTTACAGTGGTTGTGAAGAGGATATCAGGGTGCTGTGTTACTGGGTTACAGTGGTTGTGAAGAGGATGGCAGGGTGTGGTGTTACTGGGTTACAGTGGTTGTGAAGAGGATACCAGGGTGTGGTGTTACTGGGTTACAGTGGTTGTGAAGAGGATCGCAGGGTGTGGTGTTACTGGGTTACAGTGGTTGTGAAGAGGATACCAGGGTGCTGTGTTACTGGGTTACAGTGGTTGTGAAGAGGATACCAGGGTGTGGTGTTACTGGGTTACAGTGGTTGTGAAGAGGATACCAGGGTGTGGTGTTACTGGGTTACAGTGGTTGTGAAGAGGATACCAGGGTGCTGTGTTACTGGGTTACAGTGGTTGTGAAGAGGATGGCAGGGTGTGGTGTTACTGGGTTACAGTGGTTGTGAAGAGGATACCAGGGTGCTGTGTTACTGGGTTACAGTGGTTGTGAAGAGGATGGCAGGGTGCTGTGTTACTGGGTTACAGTGGTTGTGAAGAGGATACCTGGGTGTGGTGTTACTGGATTACAGTGGTTGTGAAGAGCATACCAGGGTGTGGTGTTACTGGGTTACAGTGGTTGTGAAGAGGATACCAGGGTGTGGTGTTACTGGGTTACAGTGGTTGTGAAGAGCATACCAGGGTGTGGTGTTACTGGGTTACAGTGGTTGTGAAGAGGATACCAGGGTGTGGTGTTACTGGGTTACAGTGGTTGTGAAGAGGATACCAGGGTGTGGTGTTACTGGGTTACAGTGGTTGTGAAGAGGATACCAGGGTGTGGTGTTACTGGGTTACAGTGGTTGTGGAGGATACCAGGGTGTGGTGTTACTGGGTTACAGTGGTTGTGAACTGGATACCAGGGTGTGGTGTTACTGGGTTACAGTGGTTGTGGAGGATACCAGGGTGTGGTGTTACTGGGTTACAGTGGTTGTAAACTGGATACCAGGGTGTGGTGTTACTGGGTTACAGTGGTTGTGAAGAGCATGGCAGGGTGCTGTGTTACTGGGTTACAGTGGTTGTGAAGAGGATGGCAGGGTGTGGTGTTACTGGGTTACAGTGGTTGTGAAGAGGATACCAGGGTGTGGTGTTACTGGGTTACAGTGGTTGTGAAGAGGATACCAGGGTGTGGTGTTACTGGGTTACAGTGGTTGTGAAGAGGATACCAGGGTGTGGTGTTACTGGGTTACAGTGGTTGTGAAGAGGATACCAGGGTGTGGTGTTACTGGGTTACAGTGGTTGTGGAGGATACCAGGGTGTGGTGTTACTGGGTTACAGTGGTTGTAAACTGGATACCAGGGTGTGGTGTTACTGTGATACAGTGGTTGTGAAGAGGATACCAGGGTGTGGTGTTACTGGGTTACAGTGGTTGTAAACTGGATACCAGGGTGTGGTGTTACTGTGATACAGTGGTTGTGAAGAGGATACCAGGGTGTGGTGTTACTGGGTTACAGTGGTTGTGAAGAGGATACCAGGGTGTGGTGTTACTGGGTTACAGTGGTTGTGAAGAGGATGGCAGGGTGTGGTGTTACTGGGTTACAGTGGTAGTGAAGAGGATACCAGGGTGTGGTGTTACTGGGTTACAGTGGTTGTGAAGAGCATGGCAGGGTGCTGTGTTACTGGGTTACAGTGGTTGTGAAGAGGATGGCAGGGTGTGGTGTTACTGGGTTACAGTGGTTGTGAAGAGGATGGCAGGGTGTGGTGTTACTGGGTTACAGTGGTTGTGAAGAGGATACCAGGGTGTGGTGTTACTGGGTTACAGTGGTTGTGAAGAGGATACCAGGGTGTGGTGTTACTGGGTTACAGTGGTTGTGAAGAGGATACCAGGGTGTGGTGTTACTGGGTTACAGTGGTTGTGAAGAGGATACCAGGGTGTGGTGTTACTGGGTTACAGTGGTTGTGAAGAGGATGGCAGGGTGTGGTGTTACTGGGTTACAGTGGTTGTGAAGAGGATACCAGGGTGTGGTGTTACTGGGTTACAGTGGTTGTGAAGAGGATGGCAGGGTGTGGTGTTACTGGGTTACAGTGGTTGTGAAGAGGATACCAGGGTGTGGTGTTACTGGGTTACAGTGGTTGTGAAGAGGATACCAGGGTGTGGTGTTACTGGGTTACAGTGGTTGTGAAGAGGATACCAGGGTGCTGTGTTACTGGGTTACAGTGGTTGTGAAGAGGATGGCAGGGTGCTGTGTTACTGGGTTACAGTGGTTGTGAAGAGGATACCAGGGTGTGGTGTTACTGGGTTACAGTGGTTGTAAACTGGATACCAGGGTGTGGTGTTACTGGGTTACAGTGGTTGTGAAGAGGATACCAGGGTGTGGTGTTACTGGGTTACAGTGGTTGTGAAGAGGATACCAGGGTGTGGTGTTACTGGGTTACAGTGGTTGTGAAGAGGATACCAGGGTTTGGTGTTACTGGGTTACAGTGGTTGTGAAGAGGATACCAGGGTGTGGTGTTACTGGGTTACAGTGGTTGTGAAGAGGATGGCAGGGTGTGGTGTTACTGGGTTACAGTGGTTGTGAAGAGCATACCAGGGTGTGGTGTTACTGGGTTACAGTGGTTGTGAAGAGGATACCAGGGTGTGGTGTTACTGGGTTACAGTGGTTGTGAAGAGGATACCAGGGTGCTGTGTTACTGGGTTACAGTGGTTGTGAAGAGGATGGCAGGGTGTGGTGTTACTGGGTTACAGTGGTTGTGAAGAGGATACCAGGGTGTGGTGTTACTGGGTTACAGTGGTTGTGAAGAGGATACCAGGGTGTGGTGTTACTGGGTTACAGTGGTTGTGAAGAGGATACCAGGGTGTGGTGTTACTGGGTTACAGTGGTTGTGAAGAGGATACCAGGGTGTGGTGTTACTGGGTTACAGTGGTTGTGAAGAGGATGGCAGGGTGTGGTGTTACTGGGTTACAGTGGTTGTGAAGAGGATACCAGGGTGTGGTGTTACTGGGTTACAGTGGTTGTGAAGAGGATACCAGGGTGCTGTGTTACTGGGTTACAGTGGTTGTGAAGAGGATGGCAGGGTGCTGTGTTACTGGGTTACAGTGGTTGTGAAGAGGATACCAGGGTGTGGTGTTACTGGGTTACAGTGGTTGTGAAGAGGATACCAGGGTGTGGTGTTACTGGGTTACAGTGGTTGTGAAGAGGATGGCAGGGTGTGGTGTTACTGGGTTACAGTGGTTGTGAAGAGGATACCAGGGTGTGGTGTTACTGGGTTACAGTGGTTGTGAAGAGGATGGCAGGGTGTGGTGTTACTGGGTTACAGTGGTTGTGAAGAGGATGGCAGGGTGTGGTGTTACTGGGTTACAGTGGTTGTGAAGAGGATACCAGGGTGTGGTGTTACTGGGTTACAGTGGTTGTGAAGAGGATACCAGGGTGTGGTGTTACTGGGTTACAGTGGTTGTGAAGAGGATACCAGGGTGTGGTGTTACTGGGTTACAGTGGTTGTGAAGAGGATACCAGGGTGTGGTGTTACTGGGTTACAGTGGTTGTGAAGAGGATACCAGGGTGTGGTGTTACTGGGTTACAGTGGTTGTGAAGAGGATACCAGGGTGTGGTGTTACTGGGTTACAGTGGTTGTGAAGAGCATACCAGGGTGTGGTGTTACTGGGTTACAGTGGTTGTGAAGAGGATACCAGGGTGTGGTGTTACTGGGTTACAGTGGTTGTGAAGAGGATACCAGGGTGTGGTGTTACTGGGTTACAGTGGTTGTGAAGAGGATACCAGGGTGTGGTGTTACTGGGTTACAGTGGTTGTGAAGAGGATACCAGGGTGTGGTGTTACTGGGTTACAGTGGTTGTGAAGAGGATACCAGGGTGTGGTGTTACTGGGTTACAGTGGTTGTGAAGAGGATGGCAGGGTGTGGTGTTACTGGGTTACAGTGGTTGTGAAGAGGATACCAGGGTGTGGTGTTACTGGGTTACAGTGGTTGTGAAGAGGATACCAGGGTGTGGTGTTACTGGGTTACAGTGGTTGTGAAAAGGATGGCAGGGTGCTGTGTTACTGGGTTACAGTGGTTGTGAAGAGGATACCTGGGTGTGGTGTTACTGGGTTACAGTGGTTGTGAAGAGGATGGCAGGGTGTGGTGTTACTGGGTTACAGTGGTTGTGAAGAGCATACCAGGGTGTGGTGTTACTGGGTTACAGTGGTTGTGAAAAGGATGGCAGGGTGCTGTGTTACTGGGTTACAGTGGTTGTGAAGAGGATACCAGGGTGTGGTGTTACTGGGTTACAGTGGTTGTGAAGAGGATACCAGGGTGTGGTGTTACTGGGTTACAGTGGTTGTGAAGAGGATACCAGGGTGTGGTGTTACTGGGTTACAGTGGTTGTGAAGAGGATACCAGGGTGTGGTGTTACTGGGTTACAGTGGTTGTGAAGAGGATACCAGGGTGTGGTGTTACTGGGTTACAGTGGTTGTGAAGAGGATGGCAGGGTGTGGTGTTACTGGGTTACAGTGGTTGTGAAGAGGATACCAGGGTGTGGTGTTACTGGGTTACAGTGGTTGTGAAGAGGATACCAGGGTGTGGTGTTACTGGGTTACAGTGGTTGTGAAGAGCATACCAGGGTGTGGTGTTACTGGGTTACAGTGGTTGTGAAGAGGATACCAGGGTGTGGTGTTACTGGGTTACAGTGGTTGTGAAGAGGATACCAGGGTGTGGTGTTACTGGGTTACAGTGGTTGTGAAGAGGATACCAGGGTGTGGTGTTACTGGGTTACAGTGGTTGTGAAGAGGATACCAGGGTGTGGTGTTACTGGGTTACAGTGGTTGTGAAGAGGATACCAGGGTGTGGTGTTACTGGGTTACAGTGGTTGTGAAGAGGATGGCAGGGTGTGGTGTTACTGGGTTACAGTGGTTGTGAAGAGGATGGCAGGGTGTGGTGTTACTGGGTTACAGTGGTTGTGAAGAGGATACCAGGGTGTGGTGTTACTGGGTTACAGTGGTTGTGAAAAGGATGGCAGGGTGCTGTGTTACTGGGTTACAGTGGTTGTGAAGAGGATACCTGGGTGTGGTGTTACTGGGTTACAGTGGTTGTGAAGAGGATGGCAGGGTGTGGTGTTACTGGGTTACAGTGGTTGTGAAGAGCATACCAGGGTGTGGTGTTACTGGGTTACAGTGGTTGTGAAAAGGATGGCAGGGTGCTGTGTTACTGGGTTACAGTGGTTGTGAAGAGGATACCAGGGTGTGGTGTTACTGGGTTACAGTGGTTGTGAAGAGGATGGCAGGGTGTGGTTTTACTGGGTTACAGTGGTTGTGAAGAGGATACCAGGGTGTGGTGTTACTGGGTTACAGTGGTTGTAAACTGGATACCAGGGTGTGATGTTACTGGGTTACAGTGGTTGTGAAGAGGATACCAGGGTGCTGTGTTACTGGGTTACAGTGGTTGTGAAGAGGATGGCAGGGTGTGGTGTTACTGGGTTACAGTGGTTGTGAAGAGGATGGCAGGGTGTGGTGTTACTGGGTTACAGTGGTTGTGAAGAGGATACCAGGGTGTGGTGTTACTGGGTTACAGTGGTTGTGAAGAGGATACCAGGGTGTGGTGTTACTGGGTTACAGTGGTTGTGAAGAGGATACCAGGGTGTGGTGTTACTGGGTTACAGTGGTTGTGAAGAGGATACCAGGGTGTGGTGTTACTGGGTTACAGTGGTTGTAAACTGGATACCAGGGTGTGATGTTACTGGGTTACAGTGGTTGTGAAGAGGATACCAGGGTGCTGTGTTACTGGGTTACAGTGGTTGTGAAGAGGATACCAGGGTGTGGTGTTACTGGGTTACAGTGGTTGTGAAGAGGATACCAGGGTGTGGTGTTACTGGGTTACAGTGGTTGTGAAGAGGATACCAGGGTGTGGTGTTACTGGGTTACAGTGGTTGTGAAGAGGATGGCAGGGTGTGGTGTTACTGGGTTACAGTGGTTGTGAAGAGGATACCAGGGTGTGGTGTTACTGGGTTACAGTGGTTGTGAAGAGGATGGCAGGGTGTGGTGTTACTGGGTTACAGTGGTTGTGAAGAGGATACCAGGGTGTGGTGTTACTGGGTTACAGTGGTTGTGAAGAGGATACCAGGGTGTGGTGTTACTGTGATACAGTGGTTGTGAAGAGGATACCAGGGTGCTGTGTTACTGGGTTACAGTGGTTGTGAAGAGGATGGCAGGGTGTGGTGTTACTGGGTTACAGTGGTTGTGAAGAGGATACCAGGGTGTGGTGTTACTGGGTTACAGTGGTTGTGAAGAGGATACCAGGGTGTGGTGTTACTGGGTTACAGTGGTTGTGAAGAGGATACCAGGGTGTGGTGTTACTGGGTTACAGTGGTTGTGAAGAGGATGGCAGGGTGCTGTGTTACTGGGTTACAGTGGTTGTGAAGAGGATGGCAGGGTGTGGTGTTACTGGGTTACAGTGGTTGTGAAGAGGATACCAGGGTGTGGTGTTACTGGGTTACAGTGGTTGTGAAGAGGATACCAGGGTGTGGTGTTACTGGGTTACAGTGGTTGTGAAGAGGATACCAGGGTGTGGTGTTACTGGGTTACTGTGGTTGTGAAGAGGATACCAGGGTGTGGTGTTACTGGGTTACAGTGGTTGTGAAGAGGATACCAGGGTGTGGTGTTACTGTGATACAGTGGTTGTGAAGAGGATGGCAGGGTGTGGTGTTACTGGGTTACAGTGGTTGTAAACTGGATACCAGGGTGTGGTGTTACTGTGATACAGTGGTTGTGAAGAGGATACCAGGGTGTGGTGTTACTGTGATACAGTGGTTGTGAAGGAATTTGCATGTTGTGATATTATTGGGCAACATTGGTTGTGATGGAAATAGCAGTGGGTGGTGTTGCAGAGCAACAGCAGTTGTGAAGGACATAGCAATGTGTTTTGTTACTGGGCAACAGTAGTTGTGAAAGATAGCTGGGTGTGGTGCTACCAGGAACAGTGGTTGTGAAAGAGATAGTTTGGTGTGATGTTCCAGTCACAGTAATTATGAAAGAGATAGTTTGATCTGATGTTCCAGCCACAGTAATTGTGAAAGAGATAGTTTGGTCTGATGTTCCAGCCACAGTAATTGTGAAAGAGATAGTTTGGTGTGATGTTCCAGTCACAGTAATTATGAAAGAGATAGTTTGGTGTGATGTTCCAGCCACAGTAATTGTGAAAGAGATAGTTTGGTGTGATGTTCCAGCCACAGTAATTGTGAAAGAGATAGTTTGGTGTGATGTTCCAGCCACAGTAATTGTGAAAGAGATAGTTTGGTGTGATGTTCCAGCCACAGTAATTGTGAAAGAGATAGTTTGGTGTGATGTTCCACCCACAGTAATTGTGTAAGAGATAGTTTGGTGTGATGTTCCAGCCACAGTAATTGTGAAAGAGATAGTTTGGTGTGATGTTTGCAGCCACAGTAATTGTGAAAGAAATAGCGGTGTGTGGTGTAACTGGGGAACAATGGTTGTGAAGAGGATGGCAGTCTGTGGTATTATTAGGTTACAGTAGTTGTGAAAGCAATAGCAGGGTATGGTGTGAGCATAGAACATAGAAATGTACAGCACATTACAGTCCCTTCGGCCCACTATGTTGTGCCAGCCAAGTAGCCTACTCTAGAGACTGCCTAGCATTTCCCTCGTGCATAGCCTTCTATTTTTCTAAGCTCCATGTACCTAAGAGGCTCTTAAAAGATCCTATTGTGTCCATTTCCACCACTGGCGCCGGCAGTGTATTCCACGCACCCCGCACTCTCTGTGTGAAAAACTTACCCCTGACATCCCCTCGGTACCTATTTCCAAGCACCTTAAAACGATGACCCCTCGTGTTCGCCATTTCAGCCCTGGGGAAAAGCCTCCACACGATTATACACCTCTATCGGGTCACCTCTTATCCTCCATCGCTCCAAGGAAAAAAGGTCATGTACACTCAACCTATTCTCATAAGGTACGTCCTCCAATCCAAGCAACATCCTTGTAAATCTCCTCTGCACCCTCTCTACAGTATCCACATCCGTCCTGTAACGAGCTGACCAGAACTGAACACAGTACTCCAAATGGAGGTTGACCAAGGTCTTACATAGCTGTAACATTACCTCACGACTACTAAACTCAATCCCACATTTGATGAATGCCGACACACCGTACACCTTCTTAACAACACTGTCAAACTGCACAGCAGCTTTGAGTGACCTATCGACATGGACCCCAAGATCTCTCAGATCCTCGACACTGCAAGAGCCTTACTATTTATTATGGTATTACTGGGTTACAGTGGTTGTGAAAGCAATAGCAGGTTGTGCTCACTTCATGTATTATTTTTCCTTTTTTGACTTCAGTGTTTTATTGTTGTCTCCGACAGATCGCTGACCACTTTGATATGGAGTGTGTTGGTTTCCAACTCAGGCATTCAGGGATTATGGAGGCAATCCATATTAGAAAGGAAGGCTATCCAGTCAGAATTCCATTCCTGGACTTTACCAGCAGGTGGGGGTAATATGTATTATGGTGCCGCCTTGGTTACTGCTTTTGGATTGTCACGAGGGAGAGGTCTCAAGTTCATCCCCTCCAGTCCCAGCAATGTCAAATTTACCTTGTCATGCTAAATGGCACTCAGTAACTGAGGGAACAAAAAGAAAATACTGATTTCATGAATTATCAGATAAAGTTGCTGACTAGAAATTTAGTGGTTATTCATTTAAAAGCAGGCATTAGGGTTTATTAATATTTTGAGATAACAATTGCAAGTTTTCCTATCACTGAGCACACACATATCTGCAGTGAACTCGCTTGTGCAGATCTGTCTTCTGCCAATTCCCCGACCTGTCGCCTACAAACTAACAGTGACTCTGGATCTCAGCCTATCCTGTGTGGTTGATTATGTTAAAGCAGCAAAGAGGTCCTGATGCGGGATTTCAACCTGAAACATCAACAGTCCCTGTCCTTTCAGAGACGCCGCTCAACCCACTGAGTTCCTCCAGCAGCGCTTACCACCGACAAAAGGTTCATTTTCTTTAATATTGTGTTAAGATGGTAGATGGGTGATGAATCTTCTACTGAACACAACTTGAATGAGAAATAAACATGCTATTTCTCTTCAATATCAGGAAGCTGACGGCGTACACTACCAGCAAGACACTATGAGCTTTGAAAAACCAAAACTAAAGGCTCTATACTTGAACACATGTGGTACTCAAATCAAAACGTACCTGGAGTGCACAAATAGAAAGTAAGGTGTGGTAGCCATCACAGAGACATGACTGCAGGGTGACATAGACAGGGACCTGAATGTTGAAGGGTATATGACATTCAGGAAGGACAGGGAAAATGTGGAATGGCTATGTATATTCACAATGGTCTTACTGTAATAGAGATGCTGCCTGGGAAGTGGAAGTAGTTTCAGTGGAGATGAAAGAAAACAAAAGCATTAGTGTACAGGTGCCTACCAAAAAAATGCATAGGAGGCAAGAGTATAAAAAAAGTATTGGGAGTTTATCATAAAGATATAATGGTAATCATGGGCAATTTTAATCTACAGATGGCAATGGAAACCCACATCTGTTAATAGTGTATTCCTGGATAGTTTCATAGCGTAGTGCCCTCTGGAAACAGCCAGACGCAGTGATACATTGGACATGATATTGTGCAGCAAGGTAAAATGGAGACACAAGAGTCTACAGATGCTGGAATCAGGATCAAAATGCAAGATTTTAGAGGAACTCAAGTGTGTCAGACACCATTTAGAACATAGTACTGCACAGGAACTGGCACTTTGGCCCACAACATTCTGTTGAACCAGCTAAAAAGTAAATCAAAACCCCCAAACTCCCTCCAACCAACACCATGTCCATATCCCTCCATCTTCCTTACATCCATGTGCTGATCTAAATGTCTCTTAAAACCCTCTTATGTATTTGCCTCTACCTCCACACCAGGCAGTGCATTTCAGGCATCCATGACTCTCTGAGAAAAACTTAACCCTCACATCCCCCTTGAACCTACCCCCTCTTACCTCCAATTCATGCCTTCTGGTGTTCGACATTTCTCCCTGTCTACTCTATCTATGCCACTATCAGATCAGGAATAGAGTGAGGTGGAGGATAAATGCGTGGCTGAGGGATTGGAGCAGGGGGCAGGGATTCATATTTCTGGATCATTGGGCCCTCTTTTGGGGCAGGAGTGACTTGTACAAAAGGGACAGATTGCACTTGAATCCCAGGGGGACCAATATCTTAGTGAGGAGGTTTGCTAAGGCTACTGGAGAGAGTTTAAACTAGAATTGCTGGGGGGTGGGAACCAAACTGAAGAGACTGAGGGAGAGGCGGTTGGCTCACAAATAGATGAAGCTTGGAGACAGTGTGAGAGGGAGGATAGGCAGGTGATAGAGAAGGGATGCGCTCAGACCAATGGTTTGAGATGTGTCTACTTTAATGCGAGGAGTATTATGAACAAAGTGGATAAGCTTAGATCATGGATCAGTACTTGGAGCTATGATGTTGTGGCCATTACAGAGACTTGGATGGCTCAGGGGCAGGAATGGTTACTTCAAGTGCCAGACCTTAGATGTTTCAGAAAGGGCAGGGAGGGAGGCAAAAGAGGTGGGGACATGGCACTATTGATCAGAGATAGTGTGACGGCTGTAGAAAAGGAGGAAGGCATGGAGGGATTGTCTACCGAGTCCCTGTGGGTGGAAATTAGGAACAGGAACGTGTCAATAACTCTACTGGGTGTTTTTTGTAGACCACCCAGGGACATTGAGGAGCAGATAGGGAGACAGATTGTGTAAAGGTGTAATAATAACAGGGTTGTCATGGTGGGAGATTTTAATTTCCCAAATATCGATTGGCATGTTCCTAGAGCAAGGGGTTTAGATTGGTGTAGTTTGATAGGTGTGTTCAAGAAGATTTCTTGACGTAATAGAGGAGAGGCTGTACTTGATCTGGTATTGGGAAATGAACCTGGTCAGTGGGAGAGCATTTTGGAAATAGTGTTCATAATTCTATCTCCTTGACTATGGCATTGGAGAGGGGTAGGAACAGACAAGCTAGGAAAGCGTTTAATTGGAGTAAGGGGAAATTTGTGGCTGTCAGGCAGGAACTTGGAAGCATAAATTGGAAACAGATTTCTGCCGAAATGTGGCAAATGTTCAGGGGATATTTGTGTGGAGTTCTGCACAGGTACAATCCAATGAGACAGGGTATGGAAGGGTACAGGAACCGTGGTGTACAAAGGCTATTGTAAATCTAGTCAAGAAGGAAAGAAGAGCTTACGAAAGATAAGATATATAAGATGATGAGAGGCATTGATCTTGTGGATAGTCAGAGGCTTTTTCCCAGGGTGGAAATGGCTAGCACAAGAGGGAACAGTTTTAAGGTGCTTGGAAGTAGGTACAAAGGAGATGTCAGGGGTAAGTTTTTTACGCAGAGAGTGGTGAGTGCGTGGAATGGGCTGCCGGCAACGGTGGTGAAGGCAGATATGATGGTGTCTTTTAAGAGACTCCTGGACAGGTATATGGAGCTCAGAAAAATAGAGGGCTATGGGTAACCCTAGGTAATCTCTCAGGTAAGGACATGTTCGACATAGTTTTGTGGGCCGAAGGGCCTTTACTATGCTGTAGGTTTTCTATGTTTCAGATCTACTCTCAGCTTTCACTGCTCCAGAGAAAACAAGCCAAGTTTGTCCAGCCCCTCATGGTAGAACATACTTTCTAAACCAGGCATCATCCTGGTAAACCTCTTCTGCACCCCCTCCAAAGCCTCAACATCCTTCCTATAGTGCGGCTACCAGAACAGCAAGCATGTGGGCATGAAAGCAGAGCTTGATGAAATAAACAGGTAAAGAAACACTCAACAGGTCAGGTGGTATCTGGAAAAAGAAGCAGTTCATGTTTCAGATAAGAGACCCTTTGTCATTGCTAAATCAAGGGAACATTTCATTAAGGAAGTTCTTCAGAGTTCACAGAATGGACACAAGAAGCAAGAAATGTTTAATAGTGAGGACCCATTGTCCAAAGTTAACTAAAAATATCATTCATAGTCTATCATAACAGGTTAAGAAATTGAACACAATATAAAAAGTGATTGAATAATTCATAAGGTAGGGAAAAACTATGAGATGAAGGATGTTGTCTGGATTGGGGAGCATGCCTTATGAGAATACGTTGAGTGAACTTGGCCTTTTCTTCTTGGAGCGATGGAGGATGAGAGGTGACCTGACAGTTCCACTAAATTAGAAGGTAGAAAATGTGACTGCTTTACTTCAAAACAGGGAATCAAAGAGCAGCAAAATATGGGGCAGTTAGCATAACACCTGCCTGTTGGGAAATGTTAGAAACATTAGAATTAGTTATAATTGAATATGTTATAAATTGGCAATTAGAAAGAATCAAGGTAACTGAGCAAAGCTAGCTTGGTTTTGTGAAAGGGAAATCACGTTTGTGTGCAGGAGAATCAAATCTTGGCTGGCTCACAGGAACCCCAGAGTGGGCATGAATGGGTCCTGTCTGCTTGGTTGATGTAATCAGTGGTGTTATACTGAACTTGGTATTGGGCAAACAGCTCACTGAGGTGATGGCATCAAGGAGACGGGTGATAATTTGCTGGATCACTAATATCTGTAGGAAAGTTGTGAAGAGGACAAAAGGAAACAGGATCTAGTTCTAAGGATTGTCATTGCTGCACGAGAGGAAGGATGTTGAGGAGAGTGCAGAAGAGGTTTACAAGGATGCTGCCTGCTTTAGAGGGCATGTGCTGTCATGAGAGGCTGGAGAAACTTGGGTAGTTTACTTTGGCGCGGTTGAGGCTGAGGGGAGATCTGGTAGAGGCTAATACAACAAAAGGAAGTTACAAAGGGGTATGGATAGATTAATAAGTTGGGGAAAGATCTAGCAAATGTGAGATTGGTCATTTTGGCAGAAAAATAAGAAGCACTTTATTTAAATGGTGAGAGATTGCAGAGATGTGAGATGCAGAGGGTCTGAAGCTGCTGGAGCATGATTTACTAAGGGCTAATGTGTAACTACAGCATATAATGAAAAAAGCTGGACAGATTGTTACCATTCATTGCAAGGATAATTAACAGGAGGCTATGTTTTAGTTGCCAAGGGTATTGCTGAGAGCACATCTCCAGTAATGTGTACACCACTGGTTTCTTTACATAGGAAGGATGTTAATGGATTAGAAACAATTCAGCTGAAGTTTACTGGACAGTGTTGTCTTATAAGAGAAGATAACAGCATAGGTTTGCAACAAACTTCTGGAAGAACTGAGCAGGTCGAGCATCTGTTGGGGTACAGGAGGGGGTCACAGATAGGGGTGGGAAAGGAACTGTCGATATTTTGAGTTGAAGCTCTGCATCAGGATCTGAACTGATGAACTGAAATATTAACAATTCTTTTCCATACCCAGACTGCTGTGATTTATTGAAAATTTCTTCCTGTAAAGGAGGTGGAAGGAGAGTCTTTGAAGAATTTTAAGGGACAGAGATAGAAGCCCAGTGAATTGGTGGGAGTGACAGATTACTGGTATTGACGGGAACTTGGAGTTGAACTGGCAATCTGATCGGCCAGGATCGGGGTACGAGTGTCTGGTCCACCTCAGCACATCATGAACCAAAGTTGTCCCTGACCATCCTCAACAGAACATGATTTTTAAGAAACTCACTTTACAAAGTATTTTGCAAATAGCATAATTAGGATTGACAATCAAGGCTACAGAGAAGTTATGATGTGAAATACTTTGTCAGATAACTGGGCAATGTTCCTGGGAACCTGTACCTGTTGACCTCACGCTAGCTGTTGTTCTCTGCCATCCGCAGGTACAGCGTTTTATTGGGTCAAGTGAAGGACCTTTCCTCGCACCGTGACCTGTGCTCCTCTATACTAAAGAAGATCACAAAGGGGACCTCAGGGTCCTATCAGCTGGGAATCACCAAGGTAATTAGCTAATGGATACCAGCACTGCAGCTCTGTTTTGCAGAGACTAGACCTCGAGGAACAATGAGGATGCTGAAAGAGAATTGGAGAATGAAGAAGATGAAAATGGTGTGATAATAAATGAACTCTGTGAATGAAGGGGTTTGCGGTGACTGGTCACTGGTGAAGGATGTAATCTCTGGATCTTACAGGCTAGGGATCAGTGGGATGTGTGGAATGCAGTGTGGGGAGTATTGGAGTTTAAAATGGTAATGCTCTGGGGAATAGTGAGCTATGCAGAGAATGGTGAAGGTGTAAGTGTGATATAGAATGAATATATAAAGAGGAGCAGAAGATAATTGGAAACCAACAGAAACATGGATGCTATAAATCAGAAGTGAAAATGCTCACTAGTTCAGACAGTGTCCATGAAGAGAGGGAAAAGGAGGCAACATTTCAGTTCAGATGTTTTTGATGAAGAGTCTTCAATCTAAAGCATTAAATCTGTTTCTATTCTACAGATATTGCTTGATCTGTTGAATACAGCATTCTGTTTTACTGTTATGGAGAATGGCAGGGTACAGTGGCTTCAAATGGAGTAATGGGAAGATGCTACCTCAATCAGACACCTGCAGGTACCAGTAGGTACCCATAGTCTATATGAAAAATGCCATGACTATAAGATATAGGAGCAGAATTAGGCCATTTGGCCTGTCAAGTCTGCTCTGCCATTTCATCATGGCTGACTCATATTTCCCCTCAGCCCCAATCTCCTGCCTTCTCCCCGTATCCCTTCATGCCCTGACCAATCAAGAATCTATCAACTTCTGGCCTCCACAGCTGCATGTGGCAAAGAATTCCACAGATTCACCACTCTCTGGGTAAGGAAATTCCACTTCATCTCCGTTCTTAAAGGGCACCCCTCTATTCTGAGGCTGTGTACTCTGGTCTTGGACTCTCCCACCATAGGAAACGTCCTCTCCACATCCACTCTATCAAGGTTTCAAAGAGGCCACCCCTCACTCTTCTGAATTCTAGTGAATACAGGCCCAGAGCCATCAAATGCTCTTCATATGACAAGCCATTCAATCCTGGAATCATTTTCATGAACCTCCTTTGAGTACCTGTGGATACCTGTAGTTGACATAAGGCAGGTACCAGTGGGTACTTGTGGCCTACATGTGACAGGTCCCTGTGGGTTCCAGTAGTCTGCATTGGACAGATACCTGGACAATGACATTGAAGCTGCCTCTAGAGTTTCATTGTAATTGTTTTCCAGGCCTTTCTGAAGAAGCAAGTTTTCAATCAGTTGGAAAGTTGCTGGAGAAGAGCACAGGACTGGGCAGCAGTCACCATTCAGAAGAATATCCGTGCCTTCATCAACAGGAGAAACTTCCAGCTCTTCAGGCACAAGATTGTCATTGTCCAGTCTCAGATCAGGGGACACCAGGCCAGGTCAGACTCTAGTGAGCTTTGTGTTTAAAAGATACAATTTTGCATTGAGAGCAGTGAAAGCCACAGACAAGAAGAAAACAATCCCTTTCGACCATCTTCTCTGGCTCGTAAAAAGTGGTCCGCATCCACTAAAGCATAGATTCTCCCCTTGGGCTTCATGTAGGCCACTGTGGGGAGAAGTGACAGAGCTGGTCTTCTGAAACTGTCCGTGAGCACCAGATGTCTGTGTATATGCAGAGGAGATGCCGATTACATGGTGGAATGAATCCATCTGCCATCACCAGTGTTGGAGCGGCTGTACAGCTGAGTACCAGGAGCCAGATGAGAGGGTCTCTGGGTCAGCAGCCTCAGTCCCAGTACACCTCAATACTGATCATTGTTTGAGCCCTCGGTGTCTGCATGACATCCTACAGTGCCCCACAACCTACAGTATGTGTGATTAATAAAGACCAACTGCAGTAAATAACCATTTGGCCCATTGAGTCTGCTCCACCATTTCATTATGGCTGATCCAGTTTTCCTCTCAGCCCCACCCTCCTGCCTTCTCCCCGTATCCTTTCATGCCCTGACCATTCAAGAATCTATCAACCTCTTTCTTAAATGTACATAAAGACTTGGCCTCCACAGCTGCCTGTGGCAACGAATTCCACAGATTCACCACTCTCTGGCTAAAGGAATTCCTCCTAATCTTTGTTCTAAAAGGATGGCCATCTATTCTGAGGCTGTATCCTCTGGTCTTAAACTCTCCCATCATAGGAAAGATCTTCTTCACATCCACTCAATAGATGCCTTTCACCATTCGATAGGTTTCAATGAAGTCACCCCTCATTCCTCTGAATTCTAGTGATTACAGGACCAGAGGCATCGGACACTCCTCATATGACAAGCCATTTAATCCTGGAATCATTTTCGTGAACCTCCTTTGAACCCCGTCCAGTTTCAGCACATCCCTTCCTAAGATAAGGGGCCCAAACCTGCTCACCGGTGCTTTATAAAGTCTCAGCATTACACCTTTGCTTTTGTATTCTACTCCTCTTGAAAGAATGCAATACACAAAAAAAAATGTTGGAGGATCTCAGTAGGCCAGGCAGCATTTAGGTAAAGAGTACAGTCAATGTTTTGCGCCAAGACCCTTCAGCAGGACTGGAGGGGAAAAAACTGAGAGAAACACCAGGTGATAGGTGTTACGTACCCCGTAACTGGGTGTCTAACCAGCAGAGAAAGAAGAATCTGTTGGAGTCTGGTGGTACTATATTCAAAAGTGTTTATTAATAAAATACACAAATCAATATCAGTAATGCAAATATATAGATAATACATGCTAGCAATAATAAACCTAAAAGTGTGGGAATAATAATAAGCAAGCTCTATCGATGTCTAGGGGATAATGAATTGTCATATAAAAGTACGAAGTTCAGTTCAGTTCATACGTGCTGAGGTAGATATTGGTTGTTGTGTTGTAATCGTTGGGGAGAGAGAGAGAGAGAGAGAGAGCGAGTGAGCAGTAACAGCTACAGTCAGGCAAACCTTCCTTTGCGTTCTTGATCCGTCGTGTCGTTGTGGCCATTCAGTTATGACCCCTCTGTCCTTCAGCTAGACCGTTCTTCTGTGGTGGACTCGTCACTCTGGCATGAGTGGACACACACACAAGTCCCCACCGGCCCTGCTATAACACTGTCAGTTTAACTGACCGATCTCTTTGTTCGGTCTCCGATGCCCCACACCTTCCCGTGGGTTCCAACACTCAAACAGTGTCCACTAGTGTGTCTCCTGGTGTGTCTGAAGGGTGTCTCCCCAGACCTCACTTTTATCCCTACTCATGGGGTCTCAGTTGTCAATCAATTTTGAATGGCTGTGTCCATCAAACCAGCCCACTCTGGCTGTCCACTGAGGAATTTTAATGAACAGAATGGTACAAGATAAATAACCCTCTCAGAAGTCATAAGTCTCTCAGAAGTCATAATACGGTGAATCAACAAGCCTCTCTCCCCTCTCTTATCTGTAGCAGATGTTCTTGCATGTTTTCTTTTACATCTCTCTCTCTCTCATGAGCAGCATAGCAACAGTAATGGTTTGTGATTCTCCCGGGGCGGGGGGGACATGGGCAACTCTGCACCCTTCTGCCCATCAGAGCTGTTCATCCTACATAACATAGGTGAAACCTGAAGGGGAGGGGATGAAGTAAAGAATTGGGAAGTAAATAGATGAAAGAGATAGAAGGCCACGGAAGAAAGAAAAAGGGCGAAGGAGTACCAAAGGGAGGTGAGGAGATAAGATGAGAGAGGGAAAAGGAAATGGGAAATGGTGAAGGAGTTGAGGGTTGGGGTGCATTACCGGAAGTTCGAGAAATCAACATTCATGCCATCAGATTAGAGGTTACGCAAGCAGAATATAACGTGTTGTTGTTCTTCCAACCTGAGTGTGGCTTCATCATGACAGTGGAGGAGGCCATGGGCACACATACTGGAATAGGAATGGGAAGTGGAATTAAAATTGGTGACCACTGGGAGATCCCGCGTTTTCAGGCGGACGGAGCGTAGGTGCTCAGCGAAGCGGTCTCCCAATCTACGTTGAGTCTCACCAATCAATATACAGGAGGCCACACCGGGAGCACCGGACGCAGTATATGACCCTAACAGACTCGCAGGCCCCACCTGGAAGGACTGTTTGGAGCCCTAAATGATTGTGAGGAAGGAAGTGTAGCAGCAGGTATAACACTTACTTCGCTTCCAAGGATAAGTGCTGGGAGGGAGATCATTGGAGAAGGACGAATAAACAAGCGAGTTGCATAGGGAACGATCCCTGCAGAAAGCAGAAAATAGGAGGAAGGGAAAGATGTGCTTGGTGGTGGGATCCTGCTGAAGATGGCGGAAGTTCCAGAGAATTACGTGCTGGACACAGTGGCTGGTGGCCTGGTAGGTGAGGACAAGAGGAACCCTATCCCTGTTAGAGTGTGTGAAATGGAAGGGCAGTGTTGTTGGTGGAGGAAGGGAAGCCCCTTTCTTTGAAAAAGGAGGACATCTCCTTCATTCTAGAATGAAAACCTCATCTGCAGATGCGGTGGAGATGGAGGAATTGAGAGAAGGGAATGGCATTTTTACAAATAACAGAGTGGGAAATGGTGTAGTCCAGGCAGCTGTGAGAACCTATGGGTTTATAATAGACATCAGTGAATAAGCTATCCAGAGATAGAGACAGTGAGATCGAGGAAGGAGAAGGGGTGTCAGAAATAGACCGTGTAAATTTGAGGGCAGGGTGAAAGTTGGAGGCTACGTGGATGAAGTTGAGGAGTTCAGCATGGGTGCAGGAAGTAGCGCCAATGCAATCATCGATGTAGTGTAGGAAAAGTGAGGGACAGTCACCAGTGTAGGCTTGAAACATAGACTGTTCCATGTAGCTGACAAATAGGTAGGCATAATTGGGGCCCACGTGAGTGTGCATGGCTACACCTTTTGTCCTGAAGGAAGTGGGGGAAGCCAAAGGAGAAATATTTTAGAGTGAGGACAAGTCCTGTTAGGTGGAGGAGAGTGGTGGTGGAGGGGAACGGGTTGGGTCTTGAGAGCTTTGAGGCCTTTCTGGTTGGGGATGGAGGTGTATTACGACTGGACATCCATGGTGAAAATAAGATGATGGGGATCAGGGAACCTGAAATCATTGAAAAAATCCGGAGCGTGCGAGGTGTCACAGTTATAGGTAGGAAGGGACTGAACTAGGGGGGATATGCAGATATGAGTTTGATGGGGCAGGAACAAGCTGAAACAATGGGTCTACCTGGACAAGCAGGTTTGTGAATCTTGGGTGGGAGATGCGAGGTATGGGAACTTTGAGGTTGGTGTTAGTGGACGGGAGATCCCTAGAGTTAATAACATTGGTGATGGTGTGGGAGACAATGGCCTGGTGTTCCTTTGTGGGATCACGTTTGAGGGGTAAGTAAAAGGAGGTGTCTGAGAGTTGGCACTGGGCCTCAGTGAGGTGGAGGTCAATCCACCAGACTACTACAACACCTCTTTTATCTGCAGTTTGATGGTGAGCTTAGGATTGGTGTGGAGAGCTGAGCTTTTGGAAGGAGTGAGGTTGGAATAGGAGGAGTGTTGAAGTCTAGACAGTTGATGTCCCATCAGCAGTTGGCAATGGAAAGATCCAGAGCAGGCAAAAGCCCAGGGCAGGGTGTCCAGAAAGAGGAGGAGGATTGAAGACGGGAGAAGGGGTCATCAGTGCAGGGTGGAGAGTCCTTGCCAAAGAAATAAGCTCGGATATGGAGGCAGCAGAAGAAGAACTCAACTTCGTACCCCCTCCCTTTTTCGATCTCACTGTCCCTGTCTCTGGAGACAACTTATCACCTCCCTCCCCTTTCTCAATCTTACTGTCTCTATCTCCAGAGACAGCTTATCCACTGATGTGTATTATAAACCCATGGACTCTCACAGCTACCTGGACTATACCTCTTCCCACCCTGTTATTTGTGAAAACACAATCCCCTTCTCTCAATTCCAAAGCCTCCGCCACATCTGCTCTCAGGATGAGACTTTTCATTTCAGAAAAAAATGTCATCCTTTTTCAAAGAAAGGGGCTTCCCTTCCTCCATCATCAGCACTGCCCTCAACCGCATCCCTTCCATTTTACCCACATCTGCTCTTACCCAATCCTCCCACCACTCTACCAGGATAGGGCTCCTCTTGTCTTCACCTACCACCCACCAGCCTCCGCATCCAGCACATAATTCTTCGAAACTTCCACCATCTCCAAGTGCATCTTTCCCTCTCCCCTACTTTCTGCTGTCCGCAGGGAACACTCCCTATGTGACTCCCTTGTCCATTCGTCCTTCCCCACTGATATCCCTCCTGGCACTTATCCTTGCAAGCAGAACAAGTGCTACATCTACCCCTACACATTCTCCCTCATTACCATTCAAGGCCCCAAACAGTCCTTCCTGGTGAAGCGATACTTCACCTATGAGTCTGTTGGAGTCATATACTGCGTCTAGCACTCCTGGTGTGGCCTCCTGTATATTAGTAAGACCCGATATAGTTTGGGAGACTGCTTCACCAATCTCCCAGTGACCCCACATTTTAATTCCACTTCTCATTCCCATTCCATGGCCTCCTCCACTGTCCTGATGAGGCCACGCTTAGGTTGGAGGAACACCTTATATTCTGTTTGGGTTGCCGCCAACCTGATGGTATGAACATCGATTTCTCAAAATTTCACAAATGCCTCCCACCCTTTTCCCTCTCTCACCTCATCTCCTTGCCTGCCCATTGCCTCCCTCTGGTGCTCCTCCACCCTTTTCTTTCTTCCATGGCCTTCTGTCTCTTTCATCAATTTACTTCCCAGCTCTTACTTCATCCCCCTCCCCCCTTCAGGTTTCACCTATCACCTTATGTTCTCCCCTCACCTCCCCGACACCTCACCTTTTAAATCTACTTCTCAGTTTTTTTTCCCCTAGTCCTGCCAAAAAGTTTCAGTCCAATACATTGACTGTGCTCTTTTCCTAGATGCTGCCTGGCCTACTGAGTTCCTCCAAAATTTTCTGTGTGTTGCTCGGATTTCCAGCATCTGAGGATTTTCTCTTGTTTGCTCTTGAAATTAATGCTAATATTGCATTTGCCTTCCTCACCACAGACTCAACCTGCAAATAAATCTTATGAAGTCCTTATGAAGGACTCCCAAATCCCTTTACATCTCAGTTTTTTGCATTTTCTCTCCATTTAAAAAAAAAGCCAACCCCTTCATTTCTTCTCGCAAAGTTGATGACCATACACTTCCCGACACTGTGTGAAGCTCCAAAGGACTGCATCAAGGAAGCTCTGTGTTTTGCAGTAGGAGTGAGTGTGTGTGTGCATGTGTATGTCTGATTCAATGTATGTATGTGTGAAGGACCTCATCCACTAAACTGTTCTCTAACTTCATGCATCAATTTTCACCACCAGGAGTCGGTACAGGAGGATGAAGAGAGCCTTGGTGCAGTTTGGGGCTGCAGTGGCAATCTCAAAGGCAGTTGCTTACAGGAGACAGAATCAGGTTGGAAAATAATAAACTCATCACCTTCCTCCTCTCCCTCTCACTTTCTTCTCTATTTCATTCCCCTCCCTTCTTTGCCTTTCCCTTTTCCTTTACCCCACTCTACACTATCTCTCTATCATTCTTTCTCATTTCTTTCCAGTCCCTCCCTTTTGTTTCCACTCCCCACTGCATACACCCCTCATCAACACTACGCACAGTGAGCACGTTGGAACAGTGTGTGGGTACCATGATGGGTGGCGACTGGAAGCACAGCTAACTCTGATTGGACATTGCGTCATAAGGCCTAGGGAGAGTGGACTTGGAGAGGATGTTTCCTATTGCGAGAGAGTCTTAAGACCAGAGGGCACAGCCTCAGAATAGAAGGATGTTCCTTTTGAACAAAGGTGAGGAGTTTTTTTAGCCAGAATCTATGAAATTCATTGCCACAGATGGCTGGTATAATTAAAAGAGGAGGCTGATAGATATTTTATTGGTAATGGTGTCAGAGGTTATGGGGAGAAGTAAGAAAATGGAGTTGAGAGGGAGTCAGCCACGATCAAATGGTGGAGCAGTCATGATGGGCTGATTGGCCTAAATCTGCTCCAATGTCTTACTGTCTAGTTATGTGGGAAACCTCCAGTACTCTGTCTGTGAATTGTGGATGACTTGATTACAAGTGTGAAAATGCTTTGTGATTGGAATATTGTCGCTGGTGGGACACAGTTGTGTGAAGCACACATGCTGAAGTCGACCGCTTCGTCAAGCAGACACAACAGACAGGATCTCCCAGTTGCCACCCACTTCAGCTCTGCTTCACATTCCCATTTGGATATGTTCATACATGGCTGTGGTGAACTACATATACCTGTCTGGACACGTCCCTCTGCTGACTGCTCCTGTGGTTCCTCCCACTGACCCCTGTATAAAGGTGATTGGAGGCACTGCTCCTCCCTCAGTCTCCAAGATGTTGTGTGATGGTCTCTTGCTGCTGATAGTGCTCTCTTCCAGCTAATAAAAGCCTATCTCTCGCCTCACGTCTCTGAGAGTTATTGATGGTGCATCAATGGCCTCCTCTACTGCCATGATGAGGCCAAACTCAGGCTGGAGGAGCAACACCTCATCTACCGTCTGGGTAGTCTCCAGCCCCTTGGTATGAACATTGAATTCTTCAACTTCCGGTAATTCCCTCCCTCTCCCTTCCCCTATCTCAGTTTCACTCTGTCTCCTCCTCTAGCTGCCTATCACCTCTCTCATGGTTCCGCCTCCTTCTACTACCCATAGTGCTTTTCCTTTACATTCCTTCTTCACCTTTCCTGCCTATCCCCTTCCTGCTTCCCTTCCCCCATCCCTTGATCTTCACTCTGATTGGTTTTTCACCTGGCACCTACCAGCCTTCTTCCCACCCTCCCCCCCACCTTTGTCATAGAGCTCCTGCCCCCTCCCTCTTCAGTCCTGACGAAGGGTCTCGGCCTGAAACGTTGACTGCTCGTTTCCATGGACGCTGCCCAACCTGCTGAGTTCCTCCAGCTTGTTGTACGTGTTGCTTTGACCCCAGCATCTGCAGTGTACTTATTGTTTACGTCAGACCTGCCTTAGATGTGAGATCCTGCAAGTGATCTGAAGTGGGAAGGTTGCAGCAACTGGACAATAGGCAACTTTTTGGAGGAGCTCTGAACTGTGCAGTCCAGAGAAAAACAAAAGTATGTGCATTTCTGTAGCCTGCTAACGATGACAAGCCATCGGGTAGATGCACTTCGATAAATGTGCTGTGGCTGTACTGGGGGTTGCTCCCATTTAATTACCTTATCCCTGTTGTTAATTCACAATGAGAGCAGCTTCTGCTTTTTGTACTTAAAACAGAAGGTTCAAATCAATTCGGAGAAGATTCCAGACCAATAATTAACTTTCCTTTTTATATTTTAGCAGCTGAGCCTCCTTAGTGATGGAAGTGAGGAAACAGCATTCTGAACTTGAACAAAAATTGCTGTAAATTTGAATATTTTATCTATGTGAGATTACACAAACAGTGTGGCTGTCGGGTTGCAGACATGGTTTAATGGTTTCAGATTGGCAGGATGTGGGTGTACCCAAGCACTGTCACAGGATCTCTTGTTTTATATGTGAACAGCAGGATCATGATGTTGACAGTAAAACTTACTGGAGAAACTGCAGGAAATGAAATGGAGACAGAGACGGTGCTAACAGTGTCAGTAGATAGGTGGCAGGTTAAGTTTGAAGCAGAGTAACATAAAGTTGTGCCTTCTGAGAGAAAAGAAGAGTGAAATAATACTTACTCCCAACATTGGACTGAGTAAGGGATCATGGGTGAAGCGACATCTGCTTAGAAATTGGATCATTCCTACACTGGGTGAAGTTGACTGCTGCCCATTTAACTGACATCTATTCATGTCTGTGCAGGGCAGACTGGGGATGTAATCATGATTGTAAAAACCATGTCCGCACATGTTAAGTGCAGAGTACTCCTTTTCTGTTGTTCATGGTCGGCTCAGAACGATGTGGCTCAGTGTTACACATTTGTGTTGGCAGTTGACAGGGCCCCAGTCACCAAGCCTCAGGGCTGCTGTGAGTACATGAAGTGAGTGAAAGGGGGCCAGTGTGGGTAAAATTGAAGGCTGATGAGTATGCCCAATATTTGAGCTTCCTGATAGATTATCTGAGGTGTCAGGAACTGTGGGAAGACAGAATTAACTTTGAGGGGTGAATACCAGCTCCTAGATGGTGGTGGTTGTAAACAGGTTGTCCAGACCTTGGTACTAAAGCTGGTTCAATCGGATCATAGTTTAATGCCACCTGGGAAAAGATGAATGTTCTTTCTGCAAGAACCACGATCTGGAAGTACACTGTAGACATTGGAAACAAAGCTGTCAACAAGCAGGGGCCAAACATAGGTCTGTGTCAACACATGGAGGTGGGAGGATCAAGAAACCAATTTGAAAGGCCATCGTTAACTGAAAGATGTGTCCATTGTAGGAAGAACATGGAAGCTCTAGAGAGGGTGCAGAGGAGATTTACCAGGATGCTGTATGGATTAGAGAGCACGCCTCATGAGGAAAGGTTGAGCAAGCTAGGCTTTATCTTTCTTTGGACTGAAGGAGGATGAGTGGTGATTTGTTAGAAGTGTACAAGTTGATACGAGGCATAGATAGAGTGGACAGCCAGTTCTTTCTCCCCAGGGCAGAAATGGCTAATACGATAGGGCAAGTTTTTAATGTGATTGGAGGGAAGTATAGGGGAGATGTCAGAGGTAGGGTTTTTCCACACAGAGAACAGGGTAAGTGTGTGGGATGCACTGCTGCGTGTGGAGGTAGAGGCAGATACATTAGGGACGTTTAGGGGACTCTTAGATAGGCACATGAATGGTGGAAGATTGGAATTCTATGTGGGAAGGAAGTGTGAGATGATCTTGCAGGAGGTTTAAAGGTCGGTACAACACCATGGGTTGAAGGGTTTGTAGTGCACTGTTCTATGAAAACACAAGGGTCAGTAGTTCAAATGATTGCAGTTAATGCTCCCTTTACTTTAATGCTGTGGAATGTACTGTATGTACAGTAAGGTCCGGTGTTGAGTCATTGTCACCTACCTGCTTGAATAAAATGTTCTGATGGAGTGATGGACCCAGTGTGGTGGTGTGGTCTTTATCAGTGTAATTGTCATTTAAGACAGTCCTACGAGTGTTGCAGCAGATACACAGCCCACTATCAGCTTCCCAGGAGGAGAGTATGGAGTGAGAAAATGTTGTCCTTCTTAGGATATTGTTATCTCCTCACCTCCTGCTGTTTCTCAGGCAGTGCCCTTTCTAGATCACAAAGGGAGCTGCCCAGAGTGCAGCTTCTCCGCCCAAAATGTTGCCATCGCCAGGCAGCCCTTCCAGCTCAAGCACGGCTCAGGGCAAACTGCGTAGCATCCTAGCTGCAGAAGGACAAGGGTCAACCAACCATGTTGCGAGGCTACGACTGAAGGAAAACACAAGGGTGAGTAGTTCAGATGATTGCACCAATAACAAGATTCCTGTGACATTACATTCTCTGAAATGTACATACAGCAAGGCCTATTGTTGAGTTTTTGTTGCCTAACTGCTCGAATAAAATGTACAGATATGATGAACTGGGAGACTCCAGAAAGATGGTGGTCTGACTATTATAATCTGTATTTTTATTTATTGCTAATTTTTCAAAACAAATACATCACGGAGGTCACTGTTTTTAGTTTAATATATGCAAATTCTCACTGCACCTTGGCTTTTCTTCTTAATTTTGCAGGAAGAAGCAAGATTTCTGGAAGATCCCTGTGAAATGACTAGTGTCAAGAGCCACCAATGCATCATCTCTCTCATTCTCACTCTCCTTATTTCCCTGGACTCCTGCAATTTACTTTTCCTTAAATAGGATCAGTCAGAATCTGAATCAAGTTTAATATCGCTGCCATATGTTGTGAAATTTGTTGTTTTGTGGCAGCAATACATTGCGATACCTAGTAATAAAAACTATAGATTACAATAAGAAATACATGGCATGTAAAAATAAATTAAGTAATTAACACAAAAAGGGCAAAAAAAAGTAAAAAGTTCTGAGGTAGTTTTCATGGGTTTATTGTCCATTCAGAAATCTGATAATGGAGGGGAAGAAGCTGTTCCTGAACTGTTGAGTGTGTGTCTTCGGACTGCTGTACCTCCTCCCTGATGGTAGCAATGAGAAGAGGGCATGTCCTGGGTGATGGGGGTCCTTAATGATAGATTCCTCCTTTTAGACGCATTGCCTTTTAAGGGTGTCCTTGATGCTGGCGAGACTAGTGCCCATGATGGAGCTAACTGAGCCTACAATTCTCTGCAGCTTTTTCCAATCCTGTGCAGTGGCCCCTCAATACCAGGTGGTGATGCAACCAATTAAAATGGTCTTCAAGATAAATCATTAGAAATTTGCACGAGTCTTTGGTGACATACCAAGCCTCCTCAAAACCCCAATGAAGTATACCTCTGTTGTGCCTTCTTTGTAATTGCATCAATTGTGCCCAGGATAAATCTTCTGAGATGTTGACACCCAAGAACTTGAAACTGCTCCCCCTTTCCACTGCTGATCACTAGATGAGAACTGGTGTGTGTTCCTCAACTTCCCCTTCCTGAAGTCCACAATCAATTCCTTTTCTTACTGACGTTGAGTGCAAGGTTGTTATTATCGTTCCACTCTGCCAACAGATCTCTCTCACACCTGTACGCCTCCTCATCACCATTTGAAATTCTGCCAACAATAGCTGTGTCATCAGCAAATTTCTAGATGGCATTTGAGCTGTGCCTAGCCGCAGAGTTGTGGGTGTAATGGGCTGCAATACTGCAGTGGGCTAAGCACGCATCCTTGAGGTGCACCAGTGTTGATTGTCAGCGATGAGGGCAATCATCTCCTCCTTGATTCGTTGCCCTACACTGGGGATAATTTACCAATTGCTGAATCAATCTAAGACAGAGATGGAGAGGTTTTACATATTCGCTTCAGCGGAAACGGGACGAGGTGAGGCAGTTGTTGATTGCAAAAGGAGGTAGTATGTGTGTGAGGCCAGTTTTCTGTGGTCAGTGTTAGATGTGGGAAGTCCTGGAGTCTCCCGGCATCCCAGATGGCCACATCTGCACCCGGTGCATCGAGATGCAACTCCTAAGGGACCATGTTAGGGAACTGGAGCTGCAGCTCGATGACCTTCGTCTGGTCAGGAAGAGTGAGGAGGTGATAGAAAGGAGTTACAGGCAGGTGGTCACACCGGGGCCACGGGAGATGGACAAGTGGGTCACAGTCAGGAGGGGGAAGGAGAAGAGTCAGGTACTAGAGAGTACCCCTATGGCTGTACCCCTTGACAATAAGTACTCCTGTTTGAGTACTGTTGTGGGGGACAGCCTACCTGGGGGAAGCGACAGTGGCCGTGCCTCTGGCACTGAGTCCGGCCCTGTAGTTCAGAAGGGAAGGGAAAGGAAGAGGAAGGCAGTAGATATAGGGGTCTCTATAGTTAGGGGTTCAGACAGGTGATTCTGTGGACGCAGGAAAGAAACTCGGATGGTAGTTTGCCTCTCAGGTGCCAGGGTCCGGGATGTTTCTGATCCCGTCCAAGATATCCTGCGGTGGGAGGGAGAACAGCCAGAGGTCATGGTACATATTGGTACCAATGACGTAGGTAGGAAAAGGGAAGAGGTCCTGAAAGAAGACTACAGGGAGTTAGGAAAGAAGTTGAAAAGCAGGACCTCAAAGGTAGTAATCTCGGGATTACTGCCTGTGCCACGCAATAGTGAGAATAGGAATAGAATGAGGTGGAGGATAAATGTGTGGCTGAGGGATTGGAGCAGGGGGCAGGGATTCAGATTTCTGGATCATTGGGACCTCTTTTGGGGCGGGTGTGACCTGTACAAAAAGGACGGGTTGCACTTGAATCCCAGGGGGACCAATATCCTGGCGGGCAGGTTTGATAGAGCTGTTGGGGAGGGTTTAAACTAGTTCGGCAGGGGGGTGGGAATCAGAATATGAGTGCAGGGATTAAGGTAGAAGGACAAGGGCATGATGCTAAGAGTTCTGAGTTGATGAGGAAGGACAGGCAGGGGACAGAACATAATTGTAGCCAGTTAAAGGGGTTGAAACGTGACTATTTCAATGCTAGAAGTATTAGGAACAAGGAGAATGAACTTAGAGCATGGATTAGTACATGGAATTACGATGTTGTGGCCGTTACTGAAACTTGGTTGGAGGAAGGGCAGGATTGGATGATGCAGGTCCCGGGGTTCAGGTGTTTTAAAAGGAATAGGATGGGGGGTAGAAAAGGGGGGAGTGGCATTGCTGGTCAGGGATAATATCGTGGCTATAGAAAGGAAAGACGCTGCAGAAGGAGTGTCCACGGAGTCAGTCTGGGTGGAAGTCAGAAATAGGAAGGGATCAATCACTGTGCTGGGAGTAGTCTAAAGGCCCCCAAATAGCCCTCGGGACACCGAGGAGCAGATAAGCAGGTAGATTTTAGAATGGTGCAGGAAATACAGGGTAGTAGTTATGGGTGATTTCAACTTCCCTCATATTGACTGGCACCTCCTGAGTGCAAGGGGGATAGATGGGGCTGAATTTGTCAGGTGTGTTCAAGAAGGATTCCTGACACAGTATGTGGACCGGCCGATGAGAGGAGAGGCTAGACTGGATCTAGTTCTGGGTAATGAACCTGGTCAGGTGACAGACCTCTTGGTGGGGGAGCATTTTGGTGAGAGTGACCACAACTCCCTTAGCTTCAGCATAGGTATGGAAAGGGATAAAATCAGACAAAATTGTAAAGTGCTTAACTGGGGAAGGGCTAACTTTGAAGGGATGAGGCAGGAACTAGCGAGAGTAAATTGGAAACAGATGTTCAAAGGGGAAAACACAGAAGTAATGTGGGAGAAGTTTAGGGACCACTTGAGCTGGGTTCAGGATAGGTTTGTCCCACTGAGACAGGGAAAAAATGGTAGGAAAAGGGAAACGTGGCTGACGAAACACGTGAGGCAACTCGTCGAGGAAAAAGTTAGATATAAGAAGCAGGAAGTAGGAGGGGCTTATGAGAAATATAGGGTAGCCAGGAAGGAGCTAAAGAAAGGACTTAGGAGAGCTAGAAGGGGGCATGAGAAGGCCTTGGCATTTAGAATTAAGGAGAACCCCAAGGCATTCTATGCATATGTGAAGAATAGGAGGATGACGAGAACGAAGGTGGGACCGCTAAAGGATAAAGAGGGCAACATGTGCCTGGAGGCGAAGGAGGTTGGGGAGGTCCTAAATGAATACTTTGCATCAGTATTCACAAGTGAAAAGGATCTTGATCAGGATGAGGTCAAAGTAGAGCGGGCTTGTGTGCTGGACAATGTGGAGATTAAGGAAGAAGTAGTGCTGGATCTTCTTAAAAACAGTAAGATTAATAAATCCCCAGGGCCGGATATGATACACCCCAGGTTGTTCTGGGAATTGAGAGAAGAGATCGCAGGAGCATTAGCCATGATCTTTGAATCCTCTTTGGTTGCAGGGGAAGTGCCAGAGAATGGCAAATGTAGTTCCCTTGTTTAAAAAAGGTAATAGGGAGAAACCTGGGAACTATAGACCGGTGAGTCTTACATCAGTGGTATGCAATCTACCGGAAAGGATACTTAAGGATAGGATCTGTGAGCATTTGGAGAAGTACAGTCTACTCATGGAAAGTCAACATGGCTTTGTGAAGGGAAGATCGTGCCTCACGAGCCTGATTGAGTTTTTTGAAGAGGTAACAAAAGAAATTGTTGAGGATAGGGCAGTGGATGTTGTCTACATGAACTTTAGCAAAGCATTTGACAAGGTCCCTCATGAGAGACTCATCCAGAAAGTCATGAGGCATGGGATAAGTGGAACCTTGGCTGTTTGGAGAAAAAATTGGCTTAAAGGAAGAAAGCAGAGGGTAGTTGTGGAAGGAAAGTATTCTGCCTGGAGGTCGGTGACTAGTGGAGTGCCACAGGGATCTGTCCTGTGACCCCTGCTATTTGTGATTTTTATAAATGACCTGGATGTAGAGGTGAAAAGATGGGTGAGTAAGTTTGTGGATGACACGAAGATTGGAGGAGTTGTGGATGAGCTGTAGGTGGTCAAAGGTTACAAGAGGATATAGACAGGCTGCAGAGTTGGGCAGATGGAGTTCAATCCGGATAAGTGTGAGGTGATGCATTTTGGAAGGACAAACCAGAAGACTGAGTACAGGATTAATGGTTAGTTGCTTAAGAGTGTGGATGAACAAAGGGACCTTGGGGTTCAAATCCGTACATCCCTCAAGGTCGCTGCATAGGTTGATAGGGTAGTTAAGAAGGCCTATGGGATGCTAGGCTTCATTAACATGGGGATTGAGTTCAAGAGTAGAGAGGTCATGTTGCAACTCGACAAATCTCTGGTGAGACCGCACTTAGAGTATTGTGTTCAGTTCTGGTCACCTCATTATAGGAAGGATGTGGAAGCTATGGAGAGGGTGCAGAGGAGCTTTACCAGGATGTTGCCTGGTTTGGAGAACAAGTCATATGAAGCAAGGTTAGCAGAGCTGGGACTTTTCTCTTTGGAGCGTAGAAGAATGAGAGGGGACTTGATAGAGGTCTACAAGATTATGAGAGGCATAGATAGGGTGGATAGTGAGTACCTGTTTCCCAGGGCACCAATAGCAAACACCAGAGGGCATAGGTACAAAATTAAGGGAGGGAAGTTAAGGGGAGACATCAGGGGTAAGTTTTTTACACAGAGGGTTGTGAGTGTCTGGAATGACTAGCCAGGGATGGTGGTGGAGGCTAAAACATTAGGGGTATTTAAGAGCCTCTTGGACAGGCACATGGATGAAAGTAAAATGGAGGGTTATGGGGTAGTGTGGGTTTAGTACATTTTTTAAGGATTATATGGGTCGGCACAACATGGAGGGCTGAAGGGCCTGTACTGTGCCGTAGTGTTCTATGGTTCTATGAAGTGTAACACCTCATGCTTGTCCAGACTAAACTCCATCTGCCATTTCTCCTCCCACATTTTAGGTCACTTGGGTTGTTGATTTGGTTTTAATTTGTATGAGATATATTTGTGTTTTTGTTTGCATATCTTTGAAATGATGAGCCTGAATTCAATAGAGTTCAGAAGAATGTTGGGAGAGAGGGGTGGGGTAGTCATTCTCATTAAAACCTTCCAGATGCTAAAAGGGCTGGATAGAGTGGAGATGCAGATCCAGTAGTAGAGGGGTCCAGGATCCAAGGGCACAGACTCAGAATAAAGGGACATCCTTGTTAAACTGAAGTGAGAAGAAATTTCTTCAGCCAGAGGATGGTGAATCTGGGGGATTTATTTCTACAGAGGGCCAAGGAAGCCGGGTGTGTGCTTCAGGCAGAGATTGATAGGTCCTTGATTGGCAAGAGGTTTAAGGGTTACAGGAAGAAGCTAGGAGAGTAGGGTTGAAACATGATTCAGCCATGATGGAGCAGACTCAATGGGCCAAATGGCCTAATTCCACTCGTCTGTCTTGTGGTCTTATGGTGTTTGCAAAGGTGGTTCTGCTGCCTGCAGACTGAGCAGTTCACATTTCCAATTTTTATTCTAAACTGGGTCTTGACAAGCTAACTAAAACCAACTGTGAATATGGAAAAGCCTCTAAATCTTATCAGGAATCTATTATGGGACTTTGGCATTCCTCTTGCCTTATAATGCGATAGGAAGATTGAGGAGACAGGATGAAAAGCAGGGATGGCTCTGCAATGTAAGGAGAGCTCTCCGTAAAGTATGGACTGTGTCTCAGGAATCCAGACATGAACAGAAACTGCAAGGGACTTCATTCCTTGAAAATCCTAAATTACTGAAAGCGGAGTCAAGTTTATTGTCGAGTGCACAAGCACAGTGTGATATATGTACAGTTAAAACTTGCTTACAGCACAGAAAATAAATTGTACCAGACAGTGAAGAAAGATGACTGCAAACACAACATAAAAGCACAGCCAGGCACAAGTCCATGGTAATGGTCTGTAATGTTCAGTTGCTGAGATAGTGTTAGGGGAGTACAGAGTCCAGTGATTGTAAGAAAGTAGTTATTCCTACACCTGGCGATGTGGGACTTTGGGCTTCAGTACCTCTTGCCTGACAGTGGCAGTGGGAAGAGTGCACGATCTGGGTGGTGGAGATGCTTGTTGACAGTTGCTACCTTCTTCAGACTTCATCTCCTGTGGGTGCTGTCAGTGGTGAGGAGGGCTTTGCCTGTGATGGTTTGTGTTGTGTCTACTGCTCTCTGCAGCCTCTTGCATCCCTGTGTTTTGGAATCGCAACACCAGGCTGCGATGCAACAGTCAGGATGCCTCTGTAGAAATTAAAGTATTTGGTCACAAACTAAGTTTCCTTACGCTTCTAAGAAAGGAGAGGCACTGCTGCACCTTCTTTGTAATTGCATCAGTGTACTGGGTCCAAGGTGATGATGCTCAGAAATTTCAAGCTGCTGACTCTTTCCTGACCCAACCATGATAACTGATACATGGTCTCCCAACTTCCCCTTTCTGAAACCCGACATTAAGGGAGCATTTACAGCACATTCACCCAGGGCCATCCTGATGTGCTTTCACAGTCCAGTGTGCTACCATACCAGACCAACAGAAGAGATATACCCTCTGAACACCATGCCTTTCTGATACCTTTTCCCTCATGATACTGAATGAGTTGCCTGTATGGAAGTAGACATTCGGTGAGCACTCATATTACAGTTCCCTGTTCTCAACATTACCATGCCTTTTTGTCTTTACCATGCAGAGTCACAGGAGTTATCATGGGTGAGATGAGGTGTATGATTAGAAACTCACCTGATAGGAATGGATTGAAACAAAATAAACTTCTGATAAATGGCATCATAGCAATCAGTTTAGCAGCTACAGTGTAGACGCCACTGTGTAGCAGTTTTACACAAGTGCCATACTAATAATGCCACCTGAATTCTCATCTGTAACTTTAATATAAACGAGAGACAAGAGGGGACCAAGTATTGATCCCTGTGCAACACCACTGGTCACAGGCCACCAGTCTGTAAAAGAACCCTCACTACCACTCTCTGTCTCCTATCATCAAGTCAATTTTGTATCCAACTGGCTAGCTCAACCTGGATGGCATGTGTTCTAAACTTCCAGACCAGCTGAGCTTGCAGGATGCCATCAGATTTCTCACTAAATCCATGTTTACAACATCCATCATCCTACCCTCATCAGTCCTCTTGATCACCGCCGGCTGGTGCTGGACTCCGGAAGCGAAGGCTCCCAAGTTCGAATGCTGTCGCCCCCCCCCCCCCAATGCTTTCTATCCGTGCGGGGTTGAGTGTCGAGCTAGCTGCTCGGCCTCGTAAAAAACAAGGGTCGAATCAGAAACGTTCATATTGTGACCCAGTAAATCCGAAAGGAGACTAATCCTGACACTACGTGCCAGACAAGAACGGCTGTCTGTCTGGTGTGACAAGCTGTGAAAAGACTTCCTCAAAAAGCTCAATCAAATTGAAGAGGCATGATTTCTCACATGCAAAACCATGCTAGTCTTTACTAATTAGTCCTTGATTTTCAAAATGCCATTAAGTTTTAGCTCTCAGAATCCTTTCCAATAACTTTTCCACCTCTGATGCAAAGATCATATTAAAGTAATCCCTGCCTTGTGTTTACTGCCCTTCTTAAATAAAGGCACAACATTAGTTTCCTGCAGTCTTTTGATATCTCTCTAATGAAAATATGAAAATCTCTACCAGAGTCCCAGCAATTTCCTCTCTTGCTTCTCATAATATCTCAAGATACACTTTGCAGGCTCCAGGGATATGTTTCAAGTCCTTTGTCAACTCCTTTCATAATGTTGATATGTTGCAGGATGTCACTGTTCTGTCGTCTGAACTCACCAGCTTTTACATCTTTTTCTAAGGAAAATGGGTTTGGTTTTAAATGATTGCAAGAACTAATCATTTAAGACCTCACCCATTTTCCATGGCTCCACACATTTATGACCTCACTATCCTTAAGGGAACTAACCCCTTCTGTAGTTTAATATAGAATCTATTTGGATTCTCCCTTATCCATCAGGGATATGTCATGGCTCCTTTATGCCCTGCTAATTGTACTTCCCTAAGGAATGTGCTTGATTCCAGCTGCCTAGCAATGATATGTGCTTCCTTCTTTGCCCTGACTAAAGTTTCAATATTACTCATCAATCAAAGTTCCCTAATCTTGCCCTTCACTCTAGCAGGAGCATACTGGCCCTGACCTCTTCCTATCTCAGTTTTGAAGGTAACACCTCTTCTGGAATACTGTACACAGAATCTAAGGAAGGGCTTTAATGGATTGCAAGCCATTCAAGGCATGCTTACTAGGTTAAATATCTAGGGCAGGTAATAGGAAAAGAACCAGATCTGAAATGTTGAGTGTTTCTCTTGCCACAGACGTTGCCTGGCCTGCTGAGAGCTTCCAGCATTTTCTGTTTATATTTCAGATTTTTAGCAGTTCTTTAATTTTAGTCTAGAATAACAGATTTAAATTGGAGATATGATTGTAGCCAAGGAGTGTGGCAGGTTCAAATAATTAATTAAATCCTTACTAATTTCACAAAGCATGAATGGCTGGGCAAACATTGTGCTGTAGCTGGTAGAACCCCATAGGCACCATGTTGGCTGCACAGGGAATTTCAGCTGAGGAGTCTGGCCATTGATACCGGGACACATAAGGGAGGGAGAGTCATCTAGACATTGTGTTTCAGGAGGCAGTCACACCCTCAGGCTAACTTCTTCATGTCTGATCAGCAGGGATAGGAAGGTATAGCTGCTGAAGAGGCTAGTGGGGGAATCCACAGGGTGGGCCCAGAGAAGATTGAGCCTTTTCCCTTGTCCAGTAATTCTTGCTCCCTGTGTAGAAATGTAGGAACTGCAGGGAGGATGTGCAAACTGTCCATTACACCAGATTACAGGAAGCTGCTTGAGTGGCGGGGATGGGCCAAGATAAAAGGATGTGGTAGTCATAGGGGATAGATAGTGTTCCCTGCAGCAAAGACAGGAAGTCTCAAAGACTATGTTGCCTACCTGGTGCCATCTCATCTGACTGGAGAAGAACTTAAAGTGGGAGGGGGAGGATCCAGTTGTCATGTTCCGCTGAAACAACATTGGTAGGATGAGGGAAAAGGTTCTGCTGAGGGAATATGAATGGCTTGGGGCAAAATTGGAAAGAAAAGCACACAGAAGTGAATGTCTGGATAACTAACTGAGCCATGTACAGATTGGCAGAGGACAAATAAGATCAGAGAATAAGAAATGAGGGAAGCAAGGTTCACAGAGCGGTGTGGGAGAAGTTGGATTCTAGCCCTGTATTTAAACTCTGATCATTCATGATTCAACCACCCAGAAAATCCAATGGTATGACATCTGGCCCACTTCACTCCCTTTCCACTCACCAAGACCCAGTTCTTGTGCTTTCTTTCGATTCATTGTTCAAAATTGGGGTTTTGGTGACCATGCTGCCATTCAGCTGGAAAGAATGCAGAAAAGATTTATGAGGATATTGTTAGAACTTGGGGGACTGAGTTATTGAGAGAGGTTGAATAAGATAGGACTTTATCATGAAGTATAGTAGAATGAGAGGAAATCTTATAAAATGCTTAAAATCATGATGGACATAAATTGAGTGAATATAGACAGTCTATTTCTTAGAGCTGGGGAATTAAGAGCTAGTGAGCATAGGTTTAAGGTGAGAGGGGAGAGATTTAATAGGAGCCTGAGAGGCATCCTTTTTCACCATTTGGATGATGTGGAATGAGCTACCAGAGGGAGTAGATGAGACAGGCACATTGACAATATTTTAACAACACTTGAAAGTTTCGTGCATTAGCAAACTGTAGATGGATAAAGCCCAAACACAGGCAAATAGAGCTAGCTGAGATGAACATCTTGGTTGGCATGGACAAGATGGGCCAAAGGGGCTGTTTCTGTGATGTATGACTATGACTTACCGAGTTCGCCAAGAAATTTATCATACTGGTAAAACCAATTGCTGGTGACAGTGGTGGAGGCAGATATGAGAGGGTCTTTTAGGAGACTCCTGGACAGGTACATGGAGCTCAGAAAAATAGAGGGCTATGGGTAACCCTAGGTCATTTCTAAGGTAAAGGCATGCTTGGCATAGCTTTGTGAGCCGAAGGGCCTGTATTGTACAGTAGGTTTTTCTGTGTTTCTAACTAACTCGATTGAGTTTTTCAAGAAGGTGACAAAGGTAGAACTGTTGGTGTTGTCAACATGAGGCGATGGAGAAGGTCCTTCTCAGGAGGTACATCCAGAAGATTAAGCTGCATGAGATTCACATTGTATTGGCTGTTAAACTGGCTTGCCTGTGGAAGACAGAGTGGTCAATATGAGTTATTCTGACTGCAGCTCTGTGACTAGTGGTGTTTCACAGGGATGCATAGTGGGGCCACTGTTTGTGATATATATAAATGACCAGGGTGAAAATGTAGATGGGTGGCATAGTAAGTTTGCAGTCAATAGGAAGATTGGTGATATTGTGGATAGCTCAGAAGATTGGCAAAGGGCATAACAAGATACAGATCAGTTCAGATATAAGTAGAGAAATAGCCACATTTGTTGCACTTTGGGAGATCAAATCTAAAGAGATAGTACACTTTTAAATGGCAGGATCCTTGACAGTTTTGATGAGGGCACCAATTCTTAGCTCCCTGAAAATGGTTACTTGGGTTGATAGGGCAGTAAAGAAGACATAAATGCATGCTTGTCTTTATTAATCAAGGAATTGAGTTCAAGAGTGAATTTAGAACATAGAATAGTACAGCACATTACAGGCCCTTCGGCCCACAATGTTGTGCCAACCCTCAAACCCTGCCTCCCATATAACACCCCACCTTAAATTCCTCCATATACCTGTCTAGTAGTCTCTTAAACTTCACTAGTGTATCTGCCTCCACCACTGACTCAGGCAGTGCATTCCATGCACCAACCACTCTCTGAGTGAAAAACCTTCCTCTAATATTCCCCTTGAATTTCCCTCCCTTACCTTAAAGCCATGTCCTCTTGTACTGAGCAGTGGTGCCCTGGGGAAGAGGTGCTGGCTGTCCACTCTGTCTATTCCTCTTAAGATCTTGTATACTTCTATCATGTCTCCTCTCATCCTCCTTCTCTCCAAAGAGTAAAGCCCTAGCTCCCTTAATCTCTGATCATGATCCATACTCTCTAAACCAGGCAGCATCCTGGTAAATCTCCTCTGTACCCTTTCCAATGCTTCCACATCCTTCCTATACTGAGGGGACCAGAACTGGACACAGTACTCCAAGTGTGGCCTAACTAGAGTTTTATAGAGCTGCATCATAACATCGCGTCTCTCAAACTCTATCCCTCGACTTATGAAAGCTAACACCCCATTAGATTTCTTAACTACCCTATCTACCTGTGAGGCAACTTTCAGGGATCTGTGGACATGTACCCCCAGATCCCTCTGCTCCTCCACACTGCCAAGTATCCTGCCATTTACTTTGTACTCTGCCTTGGAGTTTGTCCTTCCAAAGTGTACCACCTCACACTTCACCGGGTTGAACTCCATCTGCCACTTCTCAGCCCACTTCTACATCCTATCAATGTCTCTCTGCAATCTTCGACAATCCTCTACACTATCTACAACACCACCAACCTTTGTGTCATCTGCAAACTTGCCAACCCATCCTTCTACCCCCACATCCAGGTCGTTCATAAAAATCACAAAAAGTAGATGTCCCAGAACAGATCCTTGTGGGACACCACTAATCACAACCCTCCAATCTGAATGTACTCCCTCTAGCACGACCCTCTGCCTTCTGCAGGCAAGCCATTTCTTAATCCACCTGGCCAAATTTCCCTGGATCCCATGCCTTCTGACTTTCTGAATAAGCCTACCATGTGGAACCTTGTCAAATGCCTTACTAAAATCCATGTAGATCACATCCACTGCACTACCCTCATCTATATGCCTGGTCACCTCCTCAAAGGACTCTATCAGGCCTGTTAGGCACGATCTGCCCTTCACAAAGCCATGCTGACTGTCCCTGATCAGACCATGATTCTCTAAATGCCCATAGATCCTATCTCTAAGAATCTTTTCCAACAGCTTTCCCACCACAGACGTAAGGCTCACTGGTCTATAATTACCTGGACTATCCCTACTACCTTTTTTGAACAAGGGGACAACATTTGCCTCCCTCCAATCCTCCGGTACCATTCCCGTGGACAACGAGGACATAAAGATCCTAGCCAGAGGTTCAGCAATCTCTTCCCTTGCCTCATGGAGCAGCCTGGGGAATATTTCATCAGGCCCCGGGGACTTATCTGTCCTAATGTATTTTAACAACTCCAACACCTCCTCTCCCTTAATATCAACATGCTCCAGAACATCAACCTCACTCATATTGTCCTCACCGTCATCAAGTTCCCTCTCAGTGGTGAATACCAAAGAGAAGTATTCATTGAGGACCTCGCTCACTTCCACAGCCTCCAGGCACATCTTCCCACTTTTATCTCTAATCGGTCCTACCTTCACTCCTGTCATCCTTTTGTTCTTCACATAATTGAAGAATGCCTTGGGGTTTTCCTTTACCCTACTTGCCAAGGCCTTCTCATGCCCCCTCTTGTTCTTCTCAGCCCCCTTTAATCTCCTTTCTTGTTACCCTATATTCCTCAATAGACCCATCTGATCCTTGCTTCCTAAACCTCATGTATGCTGCCTTCTTCCACCTGACTAGATTTTTCACTTCACTTGTCACCCATGGTTCCTTCACCCTACCATTCTTGATCTTCCTCACTGGGATAAATTTAGCCCTAACATCCTGCAAGAGTTCCTTAAACATTGACCACATGTCCCTGCAAAAACATCATCCCAATTCACACCCGCAAGTTCTAGCCTTATAGCCTCATATTTTGCCCTTCCCCAATTAAAAATTTTCCTGTCTTCTCTGATTCTATCCTTTTCCATGATAATGCTAAAGGTCAAGGAGCAGTGATCACTGTCCCCCAGATGCTCACCCACTGACAGATCTGTGACCTGACCCGGTTCATTACCTAATACTAGATCCAGTATGGCATTCCCCCTAGTCGGCCACTCAACATACTGGAACAGGAATCCATCCTGGACACACTTAACAAACTCTGCCCCATCTAAACCCTTGAAGCTAATCAAGTGCCAATCAATATTAGGGAAGTTAAAGTCACCCATGATAACAACCCTGTTATTTTTGCACCTTTCCAAAATCTGCCTCCCGATCTGCTCCTTGGTATCTCTGCTGCTACCAGGAGGCCTATAGAATACCCCCAGTAGAGTAACTGCTCCCTTCCTGTTCCTGACCTCCACCCATACTGACCCAGAAGAGGATTCTGCTACATTACCCACTCTTTCTGCAGCTGTAATAGTATCCCTGACAAGTAATGCCACCCCTCCTCCCCTTTTCCCCCCTCTCTATCCCTTTTAAAGCACTGAAATCCAGGAATATTGAGAATCCATTCCTGCCCTGGTGCCAACCAAGTCTCAGTAATGGCCACTACATCATAATTCCATATGTGTATCCAAGCTCTCAGTTCATCACCTTTGTTCCTGATGCTTCTTGCATTGAAATACACACACTTTAGCCCTTCTACCTTACTACCTTTATTCTGCTGCTCTTTCCTCAAAGCCTCTCTATATGTTAGATCTGGCTTTACTCCATGCACTTCTTTCACTGCTCTATCGCTCCGGGTCCCAACCCCCTTGCTAATTAGTTTAACCCCTCCCGAAGTGCAGCTTTATAAAACACTAGTTAGGCTTATTTGGAGGACTGCATTCAATTCTTGCTGAGGCTTTGGAGAGGGTTCAGAAGAGGTTTATCAGGATGCTGCCTGGTTTTGAGAGCATATGCTGAAATGAGATGTTGGACAAAATTGGGTTGTTTTCTCTGGAGCATCTGAGGCTTCGGGGAGATGTGATAAAGGTTTATAATATTATAAGAGGCATGGATGGCCAGTATCTTTGTCTCAGGATTTATTGATTAATTCCAAACGGCATGCATTTAAGATAAGAGAGGGTGAGTTCAAAGAAGATGTGTGGTAAGTTTTCTTACACAGAGAGAGGTGGGAGCCTGGAATGCACTGCCTGAGGTGGTGGTATGGTGGAGGCAAATACAGTAGGGTCATTCAAGAGCTCTTAAATAGGCACATGATGGTGCAGGAAATGGAAGGATATGGGCATCATGTCCAGTAAGCAGAAAGGATTAGTTTAGTGCAACACTTGATTACTAATTTACTTAGTTCAGTGCAACATTGTGGGCAGAAGGGCCTCTCCCTGTTCTCTCAGCTTGAATTTAAATTCCCACCTTTCTTCGTGGGACTGAATTCAGCAACTTAACCGCAGTCTATGCAGAAAAATAATTACGAGAATGTTACTGGATCTGGAGGCTTGGAGTTATGAGGACAGACTGAGATTGTTTCCTGCCAGAGCAACGGAGGCTGAGGGATGGCTTTATTGAGATTTATAAAATCATGAGGGGTGAGATAAGGTGAACAGCCACAGCTTTTGTTTCCTAGATTGGGGAGTCTAAAACTAGAGGACACAGAGTTATGGTGAGAGGGAAATATTTAAAAGAAACCTGATGGACAACATTTTTGCACAGAGGGTGGTATACATATGGCCACCAGAGTAATTGAGGTGGATAAAATTAATTAAAAATGACATTTGCATGGTAAATGGATGGGAAAGTTTTAGAGGGAAATGGGCCAAATGCAGGGAAGTGTGACTGGCAGAGATAGAAACTTGGTTGGCATGGGCAGGCTGATCCAAAGGGCTTTTTACCCTGTACTGTGTAACTGTGTGACTGCTGTGTAATAGCAGTAAGGGACCTGGGGCTGGGAACAGGGGAATAGGTGGACTATATGAAGGTGGAGTCTCTATTCTGCAGGCACATCATGTGACTGCTCAGTTGTAGGTGAACAGCTTGTAGCGCCACCTCCGTTACTCCATGGGTCAGGGAGTGGCCATGTTTTCTGCTAGGGCAGAGTCTGAGAAGCTGCACATTACATATGCTGAGAATGATGCTGGACAAAGTTCAACTGCAGTAAATCTTGCCTTTTTTTTGTATGGACTTTGATACATTAATGAACGCACACCTTCTACAGAAACTGATCACAAGCAGAGTGCAGAAGGAATGCATTCCCCGCTGGGCCAGAGCTGAAGGAAATCTCAGTAAGAAAGGAGGAATCAGGTAATTGGAATCTGACAGTTGATGCTTGGGCTGTTACTGAGAGGATATAGGAGCTGAGGCAGAGTATGCCGTCCTCCCCGAGGTTGTGGCCAGAACTGATTAAATGTTCCGTTTGTTTAATCCTGACATTTGAGCAAAGCAGGAATTTTGTGAAGGATTTGAGTTTGAGGACCTCAGTCTGTATTTAGATATACGCTGAACTTATTTGTGGTGTATAATACAAGTGCTTGCATTAGAACAGTCAGCAAGTGACTCCCTATATTGTTGAGAGGTAGCCTGGATTGAAGAAGATGGGACAAAGGCAGAAAATGCTGGAAATATTCAGTAGGCCAATCAGCATCTGTGAACAGAAAAACACATTGGGTCTGTTACCCTCGATTTTCAGAGATGATGGGAGACGGGGGACTAAGAGTCAAGGAGACTGTCTGGATTTAATCCAGTTGTATGAATGTTGAAATTGCAAGTGAAGTGAATTCAGTCAGACACAGCAGGAAAATCCCACTGTGATCTAGGTGAAGAGATGGTCTCAGGTGGGAAGGTGTGGAGACTCTGCAATTTGCCTTATTACTCAGCCAAGAAGAATGTTGTCAAGATCTAAGCCAATCCCTCAAAATAACATTGAGATGATGCATTCCACAGTGGAACAATTTGTCAAAGTCTGAGATGGGTGAGGCACTGGACTGTGGCAACACAAATGTAATCACACCCCAGGAGAATGGAAGGGAGGTGGGGAATGGGGTGGCAGTAAAGAGGGATTAAACAAATAGGTAGGGAATAGTGGGTGATGGCACTTGGATGTGTGACAGTGAGAATCTGATACCTGGGACTTCTTCCTTAGCCGATCAAGATATCGTGGCACCAACGAATATATTCAAGGACCAGGAGAGACGGAGGAGCAGTGGGAATGGTGAGTTTGTGGAGTCTCTCTTCTAACTCGACAGTAATTATTGGTTCATTTTGTACAATATGACAGCGGGTGTTTTATAAACAGTACCAAACAGCCATTCAGGACTGATGTGACGAGAAATTTAGTCATACAGAGTGTAGGGAATTAACTACTCTGTCACTGAGCATTTTCAACTCAGAGATATACTTTTGTGTCATGATGTCAAAACAACAACCTAGTCTTAATGACAGGAAGACAAAAGAGCTAATTGTTGACCTAAGGAAGTGGGTTGGGGATGCGGACCTAAGGAAGAGGGTTGGGGATGCGAACCAAACCCTGTCCTTGTTAACTGAGCTGCTGTACAGGTGGTTGATAGCTTCAAATTTCTTGGCATCCATATCAGCAGCATCCTCACTTCATCTAGTTTTGGTGGTCCACCAGAATTATTCTGAACTTCGACAGATACACTACTGAAGGTGTCCTGACAGTTGTTTCTGAGCCTGGTACAGCAGTGGGCTGACAAAACCTCTAATCAACACTGCCCAGTCCATCACAAGCTCATCACTTCCTTTCATCCAGCTCATCTTCAGGGTGCATTGCTTTAGGATACCCACCACTATTCCCTTTTCTCTCTCCTGCTTCTACGAGAAGATACAGGAGCTTGAAGTCCCGGTCGATAAGCTTCTATCTTGTTATCACACTTCTGCACCACCCATTTCATACCCATTTCCCGGTGGTGCTACCATATTCTCAAACTCTTAATTCTTCCTCTCCCAGTTATTCTGTTATCGCCACCTAGCATTGCTGTTTTCATGACTGCTCCTGCACCTTTCTGTTATTTTGTGTTCACATCTGTACTTATTAACACCGTGTATAGTCTTTCCTCTTGCGAACAAGGAATTTCATTGCATTTGGTGTACGTGACAATAAGCCTTTAAATATTTAAGAAGTTTAAAGGGTGTGCAGTTGGGGCAAGAAAATGGTGCTGAGCTAAATGATCAGCCATGATCATAATGACTAGCATAACATATGCAAGATGCCAGATATTCCTGGGGCCACAGATGGCCCTGAGAGAACTGAATTGTTGGCATGTTGTGGTTACAGAGAATGGCTGCACCTCCTGCACTCTGCCCACTCTTCAGCTGTTCTTTGGGGGAATCTCTTGGACCCCAGTCTTCAGGTTCCTTGAGATATGCTCAGGTTTCCAATCCAAAAACACCTTGCTTCTGCTGCTAATTACCTCCTGGACCTCCTAATGATGCCACGGTAGTGTAGTAGTTAGAGGTCTTACAGCTTTGGCCATCGACTTCAATTCCAGCACTACCCATAAGGAGCTTGTGCATTCCCCCGTGACTGTTTGGGTTTTCCTCTGGGTGCTCCAGTTTTCTACCATAGTCCAAGGATGTACTGGTTAGTAGGCTAATTGATCATTATAAATGGTCTTGCACTTAGGCTAGGGTTAAATAGGTGGGATGCTGGTTGGTATGGAATGGAAGAGATGGAAGAGTCTCTTCTGCGCTGTATCTCTAAATAAAATAAAATCCGTCCTGATATTTACTGATGGAGGTGGCAAGAATCTCCTTACAGGTGTTAAATAAAGTGGAATTCAGAGAGTCAAAGACCTTTGCCATTCTTGTCGCTGCATGTGCAATGTCAGGCTGTCAGTGAGAGTTATCTTTGTGGGGAGGCTGAAACTGTAACCATTGCCCCAGTTAGTGGAGGTAACTGAACAAGTTTAGCATGGCTGAGAATTCAGCAGCCTTCGGTACCTGTCAGCCTGTTAACCAGGTCATCTGTGCAGTCTACTTTTTGGTGTTGATATAATCAAGTGCTTGGATTGGGGTGTTGTCATGAGGTCCTGTGCTTCCTTCTGTGATGGAATAAGCTGTTGGCTGTTGGCAATGACTGGATTTTGTTTTTCTTACTTCCTTTTTGCCAATCATACTTCTTGAGGATTGCATCTACACCAATGCTGGCAATCAGAGATGACCTGGTCCTCCTGGGTGACTTCAGGATCCAGGAAGGGTCCCCTTGGTCTGATCTGTAGACTTCAGGATTGGGACAGATGCTGATGACAGTACTGTGTTAGTTGTGAATGATAGTGAGTGTACGGCCGTGAGTGAGGGGAGTCATTGAACTACCAACCTCGTTTATACACACTCAGTGGCCACTTTATTAGGTATAGGAGTGCACCTAATAGTTTAGAGTGGAACCCAGTATGGTCTTCAGCTGCTGTAGCCCAACCACTTCAAAGTTTGATATGTTGTGCATTCAGAGTGTTTCTTCTGTACACCTCTGTTGTAACGTGTGGTTAGATGAGTTACTGTCACCTTCCTGTCAGCTTGAACCAGTCTGTCCATTCTCCTCTGACTTCTCTCATTAACAAGGCATTTCCACCGACAGAACTGCCACTCAGTTCTGTAGGTGGAAATATTTTTTTTTGTTTTTCTGTAAACTCTAGACACTGGTGTTTGTGAGAGTTCCAGGAGATCAGCAGTTTTTGAGATACTCAAATCACCCCATCTGGCACCAGCAATCATTCCACATTCAAAGTCACTTGGATCACATTTCTTCCCCATTCTAATGTTTGGGCTGCACAATGACTGAACCTCTTGACCATGACTGCATGCCACCTGATTGGCTGATTAGATATTTGCATTAACAAGCAGGTGTACAAATGTACCTAATAAAGTGGCTACTGAATGTAAATACAGAAACTGCCCCATCAGAAACTGTACGTGCTGGAATCTGGAGCAAAAATAGCAAGCTTCTGGAGCAACTCAGCAGATGAAGTGTTATTTGTCTTACTGCTCTCTTTCTGCACCACTTATATAATTTACTATATACTTACTGTAATTTGTAGTTTTTTATTATTATGTATTGCAATGTACTGCTGCCTCAAAACAACCAAGTTCGTGACATATGATGGTGATATTAAACCTGATTCTGATTCTGATCTGTGCAGGGGAAGGGATGGTCAATGTTTCAAGTCTGGACCTTTCATCAGGTCAGAATGTAAAGAGGAAATTTTCAGAATAAAGAAGCGAGGGGGAGGGATGATGAAAGAGCTGGCACGTGATAGAGTTGAACTGGCTAAAGAGGGGGATAATGAGTAGATGGAGCCAGGTGAGGGAAGGATTCACCTGGAGTTCGGAGGTAGAGACAGAAACTGAAAGGCAATAAATGCACACAACATAAGGTTTTCCATTCTCCACCTCCATCCCACCTGGCTTCATCTGTCCGTCATCTCCCTCCTCATGTGGATCCCTCTACCACTTGCCAGTCCCAGTCACTGCCTCATCGGTCCTGCTCACCTCATTATACTGACCATAACCCTTCTCTCCTCTTAATCCTGATACAGGGTCTCATCCTGAAACATTCACTGTCCCTTGACGTCCACAAAGACTCACTGAGTTCTTCAGTTTTGGACTGAAAACAGAAAGAGCTGGAAACACTCAGTCAGAATCTGTGGAGAGAGTATCAGGGTTAATTAATTATTAATTAGTAATAATCTTTCAAGAATTAATTAGCTAGCCTGACCTCAGTGGTTGGGAAGAATTTGGAGTCGATTGTCAAGGATGTGGTTTTTGAGGTACTTGGAGGCACATGATAAAATAGGCCAAAGTCAGCATTTTTTTCTAAAGGAAAAATCTTACTTGACAAATCTGTTTGAATTATTTGAGGAAATAAAAAGCAGGATAGACAAAAGAGAATTGGTGAATGTTGTGTACTTGAACTTTCAGAAGGCCTTAGACAAGTTACCGCACATAAGGTTGCTTAAAAAGATAAGACCCTAAGGTATACGGGAAAGATGCCAGCATGGATAGAGCATTACGAGAAGGCAAAGAGTGGGAATAAAGGGAGCCTTTTCTGATTGGCTGTCGGTGATTAATGGTGTTTTGTAGGGGTTGGTGTTGGGGCTGCTTCTTTCTAATATTGTATGTCGATAGAAACATAGAAAATAGGTGCAGGAGTAGGCCATTCGGCCCTTTGAGCCTGCACCGCCATTCAGTATGATCATGGTTGATCATCCAACTGAGAACCCTGTACCTGCTTTCTCTCCATACCCCCAATCCCCTTAGCCACAAGGGCCATATCTAACTTCCTCTTAAATATAGCCAATGAACCGGCCTCATCTGTTTCCTGTGGCAGAGAATTCCACAGATTCACCACTCTCTGAAGAAGTTTTTCCTCATCTCGGTCCTAAAAGGCTTCCCCTTTATCCTTAAACTGTGACCCCCTCGTTCTGGACTTCCCCAACTTCGGAAACAATCTTCCTGCATCTAGCCTGTCCAATCCCTTTAGAATTTTATATGTTTCAATAAGATCCCCCCTCAATCTTCTAAATTCCAGTGAGGATAAGCCTAGTCGATCCAGTCTTTCTTCATATGAAAGTCCTGCCATCCCAGGAATCAATCTGGTGAACCTTCTCTGTACTCCCTCTATGGCAAGAATGTCTTTCCTCAGATTAGGAGACCAAAACTGCACACAATATTCTAGGTGCGGTCTCACCAAGGCCTTGTACAACTGCAGTAGAACCTCCCTGCTTCTGTACTCAAATCCTTTTGCTATGAATACCAACATACCATTTGCCTTTTTCACCGCCTGCTGTACCTGCATGCCCACCTTCAATGACTGGTGTACAATGACACCCAGGTCTTGTTGCACCTCCCCTTTTCCTAATCAGCCACCATTCAGATAATAATCTGTTTTCCTGTTCTTGCAACCAAAGTGGATAACCTCACATTTATCCACATTAAATTGCATCTGCCATGAATTTGCCCACTCACCTAACCTATCCAAGTCACCCTGCATCCTCTTAGCATCCTCCTCACAGCTAACACCGCCGCCGATGATTTGGATGACAGAATTTATGGCTTTGTGAACAATACAAAGATAGGTAGAGGGGCAGGTAGTGTTGAGGAAGCAGGGAGCCTACAAAAGAACTTAGATTAGGAAAATGAGCAAAGAAGTGGCAGATGGAATACAGTGTTGGTAAGTGAATGGTCATGCACTTTGGTAGAAGGAATAAAAGCACAGACTATTTTCTAAATGGGGAGAAAATTCAAAATCTGAGGTGCAAAGGGACTTGGGAGTCCTCATACAGCATTCCCAAGAAGTTAATTTTCAGGTTGAGTTGGTAGTGAGAAAGGTAAATACAATGTTAGCATCCATTTTGAGAGGACTGGAATATAAAATCAAGAATGTTATGTTAAGGCTCTGTAAGGCACTGGTGACACCTCACTTGGAGTGTTGTGAGCAGTTTTTGGCCCATTATTTAAGAAAGGATGTGCTTGACATTGGAGAAGGTTTATGGGAATGATTCTGAGAATGAAAAGGCTTATCGTATGAGAAGTGATTGATGGTTCTGGGCCTTGCTGGAATCTAGACGAATGAGAGGGGATCTTATTGAAACCTATCGAATGGTGAAATGCTTCAATGGAGCGTATATGGAGAGGATGTTTCCTATGGTGGGAGAGTCTAAGACCGGAGTGCACAGACTTAGAATAGAGGGATGTCCATTTAGAATGATGACAAATTTCTTTAGTAAGAGGGTGGTGTATCTGTGGAATTCATTGCCACAGGCAGCTGTGGAGACAAGTCATTGGATGTATTTAAGGTGGACAATAGGTTCTTGATTAGTCAGGACATGGGTGAAGTCAGGAGAATGGAGTTGTGAGGGAAATGGATCAGCCATGATGAAATGATGGAGCAGACTCAATGGAACAAAATTCTGCTCCTATGTTTTTTGGTCTAAATAATTCAGGATTCAGGGTTAATGGTTGTTTGTCAGAATTGGAAGGGTAGGAAAACAAGTTAGTTTTAAATTGCCAAGAGGGTGAGAAGAGATGGATGGGGCAAAGGAGATGTCTGTGATTGGGTGAGGCCTGAGTTTCCATGGTGAAGCGCTGTTTATTCAGCTATACAATAGATTAATGAGGGTAGTTAAAATGGAGAGAAAACAAATGAAGCAAAGAGCTTCAAGCTGATTCAGGGAATCAAAACTGAAAGTAAGATTATTCATATGCTCAGTAATTTAGACTGAGCTTGTAAAGACAGACAACTGATATATTATCAGTATTATAGGGATAACTTTACAACAGAATTGGTCATTTTTGATGCAGCGACTGTGCTGAGACTGGAAGTTTGCAAGATGCTTGCTCAGAATTTGAGGTGTTGTTCCTCAGGCAGTACAAGTTCGGGAAGCCACAGCCAGATATGTCCGAGCCAGAGGCACCCAGGAGCTCAAATTCTGTCTTTGCAAATTGAATGTAAGTGCGTCTTCATTAGAATCAACCAATATACAGAGGAGACCACACAGGGAGTTCTGAATGCAGTACACTAGATCAGAAAGGGTGCAAGTAAGTCACTAATTCACCTGGAAAATCTGGGAAGGATAAAGGTGAAAGGTGATGGATCTCCAGAGGTTGTGATGAAACATGCCATGAGAAGAGGAATAGTTGGTGAGGATGGAGGAGTAGACTACAGTCGTCAAAGGAATGGCTCCTTCAGGATACTACTGGGAAGGAGAGGGGAAATATATCAGGTGGCGGAGTCTTGGCAAAGCTATGGAAGTTGAAAATCTATTGAATTTGGAGACAAATAGGTGGAAGAAAAGAACCAGGGTAACTTTTTCCTTGTTCTGACCTGGAAAAGAATACATGAGAGCAGAAATGCAGGAAACAGAAGAGATGTGGTCAAGAGTTAAAGGGAAGTCACATTCAGGAAGAAGACATTTCAGGAACAACTCTGTGGAAAGTTTTCCTTGAAACAGATACAATGGAGATGGACGAACTACAAGAATAGAATGGAGCTCTTACAGGAGCCAGGATGTAGTCAGTTTAACTGTGGGCTTGCAATGGATATTTGTCACGAACCTGTCTCCTGAGACAGAGATGGATGAAACTGTGAGCAGGATTAAAAATGGCATCCATATTGCTAACAACATTTTTGGTTTTGTATAGATGCAGGAAGCAGTACTTTTGATCTGAAAAATGTGAATGAAGTTGAAGGAGAAATTGTTCCTCATAAGAAGATTAATTCATTCTTGATAGATGCTGCTACTGGCCTTATTTCTGTTTTCCCATCCTCCTGATCCCAACCCTGCTCATGCTAGTACCGTTTTGTACCCTATTGCTCCCAGAATTCCCAACCCCTCTTCAACCTGACCCTGGTCTCACTCTTGCTCACATTTCTAGCCCCTCTCCTGGACTCACTTCAAGCCGTTCTTTGGCATTCTCTGTTTGATTTCAGGATTGCGAGGCTGGATTTTAGCCGGAGCCCACATGTGCAGGTCAGAGCATTAAAGCAGACAAGTAACTGGGACCCAGTCATTCAGCACATTCTGAGGGCTGAGAATCAGCTGCAAATACCTCCTCGTGCAAAACCAACCTTAGAAAGACTGCCCAGTTATCAGCAACAGTGCTGGCTAGTAATTTTCAGGCAGAAAAACGACATAATTGTGATATGTCATCTCCACAAGCTCATGAAAATCCTGAAAATAAATAATGTCAAATAGCATCTAGTCAGTATTACTCAGTCAAATAGCTACAAGCAGAATGCCACCATCCATGTGCCATCTCTTATTGAGATGCTCCTTCAACAAGACTATTCAAGATGCCTGCACATTCCTGAACACCCTACAGTGGGCTACACCCACAAACATCTCCTTTCACAAAGACCATCAGCTAACGTCTTGCCTTTTCCTTCAATAGGAAGCTGGCCTGCTTGAGATCCCAGCAAAGTTGGCTGCTCAGTTACAGCTTGCTGAAGGTAAGTGTGTGTAAATTTTGGGGCAGGTGGGGGGGGAATTCTTGAAGCACTCTTTCACATATCCAACCCAGACTGTTGGACAATTGATTCCTCTTTTTCCTAGCTATGAATGAGTTTGTTGGTGTTGATCCAGTTCCTGCACCCAAACTCAAAATAAATCAATGCTAATTAATGCTAAGTTAAAGATTTGTCTTTGATGCAGCAACTATGATGCAGTGGACAGTTGGCCTCCGCATCACCTAGAGAGAGGTTCTCACACATGACACTCTGCTCAGTGGTACCATGCTTAGATCATCCCTTTCTGATGATTCCTTACCATGAGCACTCCACCCAAGCATCTTCTTCTCTCTCGTTCTGGAACCTTCCCTCTATATACAGCAACCCCTGAAAACATTCCTGCTCCCAATAGCACCAGGCAGCCAGCTCACACCTCCCCCGGGAGCAGCTCCCTTCTTCTTGCTGTGTCCACTCAGCCACAGCACACAGTCCTATTGATTGTTCTCACTGAGGTCTCCACATGCTTCCAGAAATGTCTGCTGTTAGTCCAGAAGGGAAGCTCAAATCCCACCACAGCACTTGAGAACTTAAATTCAAGGGATTTTAAAATCCTGGTATTAGAAGGTATTCTCAGTCAGGATGACCATGAAATTATTGGACTGTCACAAAAGCCCACTTGTTTTCTAAAGTCTTCACCTGAGCAATGCCTGTGTCCTGGCCCAGAGCTATGTGGTTGATTATTAGCTGCTCTTTAAAATGTTCCAGTCAACAATTTAGTTCAAAACCACAATGGGATCTTGATCAACTGAGGTGTTGGGCCAAGGAATGGCAGATGAGTTTAAAGTGAGATTTTGCATTTTTAAGACAAACTACAGAAGGACTTGCACAGTAAATGGTAGGGCCCTGGGGAGTGTTGTAGAACAGAGGGGTGCAAGTCATAGTTCCTTGAAAGTGGGAAAACAGCTAGACTGAGTCATGAAGGTGTTTGGTATTGGGTACAGGAGACTGGCTGTGTTGTTACAGCTATACAAGGTATTGGTGAGACTACATCATGAATAATGTGTACAGTTCTTAAAGGATGACATTAAACCGGAAAGGGTATAAAAATAGACTTACGAATACTTAACCGGGACAGGAGATTTTGAGTTTTTGAGTTATAAGGCGAGGCTAGATAGGCCAGGACATTTGTCTCTTGGAGCATAAGAGGTTGAGGGGTGACCTCACTGAGGAGTATAGAATCTTGAGGGGCATCCAAGGTAGGGGAGTCCAAAACTAGAGAGCATAGATTTAAAGTGGGGGGGGGATGTGAGCTGTAACTTTCTCACACGGAGGGTGGAAGGTTTGGAAGGGTAGGGTGCTGTATGATTTCATGACTCAGACAGCCTGGTTTGAATTGCTCCTGATACAAATATATTCCTCCTTAAACACACAGCCCAAAACTGTGAGCAGTACCTGGGTATGCTCTCAACAGCTGCAGCAGGGCTTCCCGACTGTTACACTCCACACCTTTTGTGCTCAAGGCCAGTATTCTAACTGCCTACCTAATTAATGGTGTTATCTATTAACATTCTGTGTTACATGTATGAAAATACCCATATCCTTCTGTAGGGCAGAGAGGAGAAACAGTGTTGTTTGGTGTTGAAAGGCTTCGGTCATAATTGGGAGAAATTCAAAAATCAGACAAATAGATACTATTCAAGGATTCATAAACCACACACCCAATGATGACTTCTTTCTATTTTTGTTCCTTATCTCTACTGATTCTAACAGCTTGTTCTGATGCAATATCATTCCATTCCACACTGATATCACCTTTTATTTACAGAACCACCCCACCTTCTTTGGTTTTCTGTGTCTCCTCCTGAAATGGCAATTATCCAAGAATAGTCATTTCCCATCCTTGGTCACCGTGCAATTGCGTCGGAGTCATGGAGAGATACAGAAAGGAAATGTGTTCTTCGGCCCATTGAGTCCTCCTCAGCTCTCAGTCGTTTCACACCAATCCTCCATTAATCCAGTACAGTAGTCAATTAACCTTCTAACCTGTTCATCTTTGGGATGTGATGAAAGCAGAACAGCTGGAGGAAAATGGTTTTATTAACAGTTACAGGGAGAATGTGCAAGTTTCATGCGCGCAGCCCCGGATGTCAGTATTGAACCCAGGTCTCTGAATCTGTGTATATGAAAGCACAGCAGTGTGGGAGTCAGGAGCAGGATTTGGCCATTCAGTTGGGTTCTATTGCATGCTTCCACATGATCAACAATAATTCAACATTTTATTGTCTCTTCTCACCTTCCCATGTCCTTTGATCCCTCTGGCATTGAGGAATATATTTACCTCATTCTTAAATATAATTATTAACTTGACCTTCACAGACAATTGCTGTGGAGAATTCCACAGGTTCACCACTGTCTGGGCTCTTTATGGCACACCCCAAGTTCTGAGACAGTAATCCTGGTTCTTCACTCCTCAGCCATCAGGAACATCCCCCTTTAGTTCTGTGAGAATTTGGACAGCACGCAGTGTACCGGTTAGTACAGCTCAGGATGCTGGAATTCCGAGTTCAATCCCAGCGTCCTCTGTAAGCAGTTTGTACGGCCTCCCCGTGGAATGCAGGGGTTTCCTCCAGGTGCTCTGTTTTCCTCCCACAGTCCGTATATGTACCGATAAGTAGATTAATCCAGTGATTAGGCTAAGGTTAAATCGGGGTGGTGCAGCTTGAAGGACTGGAAGGGCCTGTTCCAGACTTTATATAACATATTACCTAAGACATCTGCACGGTACTGTTGTAATTTTATGTTTTGCACTGTACTGCTGCTGCTGCAAAAAGCAAATTTCGTGACATATGTGATTGATGATAAACCTGATTTTGATATGGGTCTCTATTGTGGACTGAAGGGGAATCATGGTCAGGAAAAATGAAAGGAAGAGGGGAGAGAGCAGGAAGCACCAGAGAAATTTTCTAACACAAAGTACACTGCAGATGCTGTGGTCAAATCAACACGTACAAAAGCTGGATGAACTCAGCAGGTCGGGCAGCATCCGTTGAAATGAGCAGTCAACGTTTCGGGCCGAGACCCTTCGTCAGGACTGAAATTTTTTTGTAGTGATCAATTTGATCATTGTTTGAAATCAAATGTTCTTGCCTAGTGTCTCAGGGCTGGGTATGTCTGCAACCATGCCACCCTCCCCCTGTCACCTGCCACCTGTCCCACACCCTTCCCAAGGTGCTCCACTCTCACCATTCCCAACATATTTTGCTCCAGTCAGATTTACAAACTCACTCTCCACTCCACATTGACAAGTACAGTGATGTGCAAAAATCTTAGGCACCCCAACTAAATATACGTGCCTGAGATTAGCACCTTACTATATAAAGAAGCCAAAAGTGCATAAAAACTCCAGATGGGGCCTCACCAAGGTCCTCAACAGCAAGACATATGTCCTGACGAAGGGTCTCAGCCCGAAACGTCGACAGTGCTTCTCCCTATAGATGCTGCCTGGCCTGCTGTGTTCCACCAGCATTTTGTGTGTGTTGTTTGAATTTCCAGCATCTGCAGATTTCCTGGTGCTTGCTGAAATTCCATTGTAATAAAGGCTAACATATTAACGGTCTTCCAAATTACTTGGCACAGCTGTGCACCTACTTTCAAATTTTGTTGCACCTTCACTTTTCCCAATCTGTCACCAAGCAGATATATTCTTTCTTTTCAGAATCAAAGTGTATAACCTCAGATTTATCCATGTTAACCTTCATCTGCCGTGCATTTGCCCACTCACCCAACTTCTCTAAATCACATTGGAGCCTCTTTGCATTCTCTTCACAATGCACATTGCCCCCTCTCCTCTAAGGTTCTGGTGATGTTACAATTTGTCTTCTCATCCAAGTCATTGATATACACTATATTATGAATAGCTAGAGCCCAAGCACTGCTCCTTGTGACACACACTAGTCACTACTTGGCATTTGGGGAAAGGTCCTGCCTGCCAACAAATTCTACATATTCTAGCATATTACACAAGTCTGTAATTTTGCACTAAACACAAGTCTTTAATTTTCCTCTAATGTAGGGCCATATTAAACATTTTCTATAAGTTCAAATATATCTAAGGTACTGGTTCCCCTTTATCTGTTCTATCAGTTACATCCTTTATTCACAAAATGGAACATTGGTGTAAACAAGGAATGGAATGTACTGTATTTGGAGAAAGAAATGTGTTTGCAAAATGCAAACTGAATGTCTATATTTGAGTGAATCAATATCTGTGCATATTTCTGTATCCTTTAGGATTGAAATGTCAGTGTATTTGGATAGTGGGATGTTGGAGCATTTGGAAAGTAGGAATGTCTGCATGTTTGGGCAAAGCCATTCTACTTGGACAGCCTAAGAACTGAGTGTGCATGAAATATTAGTGCATTGGGGGAATTAAATGTTATTTTTATTTGAAGATTGGAATATTGATATATTAGAAATTGCGTTATCAATGTATTTGTGGAGTTCAATAATGCAGTATTTGGATTATCACTGTATTTGGAAAATATTGTAGTTGTGTGTGTGTGTGTGAAATGGAATGGGTGCTTCGGAAGATTGATAACAGTGTGTTTGCTGACTGAAAAATCAGAATATTTAGAGTGGATTTTTATTTGTAGACGTGACAGTGTATTATGTGGTGTAGATAGTCAGTTTATTTGATAGGTGGGACTTCTTTGTGCTCAGGAATGTGAGTATAAATGTATTTGACAAATGAAATACTTGTGTGTTTTGGGGAATAGAGTGTATTAAGGATTGGAGTGTAAGTGCACTGGCAAATGTACTTAGTGAATGAATGTGTTTTTGGGGAGTGGAATATTTGGGAAATGGACTCTGCACTTTGTGAGTAAAGTATATTTTTTGTGGAACTGAATTTCAGTGTATTTGGAACTGGAATTCTGAAAGGAAAATGTAATACTGTGGATATTTGGAAGGAAAAGTGCCTTGCTTTGGGTAAAAACTAGTGTATTTTATGTGCGAATAGTTTGTATTTTTTGATTGGAATATAAGCTTATTGAAGAAATGGAATAGCATACTTGAAGTGGGGAATATTCTTTACATAAAGGGAATGGAATTACTGTAACTATTTGGCATGGAACACTGGTGTAGTTTGGTCTATATTTTGGGAAAGGACTGTTTGTGCCTTTAGGATATGGAATATCCATTGATTTGAAACAGATGCTGCATCTGTGTACTTGTCGAAAGGTTTATTGTAAAATCAGGCATGCATTTATCCACATTATGCCATTGTGTTGACATAGTCCACATGCAGTGTTTTATGTTCCTAGGTGTAGTGCTTTTCATTGTGTTCATGTGAATGTGATGTGTGAGCTGTATACTATTTATATGTCTTGCCTGGTGCCTCTAACCATCAGCCATGCTTTTGCTATTCATTCCCATGATCATCTGCTTAGATACTTTGATCTGGTACAATTGATACTATTGTTTCTTTTCCAGTGAATCCTCAACCCTTTGAGAACCAGGTGACTGAAGTCTCCCCACCACAAGTTAAGGCACTCATCTATCACACGCTCCCTGCAGACGTGAACAGCTACCCCTTCAGTAATTTCATCAATGACCATTTCCAGGTATTGTAACAGACTCTCATTTCAAAGACTTACTGGCAGTGGGAGGGGAAATCTTCCGACATCTGTGCAGGGGCGGGGGGGGGGGGGGGCGTGCAGAGGAGGATTTTCTGACTTGGACCAACAGTGTTTGATGTGAGTGCTAGATCAGTGTGACTGTACGAATCTTGGCTATCAGAGGCTGACATCTGAACCCTGACACCCTGGTGTTGAGATTCACTTGGCAAGCTCTGAAGATCAACTCCAGTAACAACTTTATGAACAACGAAGTGGCAGTGCCTTTACTGATCTTCACTCAGTTAAAGGGTAATTGCTTCGACCACTATTGATAAATATCTTTCTTTGGCAATTTTCCCTTGATATTTTGACTTGCATCATTAACGAGAGAATGAGCTTTGAGCATTAAGGAAGAAATCAGACAAAATCAAAGGCTCATAGGGAAGTTGCCCTGGATAATTCAACCATTGTTCAGATGTAAAAGTGATGATTTCACGGTTGCTTTCTTTTCTAATAACCTCACCAGAGTGGAAAATAATTATTAGGCTCTATAATGAGTCAACCTATAGCCCGGGAAGTGCTGACCCCTTCCTGTTACACTGTTTGAGGTAACTTATTTTTTATTCTTTCTTACTTCTAATATTTGTATATTTGTAATGCTACTGTGACACTGTAATTTCTTTTGGGATCAATAAAGTATCTATCTAAGACTATCCCAGGCTACTACAGGAAACAAGGGTGGAGACAGCTGGTGCCCTAACAGAGATTTTTAAAGTCCATTGACCACTGATGAGGTTCCTGATATTGTTTTCTTTATTAAAGAAAGGTAGTGGATAAACAGGTTAACGACAGGCCAGTGAGATTCATATCAGTGGTAGGGACATAAATGGAAAAAATTCTGAAGCCCAAGATCAATCTATATTTTAAAAGGCAGGAATTGAACAGGGGTAGTCCACAAGACTTTGTCAGTGGGAGATCTTGCCTGAATAACTTGATTGAGTTTTGTCAGAATGTAAATAGATGAGGGCAGTATAGTTGATGTAGTCTATGTGGATAAGTCCCACAAGTAATTTTGGTCCAAAAGATGGGAACAAATGCAAATCAACAAATTCGATCCAAAATTGACTTGTTTATAGGAGGAAGAGGGTGATGGTTGGGGATTGATTTGTGACCAGCTGTGCAGCACTGGAATCAGTGCTGGGATCCTTACTGTTCGTTACATACATTAATGCCTTAGATGTTAATTAGGAAGTATGGTAATAAGTTTGCAGATGACACAAGAATTTATGGACTTCCAGATAGTGTGGAGGGCGGTCTTAGGCTGGGGAATAATATCATTCAGCTGGGAGTTTGGAGGACACTGTCTGAGAGGGTGGTGCTTTGACGATATTTAAAAACTTTCTAGATGAACGCTTAGACCATAAGACAAAGGAGCAGAAGTCAGCCATTTGGCCCATCGAGTCTGCTCCGCCATTTCATCATGAGCTGATCCAATCTGCCCTTTAGTCCCATTCCCCCACCTTCTCACCATAACCTTTGATGCCCTGACTACTCAGATACCTATCAATCTCTGCCTTAAATACACCCAATGACTTGGCCTCCACTGCCACCCGTGGCAACAAATTCCATTAGATTCACCACCCTCTGGCTAAAAAAATGTTTTTGCATCTCTGTTCTGAATGGGCGCCCTTCAATCCTTAAGTCATGTCCTCTCGTACTAGACTTCCCCACCATGGGAAACAACTTTGCCACATCCACTCTGTCCATGCCTTTCAACATTTGAAATGTTTCTATGAGGTCCCCCCTCAGACTTCTAAACTCCAAGGTGTACAGTCCAAGAGTGGTCAAATGTTCCTCATATGTTAACCCTCTCATTCCCAGAATCATTCTAGTGAATCTTCTCTGAACCCTCTCCAATGACAGCACATCCTTTCTTAAATAAGGAGCCCAAAACTGCACACAATACTCCAAGTGAGGTCTTACCAGGGCCCTGTACAGCTTCAGAATGACCTCTTTACTCCTATACTCAATTCCTCTTGTTATAAAAGCCAGCATGCCATTAGCTTTCTTCACTGCCTGCTGTACCTGCATGCTTGCTTTCATTGACTGATGTACAAGAACACCTAGATCTCGTTGTACTTCCCCTTTTCCTAACTTGACTCCATTTAGATAGTAATCTGCCTTCCTGTTCTTGCCACCAAAGTGGATAACCTCACATTTATCCACATTAAACTGCATCTGCCATACATTCGCCCACTCACCTAGCCTGTCCAAGTCACCCTGCATTCTCATAACATCCTCCTGACATTTCACACTGCCACCCAGCTTTGTGTCATCGGCAAATTTGCTAATGTTACTTTTAATCCCTTCATCTAAATCATTAATGTATATTGTAAACAGCTGCGGTCCCAGCACTGAACCTTGCGGTACTCCATTGGTCACAGCCTGCCATTCCAAAAGAGACCTGTTAATCGCTACTCTTTGTTTCCTGTCAGCCAGCCAATTTTCAATCCATGTCAGTACTCTGCCCCCAATACCATGTGCCCTAATTTTGCCCACTAATCTCCTATGTGGGACTTTATCAAAGGCTTTCTGAAAGTCCAGGTACACTACATCCACTGGCTCTCCCTTGTCCATTTTCATAGTTACATCCTCAAAAAATTCCAGAAGATTAGTCAAGCATGATTTCTCCTTCATAAATCCATGCTGACTCGGACTGATCCTTCTACTGCTATCCAAATGTGTTGTAATTTCCTCTTTTATAATTGACTCCAGCATCTTTCCCACCACTGACGTCAGGCTAACTGGTCTATAATTCCCTGTTTTCTCTCTCCCTCCTTTCTTGAAAAGTGGGACAACATTAGCCACCCTCCAATCCGCAGGAGCTGTTCCTGAATCTATAGAACATTGGAAAATGATTACCAATGCATCCACGATTTCTAGAGCCACCTCTTTAAGTACCCTGGGATGCAGACCATCAGGTCCCGGGGACTTATCAACCTTCAGATTCAACAGTCTATCCAACACCGTCTCTTGCCTAATATAAATTTCCTTCAGTTCATCCATTACCCCAGTTCCTTTGGCCACTATTACATCTGGGAGATCGTTTGTGTCTTCCCTAGTGAAGACAGATCCAAAGTACCTGTTCAACTCATCTGCCATTTCCTTGTTCCCCATAATAAATTCACCCGTTTCTGTCTTCAATGGCCCAATTTTGGTCTTAACTATTTTTTTACTGTTCACATACCTAAAGAAGCTTTTACTATCCTCCTTTACATTCCTGGCTAGTTTACCTTCGTACCTCATTTTTTCTCGGCGTATTGCCCTTTTTGTTATCTTCTGTTGCTCTTTAAAAGCTTCCCAGTCCTCCGGTTTCCCACTCATCTTTGCTATGTTATACTTCTCTTTTATTTTTATACTGCCCTTTACTTCCCTCATCAGCCACGGCCGCCCTTTACTGCCCTTAGGATCTTTCTTCCTCTTTGGAATGAACCGATCCTGCACCTTCTGCATTATCACCAGAAATACCTGCCATTTTTGTTCCACTGTCTTCCCTGCTAGGGTTTTGTTCCATTGAACTTTGGCCAGCTCCTCCCTTATAGCTCCATATTTGTTCAACTGTAATACTGACACATCCGATTTTCCCTTCTCCTTCTCAAATTATAGGTTAAAGCATATCATATTATGGTCACTACCTCCTAATGGCTCCTTTACCTCGAGGTCCCTGATCAAATCCGGTTCATTGCACAACACTAAATCTAGAATTGCCTTCTCCAGTACAAGCTGTTCTAAGAATCCATCTTGGAGGCACTCCACAAACTCCCTTTCTTGGGGTCCAGTACCAACCTGATTCTCCCAGTCTACCTGCATGTTGAAATCCCCCATGACAACTATATCATTACCTTTGCGACATGCCAATTTTAACTCTTCATTCAACTTACACCCTACATCCAGACTGCTGATTGGGGGCCTGTAGATAACACCCATTAGGGTCTTTCTACCCTTAGAATTTCTCCGTTCTATCTATACTGACTCTACATCCCCTGATTCTATGCCCCCCTCGCAAGGGACTGAATATCATTCCTCACCAACAGAGCCACCCCACCCCCTCTGCCCGTCAGTCTGTCCTTTCGATAAGACGTTTATCCTTGAATATTCATTTCCCAGGCCCTGTCCGCTTGAAGCCATGTCTCAATTATTCCCACAACATCGTACTTGCCAATTTCCAATTGAGACTCAAGCTCATCTACTTTATTCCTTATACTTCGTGCATTCATATATAATACTTTTAATTTGTTACTCCCCTCACCTTTCATATCAATTCCTATTTCACTTGGCCGTACTATATGATCTCTTCTTGAACTTTCTGCTCCATTGATTCCGTTGTCCTTTTTAACTTTTCTTATTTTCATTTTCCTTTTAACTCCATCTTTATATTTCCAGTTCATCCCCTCCCCCTCACTACTTAGTTTAAACTCACCCGTGTTACAGTGGCAAACCTGTCTGCCAGAATGCTGGTCCCCCGCCTATTAACGTGCAACCCATCCATTTTGTACAATTTATCTTTACCCCAAAACATACCCCAGTGGTCCAGGAATGTAAATCCTTGCTTCCTGCGCCAGTTCGTCAGCCACACATTCAGATCCATTATCTCCCTGTTCCTGCCCTCTCCAGCATGAGGAACTGGAAGCAAACTGGAGATAACCACCCTGGAAGTCCTGCTTTTCAGCCTTCTTCTGAGTTCTCTGAAGTCCCGCTGCAGAATGTCCTTCCTCTTCTTCCCGATGTCATTTGTGCCAACATGCATTACCACTTCCGGCTGTTCACCTTCACCCTTGAGGATTCCCTGCAATTGGTCCGTGATGTTCTGGATCCTAACACCAGGGAGGCAACACAGCATCCTTAAATCTCTCCTGTTGCCGCAGAAATCCCTTTCTGTACCTCTTACTATGGAGTCCCCTACTAACACGGCTCTTCCTGATGTCTGACTCCTCGGCTCTGCTTCTGCACCAATTTTCGACTCGCAGACCTGTCCGCCTCTCAGACTGGCAGTATCTTCTGTCCTGACAGCTTCCAAGAGAGTGAACCTGTTTACGAGAGGTAAATCCCCCGGGGTCTCCTGTACTTCAAGCATCCTTTCCTTCCTCATCGTCGCCCCCTTTCTCTCTTCCGGTATCCTTGGTGTAACGACCTCACTGTAGGTCCTGTCCAGAAAACTCTCATTTTCACGAGTTCCTTCACTTCCATCTCTCTGGTTCATTACACAATACCCAATCCAGTACAGCCAATCCCCTAGTGGGCTCAACAACAAGCTGTTCTAAAAAGACATCTCATAGACATTCTACAAATTCTCTCTCTTGAGATCCAGTGCTGACCTGAGTTTCCCAATCCACTCGCATGTTAAAATCCCCTACAATTATCATAAAACTGCCCTTCTGGCAAGCCTTTTCTATTTCCTGTTGTAATTTGTAGTCCACATCACTGCAGCTGTTTGGAGGCCTGTAGATAACTGCCATCAGGGTCCTTTTACCCCTGCGATTTCTTAGCTCAACCCATAAAGATCCTATATCAACTCTTTCTAATGATTTAATATCATTTTTTACCATTAAAGCCACGCCACCCCCTCTACCTACCTGCTTATCCTTCTGATACACCATGTATCCTTGGATGTTCAGCTCCCAGAGACATGCATCCTTTAGCCACGTCTCAGTGATGGCCACAATATCATACCTGCCAATCTGTAACTGTACAACAAGATCATCCACCTTATTCCTTATGTTGCGTGCATTAAAGTATAACACCTTAATTCCAGTATTTGGTACTTTTTGCATTGATTGCACTGCAACTCATCCCAATGGCTGCAAATTTGCAAAATGCCTGACATCCTTACTGCTCACTACCTTAGATCTATTTCTGTTTTCCCTCTCCTCCGCTCCATCATTCCAGTTCCCATTCCCCTGCCAAATTAGGTTAAACCCTCCCTAACAGCTCTATTAAACCCTCCCACCAGGATATTGGTCCCCCCAGGATTCAAGTGTAACCCATCCTTTTTGTACAGGTCACACCTGCCCCAAAAGAGGTCCCAATGATCCAGAAACTTGAATCCCTGCCCCCTGCTCCAATCCCTCAGCCACGCATTTATCCTCCACCTCATTCCATTCCTACTCTCACTGTCGCGTGGCACAGGCAGTAATCCCCAGATTACTACCTTTGCAGTCCTTCTTCTCAAATGCCTTCCTAACTCCCTATATTCTCCTTTCAGGACCTCTTCCCTTTTCCTACCTATGTCATTGATATCTATATGTACCACGACCTCTGGCTCCTCACCCTTCCACTTCAGAAAATTGTGGACGTGATCAGAAACATCCTGGACCCTGGCACCAGGGAGGCAAACTACCATCCGGGTCTCCTGATCGCATCCACAGAATCGCCTATCTGACCTCTAACTATCGAGTCCCCTATTACTACTGCCTTCCTCTTCCTTTCCCTACCCTTCTGAGCCACAGGGCCGGACTCTGTGCCAGAGGCTTCCCCCAGGTAGGCTGTCCCCCCCCAACAGTACTCAAACAGGAGTACTTATTGTCAAGGGGTACAGCCACTGGGGTACTCTCTAGTACCTGACTCTTCCCCTTCCCTCTCCTAACCGTGACCCACTTGTCTGCCTCCTGTTGCTCTGGTCTGACCACCTGCCTGTAACTCCTCTCTATCCCCTCCTCACTCTCCCTAACCAGATGAAGGTCATCGAGCTGCAGCTCCTGTTCGCTAACACGGTCCCTTAGGAGTTGCATCTCAACACACCTGGTGCAGATGTGGACGTCCAGGAGGCTCGGAGACTCCAGGACCTCCCACATCTGACACCGAGAACAACAAGCTGCCCTTGCACTCATAATTCCCCCTTTCCTCAAATAACAGGAAAAAGTGAAACCTAAACCTACCTTGCTTTGCCCGCTTCCACCTAAGCCCATTGAGCCAAAGCCCATAAGCCTACACTCTGTTCCCGGCTCACTCCACTGCCCACAGACAACGCTGCCCACTGTTTAAAGCTGTGTCCTTTTTAAATCTTCCCCACTTCACTGCCCGAAGAAGAAGAAAAAAAATCAATAAGGCTCCCGCCGCACTCCAGTTCTGATCCTCCGACTTCCTTTTCCACTTGAATGACCACGTCATAGAAGACTAAGAATCAAGGATAAATGATGGTCATAATGAACAAGCTGGTTCGAAGGGTCTGTTTCTGAGTCATAGAGTTCTATGGTTGCATGACTAACTTCTCTATTCCTGTAGGGAATGATGTTTGAAATAGTCAGCCAGCTGGTGGTATTGGTTGATGCATAAATGAAGCCTGGATGCCCCAGTGAAAAGGTTTTGGGTACTAGAAGTACGAGATTTGATGAAGGAACTTGGCTTTCGTGGGGAAGTTGGGGTGGAAGGGATAGTGGAGTGGTTGTTCTGCTGGGAGCATTGGTACTCGAGAGAAAGGTTTCAGTCTGATCCTTCGGAGACCTGAGGAACAGTTTCTTACACTGGTGCTGGAGTACAAGAAGGGCTAGCGCTGATGAGCAAGTTAGGATACTAATGTTAATGGACTTCAGTCTGATACCAAGCTGACCCTGAAGGCCCAGTTAGATTCCTGATGATCAGTATCAGTAAATGTTCTCATTTTCACTCTGATTAAGTGTAGCAAAGAAAAGTAGAAAAATGGGCAGTTTCAGCCAGTTCTTGCTTTCCCATCTGAGGGAGGTATGCACTTCTGCAGAATCAGGGTGATTAGGGTGTGGTTTGAAACAATGCAAAAATACCTTGATGTATGATTGTGATGAGAATTTAAGATTAGAGATGGGAGAAGACAAGCTATCATATAATATTCTTTTCCCAGTTAGGTAATGAGTAATGTAATGTCATTTGTACCATACTGGAAATACGTTAATCATTTAATGAAACTTTGATCTCTTTACGAGGAAATTATGTCATGAATCAGATGTTAGAGTACCTGATTATGAAACAATCAAGACTTGCTTTCATAATTCCACAAGTAGATAACTCTAATAATCTGCTCAATCATTTCTAGAAATTCCCTAAATGTACTTAAAGTGAAAGAGTTTGTTTTTGAAGGATCCAGGTGGAGTAGTTCCAACTGGAACTCACTTCAGGCGTGCCCTGGTCCTACCTGGTCCCAAGGTGGCCTTGGGAGGTGCAGTAACTGCTCAGTTAATGAAACTGGCAGACCAGGGTTCCAGGCGGCAGTCTAGTTACCATCAGTGACTTGTGACAGTGAGAGAAAGCTCCAATAACAGGAGGCTTTCTCTCTGAGTGCAGGTCTGACGATGGAGGTCCAGGCAGTGATGCACCAGCAGCACTGCAGATGGAGTTTGACAATATTCCATTGGATGAGGAATGTGAAGCCTAGCCTAAGGAAGAGTCAGGTTTTTGAATACGAGAACCCATAGGAGAATGGAAACCTGTGGTCTGATGAAGGGTCTCAACCCAAAATGTTGACTGTTCATTTCCCTCCGTAGTTGTTGCCTGGCTTGCTGAGTTGCTTCGGCATTTTGTGTGTGTTGATGTTGCTGGAGTGAACGAATGAAAGATGGGAGCCAGAACCAACAACTATGTTGTAGCCACTGGCAGTGAAGAGATTGGGGTATCACCAGAAGTTGCTTTGCAAGGAAAGTGGGTAACAACAACTGAAGGATATAACTTCATTAGACAAAGAATACTGTTGGTTTCTCTTTGAGAGGCCAGGTTTGCAGTGGTACCATTACCTTGCTCGTCAGTTTGGGCTGGACGTATGTCTATTTCATGCAGGTAGCAAGCAGATTAAAGAAGCCTTTGCAGAACTTGAGAAACTGATCTGCAAGGCCAAGTGACCATCTGGTGGGGGAATTAAATGTGAATGACATGCCCCAAAGGAAGGACAGTCTGCTCTGAACAACACGAGTCCAAGCCTTCAGTTGGACAATGTTTTTGTATTTTCAGAGCAGCCAAACTGTTTGCAAACCTCAAATGACAGAAGTCTGTAATCTGCTTAAACGGTGTGATAAGTGTTGGTTCACCAGAACCGTATCGATACAAACATCTGAAAGACTCAGCAGGAGATATTACGGGCCATGCTGAAGTATATGAGATTGCAAGTGTTTGGGGAGGAGGTCAATGTCCACAAAACGTTTGTTGGCAGAATTCCTGAATGGCACAGATGGATTTGGGTGTATTAGCAGTGGTCTGTGTCATGAAGGCACAGCTGGTCATAAGCTCTGAAGATCATCCAAGGGTTGTTACAGGAGGCATGGGTTTACACAGCTCGGCCCAGTAGTGTAACCGAAGTGCACCAGGACAGATTAGGGAACTATCTTGGCAGAACTGTGAGCCCTAGAGATGATTCAGAAAGAGAAACCCAGAGGTAATAACCTTGTGTCTTTAAAAGAGCTTGCAGGAAAGATCCTGTGTCTAGGTGGCAGGAGACTGTAAGTCAGATGGTGCAAAGGTGATGGCACAGAGTGAAGAGCCTTAACAAGCAACCAAAGTAGAAGTTATGGCTGAGTTCAAGGCATTAAGTAATGTAACCATTGTAGTTGATAAGAACTATTAATCTATATTAAATTTTACATTAAAAGGTGATGCTTATAATATGGAATAAGATGCATTAGTTGCTAAAGAATTAAATAGATTCAGGTTAAAGTAGCAGTTTTATAATCAGTGATTAGAATGACTTCATCCAGAATGTTAATTTCACTCATGGTGTAGAACTTTGGAGTCAAGAATACAAGTATGTGGAATGAATTTATGTTTAGTTAAATTTATAACTGTTTATAAATACCTCTGTAAATAATTAGTTAATTCTATAACTAATGTGTAAATAATTAACATTAATTAGTAGTTCATTCATAAATATGTGAATAATCTATAGTTTACAAGGCTTTATTACTAAATCGTAGATTACAGCAGTGTTGATAAATGTAAGGCTTCCTGTAAGAACTCGAGATAATACGGTATGCAAACCTCTTGTTTGTTTGTTTATTTATTGACAAACAGCAAGGAATAGACCCTATGACCCTTCAATTCAACCTCAGATTTAATCCTAGCTTAATCACAGGACGATTTACAATGACCAATTAACCTACCAACCAGTACGTCTTTGGACTGTGGGAGGAAGCCAGAGCACCCGGAGGAAATCCACAAGGTCATAGGGAGAACGTATAGACTCCTTACAGGCAAGGGCAGGAATTGAACCCGGATTGCTGGAACTGTAAAGTGTTGCACTAACTACTAGACTATCGTTCCGCTCCTTGTGTGATAATATGAACTCTTAACTTCACAATCTACCTTATCGTGGTCTTACCTGCACTGCATTTTCTCTGAACTGTAACACTATATTCTGCATTGCTTTGCCCTTGTACAACTGCTCTGTAATGATCCGACAAAGTGATTTGTATGGACGGCATGCAAAACAAAGTGTTTCACTGTATCTTGGTATTTGTGACAACAATAAACTGCTTTATTACAGGGCTGTCGCTCTGAGTGTCAGAAAAGCAGCTCAGGAGCCAGTCCAGACCACTCAATAAATAATCTGGTATTCTAGTGCTGTCTTGATGTGTGTCACATTATTAGACATCATCTTTCCAATGAGACCTCGGCTACTGATGGAAGTAGATTATCCCAAAGCACCGTGAAACATAGAGCAACACACGCAAAATGCTGGAGGAGCTCAGCAAGTTAGGTGGCATCTATCGAGGGGAATAAACAGTTGACGTTTCAGGCTGAAACCTTTCATCAGGACTGGAAAAGAAGGAGGCAGAAGTCAGAATAAGAAGGTGGGGGAAGGGAAGGAGTACAAGCTGGAAGGTGATAGGTGAGTCTAGTTGAGGGGGAAGATGGGTGTATGGGGAAGGAGGGATGAAGTAAGAAGCTGGGAGTGGATAGGTGGAAGAGGTAAATGATTGAAGAAGGAATCTAATAAGAGAGTACAGTGGACCATGGAAGAAAGGAACCAGAAGGAGTGATGGGTAGATGAGGAAAAGAGAAGGGGTTAAGAGGGTAACCAGAATGGAGAATGCAAAAAGAGAGAAGAAGGGAGTGGGAAATGTTACTGAAAGTTGGAGAAATTGATGTTCATGTCACCAGGGTGAAGGCAACCTAGCTGGAATATGATGGTTGCTCCTCAAACCTGAGTTGTTGGAGGAGAAACATCTCATGAAATCATCATGGCAATAGAGGAGGTTATGGATAATCATGTCAGATTGGGAATGGGAAGTCGAATTGAAAATGGCAGTCACGTTCATTCTGTCCACCACGAAAGCCAGGACCACTTTTTCCATTCCCCATTCTGGTTACCCCTTTCTTCCTTCTTTTCTCCCCACTGTCCTCTCCTATTAGATGAGGGGATTCAATCAAAACATCGACTGTTTATTCCCCTCCATAGATGCTGCCTGACTTGCTGAGACCCTCCAGCATTTTATGTGTGTTGCTCAAGATTTGGAAATCTGCAGATTCTCTTGTGTTTATGAAACAGAACAGTTTCCTGGCCACAGTCACTCAACAAGCGACATAAGGTTGTCTGTCAGTTTGTTTTGTTACTTTCCTTTGTGTTTGCATTGCACAAAATTGGCTGCTGCTTCTGACTGTCAAAGATAATTAAAGTTCAAAGTAAATTACATATCTGTTGCCATATACAACCCTGAAATTCAGTTTCCTGCAGACATACTCAATAAATCTATAGAATAATAGCCATTACAGAATCAATGAAAGACAGCACCACCTTGAATGTTTAACCATTGTCCAAAAGACAACAAACTCTGCAAATCCCAAAAGAAAGCTTGCTGCTGGCTCTGTGCCCAGAGACCTGAGATCTTTGGGCACACGGCTTGGAAAAAACAACACAGCAGACTTTTAACATCATAAATCAGCGAGTTATTTTGTTATGTCTCCCCTCTCGCTGTGAAATGGGGACATCTCTTTTTCCTTTATTATGGAGAGAGAGAGCCTGTGGTATGTCGAATTACCGAGTGAACGAGCAGTCTTTGGGGTACTGCAAGTCTGTATCTTTATCGATGCTTTGCTGCACACTTCAATGCTCAGTGGGGGGCGCAGATGCTTTTTTGCTGGTGGGGCTGCTACTCATGTGGGAGGGGGAAGCTGGGGGGGCATTAGGGTTCTAACATTTAACTCATTCATTCTTTGGGCACTCCTCATGAATGTTTGCAAAGAAAGAATTTCAGGATCTATATTGTATACATTTCTCTAACATTAAATGTACCTTTTGAAACCTATTGAAAGAAACAATAATAAATAAGCAATAAGTATCAAGAACATGAGGTGAAGAGTCCATAGATTGTGGGAACACGTCAGTGATGGGGCAAGTGAAGTTGCATGAATTTATCCCCTTTGGTTCAAGTGCCTGATGGTTGAGAGCTAATTACTATTCCTGAACCTGGTGGTGTGTGTCCTGAGGCTCCAGTACCTTTTTTCCAATGGCAGCACAGGAAGAGAACATGACCTGGGTATTGGGGGCCTCTGCTGGTGGATGATGCTTTCCTGCAACACCGTTTCACGTAGATATGCTCAATGATCATAGTCAAGGTGAAAATAAATCTGAAGGGTTTCTACAGTATATTAATAGCAAAAGGATAGTGAGGGATAAAATTGGTCCCTTATAGAATCAGAGTGGACAGCTACGTGTGGAGCCGAAAGAGATGGGGGAGATTTTGAATAATTTCTTTTCTTCGGTATTCACAAAGGAGAAGGATATTGAATTGCGTAAGGTAAGGGAAACAAGTAGGGAAGTTATGGAAACTATGACGATTAAAGAGGAGAAAGTACTGGCGCTTTTAAGGAATATAAAAGTGGATAAATCTCCAGGTCCTGACAGGATATTCCCTTGGACCTTGAGGGAGGTTAGTGTAGAAATAGCAGGGGCTCTGACAGATATATTTCAAATGTCATCACAAACGGGGATGGTGCCGGAGGATTGGCGTATTGCTCATGTGGTTCCGTTGTTTAAAAAGGGCTCTAAGAGTAAACCTAGCAATTATAGGCCTGTCAGTTTGATGTCAGTGGTGGGTAAATTAATGGAAGGTATTCTTAGAGATGGTATATATAATTATTTGGATAGACAGGGTCTAATTAGGAATAGTCAGCATGGATTTGTGTGTGGAAGGTCATGTTTGACAAATCTTATTGAATTTTTTAAAGAGGTTACGAGGAAAGTTGATGAGGGTAAAGCAGTGGATGTTGTCTATATGGACTTCAGTAAGGCCTTTGACAAGGTTCCGCACAGAAGGTTAATTAGGAAGGTTCAATCGTTAGGTATTAATATTGAAGTAGTAAAATGGATTCAACAGTGGCTGGATGGGAGATGCCAGAGAGTAGTGGTGGATAACTGTTTGTCAGGTTGGAGGCCAGTGACTAGTGGTGTGCCTCAGGGATCTGTACTGGGTCCAATGTTGTTTGTCAGATACATTAATGATCTGGATGATGGGGTGGTAAATTGGATTAGTAAGTATGCAGATGATACTAAGATAGGTGGCATTATGGATAGTGAATTAGGTTTTCAAAGCTTGCAGAGAGATTTAGGCTAGTTAGAAGAGTGGGCTGAAAGATGGCAGATGGAGTTTAATACTGAGAAGTGTGAGGTACTACATTTTGGTAGGAATAATCTAAATAGGACATACATGGTAAATGGTAGGGCAATGAAGAATGCAGTGGAACAGAGTGATCTAGGAATAATGGTGCATAGTTCCCTGAAGGTGGAATCTTATGTGGATAGGGTGGTGAAGAAAACTTTTGGTATGCTGGCCTTTATAAATCAGAGCATTGAGTATAGGAGTTGGGATGTAATGTTAAAATTGTACAAGGCATTGGTAAGGCCAAATTTGGAGTATTGTGTACAGTTCCGGTCACTGAATTTATAGGAAAGATTTCAACGAAATAGAGAGAGTACAGAGAAGATTTACTAGAATGTTACCTGGGTTTCAACACCTAAGTTACAGGGAAAGGATGAACAAGTTAGGTCTTTGTTCTTTGGAGCGTAGAAGGTTGAGGGGGGACTTGATAGAGGTATTTAAAATTATGAAGGGGATAGACAGAGTTGACGTGGATAGGCTTTTTCCATTGAGAGTAGGGGAGATTCAAACAAGAGGACATGAGTTGAGAGTTAGGGGCAAAGGTTTAAGGGTAACACGAGGGGGAATTTCTTTACTCAGAGAGTGGTAGCTGTGTGGAACGAGCTTCCAGTAGAAGTGGTAGAGGCAGGTTCGATATTGTCATTTGAAGTAAAATTGGATAGGTATATGGATAGGAAAGGAATGGAGGGTTATGGGCCAAGTGCGGGCCAGTGGGATTAGGTGAGAGTAAGCGTTTGGCACAGACTAGAAGGGCTGAGATGGCCTGTTTCCGTGCTGTAATTGTTATATGGTTATATGATGGGGAGGGCTTAACTGTGATGGACTGGGAAGGGCTGAGATGGCCTGTTTCCGTGCTGTAATTGTTATATGGTTATATGATGGGGAGGGCTTAACTGTGATGGACTGGGCTATATTCACTACTTTTTGTAGGATTTTCTGTTCAAGGGCATTGGTGTTTCCATATTAGGCTGTGATGCAGCCAGTCAATATACTCTCCACTACACATCTACAGAAGTTTGTCGAAGTTTTAGATGTCATGCCGAATCTTCACAAACTCCAAAGGAAATAGAGGTATTGCTGTGTTTTCTTCGTAACTGCACTTGCATGCTAGGCCCAGAAATGATCTTCTGAAATAAGAACACCGAGGAATTTAAAATTGTTGACCCTCTCCCTATTTGATCCTCCAATGAGGACTGACTTATGGACCTCTGGTTTCCTTCCCCTGAGGTCAATAATCAGCTGCTTCATCTTGCTGATATTGAGTAAGTGATTGTTGTTATGGCATCAGCAAACTTGAATGTGGCATTGGACATTGGAGCTGTGCTTGGACAGAGTCGTAAGTGTAAAGTGAGTAGAGCAGGGGGCTAAGCACAGAGCCCTGTGGTGCATCTGTGCTGATGGAGATTATTGTTACCAATCCAAACTGACTGGAGTCTGCAAGTAAGCAAATCGAGGATCCAACTGCACAAGGAGGTATTGAGGCAAAGGTCTTGGAGCTTATTGATAAGTTTTGAGGGGATGATGGTACTGCCTGCTGAGCTGTAGTTGATAGAGAGCATCCTGATGTATATACCTTCGCTGACCTGATGTTCCAAGGTTGAGTGAGGAGCCAGTGAAATAACATTTGCTGTGGAGCTGTTGCTCTGCTAGGCAAATTGGAGCAGATCCAAGTCACTTCTCAGGAAGGAGTTGATACATTTTATCACCAACCTCTTGAAACACTTCATCACTGTGGATGTAAGTGTTACTGGATAATAGTGATTGAAGCAGGTTACCTTGTTCTTCATGGGCACTGGTATAATTGAAGCCTTGTTGAAGCAGGTAGGTACTACTCAGTACTTACAGTTGATCAGCACAGATCTTTAGTACTTGGCCAGTTACCCCATCTGGGCCAGATGCTTTTCGTGGGTTCACCCTCTTGAAGGCTGCTCACACGTCAGCCTCAGAGACTGAAATCGTAGGATCATCAGGGGTTGTTGGAGTTTGTGATGGTTCCTCCATGTTTTGCTGGTCAAAGAGAGCATAGAAGGCATTGAGCTCATCTGGAACCTTGATGGGATGGTACTACACACCCCCATTAGCCACCAGGACATTGAGGAACAGTTATGTAATCAGATTAAGGGAATATGTAAAAATAATAGGGTTATTGTCATGGGGGATTTCTATTTCCCTAATATAAACTGGGACTTTCTTAGTGTAAGGAGCTATGCACTAGTTTCATCGGTAAGTCTACCTCTATAACTAGACTTGACCAAGTTCAACGTTGAAAACAATGACTCACATGAATATTCATGGAGAGCCAAGCTACATACAATATTTATCATTGTTCATTCAAAAATAATAGAAGAAAAAATATAAGCAGAGCGAAGCATATTATGTATTGCAATGTACTGCTGCTGCAAAACAACAAGTTTCTAAACATATGCTGGTGATATTAAACCTGATTCTGATTCTGACTTTGACAACTGGCCCAACTATTTACTATCCAAATACTGATATGTACACCAGTTCTGTGAGGATTTCACAAGGTAACCTAACGTGTTCTTGTAACCATTCAGCTGGCACCAAACTGGTGGGAGATGTTTCCTGTGACAACATCTGCTCTCGGATTGTAAAAAATAACTTGCTGCTTTGTTTGGCAGTAAAATGATTATGATGTGTCTTTTTTCATTATGGTAGGGGACTAAAGAATTGAAGGGCAGCTGCATGCCACTACCAACAAAATTTTGTGCATGTAATTTTAGGCACATGTTCCATAGGTTTGCCACTCTGCTTGTAAACTGCAGTTTTGTTTGTTGCTGTGCTGCTGCTCTCAGGTAAAGTAATATCAATATCCTGTATCACTGGTGAAGGTACAGTCACGATGCCTCCTGAATTGAACAGCCAAGTGGCCACTATTTGAAAGGAAGTTCACTTTTAGGAATTGAGAGACCACATTGATCAGGGATCCAAAAGAGACTAATTTTATTTCTCTTTCTACATAGGAACCTCACTTTGAAGTTCTGGACCAACCTCTGCAGCAACCTCTCACTCGACTGCAGGGAGCAGAGCGACAGGCAGCTTTGGAGCTTTTCAAATTGGTTAGTACCAACTCTGACAATCCACAATCAAAATACTCATATCAGCTATAGTCTGATGAATCTTGCCCACTCCTTACAAGAATCTCTTGTAAATTTTACCTCTCTTGGTTTCCCTAAACACCACCACCATCGGATTTTGAAATACCAACCTCCTGTTACTTAGATTTATTTCAATCACCTGTGAACTATCTTTCTTATAAAAGTAAAGAAGTGAACAGGACAGGTAGAAAGTGTGATCACCTAACTCTCAATCTCTGTCACAGCCAGAAGTGGATATAAAGAAATTATACCTGTTAATATGTTTCTTGTTAATATGTTTCTTTAAAGAAATGTCATTATAACTGGGAAAAAATAAACAAAAATGCAAAAGTGATGATGAAATAATGACTATATGTCTATTCAATAATTATTGATTCAAGATCTCAGTATGTTCCAATTTGATTGGTGTTCAACAAACATTTGATGAGGTCCTGTATATTGTATATAATGTATATTGGGGACAAGCATGGACAGGAAGGGATTGAGAGGAAAGAGATGGAGTGGTGGTGTAGGGATGACCATTAATGAAGGCAGTGTGCCATACTCACACATTATCTCTGGTTATGTCCTCTCCTTTTGGGAAAACAGATTCTGGTGACGTGATTCTACAAGTGGGAGAGAATCCTCAACATTTCCCCAAGCCCCATGAACACACACTGCTGCAATCTATAAGCTCACAACCTAGATCATGGCATCATTTTAAACAAGGGCAAGAAACGTCTTCCTTATTACATTTTACTCATGATGCGATGCTCCTCGCTGTTGAACAAAGTGTAGAAGCAGTGCTTGAAGTAACCAGAGCAGACAATGCAGCCTGGTTGGAAGGCTCAAACCTCCATCACCAGGGCTCTTGGTAGCACCACCACTGAACTAATTAGTCCAAGCATGAAGGGTATTGGTATTGGTTTACAATTGTCATTTGTACAGCTTGTCTTGCACACTATTCTTACAGATCACAGTGTATTGAGCTGGAATAAGGTAAAATAATAACAATGCAGAATAAAGTGTAAAAGCTACCAAAGAAAGACAGCAAAAGGATAAAGTGCAAGATAATAACAAGGTAGGTGGTGAGACCAAGAGTACATCTAATTGTAAAAGAAGTCCGTGCAAGAGTCTGGGACTAAAGCTGCCCTTGAGTCTGGTGGTAGGTACTTTCAGGCTTTTGTATCTTTTGCCCAGTGAGAGACAGGAGAAGACACCAGCCAGGGTCTGCAGCAGGAATTCACCAGATAAACATGCCAAGCCTCATCCCCCACACCCAGCTCTACTATTACAGAGGTCCATGGCACAATTAGTAGGGATGACCACTGCATGTTTTTGTGGAGACTGCCCTGTCTTCTTGCCAGTGACCATCTCTAATACATTGTGTGCACTGCAGTCATGGGGAACATAAACAGATCCGACAGCTGAAAACTGGGCATCCCTGAGGTCCTCTGGATCATTAGATGCAGCATAAATGCACACTGCTTCAGTAAGTAAGCTCACAGCCTAGATCATCCCTCACTCTACCATTGCTATCAACCCTAATTCAGTTGAACATGCAGAGGTGCTTGCTGGGAGCAACACTAGATGTATCCAAGCCTGATGTGCCAAGATTAGACTTCACAGTAAGTTTGCTAACACAAGCAACAGACAGTGCTAAATGATACCATAATGAATGGATCAGATAGAAACCTGCTGGATCTAGTCTTGTAGCTGATGGGTAAATGAACAGTTAGCAAAAGGAGAAAGCTCCAATAACATCACCAGCTTTGTGATACTGGGCCTAGCAGGTGAGTGTAAAAGATAAGTCAGAATGATTCACAGCCTAAAATGCTGAGGGGGTTATTCATCGCAGATGTCTCTGGAGATCCCACCATCGCAGTTATATACTGCAGAGTATACTCGACGGATCAATCTCCTCTATCGTATGGTCTTACGATAAACAAAAAGGCTATTTTCATTGGCTGGGGAGTTTGGCTCTATTGGCGCAGTACAAAATTGGAATCTGGAAGAGGATTGCAAGTTATGTAGGGTGAATTCTTAGTGTTAGTATAGAATCTGAGGAAAGGGAAAATGCCGGATATAAGTTTCTATCACAATCTGCAATAATCTAGAAATTGTTCCTTTGCAGAATCGAGGATCATGCTGATGATGCTTGTAACAGTCAGATAGGGAATACTGCAATGTTCTCAAAACATCATTGTCAGAATTTCTCATGTAATCCCACTCAAGTGACATTATTGGCCTCATTAAAGTCTTGTCTTAATGTATGTCTACATTGAGCTCCTGAAGGGACATATACCTAGACAAGCGAAACTCTTCTCATTACAGGGGAGTATTGCTGCTGAGTGAGTAAGAGAGGGTACCAAGAATACAGAGGATCCTGAAGGAGCTGGTTAAGGACAGTATCTGCAGGAGGCATGATGTTTGTGTAAGGGGCCATGGAGCAAAAGTGAGAAGTAAGCAGAGGGAATGTAACTGATGGGATTAGTCTAGCGAGAGCTGGGAAGGAACTGAAAGCCTCCTCCTGTCTTGTAAAAGTATATATTGTATATAGCAGAGGCTGCTGGTAAAGTTTGTAGTGTTCTATGTATGTTTTATAGCTTCCTACCTGCCTGCGTGTGGCATTTTCACTTTACATAGCAACTGTCAGACACTCTCTTTAGTACCTCGTGTTACATGCACTTTTTAAGCTCCCCTTTTCCTTTGTTAGGTTCTGCGGTTTCAACAAGAAGAATTCCTCCAAGGCAGAAAGGAAATCATCCTTGGGAATTTTATTGTGCAGAAGGGAATATCCAATCCCAGACTCCGGAATGAGATCTACTGCCAGGTGGCGAACCAGACCTGGAAGAACCGTGACATGGAGGAATGGCAGAGAGCCTGCCTCCTGATGACCACCTGCCTGAGCTGTCTGCAGCCTTCGCCCGAGCTTGAGAAGCCTCTGCTCAAGTGAGCAAGTCCTGCGTGAGAGAGAGTGTGTTACATGGAGAGTGCAGGGTGGGGGACAGTACAGAGGCAGAGAAACAAGAAGTGATCTTTGAGCTTCAGTGATTCAATGAATGTTTGACCAGCGCCTTGCCCTCTGTCATCGGGTTTCTGTACCATCCATAATCTCATGAACACTTCCTTACCATTTCTCTTTTGCACTGCTTATTTATTTTTCAGTTGTAATTTTGACATCTTGCATTGTACTGCTGCCAGAAAACAACACATTTCCTGACCATGTCAGTGATAAACCTGATTCTGATTCAGATTCAGTTGTCTCTGACCAGCACAGTCCTGACCACAGCCAGGTTTAAAGGACCTTTGTACAAGCTGTTCTTTTGTCTATCCCAGTGACCATACTCCAACACAGGACCTTTAAAGCCTCCTCTTTGACTAATACTAATGTCACCCTCTTTGGTATCTTCTCTTATCTGATTGAGCTCCTGTACAGTTTCTTTCAAATGTTACTGCAGGACATGTCAGCCCACCTTTTCTGAACCATTGTTTGTGTTCCACACTTGCTTCACTCCTGCTCACCTCCCTCCACCTTGCTCTGTCAATGTTTTCCATTATCCCTTCTCCATGACCTGTGCAGCTTCCTCTGACACTTGGCCCAGTGGAAGATGTAAGAACACTATTGGCTGTGGGATTAAACCACAGAAAGTGCAAAGATCCAGAAGCAGTATACTTCATATGCTGTAGGGTCTGAATGTATTCAAGGCTGAGTGAGTTTGGACTACAGGGAAATCAAATGTCATTGGCACCAGGGTGGGGGATGAAGTTGAGACCAGTGTTCAGACCAGCTATGATCATGATTGAATGGTGGAGTAAACTGCACATAAACTCCACAAACTCCACATCTTGTTCCTGTTTGGGAAACATCGTCAGATTCCCACTTCTTTAGAATGGTCTACGTGTGTGAACACTTCCAGCTTCAAAATGCTTGATGGTCTAGAACAGATTCTATACAAGATAACCTCTATCCTTACGGCGACTGATTAGAATAGTGCAGAGGAGCTTTATTCTGATCTAGCCCATGCTGAGGGTGCCCTAGAAATATTTGATGGGTGGTGGTGTCAAGGGGACTTTATTGCACAACTGACTGATGTTGGACCTGCTCTATGACTGGTGAGACAGAAGTAAGTTAGGCCATTCAGCTGCACAAAATCCTGGTCCTTGCAGTTACATCATGGCTAATCCACAACTTAACCCCGTCTGTCATGTGCAAATGAGAATCTCACTTTCTGATTCTATAGGTAAGTGAAATATTAATCTTCATTTCCCCCCTATTAAACCACTCTCCATCGTTGCAACTTCCAGGCAGCCTCCTGACCCACCAATCTGCAGTCTCCTCATCACCGTAATGGTCTCCAAACCTTCATTAAATGTTTGTCCGTTTTCCCCCTGACTGTATGGGTTTCCTTTGGGTGCTCTGGTTTCCTCCCACATTCCAAAGGGTCAGTGAGTTGTGGGCCTGCTACATTGGTGACACTTGCCCAGCGCAATCCTCGCTGATTTGATTTGACACCAAACAATGTGTTTCACTGTATGTTTTGATGTGCAAGTGACAAATAAAGCTAAGCTTTCTTTCTTTAAATGCTCTCCTGATCTCTGAACTCTTGCTATGTCCTGGCCTTAGTATCCCATCCTCGCCTGCTCCCAGTTGCTGATCTCCCACATCCCAAAATCCAGCTATGCTGCACTTTCTGTGACTGTTAGTGTGTTACCATGAACCACCTCAACACACTGTGTGATGATTTGCTCTATGTGAACAGTGTGCAAGACAAGCTTTTCACTGTTCCTCAGTACACATGGCAATAGTAAGCCAATACCAGTTCCACCTCCTACGATCACAACAAAAGCTGGTCTCAATCTCCCAGTCATCCCACAGCTTTCACCATCACCATCAAATGCAAGGCTTATGTCACCCTCAGCTTACTCCAAACACAGGCCTGATGAGAAGGAGCAGATTGGACAAAAATGTTCAATGCTCAGTCTGCAATCAAGCTCAGGACTGAAGTTAGACCAACCCAAACACTACCCACCACACCTGGTTGTTCTGTCACATCTTTCTCATTGGTGATTGTGTTAAATTATTTAACCTCCTTTACTATTTGAACATCTCCCCTTCTCTGAGATCTTCTCTATTCAAGGGTTAACAACCCAAACCCCTGCTATACTTCCACATTATTTAACCCTCTATGCCCTGATGTGATTTATTGAATCCTTGCTGCAGCCCTTTGACACCAGCGTATACTTCTGGTGATGGGTGCCTACAGTGAGTAACTGTGCACTGCAAGGCTTTGTAACTAAAATTCTTTACAGTTGTAATATATATCTTCTCACTTTTTCTTACACAGAAACCAACATTTTCAGTAGTCATTTAAATTTCTTTTTTAGTCCTGTCCTCTAATACTTTCTGAATTTTGCCCTCTAACTTGTTATTTAGATCCATTTAGAAAGCACTCCAGTAGTTAATCTTCCTTATATTGTAGGTAGATGACCTCATACCTACTAACGCTGAATTACTTTCATTCACAATCTATCGGTGTATTTTGCAACTCCAGCACGGTCCATGCTCTGCACCGGCAGATTTACTTGGTACCTAATCCATATTGTACCATAGCTGGGAGAGTGTGAATAGACAAACAAAAAGATCTATGCTGTGTCTAATCCATGTTGTATCCACCTGCTGGTGTTGATATTGTTCATTTTTGTCTGTAATAGAAATAATTTCACCTTATTGAAGTAATATCGTTCAGTGAAAGTCTCCTGACTGTGTCTAGGTTTGCAGTAACACAGAATGACCATGTGCCATTGTTCTCACACAGGTATGTGTCCGATCACATCATGGAAGAGTACAGGGCTGTGTGTCAACAGAAAGCCCTTAGTGCCATGCAGTGCGTTCAAAACAGGGCCTTCCCACCCACCCAGCTAGAATGGACAGCCAATCACAGGCGAGGACAGATGGTGCTGGATGTCCACATCTCTCATGGTATTTACATGAATACAATAATATCATTGACTCAGCTATACAGCTTGAAATGCATAATTTTATAAATTAATTGTTAAAAAATCCTCTTTAAGATAGAAATCCTTTATTGTTCCTAATTCCCTTTCAGTTCAGTCCCTGAAACTGCAATGCATTGGTGTGTTTGGATAAGGTGTTAAAAGAAGGTTGTGCATCGGTGTTCGATTGTTTACCATCTGATACATGTTAAAGGTCCCACTGATCGGGTACAACGATCCTCCAACCAGCTCCCCTTTTTAACACTTGAAACAGAAAGTAGATTCACTGATCACTGATCTCAGTACAGTGTATGATTAGAATTGCTGCTGAAATCACTTTCACAGAAATAGTGTCCAGAGCTTGTGGGCAGAAGTTTTGCATTTTTGTAGACTCTATAAACAATGCATTGAAACAGCAAACATCAAAATCTATAAGAAATGTGATTCCTCTGTAGATTCATATCTGCATAAGCTTGGACCAGTTATTATATTTTGATTAGGCTTTCCTGGTAACTTTTCTATTGCAAATATCCATGTCCAGATTTATAATGGTAAGCCCCCATATAAATCTATCCCAATGTAATCAGCTTATCTTATTAAACCCTTTCAAAATATGTATGACCTTCACCATCCTCTCAGTTAGGTGAATAAATAAGTCCTCAAATGTTAATAGTCTCGGCTATCGTTTGACATCTGTCAGTGACTCCCTGCCGAGCCTTCGCCATGACATTAACATGGTGAACAAGCTAAAGAAGAACTTGGTATTTAATTCTGTCTGTGTGTTGCTCAAGGTTTCCAACATCTGCAGAATCTTTTGTGTTAATGATTATCATTCTCTTGAATGATAATTTAATTTAATATAATATAATTTAATGAACATTAGTAAAACCTATGATCCCAAAAGTATTGATATCTTTATTGGCTTGTTCTTCCTTTGGATTGGCTGAAAAGCGATTTGAAATATGAAAGTGTTGTGCAGATGTACCCTCTTGCACAATACTGACTGCACATGTCGAACATCCTGCAGCCTACCAGAGAAACAGGTTCCCCATTGAACACGCCCCTATCGGTCCCAGTTTCACTCTTGTCCCTGGCTACTTGGAAATAGGGGTTCAGCTGGAGATCTTTTACAGTTTAACTTCATTTTCTCTCACCAGATGAAAAATTTGCAACAGAAGTGGAGTCCTGGACAACAGGAGAAGAACTTGGAAACTGGATTTTAAGATTCCGGTATGTGAAAATGTGGACAAGACATCCAGTGTACAGATGTGCCTAAGAAAGAGAGAGTAGGCCATTCACACGGTGGAGTTATGCCCAGTGGAGACACTCTGCATAGATACACCCACTGCAATCAGACATATACTCAGATCACATACAAGTATTCCCGTCACAACCATGATACATTCAGCAATGATGCACAGTGTGCAGTATTAAAAATACCCAATGCAGGCACAGCTTTACTCAACATGAGAAACACAAACACAGGTGAAACACAGTGACATACGCAATGTAGTTTCAAAATCAAAACCATCATCATTTATAGTTCAATTTGTAACCTGTCTCTCTGTAGTCTTGCATTGCACAGTGTGCTAATGTGGTGACCTTATCTCTGTCGGATTGGCCATGCAGTGTGAGTGTGTGCTCAGCACTGTGTTGTTCACAAACCTGTGATGGTGCTGTGTGGGCTCCTGGTAAGTACATCAGAAGTGAAGTTCACCTTTTCTACATGTTAGTGTGGCTGGCAGTGAATCACGGTTATCTTAATTTGAGAGGCAATTGTCACGTACAGAACTTCTCTATGACATGGTTTTGGGGGGAGGGTCAGGGGAGGATTCCACTAGGAATGGATGTGAATAGGTATGAAATTATGTTCTGTATTTGCCTGAAAGAGTGCATATCCAACAAGTCTGAAGAAAGCAAAACCATGTGGGGCAAACAGTCCACTTGATTGGCACCTCACACTCTACCATAGATATTCTCCCCACCTACCTTCTGCATTCCATTGTCGTAATGTCTACAGAAGCGCAGCAACTTCTCAAGGTTTTTACAGTGGCACTGTTCAAAACTGTGACCTCTATCACCAAGAATGACTGTGCCAGAAAGGACCTGGGATGGTCAAAACTTCATGGTTGTCTCCAACTCACACAATGTCCTGACATCAAAATATATCACATCTTATTTCATTGCATTAATCTCCCTTCCCTGACTACACCGTGGGAACACGGTCAGTTCAGGAATGGCACCAGGGCAGGATGGTGGCTCACCCCTCCCTTCTCAAGGACATTATCGTGTCCCATGTGCGGATTTTAAAAATTCCTTACAGATCCTCCATTGCTTAGTTTAAGTGCTTCAACTTTATCATTCCTTAACTTCCCAAACTCTAGTAAACACTAGCTGAATTAATGCAACCTGCTGTTATAATTTGACCTCCAAGTTATCTTGACAAATTTGTACTTCACTTCCTCCAACTTCTGTGTGGAGAGCATTCTGACAGGCTGCATCACTGTCTGGTATGGGGGAGAAGGACTACCGCACTTGACCAAAAGAAGCTTCCTTTTTTTTTCTTTCTATATTATCATGTACTGCTACTGAAAAGTTAACAAATTTCATGACACATGCTGGAGATAATAAACCTGATTCTGATTCTGAATAATTCTACCTGAGCATAGCCATCAGAAGTGAATAGGCCAAAGGGCGTACAGTATGTCTGTGCTGCATAACTCTCTATGATGCCATGATACTCTCAGTTCAAAGTATCAAAGTACATATCTGTCACCTCGAGATTCATTTTCTTACAGGCATTTACAGGAAGATAAGGCAATACTGACAAACGTCCACGTGCAAAAGAGGACACATCATGCCAATAATAAATTTTAAAAATACTGAGAACCTGAGTTGTAGAGTCCTTGGAAGTGAGTTCATAGTTGTGGAGTCAGTTCAGCATTGAGATGAGTGAAGCTGGTTCAGGAGTCTGATGCTTGTGAAGTAATAACTGTTCCTGAACCTGGTGGTGTGGGACTTCCTGCCTGATGTTTGTAGCAAGAAGAGAGCCTGGCCTGCGTGATGGGAGTCCTTGATGATGGCTGCTGCTTTCTTGTGGTAGTGCTCCTTATTAATGTGGAGGGGAGGGCTTTGCCTTTGGTGGACTGGGCTGTGTCCACTACTTTTGTAGGTTTTCCATTCCTGGGCATTGGTGTGTGTACCGTATAGCCTACAGTATAATAAGGGACTACTTTATGTTTTAGTAACACGTCATTGTATGCGCTAATAGGTGCGTATTGAGCATGCGCTATTAGGCGTGTATTGATCTGTACGTGTATGCCGAGTTCAGTTTCTGCCAGTAAAGGTTTTTATTACTAGTATTGTTGTGTAAATAGACTACATACACAACAAATTGACCATGAGACTTATGAACCTACATCTTATTGGAACACTGTGATTTAGTTGATAACGACACTCGGAGGAGAAGAGAGAGAGTCTAGACACATCTAGATGGAGTGCGCTCGTTGCTCTAGCAAAAAGGATATGCGAGTCAAAAAGAAAACAAAGGGAGAATGAGTCTAAATTAGCATAACAAAGATTGGAACCATTACAGCATTTGATAGTGGCATTGAAGCCTTAGGCTACGTCCACACCAGACCGGATAAATCCGTAACCAAAGCTTTTTCTCTTTGTTTTTACCCTCCGTCCACACTAAAACGGCGTTTTCATCCCCCGAAAATGGAGATTTTCAGAAACGCTCTCCAGAGTGTGTAATTTTGAAAACGCCGCTTGGGCAGAACAGTGTGGACGGGGTAACCAGAGAAAACTAAAAACACTGTCATGGCGTGCTGGAACAGATGGTGACGGCAGCGCGCCATTTCATTGTTTTCTTGAATGCAACCTAACAATTTCAGAACAGATGGCAACGAGACTGAAGCCAGAAGAGTTAGAAATGTACTCACCAAATACTTTGACCCATAACTTACTGAATAAATAAGTATACTCGCTTTGCCCTGTTTTCTGTCCTTGCTCGTATGAAGGTGGTTCACCTATTTATGCAAGTACTTCTCTGACAATAGATGTGTAACAGCCTAATGTAACATTGTACGGAAATACAAGGTAACACTGATGCAGACATGTTTTATACATTTAACAAGGTGCTTTATTAATGCAACAGAGTTAGTCAGTTTTTCTTTTTTTTGTAATTTATTATTTTTATTGAAGTTCATCATCAAACAAACATTTCCATAAGATGTATTTCAGACATTGTACATATATGTCATATAATCATATATATCACAAATCTCCACAAAGTATTTATCTGAGGTATACACTTATAGAAAAGAGTGGAAAGAAAAAACAAGCAAAAGGAAAAAACTATGTACAAGTAGGGAGTGATCTTTTGTTTTACAACATATTCATTGATTTGTGAGAATAAAATCAGGCCTATGAGGCATTATGTAGTTAAATCATTTTTCCCAGTATGAATCAAATTGTTCCAACTTATGATTAACAGATGCTGTTATCTTCTCCATTTTGTAAACGCCCATTGTAATTTCCATCCATGCATTTAAAGTTGGGCTTTCCAGTGATAACCATTTCCTAGTAAGAGTCTTTTTACCAGCCACCAGCAATACATTCATTAAATATTTATCTCTTTTCAACCATTCTTGAGGTATATACCCAAAATATATGGTCTTACTCTCTAAAGGTATTTAACATTTAAAGATGTCTTGTAGGGCATTGTGTATCCCCCTCCAATAGTCTTTGATAACAGGTCATTCCCAAAAAATATGATTAATGATTTGCATTTTGTTTTCTACAATTTCTCCAGCAAACAGGGAGGTTACTATCATAATGGGATTTCTGAGAGGGTGTAATAAAATATCTTATCAAGTTTTTCCATCCAAACTCCCTCCATTTCTGTGAACTGGTACACTTCCATTGATATCTCCATATTATTGTCCATTCTTCCTCAGATATAATTATCCCTCCTTCCTTCTCCCATTTTGTTTTAATGTATGAAGTCCAATGTGTTTTAAGATTTGACAACCCCTTATACATACTTGAAATGATTCTACTGCCGTTATCTGAATTATATCCTTTTCTAAATAGTTCTATCAAGCATGTACTTGTCTTGGTTACATTTTTAAGCGTCTTATTAAAATATTGTTGCATCTGTAAATACCGATAAAAATCTTGTTTTTCTAATAAGTGTTTCTCTTTAAGCATTTCAAAACTGAACAGTGTTCCTTCTTTCATTATGTTGCAAAGAACTGTTATTCCTTTAGCTGTCCAGTCCTTAAATCTAGCATCCAGTTTATTTGGTGTAAAATCCGAGTCATATGCACACTATTTAAGAATTGCAATATCTCCCTCTAGATTATATTCTTTTATAGTGGTTTTCCATATTTTAAGAGTCAATTTCACCCATGGGTTATCAATAGTATTTACGTACCTTTGCAGGTTGTTATCAGCCAAAATTGCTTGTATGGGGATGGAAAGTACCCGCTCCTCAATGTTTTTCCATTGAGCGTCATATGATGGGTTGCACCAGCATATCACAGCTCTCAACTGTGCTGCAAAATAATAATCTCTAAGAGAAGGTAGGCCCCATCCCCCTTTTTCCTTTGCCAATTGCAAAGTTTTGAGACGAACTCTAGGCCTTTTACCCTGCCAAATATACCTTGATAGCATCTTGTTCCATTCATTGAATTGATTTTGATTAATCTCTATTGGTAGGGTCTGAAAGAGATATAACAGTCTGGGCAGTATATTCATTTTAATAGACTCAATCCTTGAACTGAGACTGAAAAAAGGAATCAGGTTCCATCTTGCCATATCTTCCTTAATATTTTTATATAAAGGCTGATAATTACATTCTGATAATTTTGCCTAATCTTTTGGCATAATGATGCCCAAATATTTGAAAGACTCTGTTTGCCATGCCCAGGGATATCTACTTTCAATTTCTCTTGGTGGGCTATAGTAATATGAAAGTAATTGGGTTTTTATCTATGTAATTGGGTTTTTCATCTTGTATCCTGATAATTGACCATATTGTTCAAATGATTGCATCAATTTAGGTAAAGAGTATGTTGGTTGCCCTGGATAGATCAAAATGTCATCCGCATAACAAGCCAATTTATGCTCTGTCCCTTTAATAGTAATTCCCCTGATATCTTCATTTTGTCTGATGTATTGAGCTAATGGTTCCAGATATAATGTGAAGAGTAGTGGTGACCATGCACAACCCTGTCTCGTGCCCCTTTCTAGGGTAAGACTATTTGATAAATATCCATTGATTTTAATCCTAGCAGTAGGGTTGTCAAATAGTGTCTGTATAGTTTTAATAATTGTTTCTTGGAAACCAAATCTATGTAAAACTCTGTAAAGAAAATTCCAATTAACTGAATCAAATGCCTTTTCAGCGTCCACGCTTATCACTATTGCTTTGATTTAATTTTTTTGTATATGATCCATAATGTGAAGTGTCCTTCATATATTGTCTTGTGTTTGGCGTTGTCATATAAAACCTGTCTAATCGTTACGTATCAATATGGGTAGAAACTCCTCTAATCGTTTGGCCATGATGGAGGTAAATAATCTATAATCTACATTAAGAATGGTTATTGGTCTAAATGACCTGCATTCCATTTTATCCTTGCCTTCTATCGGTATAGCTGAGATTATCACTTCCTTCCAACTGGGTGGCATTTGTGCCTTTTTTAGAGCCCAGTTCAGTGTGGGGAGTAAAGCAGGAATTAACTCATTTTTAAATTCTTTATACCTCTCTGCCGTATACCCATCTGATCCTGGTGACTTGCTTAATTTAAGCCTACTAATTGCAGCTTTTAATTCAACTTCAGTTATGTCAGCAGTCATCGTTCTATTTTGTTCTTCGCTTAAAGTGGGTAACTCTAGAGAATTCAGGAAGGTGTCAATTTGGGTTATGCTTTCCCCTGGAACTTTGGAATATAGAGTTTTGTAAAACACTTCAAAAGCTTCTTGAATTTCACTTAGTTTATTTTTTATCATTTTTGTTCTTGGGTCCCTAATTCTATGAATTGTATTTTTTGTATTTTTTTTTTCAGTTTCCACGCCAGTATTTTCATAGATTTTGATCCACTTTCATACTGTCTCTGTTTCAGAATCATTAAATTTTTCTTGATTACTTGCATAGACAAACTACTAATTTCATTCCTAATTTTTTTTTTATTTCCTCCAATGTATCCTGTGCCAAATTGAATTTGTGTTTTTTCTCTAGTTGAGTTAGTCAGTTTTCCAATGTTCATTGTCTGCCGGGTCATACTGTCCATGAACTCCCTGTCGGTTGCCTCCATATGCTCCAGTATTTGGTATTTTTTAGTTTTAAGTCCTCCTGTGTGAGAGCCTACAGCTGTCCGTTGTTTAAGTTTTTCTAGTCTGTAACTGGACAAATGCGCATGGTCTTTCACAGCAAGATTCGACACCAAACACGTCGCTTGTTTTCGGTAGATGTGTCCTGCACATGCGCAGTAGGAGGAGATTCGCCAAAATATCCATTTTAATGTAGACAGAAGTATTTTCAAAACACTTAGTGTGGATGCCTACTGCTTTTAGGTGAAACCGGCATTTTCAAAATTATCCTGTCTAGTGTAGATGTAGCCTTACATTGAAAGAGTGGAGTTATATTGTGAGGTTAACAGTGTTAAAGATGAAAAGAAAGCCAGTGTTTTACTTAATATTATGGGAGCAAAAACATATGGGCTGCTACAGAGCTTGTTAACCCCTGAAAAGCCAGCTGACAAAATGTTCAAGCAAATAGTAGACACTTTCCAACAGCATTTAAACCCCAAACCACTGGTCATTGCTGAAAGATTTAAATTTCACAAACGGAATCAGAGTAAAAATAAAAGCATTTCTGAATATTATGCTGAATTGCGCAAATTATCAGAACATTGTCAATTTGGAGCTGGTCTATCGGACACATTAAGGGACAGGTTAGTGTGTGACATGCCCTGTGAAACCACTCAGAAGAAGCTTCTGTGTGAAAGAGACCTTACATTAGAGAAGGCTCTGAACATTTCAATATCAATGGAAACAGCAGCACATGGTGCTTCAGAGATACCAGAAAAATCTCTGGAATATGCTACAAATAAAATGTCACTGAACAGAAATGAAGGAAAGAAATGTTACCATTGTGGGAACAGGTCACATGATCTGGATGACTGTTGGTTTAAAGACAAAGAAGGCAGAAACTGTGGCAAACAGGGCCACATTGGCAGAGTATGCAAATCTAGTAAACAGCAGAAAAAGGACAAAATACAGAGAAACAAGAAACCCCAGAAAGGAAAACACAACAATGTACACAAAATGAAAGAAAGCAGTTCTGATGAAAACAACTCAGACAAAAGTGAATTGTCTTGTCTGCAACTTCACAGCGTGAAAGAGACAGATGATCGAAGAGTAATATGGATCACTCCACAAGTGGCAGGCGTGAGACTGAAAATGGAACTGGACACAGGCTCAGCTTTAACAGTGATCTCTGTACACAACTACAAACGATTGTTTTCTCACATAACTCTGAAACGAACTAAACTACTGCTAAAGACTTCACAGGGCAGAAGGTGCATCCCAAAGGCAAAATTAAAGTGACAGTGACCTACAGAGATAAAACACAGCAGCTGAACCTCTACGTACTGAAAAATGGAGGACCACCATTGCTGGGATGTGAATGGCTCAGGAAAATCCAGTTGGAGGGGCACACCATCAAGGCACGAGATGTGTCAGCAAAGGAGGGCAGCAAGGCCACATCTGAGAGACTGTCACAAATACCTGCTGACTCTGAGGAAGTGTTCATGAAAGGAACAGGTGGGCATGAAGGCAAGGATTGAGATTGAGGAAAATGCATGTAAAGTTTCACAAAGCCAGACCAGTGCCATATGCAATCTGTCCTACAGCAGAGGCAGAGCTGGAAAATCTGGAGCAGACCGGGATCCTGTCAGAGGTGGATTGGAATGAACGGGCCACGCCTATTGTTCCAGTGATGAAGGAAACCTCCAGCACAAAACCAGGAAAACCAAGAAAGGTGCACATATGTGGAGACTTTAAAGTGACTGTTAACCCAGTTCTCCGCACAGTACAGTATCCTCTACCTCGTATTGAGGACATCTTTGCTTCCCTGTCAGGAGGGAAACATTTCACAAAAATTGATTTGACCCAGGCTTGTCTCCAAATGGAAATCGATGATGCATCCAATACTGATAACAAATACACACAAAGGACTTTACCTATACAACAGGTTGGTGTTTGGGATAGCATCACCTGCAATCTGGCAAAGGGCAATGGACCAGGTCCTGCAGGGGATCCCAGGGGCTCAGTGTTACCTGGATGACATCATTGTCACCGGCAAAGATGATGACGAACATCTTTCTAAACTTGAACAAGTGTTCACCAGGTTACGAGAATATGGGCTCAGACCTAATCGACAGAGTTTTTCAAAAAGGAAATCTCATACTGTGTGCATGTGATCAGCAAGGATGGCTCACACATGTCTCAAGACAAGATAGAAGTGGTGCTATAGGCACCACCACCTGAAAATGTGTCTCAGCTGAGAGCATATCTTGGACTAGTGAACTATTACCACAAGTTCTTGCCTAACCTATCCACAGTCCTACACCCACTAAATGCACTATTACAGACAGGGACACAATGGAAGTGGACTGAGAGCTGTGAGAAAGCGTTTCAAGAAACTAAAAGACTCATAACTTCAGAAGGGGTGCTCGCGCACTTTGACCCCTCCTTACCCATCTGACTAGCCTGTGATGCCTCGCCCCATGGGATAGGAGCTGCGTTTCCAGATGGCCCAGAAAGACCAGTGGCCTTTGCCTCTTCAACTGTACGCAACTACGCACAGATTGACAGAGAGGCCTTAAGCCTTGTGTGGGGAGTCAAGAAATTCAGTCACTACCTGTACGGCCAAAAGTTTACCCTGTTGACTGACCATCAGTCTCTTGTGTCAATCTTCAACCCAAGGAAAGGCATTCCAGTGATGACACCACAAAGGCTGCAGCGATGGTCTCTGTTCTTAGGTCACAGTTATGACATTGAACACAAGAGGATCAAGCAACATGGCAACGCAGATGGGTTGTCACGTTTACCACCGCCGACTTCCGAGATAACTACACAAATAGATTCAGTAGAGGTCTTTCACACAACAATAGTTGACCAATTACCAGTGACAAACAGCCTCATTGAAAGGGAAACACACAATGACCCTATGTTGTCAAAAGTGTATGACATCACAGTAAAGGGATGGCCAGCGCGGGGTAACACACTGTTTCCAGCTTCTCAGCAAGGAAGGAGCAGTTGTCAGTATGTCAGGGAACACTAATATATGGTTCACAAGTTGTGATTCCTCCCAAGCTGTGCACCAGAGTGCTGGAGGAACTGCACAAGGGGCACCTGGATACCGTGAAGATGAAAAGTCTTGCCCATGCCTATGTGTGGTGGCAAGGAATCAATAAACAGATTGAGGACTTGACTAAGAACTGCTCTGGATGTCAAAAGATCCAGAACACAACACCACAAGCCCCTCTCCATCCATCGGAGTGGCCTTCATCACCATGGTAATGAGTGCACATTGACTTTGCTGGAGCACTCATGGACTCTATCTTTTTAATCACTGTTGATGCACATTTCAGATGGCCAGAGGTCATCAAAATGAAGACAACCACATCGGAAAAGACCATTACAATTCTGAGGACTAGTTTGCCAGGAATGGCATACTAGAACAAATCTGCACAGACAACAGATGACAATTTGTCTCTGAAGAATTCTGAAGTTTTGTGAAGAACAATGGAATCTGCCGCTTCCCATCCGTCCACAAGTGGCTTGGCAGAAAGATTTGTGCAGACATTCGAGAAAGCCATCAAGGCAAGGGACAGCGAAAATCGACCAGTGCAACACAAGATAGACAACTTCCTCCTTGCCTATCATAACGTAGTACATGCAACCACTAACCAGACTCCAGCGATGATGTTTCTGAACAGGAATCTGAGGTCCCGCATGGATCTTCTGAAACTAGATGTACGGCGTGATGTGGAGAACAAACAGTTCAAACACTTGAATGCTAAGTCAACACAGAGCGTCCGTGTGGGATAGTCAATCCTTGCACATGATTACCAGACTGAAAAGTGGCAGCCGGGTACAAATTCTGCCATAGACGGGCCACTGATGTATAGAGTACAGGTGGGAGAGACTGTGTGGAGATGTCATGTGGACCAAATCCTGGATGCTCAAGTGAAAAACACAACAACACCTTGCCCGGACTCCCCTGACATAGAAGCAAACACTCCTGATATGACCTCATCAGCCTCATCTACAGATAAGCCTGTCATCAGTGCTCAGGACACACCTGCGGCACCTGTGGAGACTCATTCCCCAAATCAAACGCTTCAGGACAGACGTTATCCGGAGAGGTAGAGAAGACCACCCCAGAGACTTGAGTTATAAATGGGTCTTAGACCAAAAGTTTAAAAAAAAGGCTTGTTATAATTTGATATTATTAAGTTACTAAGTAAACAAATGGTAGGCACTTGTATGTTAAGGGTAAACATATTAGTTTAGCATAGTGTCCTAGTAAAATAAACAGTTGATACACTATTAAAATAAAAGGGGAAGAGTGTACCGTATAGCCTACAGTATAATAAGGGACTACTTTATGTTTTAGTAACATGTCATTGCATGCGCTATTAGGCACTTATTGAGCACATGCTATTAGATGCGTATTGTTTGTACGTGTGGGCCGAGTTCGGTTTCTGCCAGTAAAGAACCATGATACTTAGCTCCCATCTCCATCGTTTTTATTAATAGCATTGTTGTGTAACCAGGCCACATACACAACATTGTGGTTGATGATTAGGTTTGGGAATGGTAGCAAAACCACCTGCTCTCTATATTTCAGCCTCTTGAGAAATAATGCTTATGTGTTAAGCTATACCTGGGCGTTTATCCTTTGTGTCCCTAGGGGTCAGCAGGATGAGCAAAGAGGATGGACGGTGTCTATGCACATTGGAGAGGAATGGAGAGATATGCTTGGCTGTGATTTTGTCATGGATCTCATTGCTGAAATCGAAGCAAAGAACTTACTCACAACTCAGCCACCAACCCCTCTTTTCCATCCACAACAGAATGAGGATGCTTATGAACGCCATTCAAGTTCTGAGGAATGCTATTCGTAAGTAACTCAGTGCTATTGGTTTCTGTGTCACAGTTGTCTTTGGAGTCAATCCACTAACTGCACAACGTAATTGAGAAGCATAGGTGATGGGAATAAGCTGATTTGAGCAACTAGTTCTTTACAGATATGGGAAGGCAGATTTCTTGCATTAACAGTGTAACCATCCAAATCACACCTCATACCAACCAACCCCAGTCTGTGCAGTTGTGTCATGGGCCTACATAGTGAACAGGAATTTGCTCTTGAGGGCTTCTTGCACACACTCTGACTTCCCGTTGTATGCTTTGTCCATATTTCCTGTTAGGATTCCAGAATTATTGATGGTTCCAGCACAATTAGGATCAGTCTCCTGTTGTCCCAGTGAAAGGCCCACATAAATCAGCCTCACACCCCAACGTTACTCTGAGAAGGTCTGATTATTAAAGCCAGCCTACTCTGTGGAACCGCTACTTAGTCATATTCAACTATTTGGGGTGGCATTTTAGCACAGCGGTTGGCATAATACTATTCTAGCGGCAACAAGTTCAATTCTGCTGCTGTCTATAAGGAGTTGGTATGTTTGCCCCGTGACCATGTGGGTTTCCTCCAGCTGCTCTGGTTTCCTCCCACATTCCAAAGCCATACAGGTTAGTAGGTTAACTGGACACATAGGTGTAATTGGGTGGTGAGGGCTCATTGGGCTATATCTCTAAATAAATACAATTTAAAAGAATTATTTCTAATAGTTTCACTGTGCTTTGAAAGCTCCAACATACAATGATTCCACTGTCACAAAGCTCACTCCATATTGTAGCAAATTGTCTTTGTGAATATATTTCTCCTCATTGCTCTCATATTTTGGTTAATTATGTTAAACCTATACTCTCCACTTACTGGAACCACTCTCAGTTGTTCTTCCTTTGCTCTATCAATAACTTACATTATTTTCAATCCCTCTTTTACCTTTCCCTTGTTATGTACCCCGTAGCTGGGTCACTTACCAGCAAAGATAGAGAGGTCCGTTGAAGTCTGATGGTACTATTTTTAACAATATTTATTGATAAAAATACACAAAAATAATATCAATGCAAACATACAGATAATATACATCGTCAATATTAAATCTAAAAGCGCGGGTATAATAATAATCAATAAGAAATAGCTCTATCGTTGTTTAGGGGATAATGTATTGTCTGATGGAAATATAAAAGTCACTCAAGTTCATTCAGGCTGCAGCTTTTGGTTGGAGAGAGAGACGATGTTTTTAGAACTTGCCCGTTTTCCTTTTTATGATGTCGATCCTTCGAAATGTCATTGGTGGTGATCTCTTCTTTAGCTAAGCCGTCTTCCGTGGTAAGGCCTCAATCCCGGGCAACGGGAAAGGACACACGTGGGCCCTCCACCGGCTGTCGCTATTAAACGCTGTCACGGGATTTCTAGCGTTTCTCCTGGTGCGTCTAAAGGGGTTGTTCCCCAGACCTTCTTTTATCCTTACTCAGATGTCAGTCAGGTTGGGATGATGCCACCCCCCCCAACCAGCCCATGTTGCTCATTTCCTGAGGGCTTCAAATAAATAATACAGTGTTCAATACACAATTCCGTCTCCAAGAGACAATGGCCGTTTTCCGTGGCTTTGTATCGCTGAGGGGCTGGGACACATTCCAAACGTCTCTCTCTCATTTCCTGGGTCTCCTGACCCGAATTAATAGCGATCTTGCGATTCTCAAAAAGGAGGGGGCTACTTTGTACCCTTCGGCCCCTCAGAGTTGGGGCACAGTCGTAACACCCTAAACTAAGGAGAACACCTAACTTCTCCAACTAAATGCCTGGAGGAAATTATAGAAAATAAAAGGAGGCTGTTTGAGTCAGTACTGGTTGATAAAAAATCTACTCAGCCTGAAACATCCTTCCAGCAACTACTCCACAGCTCTGCAGCACTCACAGTCCTCTCTGGTGATATCTTGTTAACATCCTCTGAATGTTCTGTCCAAAGTCTTTGACCAGCTTCTTAAATGATAAGCCCCAGAAATGGAAGCAATGCTTAATTTGAAAAGAAGAGTGATCACAGAAGGTTTAGCATGATCTTCTTAATTTTGTATTGAGTGCTTATTTTTATAAAATTGATGGAAACAATTTTAAACACCTCAATAGTTAGCTCCCCAGGGTGGTGTATCAAAATCCTTGGGCATTGAACCTTCTCTAATGTAGGAATCAGACTTCCTGTGTATTGGGCTCTCCCCTGGGTGAGGCATCAGACTTTCCAAGGGTAACCACTGCTGGGTATTGTGCTACAGTGAGTATTTTTTGCTTGTGCTAACCATACTGAGTGTTGTGAACTGTGTTTTGGTAGATCATTCGAGTTCAATGAAGGACATATTCCTCCAGCGCCCAACATACAGGCTCCGCATCTGCCTCCGGAAATGTTATCCTACATCAGCTCTGAAGCTGATCCACATGTGTATGCTTGTAAGTAAACCAAAAATAAAGATGGGACAAATAGCTGGTTTTCACCCTCAGTCTAATGTGATGCCTTTAGCAGTCGGGATGGTCCCATCTGCTGTTATTGATGATTAATCAATGATTGGTGTTTGATCATCATCAGCATCATCCATTTTCCTCCCCTACGCTTCCCATTTTCCCTGCTGTTTCCAACATCTCTTCCTCTCTTCCTGATCGGAAGACTTTCCTTCTCTAAGAGTAAAAGGGTGACCCCTCCTTTTCCCCTGCGAAGACAATCTAGAAGGTATTTGCTTGTAAAGACTGCTGTTATATTGAGTAGAGAGGGTGTGTATTGGAGAGGATGCTGTGATCATAATGAAAGACTGTCAGTAGCATACTACTTAGATTATAAACAGCCCCTGCTCTTGAATTTTTGTATTTCAAGAATAAACTTAGTTAATATAAAAATAAATTAGAGATATATAAACAATGTTGTCCGCTCATAGTGTATTGAGTCAACATCTGTAGTGTCAGAATCTTCTGCTCTTGAACAACTTTGTGCCTTTCTGGCCTTCTCCTGAGAGGGAGGAAGATGATCAGCTCCAAACCAGTGAGGCTCTGGATTGCAGAAAATCACTTTATTCTCCTTGTCCTTTACTTTTTCTTAATCCATAAAAGAAGAATTATGGGACACAGAGTAGCCACTTCCTTTTGTTATGAAACCAGTAACTGGTTTCACTTACCAGCAAAGATAGATATGTCAGTTGAAGTCCAATGGTACTATTTTCAAAAGTTTTATTAATAAAGGGGCACAAAAATTAAGGTTAATACAAACATTCAGATAACATGCGTCAATACTCAATCTAAAACGCAGGTACATTAATAATCACTCAGAAATAAGCTCTTTCGTTGTCTAGGGTATAATACTGAGTCCAATTGGAAATATAAAGAGTCACTCTGAAGTCTGCAGGCTTTTCCCTTTTGGTTTCACGTGTTGGAGAGAGAGAGAGAGATTGTTAGGAAAAGAGAACACTTGCCGTTGTCTTTATGAATCAAATCCTCAGCCTCAGAGGATTTGGCTTCCCTGGTGTTAAATAAAAGCGGTTTTCCGTTGGTTCTAGCCACAAACTCCGCATTTGGAATTTAACGCACGTGGCTTCCTTCAAAATGGCTTCCCGTTCCCACGGGAAGCGGTATCGTGCTTCTCGGTGTCTCCTTGGTGCGTCTGAGGGTCGTCCTCTTTCAGACCCTTCTTTATACTGTCTCACGGGATCTCAGGTGTCAATCAGGTTGCAGGTGATGCAATCTCTCTCTCAACCAGCCCACTTTGCCCGAGGGCTTTACAATGTCCCTGCGAGTTGGCACGTCTGCAGTTCCCAGGTGTCTCCTGAGAACAATGCCACAGTCGCCAGCTTTTGTCCCAGTGGAATGCGGTATCCAGCACGTCGCTGTCTTTCCATTTCCTGTGTCCATTTGGCATGTCTCTCTCTCTCTCTTGCTCTCTCTCTCGGGTCATTGACCCCCCTTTCACTAGGGCTCTTGCAATTCTCACAAAGGAGGGGGCTGGTATCATAACACTTTTATACCATCTAAGGAGAGAGTACTGTATGTGCATCAGAGGGCAGCGGCTCTACACAATGTACACTGCACTGCTGCATTGTCCGGGATGGCCACTCCGCGCAGTTTCCTGTAGCCACTTCCTACTTCCAGCAGTGATCTGACTGGTCTCCTGAGCTCCTGCCACACAGAACCTCGCTCTTACTGTGTGTTTCCTGGATCTCCTGCTCCTTCACGTTTGCCTTCCCCACAGTAGCTGCTGTGCAGTGGGTACTGATGTTATCTGAATGCTGGGAGGAGTCTTTAAGGGAAGAGGCCCTTCTGTGAGCCCTGCACAGCAACAGGTTGGCAGCTACAATCAGCTGGTGTAAACTATCTTTGTACTGTTCTTGACTTGACTTTAGCGGGGATCCTGGCTTGAACATTAAAATAAATTTCAGTTTGAAACCTTATCCCAATTAATTAGCAGGAAGTTCCCACCTCAACAAGTCCCATCACACTCTGCAAGCTGTGCAGTCACCACCCCACTCGTGCTTCCTCACTGAATCTTTCCTGGGGCTGCCCTAGGGATGGGTGATGGAGGTGGCTATCCCGGTCTCACCATAGATGTATGCTCTCTAGTATTTGACACTTCCACCCTAGAAAAACGACTATGGCTGTCTTGTTGTTCAGTCGGGTCCAACTCTTCGTGACCTCATGAACCACAGGGTCCACAGGGTTTTCATGGTAAGATACAGAAGTAGATTGCCAGGGCTTTCCCACGCTGCTGCCCAGGTTGGGATCCGGCTGGGTTTGAACTCAGGACCATCCAGTGCTGATGCCACTACACCACCAGCCTTACCCATCTCATAAATTTATAACTTTCTATGAGGTCACCACCTCAGTGTCCAACACTCCATGGAAACAATCCAAGATTTTCAAACCTCTCTTTATTCTTGATCCTCTCCAATCAATGCAACATCATATGTGTAGGAATGGGTGAGAGGGGTTTTGGGTAAGTGAGTGTGTAATCCCACGGGTGGTTCCTTGGTTTAACGTGGTGTACCATGTGATCAGTTCTGTGAATTAGGGTAGGTTCGCTGGGAAGAGGGGTTGAACAGGTCCTTGTAGGGTTACATAGAACATCACAGCACAGTATAGGCCTTCAGCCCACGATGCTTTTAACCTATCAACCAATTGAGAATCAATCAGACCCCTCATTCCTCCATTTTTCCAGCATCCATGCAGCTATCTAAGTGTTTCTTACATGTGTCTAATGTATCTGCCTCTACCACCAGCCCTGGCAGGCGACCCTTGTACCCGCCATCCTCTGTGTAAAATATCCACTTCTGACACTCCCCTATACTTTCCTCCAAACACCTTAAAATTATTCTCCCTCATATTAGCCATTTCTGCCCTAAGGAAAAGTTTCTGGCTATCCACATATTATTTTGTAGTCTTCTATCAAGTCACTTTTCATCCTCCTTTGCTCCAAAGAAAAAGGCCCTGGTTCGCTGAACCTGTCTTCTCTCTGGTACTGAGAGTATCCTGGTAAATCTCCTCTGCTCCTTCTTTAGAGCTTCTACAGTGAGACAACCAGAATTGAACACAATATTCCAAGTGTGATCTAACCAGGGTTTTTATACAGCTGCAACATTACCTCACAGTTTTCGAACTCTATCCCGTGACTAATGAAGGCCAACACACCATCCGCCTCCTTAACAACACTATCAATTTGTGTAGCAAGTTTAAGTGATCTGTAGATATGGACCCCAAGATCCCTCTGTACCTCCACCCTGTCAAGAATCCTGCCATTGACCCTAAACTCTGCCTTCAAGATCATCCTTCCAAAATGAATCCCTTTCCTCTTTCCCGGGTTGAACTTCACTTGCCTTTTCTCTGCCCAGCTCTGCATTCTGTCAATGTCCTACTGCAAACTACAACAATGCTCTACACTATCGACAACTCCATCAACCTTCATGTTATCTGCAGACTAACTAACCCACCCTTCCACTTCCTCATCCAAATCATTTATAAAATCACAAAGAGCAGGGGTCCCAGAACAGATCCATGTGGAACACTGGTGGGCGCTGATCTCTAGGCAGAATACTCTACATCTACTATCACCCTCTGCCTTCTCTGGGTAAGTCAGTTTTGTATTTATACAGACAAGATTCCTTGGATCCCAAGCCTCTGAAAGAGCCTACCATGGGGAATGCTATCAAACACCTTACTAAACTTCTCACACACCTCATCCACTGCTCTACCTCATCAATGTGCTTTGTCACATCCTCAAAGAATTCAGTCTGACTCATGAGGCATGACCTGCCCCTCACAAAGCCATGATGACCATGCCTAATCAGACAATGCTTCTCCAAACACTCAAAAATACTGTCTCTAAGAATCCTCTCCAGTAAATTACCCACCACTGAAGTAATTTTTGGAGTTATCTTTACTCTTTCTTGATCCAAGGAATAACATTTGCTATCTCCGGTCATCTGGAGGCTATCAGGATGCAAAGATTATTGTCAAGGGCACAGCAATCCCTTTCCTCACTTTCCATAGTAACTGGAGTATGTCATGAACATGAGATTTTGCCGATACTGGAAATCCAGAGTAACTGGGTGGTGGAGGAATGCAGCGTCTATGGAGAGAAATAAAGAGCCAACATTTTGAGCTGCGTCTCTTCATCAGGACTCATCTGGCCCCAGTACCTTTCCATTCCTAAAGTTTTTCAAATATTCTAGCATGTTCTTCTTTCGTAACATCAACAAGTTCTGGCATATCGGCCTGTTTTACTCTGTCGTCACTGTCATTGAGGTCCCTCTCACTGGTGAATACTGAAGCAAAATACTCAATAAGGACCTCCCCTACCTTCTCTGATGCTTCTCCCTGATTGGTCCTACCCTCGCCTTGACCATTCTCCTGCTCTTCACATACAATATGTGTAGAGCACCTTGTGGTTTTCCTTAACCATACTCATCAAGTCTTTTTCATGCCTCTTCTTGCCCTTCTAAGTCCTTTCTTCTGCTCCTTCCTGGCTACCTTGTAACTCTCTAGAGCCCAGTCTGATCCTTGCTTCTTAAGCCTTAAGTAAGCATCTTCCTTTCTCTTGACTAGATGTTCCACATCTCTTGTCACACATGGTTCCTTCACCCTACCATCCTTTCTCTGCCTCATGGGACAAACCTATCCAGAACTTCATGCAAGTGCTCCCTAACAAGCTCCACATTTCTGTTGTGCTCTTCCCTGAGAATATCTGTTCCCAGTTTATGCTCCCCAGCTCCTGCCTTATAGCATTATAATTCTCCCTCCCCCTATTAAATTTCTTCCCATACCATCTGCTCCTATCCCTCTCCAAGGCTATAGTAAAGGTCAGAGAGTTGTGGTCACTGTCTCTGAAATGCTTTCCCACCAAGAGATCTGACACTTGACCTGGCTCATTACCGAGCACCAGATCTAATATGGCCTCTCCTCTAGTCAGCTTGTCTACATATGGAGTCGGGAATCAATCTAGGGCACACCTAATAAATTCCACCCCATCCAAACCTTTTGCAATAAGGAGGTGCCAATCAGTATTAGGGAGGTTGAACTGCCCCATGACAACAACCCTGTTATTTATGCACCATTCCAGAAATATGCCTCTTCATCTGTTCCTCTGTGTATTTGTTGCTATTGGGAGATCTTTAGAATACTCACAATGGAGTAATTACTCTCTTCCTGTTTCTCACTTCCAACGCCACTGACGTAGTAGAAAATCTCTGATTATCAATGCCACCCCATCACCTCTTTTATCGTTTGAAACAGCTAAATTCTGGAACATTCAGCAGCCAATCCAGCTTTTGTGACAGCCAAGTCTATATGGCCACAACATCATAGTCCCATGTACTGACCCATGCTCTAAGTTCATCACCATTGTCCTTGATACTTGTTGCATTAAAATAGACACACTTCAACCCATCCCACTGACTGCAATTTTGCCCCAACGACTGCTTATCTTTCCTCACAAGTTCTCTACACTCTGCACTGCCAGTACACCAACTGCCCCATCCTCTGACCTACTAATCTGCTTCCATCTCCCTGCCAAACAAGTTTAAACCCTCCCAGTGGATTGCTGTAGACAGTGGGGTTGTGTACCAGGGCCAGTTTATGTCACTCATCTATGTGAGGTTGGTGCTCCAGGAAAGAAAATATTTTCAAATGGAAATGTTACCGTTGCTTATTCCTTCACAGCCTCCTTAACAAGGTCCGAGACTTCACCTGGGTATGGAAACTATGTGGACAATCTGTTCGACCCAGTGTTCTCACATGAAGGAGGGGTAAGTGTAGAGTGGGGAGATGAGCTGAGTGAGTGAAGCACAGACAAAAGCTGATAGGTGGTACAAACCAAGGTGGGGATTGGGTACTGGATGCACATCAGTTGTAGTGAATCCATGGGGGGGGGGGTGTCTCAGTGGTGAATCCACGGGAGGGTGTGTACGTCTCAGTGGTGAATCCACGGGAGGGTGTGTACGTCTCAGTGGTGAATCCACAGGGTGTGTGTTTGTCTCAGTGGTGAATCCACGGGGGGGGTGTCTCAGTGGTGAATCCACGAGGGGGGTGTACGTCTCAGTGGTGAATCCATGGGGGGGGTTGTGTCTCAGTGGTGAATCCACGGGGGGGGGTGTCTCAGTGGTGAATCCACAGGGGGGGTGTCTCAGTGGTGAAACCATGGGGGGGGGGGGGTGTGTGTGTCTCAGTGGTGAATCCACTGGGGTGTGTGTGTGTCTCAGTGGTGAATCCATGGGGGTGTGTGTGTGTGTCTCAGTGGTGAATCCACGGGGGGTGTGTGTGTGTCTCAGTGGTGAATCCACTGGGGTGTGTGTGTGTCTCAGTGGTGAATCCACGGGGGGGGGGTGTGTCTCAGTGGTGAATCCACGGGGGGGGGGGGTGTGTGTCTCAGTGGTGAATCCACTGGGGGGTGTGTGTGTCTCAGTGGTGAATCCACGGGGGGGGTGTGTGTGTCTCAGTGGTGAATCCACTGGGGTGTGTGTGTGTCTCAGTGGTGAATCCACGGGGGGGGTGTGTGCGTTTGTCTCAGTGGTGAATCCACGGGGGGGGGTGTCTCAGTGGTGAATCCACTAGGGTGTGTGTGTGTCTCAGTGGTGAATCCACTGGGGGGTGTGTGTGTCTCAGTGGTGAATCCACGGGGGGGGTGTGTGTATCTCAGTGGTGAATCCACGGGGGGGTGTGTGTATCTCAGTGGTGAATCCACTGGGGTGTGTGTGTGTCTCAGTGGTGAATCCACGGGGGTGTGTGTGTGTCTCAGTGGTGAATCCACTGGGGTGTGTGTGTGTCTCAGTGCTGAATCCACGGGAGGGGAGGTGTCTCAGTGGTGAATCCACGGGGGTGTGTGTCTCAGTGGTGAATCCACGGGGGGGGTGTGTGTGTCTCAGTGGTGAATCCACTGGGGTGTGTGTGTGTCTCAGTGCTGAATCCACTGGGGTGTGTGTGTGTCTCAGTGGTGAATCCACGGAGGTGTGTGTGTGTCTCAGTGGTGAATCCACGGGGGGGGGTGGGTGTCTCAGTGGTGAATCCACGGGGGGGGGGGTGTCTCGGTGGTGAATCCACGGGGGTGTGTGTTTGTCTCAGTGGTGAATCCACGGGGGTGTGCGTTTGTCTCAGTGGTGAATCCACTGGGGTGTGTGTGTGTCTCAGTAGTGAATCCACGGGGGGGTGTGTGTGTGTCTCAGTGGTGAATCCACGGGGGGGTGTGTGTGTGTCTCAGTGGTGAATCCACGGGGGGGGGGGTGTGTCTCAGTGGTGAATCCACTGGGGTGTGTGTGTGTCTCAGTGGTGAATCCACGGGGGGGGGTGTCTCAGTGGTGAAACCATGGGGGGGGGGTGTGTGTGTCTCAGTGGTGAATCCACTGGGGTGTGTGTGTGTCTCAGTGGTGAATCCACTGGGGGGTGTGTGTGTCTCAGTGGTGAATCCACGGGGGGGTGTGTGTATCTCAGTGGTGAATCCACTGGGGTGTGTGTGTGTCTCAGTGGTGAATCCACGGGGGTGTGTGTGTGTCTCAGTGCTGAATCCACTGGGGTGTGTGTGTGTCTCAGTGCTGAATCCACGGGAGGGGAGGTGTCTCAGTGGTGAATCCACGGGGGTGTGTGTCTCAGTGGTGAATCCACGGGGGTGTGTGTCTCAGTGGTGAATCCACTGGGGTGTGTGTGTGTGTCTCAGTGCTGAATCCACTGGGGTGTGTGTGTGTCTCAGTGGTGAATCCACGGAGGTGTGTGTGTGTCTCAGTGGTGAATCCACGGGGGGGGGGGGTGTCTCAGTGGTGAATCCACGGGGGTGTTTGTCTCGGTGGTGAATCCACGGGGGTGTGTGTGTGTCTCAGTGGTGAATCCACTGGGGTGTGTGTGTGTCTCAGTAGTGAATCCACGGGGGTGTTTGTCTCGGTGGTGAATCCACGGGGGTGTGTGTGTGTCTCAGTGGTGAATCCACGGGGGTGTGCGTTTGTCTCAGTGGTGAATCCACTGGGGTGTGTGTGTGTCTCAGTAGTGAATCCACGGGGGTGTTTGTCTCGGTGGTGAATCCACGGGGGTGTGTGTGTGTCTCAGTGGTGAATCCACGGGGGTGTGTGTTTGTCTCAGTGGTGAATCCACTGGGGTGTGTGTGTGTCTCAGTAGTGAATCCACGGGGGTGTTTGTCTCGGTGGTGAATCCACGGGGGTGTGTGTATACAGTATATGTATATTGAATAAATTAAAAATCATGCAAAGAAACAGAAATACTGTATATTAAAAAAGTGAGGTAGTATCCAAAGCTTCAATGTCCATTCAGGAATCAGATGGCAGAGGGGAAGAAGCTGTTCCTGAATCGCTGAGTGTGTGCCTTCAGGCTTCTGTACCTCCTACCTGATGGTAACAGTGAGAAAAGGGCATGCCCTGGGTGGTGGGGGTCCTTAATGATAGACGCCGCCTTTATTCCTGAAGATGTCCTGTGTACTTTGTAGACTAGTACCCAAGATGGAGCTCACTAGATTTACAACCTTCTGCAGTTTCTTTCAGTCCTATGCAGTAACCCCTCCATACCGGACAGTGATGCAGTGATGCAGACACTCTCATGGACAACATACAGCAGGCAGATAAGATGCCTAGAAACTTACCATCAAAGATGGCTCCGAAATTTTCTGAGAGTTAGCTGGAAGAACATTAACTCCATCATCCTGAAGGAAGTGAACATTTACTCCGTAGCCACAACCGTATCTCAACACCAATCGTGATGGGTCAGCCACATCATCAGTGTGCCTGACTCCCACCTTCCCAAACACCTGCTGTTCAGCCAACTCAAGGATGCAAAGCACGCTGCTGGAGGGCAGGAAAGCAGCTCAAGGACAATATTCTGGACCTACCTCAGGAAGGGCCACAATTAGCACAGATTAGGAAAAGGTGGAGAAAGACTGTCTACGAGGGGACTGCACAGCTCGAAGAATACCTCCAGCATGCCGCTGAAACTAAATGGTTTCCATGTAAGGAGAGACTGGGAAAGGGCCAACCAGCTCCATCCAATGACCTACACCTGCCGACACTGTAATAGGACCTGCAGATCCGAATCGGCCTCTTCAGTCATCGGCCACCAGGAGAAGAATCGTACTCGACTACGAGAGATGGCTGGTGTGTGTGTGTGTGTGTGTGTGTGTGTGTGTGTGTGTGTGTGTGTGTGTGTGTGTGTGTGTGTGTGTGTGTGTGTGTGTGTGTGTGTGTGTGTGTGTGTGTGTGTGTGTGTGTGTGTGTGTATGTGATGGTGAGTGCATTGGGGATGCGTGCCAGTATGGGGTGAAGAGGTGAGCTTTAGATCTGTGTGAGTGATGGAGCGAGATCGGGTGTGAGAGCAGAGAGTGTAAATGTTGCTGAGTTCGGGGTGGGGGAGATTGGGTGTGGGAGAGTTGCTGAGGGTGAGCAGTGTCTGTAACTGCACAGATTCTGTGCAGTTAGGTTCTGACAGATCCTTCTGATTCACTTTTCAGGAATTGGAGAGACCGAGTGACCTAAACAGGCGGATGAAAGGAGGAGGGGGGATAGGCCCACCACAGACAGGAGCGTACATGACCACAGGTCAGGCACTTCCTGTGCACTCTTTGTTATCAGCAAGTGGTGAATGAGGACTTGTAAATGAAAATAACATGCAGAGGCAAGAAGGATGAAAGAGATTTGAAGTGAGCTGGTGGGATTGAGTGTGGACTGGGTGAGGGTGTGTGTGAGTCTGAAAACCTGGAGAGATGAGTTTGTGATGAGTGTGTACAGTGGAACTATTTACACCTAGTGTGTGCTCTGCTCCATCTCAGGGATATTTATTGATTACTTCTCTTTGTCCATAGGTGTACCAATGGTCCCCAACTACTCAATGGGTAGGTATATGCTCTTCTCTTCACTCAGTGTAACCCCTATTGTCTATGGAAAGTCTCTATCATTAAATGCATGGTTGTCCTTCACTCTCCTGCTTACTTTTTTCTCCACCCACAGTCTGTACCTTTGTCACTCCCTGTGCTTTTCGCAAATGTCATTTGACATGAGGGAGCAACAATCAATTAGTGAGCGAGGATGCGATGCTTTCCTTGCCCAGCTCTGACATGATGCCTTGGACTTCATGGTGTTTGGAGTCAGTGATGAAGACTCATTTAGATACTATCACCTGGATGTCTTTCTGCTGCCAAAACTGGCTCTGTCCTGTGGTTGGAACAGCATATACAATACCCAGGGAGTGTGATGGACAAGTCTACCACACTGCCTGCTAGTGACAAGCTGCTACTTGACTAACTTATGAGACAGATCTCCCAATTTAGACACCCATTCTAGATGTTTATGAAGATGGAAACTACAGGGCTGGTAAGGATTTTGTCATGTCTGAATTCTTTCCTGGACTGATGCCAGGTTTACTATCTGCGTTCATACTTTTTCTCTTTCAACATAGCAGTTTGATACAACAGAGTTCCTTACCAAGCTGTTCCAGAGCACAGTTACAATCAGCCAGGTGCTTGTGGGCCTGGGCCATGTATTGTCTAGACCAGGATCCCTCCCCTGAAAACCATTGAGGCAATCACCTGCATTGTTACAGTGGTAGACATACCAGCAGTGTCAGAGCTCTGCTCAAGAGAGAAGGAACCTATTTAGGCCAACAGTTCCCTGGAGAATGAGATACAAGTCACTGTAGATGTGAGTACAGAGGAACCCAGTGGATTGACCAGCATCAGTGGAGGGAAGGAAATTGTCGACGTTTTGGGGTGAAACCCTGCTTCAGGACTGACACTGCTGTGCCCGCTGAGTTTCTTCAGTAAAATTGTTTGCTGCTGCTTGGAGGAGGTTTGATTACTTCCATTCTCCTATACCTTCCCCATTGTCCGGGAAATCAATTCCCTTCCCAACTGAATCCACTTTAACATGCTTCAAGTGTTGGGAGTTTCAGAATGAATAAGAAAATTACATTGCCTCTTTTCAAATGTTATTCATCCTTCATAGTACATGGTCCTACCCCACACCCTTGCACACTACAGCAGTACTCTCTGGGATATTAAAGTAGTGGTTAAGATTACGATTGGCTTCATTTGTCACATGTACATCAACACAGACAGTGCAATGGAGGGTTATGGGCTGAGTGCAGGTCGGTGGGACTAGGTGAGAGTAAGCGTCGGCATGGACTAGAAGGGCCGAGGTGGCCTGTTTCCGTGCTGTAATTGTTATATGGTTATTATGTCATTTTGAATTAATGACCAACACTGTCCGAGGATTGTGTGGGAGGCAGCCCAGCAAATGACACCATGCTTCCGGCACCAATGTAGCATGTGCGAGGAAACCAGAGACCCAGAGGAAAAGCTATGTGGTCACAAGGAGAACATGTAAACTCCATACTGACAGCAGCGGGATTCGAACTGCCATCTGTGATTGCTGGCATGGTAACTGCTGCACTACTGTGCTGCCCTATTGGTTAGTTCTGGCCTGCCTTCAGGTCATTAGGAATAAATATCTACACTGCCTCTTTGTATCTGTTGTATAGGATGGTGAATTGAATTATCCGTATCTGCAATATCATAACGGTCTTTACCTCCGTATGCTAGGTACAGCAGATAGTTTCACCTGAGTCCATTTATGCAGAAAACCTTTGACACCATATAGGAAGAAGCATGGTGTGAAGAATGAAGATGGCTGTGCCAGGTACATTATCTAAATCCTTTTCTTTCTCTTATGCAGGTGTTCCGATGATGCCTCAGATGCAACCGATGACTGCTGTACCTGCTTATCAGACTCCATTGCCTGCAATGCAACCCATGCCTGCAATGCAACCCATGCCTGTAATGCAAACAGTTCCTGCAATGCAAACAGTTCCTGCAATGCAACCCATGCCTGTAATGCAACCCATGCCTGCAATGCAAACAGTTCCTGTGATGCAGCCAGTGGAGCCGTCAGTGCCAGGTAGTGGAATGATCTCGGGTACATCTCTTCATCTCGGTTCCAGCTAGCCCAGCCCTGTCTTCTCCCTTAAGTATTTTAGTGTGCAGGATTACTGAGTGTTCACTTTTATTCCTCCAAAATTGTTGCATGTTTCCTGATATCTACAGTTACACAGCAGTGAACGGAAACCACATCACTGTCCAAGGTCAGTGCTTGTTTTGCCAGCATCATGCTCCAGTTTATTCAGTGAAGGCCAGAGATGTGCAAGATTACGTGGGCATGGGCCTACCCCTATCCCTGAGAAAAATGTTCATCTCTTCGCAAGTAACCTGTGCAAAATTTAGGGCTTAAGAATGCACAACCAAGTTAAACTGCCCCTTCTGTCTCCATACTTATTTTCACATTACCTTTTACAATGTTTCAGAAATACACAACTCGATACCATCAGTTCTTCAAGAGTTCTTCAGTACTTTTGAGTGATAAAGACTGAAAGTAATCAGATCTGGTTAAAAGCATAGAAAACCTACAGCACAATACAGACCCTTCGGCCCGCAATGCTCTGCTGAGCATGTACTTACTTAGAACTTACCTAAGGTTACCCATAGCTCTCTATTCATGTACCTATCCAGGAGTCTCTTAAAAGACCCTATTATATCTCCCTCCACCACCATCGCCGGCAGCCCATTATACGCACTCACCACTCTCTGCGTAAAAACTTACTCCTGACATCTCCTCTGTACCTACTTCTAAGCACCTTAAAGTTGTGCCCTCTCATGTTAGCCACTTCAGCCCTGGGGAAAAGCCTCTGATTGTCCACACGATCAATGCCTCTCATCATCTTATATACCTCTATCAGGTCACCCCTCAACCTCCGTCGCTCCAAGGAGAAAAGGCTGAGTTCACTCAACCTATTCTCATACGGCAACAACCTTGTAAATCTCCTCTGCACCCTTTCTATAGTTTTCACATCCTTCCTGTAGTGAGCTGACCAGAACTGAGCACAGTACTCCAAGTGGGGCCTGACCAGGATCCTATATAGCTGTAACATTACCTCTCAGCTCTTAGACTCAATCCCATGGTTGATGAAGACAAATGCACCATATGCCTTCTTAACCACACAGTCAACCAGCACAGCAGCTTTGAGCGTCCTATGGACTCGGACCCCAAGATCCTCCGGTCTTCCACACTGCCAAGGGTCTTACCATTAATACTATATTCTGCCATCATATTTGACCTACCAAAATGAATCACCTCACACTTATCTAGCTTGAACTCCATCTGACACTTCTCAGCCCAGCTTTGCATCCTATCAATGTCCCGCTGTAACCTCTGTCAGCCCTTCACACTATTCACAACACCCCTAACCTCTGTGTCTTCAGCAAATTTACTAACCCATCCCTCCACTCCCTCATCCAGGACATTTATAAAAATCACGAAGAGAAGGGGTCCCACAACAGATCCTTGAGGCACACCACAGGTCTCTGACCTCCATGCAGAATATGACTGATCTACAAACACTCTTTGCCTTCTGTGAGCAAGCCAATTCTGGATCCACAAAGCAATGTCCCCTTGGATCCCATGCCTCCTTACTTTCTCAATAAGCCTTGCTGAAATCCATATACACTACATCTACTGCTCTTCCTTCATCAATGTGTTTAGTCATAAACTCAAAAAATTCAATCAGGCTCGCAAGGCACTACCTGCCTTTGACAAAGCCATGCTGACTATTCCTAATCATATACCTTTCCAAATGTTCATAAATCCTGCCTCTCAGGATCTTCTCCATCAACTTACCAACTACTGAGGTAAGACTCACTGGTCTATAATTTCCTTTCTTGAATAAAAGAACAACATCCGCAACCCTCCAATCCTCCAGAACCTTTCCCCTCCCCATTGATGGTGCAAAGGTCATCACCAGAGGCTCAGCAATCTCCTCCCTCGCTTCCCACAGTAGTCTGGGGTACATCCCATCCAGTCCTGAAGACCTATCTAGTTTGATACTTTCCAAAAGCTCCAGCACATCCTCTTTCTTAATGCCTATATGCTCAAGCTTTTTAATCTGTTGTAAGTTATTCCTATAATCGCCAAGATCCTTTTCCATAGTGATTACTGAAGCAAAGTATTCTTTAAGTACCTCTGCTATCTCCTCTGGTTCCATATACACTTTTCCACTGTCACACTTGATTGGTCCTATTCTCGTACATTTTATCCTCTTGCTCTTCACATATAACCATACAACAATTACGGCACGGAAACAGGCCATCTCGGCCCTTCTAGTCCATGCCAAATGCTTACTCTCACCTAGTCCCACCAACCTGCACTCATCCCGTAACCCTCCATTCCTTTCCTGTCCATATACCTATCCAATTTTTTTAAATGACAATATCGAACCTGCCTCCACCACTTCTACTGGAAGCTTGTTCCACACAGCTACCACTCTCTGAGTAAAGAAGTTCCCCCTCGTGTTACCCCTAAACTTTTGCCCCTTAACTCTCAACTCATGTCCTCTTATTTGAATCTCCCCTACTCTCAATGGAAAAAGCCTATCCATGTCAACTCTATCTATCCCCCTCATAATTTTAAATACCTCTATCAAGTCCCCCCTCAACCTTCTACGTTCCAAAGAATAAAGACCTAACTTGTTCAACCTTTCCCTATAACTTAGGTGCTAAAACCCAGGGAACATTCTAGTAAATCTTCTCTGTACTCTCTCTATTTTGTTGACATTTTTCCTATAATTCGGTGACCAGAACTGTACACAATACTCCAAATTTGGCCTCACCAATGCCTTGTACAATCTTAACATTACATCCCAACTCCTATACTCTATGCTCTGATTTATAAAGGCCAGCATACCAAAAGCTTTGTTCACCACCCTATCCACATGAGATTCCATCTTCAGGGAACTATGCACCATTATTCCTAGATCACTCTGTTCTACTGCATTCCTCAATGCCTTACCATTTACCATGTATGTCCTGTTTGGATTATTCCTACCAAAATGTAGCACCTCACACTTATCAGCATTAAACTCCATCTGCCATCATTCAGCCCACTCTTCTAACTGGCCTAAATCTCTCTGCAAACTTTCAAAACCTACTTCATTATCCACAACGCCACCTATCTTAGTATCATCTGCATACTTACTAATCCAATTTACCACCCCATCATCCAGATCATTAATGTATCTGACAAACAACATTGGACCCAGTACAGATCCCTAAGGCACACCACTAGTCACCAGCCTCCAACCTGACACACAGTTATCCACCACTTCTCTCTGGCATCTCCCATCCAGCCACTGTAGAATGGTTTGTAGAATGCCTTGAGGTTTTCCTTAATCCCGTCCACCAAGGCCTTCTCATGGCCCCTTCTGGCTCTCCTAATTTCATTATTAAGCTCCTTCCTGCTAGTTTTATAATCTTCTAGATCTCTATCATTTCCTAGTTTTTTTTAACTTTTTGTAAGTTTTTCTTTTCTTCTTGACTAGATTTTCAACAGCATTTGTATTCCACAGTTCCTGTACCCTACCAACCTTTCCCTGTCTCATTGGAACGTACCTATGCTGAACATCATGCAAATATCCCCGAACATTTGCCACATTTCTGTCGTACATTTCCCTGAGAACAACTGTTCCCAATTTACGCTTCCAAGTTCCTGCCTGATAACTTCATATTTCTCCTTACTCCAATTTAATGCTTTCTTAACTTGTCTGTTCCCATCCCTTTCCAATGCTATGGTAAAGGAGATGGAATTGTGATCACTATCTCCAAAATGCTGAGAGATCTGACACCTGACCAGGTTCATTTCCCAAAACCAGACCAAGAGCAGCCTCTCCTCCTGTAGACTTATCTATATATTATGTCAGGAAACCTTCCTGAACACACCTAACAAACTCCACCCCATCTAAGCCCTTTGCTCTGGGGAGATGCCAATCAATATTTGGAAAATTAAAATCTCTCATCTCGACAACCCTGTTATTATTACACCTTTCCAGAATCTTTGTCTCCCTATCTGCTCCTTGATGTCTCTGTTACTATTGGGTGGTCTATAAACAACAACCAGTAGAGTTATTGATCCCTTCCTGATTCTAACTTCCATCCACAGAGACTCCGTAGACAATCACTCCATGACTTCCTCCTTTTCACCACTGTGACACTATCTCTGATCAACAGTGTCACACCCCCACCTCTTTTGCCTCCCTCCCTGTCCTTTCCTAAACATCTAAAGCCTGGCATTCCTGCCCCTGAGCCATCCAAGTCTCTGTAATGGCCACCACATCATAGCTCCAAGTACTGATCCATGCTCTAAGCTCATCCACTTTGTTCATAATACTTCTTGCATCAAAATAGACGCATCTCAAGCCATTGGTCTGAGCGCATCCCTTCTCTATCACCTGCCTATCCTCCCTCTCACACTGTCTCCAAGCTTTTTCCATTTGTGAGCCAACAGCACCTTCCTCCATCCCCATCCCCCATCCCCCAGCAATTCTAGTTTAAACTCTCCCCAGTAGCCTTAGCAAACCTCCCTGCCAGGATATTGGTTTCCCTGGGATTCAAGTGCAACCTGTCCTTTTTATACAGGTCATGCCTGCCCCAAAGGAGGTCCCAATGATCCAGAAATCTGAATCCCTACCCCCTGCTCCAATCCCTCAGCCGTGCATTTATCCTCCACCTCACTCTATTCCTATACTCACTGTTGTGTGCCACAGGCAGTAATCCCGAGATTACTACCTTTGAGGTCCTGCTTCTCAACTTCCTTCCTAACTCCCGGTAGTCTTTCTTCAGGAACTCCTCCCTTTTCCTACCTATGTCATTGGTACCAATATGTACCACGACCTCTGGCAGTTCAGTTCAGGATATTGTGGACGTGATCAGAAATATCTCAGACCCTGGCACCTGGAAGACAAATTACCATCCGCATTTCTTTCCTGCATCTCACTCCCTAACTATAGAGTCCCCTATTATTGCTGTCATTCTCTTCCTTTCCCTACCCTTCTGAGCCACAGGGCCAGACTCTGTGCCAGAGGTGTGACCACTGTTGCTTCCCCCAGGTAGGCTGTCCCCCCCCCCCAACAGTACTCAAACAGGAGTACTTACTGTTAAGAGGGACAGCCACAGGGGTACTTTCTAGTATCTGACTCTTCCCCTTCCCTGTCCTGACTGTTACCTACTTATGTGTCTCCCAAGGCCCCGGTGTGACTACTGTACTTGCCTATAGCTCCTCTCTACCACCTCCTCACTCTCCCTGACCAGATGAAGGTCATCTGGTTGTTTAAAGTATTGCAAGGATCAGGGATTGGAAATTATTTTCTCTAATGAGGACCTTCAGGAGAGAAATCAGTACATTTTTCCACAAATTGGTTGAAACCTAGTTCTCCCTCTAGGACAGCAAGTGATTGCCCAGAAGCAACTGGAACTCCCCAGATGTCTGTCAGGTAAAAGTATCGAGGAAGTTAAAAACTGAGGTGCAGGTCGATAGCGGCAGGGTAGAGCTGCCCGGAGTGTTGGGGTGATGTAATCCAGGAGTCACTACAGAGCATTAACAGGCACTAACTCACATGCCGGGAGAAGCATTCTCTGAAACCCTCACTGTTTTTTTGTGCTTCCCATTCATTGACGCTGTGTATGAAGTCATGTTGGAAAATGCAACACTGATTGTTGGACAATCTTGACCTGAATTTTAATTTGGCAATCTTCATACACGAGAATACCTATTCTTGGTTTCACATACTGCTGATTACAGTGAAGAAACACTATGCGTTACTTTCCCAGACATGACAGCCTGAAACTTGGGAGCTGTTTATTGCGCAGTCAAACCATCCGCTATCATTTAAATCATCGTTAGTGAGTTCATTTTGTAGATATTCTGATGCTGAAACTGTTGGTTTCCTGAGGTGTTTTCCATGGAATTGTTTGTCTGTTACCGTATGCCTTTCTCTGCAGTAATGATGGTTCCGCAGGCCAGTATGCCTCAGATGCAGCCAATGCAGCAGATGTCCCAGTACTCAAGGTCTCAGATTTCTCAGCCTTCAAATCGATTCAACTCCTCCTCCCAACTTACAACTCAGCAGGAAACTTTCATCAACCAGCAGGCTCTTCTATTGGTGAGTGCATAAGCCACACTGAGACCATGCTGACTGACTGTTATAATATGAAGCACCATGTTGGATTGTTGGCCAAACAAACCATCCACTTAGATAATAATTTTACTTTGAAGTATATATATGTGTCACCATAGACAACCCTGAGACTCATCTTCTTGCAGGCATGCTCAGTTACATCCAAGAAACATAATAGAACCAATGAACAACAACACACAACAGGTGGACAAACAACCAGTGTGCAAGAGACAACAGACTGGGCAAATACAAAAGATAGATAAATAAATAAGCAATAAATATCGAGAGCATGAGATGAGGAGTCCTTGAAATTGAGCCCATAGGTTGTGGGAACAGTTCAGTGATGGGGCATGTGAAGTTGAGTGAGGTTACCCTCTCTGTTTCAAAAGCCTGATGGTTTACAGGTAATAACTATTCCTGAACCTGATGGTGTGGGTCCTGAGAGTCCTGAAGGCATCAGTGAGCAGAGAGCATGGCTTAGGAGGTAGGGGTCTGCTTTCCTGCAACAGCACTCTGTGTACATGTGCTCAGTGGTGGGGAGAGCTTTACCCGTGATGGACTGGGCCATATCCACTACTCTTTGTAGGATTTTTTGTTCAAGAGCATTGGTGTTTCCATACCAGGCTGTGGTGCAGCCTGTCAATATACTCTCCATGACACATATATAGAAGTTTGATAAAAGTTTTAGATTTCATGCCAAATCTTGGCAAACTTCTAAGGAAGTAGAGGTGCTGCTGTGCTTTCTTCACAATTGCATTTACATGCTGGGCCCAGGGAAAGATCCTCTGAACTGGTAATACCGAAGAATTTCAAGTTGCTGACCCTCTCCCCCTCTAATCCCGGGATGAAGACTGGCTCATGGACCTCAGCTCCTTGGGCTGCTGACATTGAGTGAGCATCACAGCCAGATTTTCATTCTCTCTCCAATATGCTGACTCATCACTTTTGGTACAGCCTACAACAGTGGTTGTATGTCTGTCTGGTTTTGTCAGTGAACTTAAATACGCCATTGGAATTTTCTTTACCTCACAGTATAAAGTGAATAAAGCAGGGGGCTAAACACACACCTGTGCTGATGGTGATTGTTGAGGAGATGTTGAACTGACTGGGGTCTGCAAGTGAGAAAATCGAGTCTCCAATTGCACAAGGAGGTATTGAGACCAAGGTCTTCAAGCTTGTTAATTAGTTTTGAGAGGATGATAGTATTGAATGCCGAGCTGTAGTCAATAAAGAGCATCCTGATGTATATATCTTTGCAGTCCAAATGTTCCAGTGTTGAGTGAAGAGCCAATGAGATGACATCTGCTGTTGACCTGTTGTGATGGTAGGCAAATAGGAGTGGATCCAAGTCACTTCTCAGGCAAGAGTTGATATGTTTTATGACCAATCTCTCAAAGCATTTTATCACAGTGAGACTGGATGATGATCATCGAGGCAGGTTACCACATTCTTCTTAGATGCCAGTATAATTGAAGCCTGCTTGAAGCAGATGGATACCACAAACAGCTGAAGTGAGAAGGTATCAATATCAGTGATCACTACAGCCAGTTGATTAGCATAGGTCTTTAGGACTTGTCCAGGTACCCTGTCTGGACTGGATACTTTTGTAGGTTGACCCTTCTGAAGGATGCTCTCACATTAGCTTCAGAGTGTCACATCTGAGGGGCATTTTTAAAAGAAAAAGAAATGAATTTTTTTTCAGTTAGTATGTTGATTGTATTTTCTCAGTGTGCAATGTTCCTTGGATTGCATACCTTCTATGTCGACTTGTTTGGTTTGGACTGGCTCTGTTTTTGCACTTTGTGTTGCAGATGTCTCATTTGGAATCATGGGGATTGTAAAGCTCTGTGCATTTATCACTTTTATTCAATTTCGGATAATTTCATTACCTCAGGATTTCCAACGTCTGCGTTGTAGATGTTAGCTTTAGGGATTATCTCTTTGTCTGGACACCTGGGTCACCTGATTGGTTCTGAATCCCTATGAGCTGTAGGGTGTATTTAGGGGGGGGGGGCTTGATAACCTCTCTTTACTCGGTTATCATTGTGGATCCTTCTCTGGTGAAATTCAGAACAAGGTCTTCTGTGTATTGCAAGTGATTACAGTTCTTCAGATACTGTATAGTTTCCCTGAGTTCTTGTTAGTTTTCCTGGTTAATTTCTGTAATAAACCTTTTGTTTTGTTTGAATTACAGAAATCTTTGTGATTTCTGCACTAACGACCCAACCCAAAAAATGAACTCAGCAGGATACAATGTGCAATCAGATCTGGCAAAGCAGAGTGCCGCGAGCAGCAGTTGCAGGAAATGGCCTTATCTCCTTCTGCCATAACAGAACGTGTAAAAGCCCAGGAGTTAGGTATGCCACGATCTCCAGAGGAGAGTGCCAAGAGCTCCCTGAAACCGCCTATTCTGACGGGAGTCCCGAGTTGTGCCGTGGGTTCATAAACCAGTGTCTGTGTTGCCGCACAGAGGAAGTAAAGTGGTTTACATTACTTCCCTCCATTCCAGTAAAGCTCTGGAATGGGCAATGGCGAAGTGGCAGAGTGGGGACCCCAAATGTTCCTTTATTGACCCACATCAGCGCCCTGTGTTTAATCACCCCATCAGTGGGCTGCCAGACTTCATGACATAAGGAGTGTGGCTGACTATCCAATCGAATTCAGAACTTCGGCTCTAGAGAGTTGATGGAACAGTGAAGCTCTGGTAGCCATGTTCTGCAAAGGGTTTAACAACCTTAAAGATGATCTGACAGCTTGTGATCCTGTACCGGCCCTTAATGGGCTAATTCGTTTAGCCCATTCATTTGGACGTTTGTCTGTCAGAACGGCAGCAAGAGCAACACCAGGAGGTCCCTTGCTTCTATCCTACCTACCTTCGCCCTCCACCAACTTCACCATTTCCTCCTACAGATCCTTTGCCAACCTACCCACTGGATGCCCTGGAACCCATGCAGTTGGGCAGGATACACCTTTTGGGTGCTGAATGCCACAGATGATTTACAGAGACATTGCTTCTACTGTGGGGAATGGAGGCATCATCTTGCCTTGTACCCCAAGAGGTCAGAAAACCCCAGCGGCCGGTCGGCCAGTAAGGGGAGATCTGTGACGGTCCCTGGAGCTTTTCCCATGAGCACTGCCCTGGGGTTACATTAACCCCCTTGTTTGATATGGAATCAAGAGGAGTTTCCCAGCTGGCCATTTGTTGACTTTTTAGATTTAGGGGTGGCGTGACAAATGGGGGTCCCTATCCCTAAGCTTGATCATCCCCTTACCATCACTGCCCTAGATGGTAGGCTCTTGAACTGGGAAGGTTTGTTACATTTCCAGATTGTTGGGCTTTTGGATGGCATCACCATGAAACATTAAAGTTCCACTTGATTCAGTCTACAGAGGTCCCTTATTCTTGGGTATCCATGGTTGCCTCAGCATGCCCCTGCAATTGGCTGGTCTGGGGGAATTATTACTGGTTGTCCCTAAGTGCCAGAATGTTTGTTTCTCATTGTTATCCCAAAACTATGAGTCTGTTTCCTGAGCACCCAAAGCCAAAACGGAAATCCCTGAACCTGTGCCCAACCATCTTGAGTGAAAAGTTAGTAATAAGATTAAGCGGGTCCCTCCTGAATACTCAGATCTCTTAGCAGTTTTTAGCAAGAAAAAGGCTACCTTGCTGCCACCCACTTCATAATTGTGATAGTGGCATTGAGTTATTTCAGGTTCCTATCCTTCCTGAGGGAGGCTGTTCTCCCTCTCTGGTCCTGAGAAACGGGCTATGGACAATTACCTCATTGACGTATTGACAGCGGAGTTTATCAGACCCTCAGCTTCCCTGCAGGGGCGGGTGTTGCCACCAAGAAGGATGGCTGGCTGAGATCCTGTATTGACTATTGAGATCTTAAAAAGACTACCAGTAAAAATCATTACCCCTTACAATTAATTAACTCACCTTTTGATTTACTGCAAGGGGCCAAAGTTTTCACTAAATTGGGTCTCAGGAATACTTACAGTTTAATTTGGATTTGTCAAGGTAATGAATGGAAGAGGGCATTCAATACCCACACCGGGCATCTGGTTATGCCCTTTGGGCTTGTTAATGCCTCAGCAGTTTATCAGGCATTTATTAATGGTGTCTTGAGGGAGATGTTAAAAAGGTTTGTTTCAGATTTTTTCAAGTTCTTACCGGGAACATGTATCCCACGTTTGTCAGGTTCTTTGGTGTTTATTAGACAACATCGTATCTGTCAAGCTAGAGAAGTGTGAATTTCATCTTCCTAAAGTCTGCTCTTTAGGATTTGATATTTTCCAGGGAAACCTATTAATGGATCCAAATAAAACTCATTCTGTTCCGGACTGGCCCACTCCCACTTCTGTCAAGCAGGTTCAGAGATTCTTGGGTTTGCTAACTATTAAAGGAAATTTATTAGGAATTTTAGCTCTGTGGCTGCTCCCCTGATTAATTTTACCAAGAAAGGGTTGGATCATTTCTGTTGAATGGCAGAGGTGAGTCAGCCTTTAACAACATTAGGAATCGGTTTGTCACTGCTCCCGTATTGTGCTCACCCAACCCTGATCTGCCCTCTGTTTTTGAGGTAGTTGCTTCCTACATTGGACCAGGGCAGTTTCGGCCCAATATTCCACCACTGATAAAAAGTTGCATCCCTGTGCTTATCTTTCAAAATGGTGTCACGAACCAAATCCAGTTATGATCTATTGTAGGTAACTGGGAGTTGTTGGCTGTTAAACGGCCCTTAGAAGAGTGCCAGCACTGGCTGGAAGGAGCTGAGCATCCATTTATTGTTTGGGCGGATCATAAGAATAGATTTCGATAGATAGTCTGGAGTCGATTCTTTCAGAGAATAAACTTTTGGCTCTTGTTACTTGGGATATTGATTCCTAGGTCAGATAACCACTCAAGGGAAGTAATCTAGTTCCCAGTAATGTTCCCCTAGGTCGCCTTTTTGTGTAATCAAACTTAGGTCAGAGCTCAAATGGGGGCCTGCATCCAGGATAACAGCCCACTCTGGGATTTCACATACCCTAGAATTCATAGAAAGACATTATTGGTGGCTTGGTATTAATAGAGACATCACGTCCTTTGTCCAAGCCTGTGATATTTGTGCCTGTTCCCTAGATTCCAGTTCTCCTCCTCAGGGTCCTCCCCATCCCCTCCCATCTCTCTCTGGATTTTATCACTGGCTTGACTCCTTAACGCTCCTTTACTGTTACTTCAGTCGTCGTTGATCGATTTTCCAAGGCTTGTAAATTTTTCTCCTCACTAAATCAACCACAGCTCTTGAAACTGCAGACCTTTTATTGTAACAGTTGTTCAGGGTACATGGATTTTCTTCCAATATTTTCTCTGACCAGGGCCCACAGCTATGTCCTAGTTTTGGCAAGCATTTTGTAAATTTATTGGAGCCTCTTCTAGCCTTTCTTCTGGTTTTCAGCCACACAGGAATGGTCAGACAAAGAGGCCTAACCAAGATTTGGAACACACTCTTCATTGCCTTGTTTCTGGTAACCAATCCTTTTGGAATGACCATTTTAATTGGGCAGAAATAGTTCATTACACCCTTTACCATTCTTCGCTTAACATAACTCTTTTCAAATGTAAATTTGGGTTTAAGCTTCTTTTTCCTGAACAGGAAGTGTAAGTCAGTATTCTATCTGCTAAACAGTTTGTCAAGCACTGTAGACAGTGATGGCTTAAAGCCAAGAGGACTTTGGAACTTCTTTTGGTGAGGCAGCAATTCAATGTCAACAGGAGGAGATGCCTGGGTCAGTGGTTTGGCTCTCTTCCTAAGATCTCTCTTTAAGACTGAATCCCATAAGTTAGCTCCTTACTTCATTAAAAGGATCGATCCTGTAACTTATAGATCATAGCTTCCCAGGTGTCTCCAAATCCATCCACCTTTCACATCTCTGGGTTTAAACCAATTCTCTGTGGTCGATTATCCCCTCTTCCTAGAATCCTAGATGGAGCACCTGTTTACAGTGTCCGTTGATTGCTTGACTCCTGGCACATTAAGGGGCAGTTCCAGTATTTAGACAATTGGGAGTGGTATGGTCCGACGAAAGGAGTTGGATTCTGGTCTGGGGGTACTTTGGATCCTGACTTGATTACTGATTTTCATTGGCTTCACCCCATTCACCCCTAGCCACTAGGAGATGGCTTGGTGGGGGGGGGGCCTTCTATCACAACAAGGGGTCATTTTTAAAAGAAAAAGAAGAGATTTTTTTTCAATTACTATGTGGACTGTATTTTCTCGGTGTCACCTTGTAGATATTCAGAGTTCCTTGGATCATTCACCTTTTATATCTAATTGTCTGTCTTTGGACTCACTCTGGGTTTTCACTTTGTGTTGCAGGTGTCTCATTTGAGATCACGACGATTAGAAACATAAAAAACCTACAGCAAAATACAGGCCCTTCGGCCCACAAAGTTGTGTCGAATATGTCCCTACCTGAGAATAACCTAGGCTTTACCCATAGCCCTCTATTTTTCTATGCTCTATGTAGCCATCCAGGAGTCTCTCAAAAGACCCCTCCCTTGTCCATTCGTCCCTCCACACTAATCTCTCTCTGGGCATTTCTCTGTGCAAGTGAGCAAAGTGCTACACCTGCCCATCCACCTCCTCCTTCACTTCTATTCAGGGTCCCAAACAGTCCTTCTAGGTGAGGCATTACCTCACCTGTGAATCTGCCCAGGTCATTTATTATGTCTGATGCTCCTGATGCAGCCTCCTGTACATTGGGGGCCCACTCCATCTGCCAAAAGTGGAACTGCCCAGTTTGGCCAACATTTTAATTCCAATTCCCGTTCCCGTTTTGACATGCTGATCCCTGGTCTCATCTTGTGCTATGCTGAGGCTACCCTCAGGGTGGAGGAACAATTCTATCTGGGTAGCCTCCAACTTGATAGCATGAATATCAATTTCTCCTTCCAGTAATAAAAAATTCCCTCTTCCTCTCCTCTTCTATTCCCCACTCTGACCTTTTACCTCTTCTCACCTACCTAACACTTCTCTCTACCCCCACTCAGGTCCCCTCCTCCTTCCCTTTCTCCTATGGTCCAATCTCCTTATCAGACTCCTTCATCTCTAGCCCTTTACCTTCCCTACCCACCTGGCTTCACCTATCACCTTCTAGGAAATGTTTATTCATTTCCATAGATGCTGCCTGAGCCACTGAGTTCCTCCACATTTTGTGTGTGCTGCTTTGGATTCCCACCAGCTGCAGAATTTTTTGTGTTTCTCATTTCCCCATGCCACCGAAAGTAAAGCCAGTCCTTGTTTAGTACTGAGCCATTCAAATGTGGAGAGTGTGAGGTGTGGTACTTTGGGAGGACAAGTCAGCATAGAACTTACACAGTGAGTGGTGGGGCACTGAGGTGTGTGGTAGAGCAGAGGGAACTGGGAATACAGATCCACTATTCTTTGAAAGTGGTAAATAGATCCTAAAGAGAACTTCTGGCACACTGGCCTTCATAAATTACAGCACTGAGTACAGGAGTTGGGATGTTATGTTGAAGCTGTATAAGATATTGTTGAGGCTGAATTTAGAATAATGTGTTATAGGAAAAGAGTGAATAAGTTAGGACTTTATTCCCTGGAGAGTAGGAGAATGAAGGAAGATGTACAAAGTTCTGAGTTTAGATAGGATGAATATATCCAGGCTTATTCCCCTGAGGTTGGGTGAGACTAGAACTAGAGGTCATAGGTTAAGGGTGAAAGGTGAAATATTTAAGAGGAACTTCTTCACTCAGAGGGTGGTGTGGGTATGGAACGAGCTGCCAACTGAACTGGTGGATGCCGGCTCAATTGCAAAATTCAAGAGAGGTTTGGATAAATACATGGATGAGCAGGGTATGAACGGCTATACTCCGGGTACAGGTAGATGGGACTAGGTAGAAAACCAGGTTGGCAAGGAATAGATGAGTTGAATGGCCTGTTTATGTACAGTAGTGCTTTGTCATTCTATGACCCTTCAAATGAAATGAGCCTACACATCATTCCCAATTTGTTGAACTCTCTCTTTATCCAAAATACCATCTAATTTGGTTCTACATCCCTTTGTTGGAGAGATTTCTCTTTATTGAAGCATTAAGTGGCTGAGTGTTTATTGCAGCCTGAGACTGGTGTAGAAATTTATTGACGTCTCACTGCTAGTTCCCAGTAGAGGTTGAAAATGGACTTTTCCTGGAGTGAAGTGGAGTAACCATGTCATTATGTGCCAGTCCAGAGATTCCAGCAGGAACTTCCCTTGTGGGTCTGGTACAGTTTCTGCATCAGGTATAATGACATTATGCAGTGAATTTTGCTCTGTTTGGAGCATTTCCAGGGAATCCAGGCAGTTTAATCTGATCAGCCATTTCAGTTAGCCCTCCCCCACCCCCTTTAGCTATTTTCTCAGTTACTGCACTGTAAACACTTTAAACCACTGTTTACAATGCTGTTTACTTTGCAAATACATGCTGGTATCTATGTACAATATTTATTCCTTTCTGGACTTTAACCATGTTTTATATAATCCTTTATTCTTTGTAATTGTTGAATGGTGTTATTTTTTGTTGCCAGTCATGACAACACACCACAACAAATTCCTAATACAGGTAAATGTTTATGGCAAATAAAGTTAACCCTTCTCTGAAAATAGTCTTACACACCTGGAGAAGGATACTTATGTGAGAATGCTGTTCTTGGATTACAGTTCAGCATTCAACATCATAATTCCCTGCAGGCTTGACAGAGAGCTCGGCCTTCACCCTGCCTCGTGTAGCTGGATCCCGGACTTACTGTCAGTTATCTTAAATAATAACGAGGTGGCCTACAGAGAAGAAGTCATCGCCCTGACACAGTGGTGTCACGAAAACAGCCTCTCCCTCAATGGCGCAAAATCAAAGGAGCTGGTTGTGGATTACAGGAGGAATGGAGACTGGCTAACCCCTACTGACATCAGTGGATCTGGGGTTGAGAGGGTAAACAGCTTCAAGTTCCTCGGCATCCACGTCACCGAGGACCTCCCATGGTCTGTACACATCGGCACAACAGCGCCTCTTTCACCTCAGATGGTTGAAGAAGTTTGGTATGGGCTCCCAGATCCTAAGAACTTTCAACAGGGGCATAATTGAGAGCATCCTGACTGGCTGCATCACTGCCTGGTATGGGAACTGTACCTCCCTCAATCGCAGGACTCTGCAGAGAATAGTGCGGACAGCCCAGTGCATCTGTAGATGTGAACTTCCCACTATTCAGGACAATTACAAAGACAGGTGTGTAAAAAGGGCCCGAAGGATCATTGGAGACCCCTGTCATCCCAACCACAATCTATTCCAGCTGCTACCATCTGGGAAATGGTACCGCAGTATAAAAGCCAGGACCAACAGGCTCCAGGACAGCTTCTTCCACCAGGCTGTCAGACTGATTAATTCATACTGAAACAATTGTATTTCTATGTTATATTGACTACCTTGTTGTACATACTATTTATTATAAGTTACTATAAATTGCACATTTAGATGGAGACATACATAAGGATTTTACTCCCTATGTATGTGAAGAATGTAAGAAATAAAGTCAGTTCAATTCAATGTTCAATTAAGCATGCATATGCCAATTTTCAGTGGAATTTCTAAACTGAAATAACTTGCCTGTTACTTCCTAATATCAAGAATGTGTTCTTTCCCCAGGCCCAGCAGATGACAATGCAGGCCATGTCAATAAGCCAGCAACAACAGAGGGAACGGCAAAAGGAATTACAACAGGAGACACAACCTGTTTCAAAGCCAACAAAACCCACAACTACACCTAAGACCAAGTCAAAGCCCGTCCTACCTGATCCACCCAAACAACCAGTGAAGCCGAAAGAGAAGGAGGAACCCGTCATCCGTAAAACTCCTCCCAAAGAGAAGGAGCAGTTTCCTACTAACGTGGTATTTATTTTTATTATTGTAGTGTTTCTTTCCTCCTCTACCTCAGAAAACAGGGAATCAACATGTCAGCTTCAAAAGTAAAACTTTTGGATGCTGGAAATTTGGAAAGGATCCCTGAAAATTGTGGAAACATTGATTATCTGAAACTGTTAAACTTAATACTGAGTCCAGAAGGCTGTAATGTTTTGAGCCAGAAGAAGGGGTGAGGTTCCTTGAGCTTACATTGGGTGTCACCAAAACGAGGTCAAGGTGGGGTGAAGCAGAGAGTTAAAGTGTTAAGTGACCCAGAGACAGGAGTGACTTAATGATGATTTTCCCATTTTAAAGAGGACTAGACTGTGAACAGTTAATTCAGTGCATTGCACTGAGAGAGGAGCAAGTAATTTGTTTCACCTGAAGAAAGTGTCCGAGGACCTGAAAGGGAGAACGGGTACCATTGCTTCACCCAGAGAAAGTGTCTGGGGACCCGAACAGAGCAAAGGGAGGAGGAGAACGGGTACCATTGCTTCACCTGTAGATCTTTAGCTTGGTCTTTAGCTCCGAGACTAAGTAATTTTCTGGACTTGGGTTCTTCCTTTTCATGTGTCAGGTGAGTGAGGGTTGGGTAGAGTCTTCCTCTTTGCTTGGGAGAGCCAACTGTTCAACTATTCCTCAATAGGACATCTTGATTGTGAATCACTGGGGTGCATTACAAGATAAATGCATTCGTGGGTACTGGCCAACTGTATTGGGGTGTTTTGTGATTTGTGTTATGATATTAATAATGAAATTTAAATATCTTTATTGTCATTGCATAGTACAATTTGTCATGCACCAATACAGCAACAATGAGTTTGCAACTCTCGTACTCAATGCTATAAAAACAACAAATAAAATCAAGTAACCAGCCAGTACAAGCAATGTCCAGCAGTACAAAAGCACAACTCAGATGCATGACAGCCATAAAACCAATATTAAAAGTAGCAATATAACAAATTTATGGATGATGCTTGATCGACTGGTTCAGAGCAATTATAGCTCTGGGGAAAAAGCTATTTTTCAATCTGGAAGTGTGGGCATAGAAAATCTTATAACATCTGCCAAATGGAAGAAGTTCAAACAAATGATTGCATGTCCTTACAGATGCTTGTAGCTTTCCTCAGGCGGCGTGAGCTGTAGCTGTCCTCCAGGGATGTAGGTGTTCAGAGATACATAAAGACATTGATGACAGATTCCTTTTCAGGTAGCAGGCAGGATTTCACAAATGTCAATTGATTCTTTACAGAACATAAGAAATAGGAGCAGGAGTCGGCCATCTGACCCATTGAGCCTGCTCCGCCATTCAGTAAGATCATGACTGATCTGACCATGGACTCATCTCCACCTACCTGCCTTTTCCCCATAACCCTTAATTCCCCTACTATACAAAAATCTGTCCAACCTTGTCTTAAATATAGTTACTGAGACAGGCTCCACTGCTTCATTTTGCAGAGAATTCCACAGATTCACCACCCTCTGGGAAAAGTAGTTCTTCCTCATCTCCATTCTAAATCTACACCCTGAATCTTGAGGCTATGCCCCATAATTCTAGTCTCACCTACCAGTGGAAACAACTTTCCTCCTTCCATCTGATCTATCCCTTTCGTAATTTTATATATTTCTATAAGATCTACTCTCATCCTTCTGAATTCCAGCGAGTACAGTCCCAGGCAACTCAATCTCTCCTCATAGTCTAACACCCTCTGGAATCAACCTGGTGAATTTTCTCTGCACGGCCTCCAAAGCCAGTATATCCTTCCTCAGGTAAGGAGACCAGAACTGCACACAGTACTCCAGGTGTGGCCTCACCAGAACCCTGTACAGCTGCAGCATAAGCAGTTCAATCTCTCTTGCAATGAAGGCCAACATTCCATTTGACTTCTGCAAACCAATGTTATTAGGAAAATGAACCAGGGTTGGTCACATGGTCTCATGAACCCAGGTTGCCATTCAGTAAGGTCATGACTGATCTGATTATTGGTCTTGCTTTCACTCTCTTGCCCTATACAAACCTACCCATCTCAGCCCAAGTTGTAAACAATGGGCAATGGTTAGTCTCCTTGGCTTTTCAGATCCGCTGAGGGATGGAATTCCTCATCGGATCTATCTTATCCCAAAATGGTCATCCATGGTTCTAGATTTTCCCAGAAGGGTAATGTCCTCAGCATCTTTCCCAGCAGGCTCCCTCACAGCCTTGTATGTTTGGATGGGGGTCACCTCTCAGTCTTCAAAACATTAATCAGCATATGCCTATTCTGCTCAACCTTTCATCACTTGACAACTGCTGCAATCCAAAAATCCATGTAATCAACCTTCTCTGAACTGTCTTCATCCCCTCAAACCTGTACAGTTTCCCCAGGAGCAATCTCACCAATGTCCTGTGCAAATGTAGAAAGATTCCCCTACCCATGTATCCTGTCCCTTGCAATAAAAAAAAAACACCATTCCATTTGCTTTTGTTATAGGTTGGTGTATCTGTATTCTTTAGCATTTCAGGTATGGCACCCTCATCATTAAAACAGATGATCTGGTCATCGAGGCCATTCATAAGGGTTCTGACGCCCACCTCGTCTGCCCACAGTAATCATTTAAAAACATGGATGGGATGACTGCACTAGTGCATATACTTCTATCATGCCAGGATTTTAAGAGCAAGTGCATATGCCCCTCCAGACAGGATCTTGCTTTGTGCAAATTTGTTTTCTGTGTTTCCTACATGATTTCAATGACTAAATTTCAAAATCGTTTCAATATCTCAAAGGCACTTTTGGAGGTAGTGAATGTGCAGATTCTCTCTGAACAAGCTGGACTTTCTCTCCTGAGAATCACATTCTACTCCATCTGGCTGGCTCCAAGTTGCCAGGGAGAGGGTGATTTGGCTGTATCACATTGGGTATTTTCTCTCTCCCCTCTTTTTGTAGGTCATTCCACCTGCTAAGGAAGATGCTGTTGAGGAGATGGACTTGGAACAATTTGAATCTTTTCAGCAGAAACGAGCTTTTTTCCTGAAAATCGGTGAGCATCAGAATGCCATGAATGGTTGGGGGACATTCTGCTCTTGGCCTTGGTCTGTTGCATAGTTAGCTTGTGGCTAATCCATCTCTCGACTCTTTACGCCATGATTCAGTAACATTTTATGCTCATACCCAGTAAAAATCTTCCAACTGTTTAAAACGTTTAACTGTTCCCATTGGGATGTTGTCTTCTCTTATCACTCCCACCTCTTTGAGATGAAAGTCAAAAAATAGATTAAGGCAACACGTTCAACAAGCTGGAGGAACTCAGCAGGTCGGGCAACATCCGTGGAAACGTTGACTGCTCGTTTCCACAGACACTGCCCGACTTGCTGAGTTCCTTCAGCTTGTTGAACGTGTTGCTTTGACCCCAGTATCTGCAGTGTACTTTGTGTTTAAAAAATAGATTAATCTTTTTACTATCATCCCAATAGATTTTAGTAATTTCTTTTCAAAAACTCTCTGCAAATAAATAATTTTAAAGATGTTGTTCATCCTTTTAAAAACTGGGAGCTGAGGGTGCAGCTATAAAGCTAAATGCGAAGGATGCAAGAACATGCATTATTGTAACAGAAGAGCACTGTGCTGAAACGATCACCACAGGGCTTCACATAGAAACGTCAAGTAACACTGTTCTTGAAAGCTTGTGATTGAGGAGTGCACTATTTGTGGGACACAATGAAAATCACAGTGATACTTGCTTTTTTTTTACTGTTAATAAAACGAAGTAATGCAGGTTCTGGACCATGCCTTCTATCTGTAGCCTAGATGATTGATAAGTATTGTGAGTGGTTCACATTCTTGGGCAGTCAGATTTGAAGAGGTGCAGAAAGCAGGTGAGACAACATCTGAAAAGGGATGGTGAACACTGTTGGATCTCTGCTTATTTTCTGATCCTTAGGGTTCTGCCTAAGTAATGGAAAGCAGTCTTAATTCCAAGATTTCAGTCTATTTTAGGGCACAAACATACATAAATACTAAGCAAACTAAATAAAGAGCTGAGAAACTAAGAGGGGAATTAATGCTAAGACAAAAGAATAAAGAAGAAGCCACGATGGCGCTTCTGAAAAATCGAAGACAAGGTAATAATCTAAAGTAGGTAAGTTAACGAAATCCCTTAGATAAGAATGAATTAGTTAATAGTCCACATAATTAACACAATTACATCACATGGGCAATGTGCTAATATTTAGCCAGTGAAAAATGAGAACGGTGTTAGACTGTTAATTTAGTTGCTACACCACTTCCTTCCAGTGAGTGCAAAAAATACTTGAGGTTGTTTAAAAAGTACAATTCTTATAAAAAGTATTGTTTAAAAAAGGCAGTGGTTTCCAACAGTCCTCTCTTTGGATTCTATAAGGGATCCTGGCAGAGTCACATCTGAAAATTCAGAGTAATCACTTTTAAACAAACACAAAAAAATGTAGACTATGATAATGGTGTCCAATGATTAAGGTCATGCTTGAAGCCTTCCCTCAGTACATGCCTTAATCTGGAGTCACTTCAGCTCTTTTGCAGTGGCTGGCATGTATCCTCTTACTTGTTCCTTCTACCTTAACTACTGATTGGTAATTAACAGTTCTGGCTAAGGATCTTCCCACCAGGCTCCCAATGGCTCCTTATCTGGTGTCTTGGCCAGGACCCACTCACCAGGAATCAAGGTGTGACCTCCTTCCAATGGACCACTCCAAACAACAGAAATCTGTTGAGAAGCAGATTGAACAGCCTGTATTCATTTTGGACAATAACCAACAAACTATCTGACATAACAGATATCAGTCTCTCTGAGAAAGAGAGTTCCCAGTAGCGACATAGGTCGTTCCGTCACCACCTCAAATGGATTCAATTTTGTTTTCTTTTTTGGAGTTGCTCTGAGGTTGCATAAAACCAGAGGAAGAGCTTAGGCCGAGGTAGACCTTCCTTGTGATACATAGTCAACGGTTGTCTGATGAAGCCATTCATTCTTTCAACTTGTCTGATGTGGCAATGAAAAGACCATTCAATGTTCATCAGTCGACATAATTAGACCATAAGACCATAAAACATAGGAGCGGAATTAGGCCATTTGGCCCATTAAGTCTACTCCACCATTCAATCATGGCTGATCTTTTTTTCTCCTCCTCAACCCCATTTCCCAGCCTTCTCCCCATAATGTTTGATGCCATGTCCAATCAAGAACCTATCAATCTCTGCCTTAAATACACCCAACAACCTGGCCTCCCCAGCTGCACCTGGCAACAAATTCTACACATTCACCACCCTTTGGCTAAAGAAATTTCTCTGCATCTCTGTTTTGAATGGACACCCCTCTATCCTGAAGCTGTACCCTCTTGTCCTAAACTCTTCCACCATGGGAAACATCCTTTCCACACCTACTCTGTCTGGGCTTTTCAACATTTGGAAGGTTTCAGTAAGGTCCCCCTCATCCTTCTGAATTCCAGCGAGTACAGACCCAAAGCCATCAAACCTTCCTCGTATGATAACCCTTTAATTCCTGGAATCATCCTTGTGAACCTCCTCAGGACTCTCTCCAATGCCAGTGCATCTTTTCTAAGATGAGGAGCACAAAACTGTTCACAATACTCAAGGTGAGGCCTCACCAGTGCCTTATAAAGCCTCAGCATCACATCCCTGCTCTTGTATTCTAGACATGTTGAAATGAATGCTAACATTGCATTTGCCTTCCTCACCCACAAACTGTACCTGCGAGTTAACCTTTAGGGTGTTCTGCAGAAGGACTCCTAAGTTCTTTTGTATCTCAGATTTTTGGATTTTCTCCCCATTTAGAAAATAGCCCGCACATTTATTTCTACTACCAAAGTGCATGACCATGCATTTTCCAGCATTGTATTTCATTTGCCACTTTCTTGCCTATTCTCTTAATTTGTCTGAGTTGTTCTGTATCGTACCCATTTCCTCAACACTACCTCTCCCTCCACCAATTCTTGACAAACATTTCCAGTGAAATGCGTTCCTTGGTGTGGCAGTAACTTTTCGTGCTGGGACAGTTTCCACCCATCTTGAAAATGTGTCCACTATTATTGACACATCTGAATACCCTTAGCACTATGATAAGATAATGTAGTCCACTTGTAGATGTAAAAATGGACCAAATGGGGCAGGTATATTTAGCTGAGGTAGCTTCTCCGTTGATCCAGAGTTTGTTTTCTGGCATGACATGTTTATCGAGCTTACACCCGGAACTTCGGATTCTACCAACATTAGGAGAATCCGTTGACCATCTTTTGCACTCCCGTGTGTCTTAAGGAGTGTATCTGCTGTGTCAGGTAAGGAAGCAGTTCAGTTAGGTCTACCAGTCTATGGCTAGTGCTGTATTTCCCTACTTCACTGTTGTTTAATAACCCACCATTTTCCATCCAATACCACTTTTCTTTACTGAGCATTGATCTTGCATTTCTTAAGTATCTCTCATGTTCATCTGTGATGCAGTGTTTTACTTGCTTTCAGTCATCGGGTTTTCTTCTATTTCTTTGATTTTCTTTATTCCTTCTCTTGCGGCCCTTTTTGCAGTTTTATCATTTCCACAGCTTCCCATTGTGGTCATTTTAGAGTGACCTTTACATTTTCATACTGCAACTTCTGGTGGTAGTTTCATGACTTCCTTAAATTCTCATACTAGTTTGCCATTCTTGATTGGAGTTCCATGGCTGTGAGAAATACTCTTTGTCTCCATGATCTTCCAAAGTCATGAACGACTCTGAAAGCATATTAAGAATTGGTGTTGATGTTAGGTGATCTTCCTTCTGCTAGGTTACAGGCTTCATTCAAAGCTTTCAGTTCTGCCTGTTGTGCAGAGTTATCAGGAACCATGCTTCCTGGGGCCGTCACTTCATTTTCTGTGACAACAGCGCAACCAGCCATTCAACTTCCTCCCTCAATGTTTGAGGAGCCATCAGTGTACAGAACCAGATTTAGGTTCAACAAAGGCACTTCTTTCTGATAATTTGCTTCATCTTGACGTTATTATTCTTGAACAGTCATGATCGTCATAGTTTTCCATCGCCCCTTGACACTCAGTGGCATCACCATCACTGGATCCCCTACTATCAACATCCTGGGGTTACCATTGACAAGAAACTAAACTGGTCTAGCCATATAAATATCTCCTGACTCCCCAAAGCCTGTCCCATCATCTACGAGGCTCAGGTCAGGAGTGTAATGGAATACTCGCCACTCGCCTGGATGAGTGCAGCTCCATCAACACTCAAGAAACTTGACACCATCCAGTACAAGACAGCCCATTTGTTTGATACCCGGTGTACTATCTACAAGATGCGACAACACACCAAAGTTCCTAAGGCAGCATCTTCCAGACCCACGACCACTATCATCTAGAAAGAGGAGAACACCACCATTTGGAAATCCCCCTCCAAGTCATTCATCATCCTGACTTGGAAACATATCACTGTTCCTTCATTGTCACTGGGTCAAAATCATGGAGTTCCCTCCCTATCAGCACTGTGGGTGTACCTACACCTCGAGGACTGCAGTGGTTCAGGAAGGCAGCTCATCAGCACCTTCTCAAGGGCAACTAGTGATGGGCAAGAAATGCTGGCTTAGCTGGTGACACCCACATCCTGTAAATGAATTTTTAAAAGTCCACTGACAACAGTGCATACAAGCCATCTGATTTTTGCTCTACCTTTGCAAGAGGCTAGTCATTTTTTTCAAATTTTACAACATCTCCATTATATTTGCAATTGTACCATCCATTCAATGTTCTCCTTCCCTTGTGAGGTAGAGGGTTCAGCTTGCTGTTGAGGTTGTTGTTGACCTTGTGGTGAAGTTGATTTATTATGCCAAAAAGACCTTGTCCAATGTCCTCTCTACCACATAATTTGCATATCCAATTCCACTTGTTCTATTGGTTAGCAGGTGGAGACTGTTGATCCATTTGTACCAATATTATTTAGATGTTGATACCCCGCTCCACTTGTTTGCCAGCTTATACCAGTTCACTGTAGGAAAAGAGCAATTTCACTCCAATTTGCTTTTGTTAGCTTCGTCATTTTGGCAACATCTGGTTTCAAACCATCCATGAAAGTTGACTTGAGAGGCCATATTTCGAATCTTTGATATTATCTGCATTTATTCCTGGGACTCCTGAGTAATTGCGCCACACTGTCCTATAGTGGTCTTCCAATTCAGAAACTCCCTCTGAAGCCTTTTGTCTGCAATCAACCACTTTCTTCCAATCAATCTGGTTTGGGACTTACCATGCCTTCTGTAGTGTTCTCGCTCAGGTGTAAGAGAACGCTGAACTAAACACCGAGGTAAACCGTCGTCAATGAAAACAGGATCACATTAAGATTAACCGTTTACTGTTCACTCTTCCACATTAACATATGGTGAAAACTGTTGATAAAACAATACAAAATTTGTACAGTATTTGTTTCCTTCTTGATATCACATTTACATCGTAAATACTTGCAAAAGTAAAACTACAACAACTACATTACATTAAAATGCAACATATAGTCAGAATCTACTTACGCCATTGACTGCTTTAAATACACTTCAACACAAACTATCCGGAACTCTTTAACTAACGAAAACATAAACCTTATCAACAGTCATTACTTTTAACAGAATCAGCGTTAATATTTTAATTCAACATATCGATTATCTCATGAACTTACGGCGTTGCTTCACTATGTTTCTAGTGCGTAGAAAGAAAGCTTTTCTTGCACTGATCCTGCACATGTGAGCCCCCTTCTTCCCGTTTCTCCAAACCGGTATTTTCCCACAAGACGCGGCGAAACCGGGTGTGACGTCATCGCATGCCGCGATATATCACAGACAACGAATTTACTTTAAACAATCCTAACTTTAACTAAAAAGTGCTAACAAATGAATTACTAAAGCGAAAATATTATAAACTAAACAAATGCCATAAAGGCAACACACTCCCCGCTTGACCTTCGTAAGGTCACAATGAACATAATACAAAACTTCAGTCTCGAAATCAGTCCTTAGGTAGAAGTAGAATGACTTCTGTAGCTGGCCTTTGGTAAATTTTCACATCGCCTTGGTCGGTAGTTTTCAACTCAACCTTCCTGACATGTCTGTCCTTACTAGGGAATGTGGCAGTGATTCTGGCCATTGGCCAGCTGTTGCGGGCTATTTGCTTGTCCCTGAGCAGGACTAAATCTCCAACTTGAAGATTCCTGCAGGGTTCTGTCCACTTTTGTCTCTGTTGCAACAAAGGTAGGTATTCATGTCTCCAACGAGACCAGAACCGATTTGCCAGAGCCTGGACATGTCTCCATTGCTTTGTGTACAAATCCTTATCAGAGAAGTCCCCTGGTGGAGGGGGGGGGGCTCCTGCCTTCTGCGTAAGGAGCATTGATGGCGAGAGTATGAAGGGGTTTTCCGGGTCAGAAGACATGGGTAGGAGTGGTCGTGCATTTATAATGGCTGTGACCTCTGCCATTAGTGTGCACAGTACCTCGTGGGTCACTCGGGTGCATTGCTGCATCTCAGGTTTCCTTTTCAGGGTTTTTTGCAAAGATGTGAACCGCTTGACTGCCTGCTCTTTGTTGTTTGGCAAGCGCTGGCGTGGTTCTCTGAAAGGTAGTGGGGCGACCCCATTATTTACTTCATCTCTGAAGACCTTGGTGTCCTTTGTTTTTAAGAAAATGGCATCTTGAGCTGATGGAGCAAGTTTATTATCATGCTCAGTTTGAGCGAAGACTGACTGACCCAGCATCTTGTCGGTTACTTTACGCTTGTTAAAGCCTTGTCGTGCTTCCTTGATACACATGAAACTTGTGCGGGGTTGAAAAATTGAATGGCGGCCACTCTCTAGCACATTGGTCTTGAGTGTGTTAACTGTCGGTTTGTGTACGTTGCCGAGACACACCTCTCCTATCACCACCCAGCCCAGATCCAGGCGTTGCGCAAAGGGGGCGTCGTGTGGTCCATTGACCTGCTGCCTAACCTTGCGCACCTGGAGAACATCTCTTCCTAATAGCAGGAGTATTTCTGCTTTTGGATCCAGTTCTGGGATGTGCTTGGCGATGTGGTGGAGATGTGGCTGGTGTAGCACCGCACTTGGCGTCGGGATCTCAGTGCGGTTATTCAAGATTTCATTGCACTCTAAGAGTGGAGGGAGACAGATGACAACTTTACCATCCAGGGACTCGAGCTGGAAGCCTTCTGCCTTCCTTCCATAAGTTTCCACGCTGCCTGAGCTAAGTTCTAAGGTAGTATGGGAACTGATTACTCTCAATGTTGAACAAGTCAAAGAACTCTGGACTGACTAGTGAGCGATTGCTCTGATCGTCCAGAATTACGTAGGCTTTGATGGCCTTGTCTTTGGCTCCCTTAGGGTACACCTTAGTGAGACAGATCTTTGAACAAGAACGGCTTGACTGAGCTTGACCGCAAACTTCTGTGCAGCTCAAGCTGACAACAGTTGTCCTGGAGTGAGCCTCTCCCTCCCCGCCGTCCTGTTATGGGGGTGAAGGAGCGTTGTCGGTTTGCGGTAACGGGCCAGGATGCATGGCCCCATCATGATTAGTGCTATTACATTCCGGGCACCTCACGGGGATCGTACACTCTCTAGCAAGGTGAGAGGTAGAGGAACAGCATTTAAAACATATTTGTTTCTCCTTGAGGAGGGCAATCCTCTCTTCAAGGGGTTTTTCCCTAAACGTTCTGCATTTTTTGAGGGGGTGGGGTTTGTTATGCAATGGACAATTCTTGCTAGGGTCATTGTTAGTTGTAAAGGCTTCAGTCTTAAGCACTGAGATAGGTTTATTAATGTTGAAATTATTCAAAGTGGATTTATCTGTCTTGGTGTAAATTGTACTGCTTCCTGGACCCATGAGGCTAGGGTCGTTTCACTTCTTTGCCTCCTTGCACACAAACCTAGTGAAATACTCAAAGGGAGGAAATCGACCATTGTTCTCTTCCTTGTACTCCGAGGCAATGGACATCCACCTTTCCTGCAGCCCAAATGGAAGTTTGTCCACGATTTGTCTAATCCCGTGTGGAGTATCTAGGTATACTAGACCAGTTGAGTAGCCATCTTCTTTGGCGCCTTGAATCTCCATGAGTAAATCTCTGAGCTCTCTTAACTTAGTGTGGTCCTTGGCTGACACCTTAGGAAAATTTTCCAGACGTCGGTATAGTGCCGCTTCAATAATTTCGGGGGTCGCATAGCCCTCCCAAAGTCTCTCCCATGCTTTGCTTAAGGCTAGCTTGGGGTTGTTGAAGTACACTGAACGTATGCGTCTCACCTGTTCGCATGATTCTTTCCCCAGCCATTTCGCCATAAGATCCAACTCTTGGGTTGCTCTGAGCTGGACTCCGTCGATAGCGTTGGTGCATGTGGAGTACCATGCACGGTAATTTTCAGGTTTATCGTCAAACTGGTATAGTCCTGAAGAGACGAGATCTCGTCGTGCTAAATACTGTGCCATGGGTTCGACTGCAAGTGGCATGCGGGCTGTGGGAATATGTCGGCGGGTATATGACTGTTATGGAATTTGCTGTTCTGAATTCGGCCTTTGCCTCTCTTCTCGCCAAATCTGGTAAGTTTGGTGTCGAGAAGTATTTGTCATCAGCCCTTTCATTCTTGAATTCATCGCGGAGTTGTGAGGGTAAGTTGTCTTCCTCGGATGGATGTGATGCAATCGGGCCTCTCTGAGACTCCTCATGAAATGGGACGTTAGCAAATAAGTATGGAGAGGAAGAACAAATCTTCAAGTCTATTTGAGATCGGACATAGTTGCTTGTGCGTTCCAATCTGATCTTTTCTGAAGTAGATTTTACGTCAACCAGAACATGCATTTCTTCAGCATTTTCTACTAACTCTGCTTCCACCCTGGCAGCTTCTGCTTCTCGGTGTAGCGTCAGCACTTCTAACTCTGACCCTATCCTTCCCAACCAGCTGCTAAATCCTGTTTATCCTCTCCTATGCTATCTTCAACTCACCGTGTCAACCGGTTTACTTGCTGAGTTGTTAGCATTGTAGCTAAACTTTGAATGCCAGCACATGGATGCAAATTGTATATATTGTTAATCTTTTGAAGTTCAGCCCAAGTCTTTAAGCTTCCTTTTTTAGGATGTGAAACTTCCCTGGACCATTTATTAATTTTTTTTCTGGATCAGGTGGTTAATGATAAACCTCCTGTTTTCTTTCAAAATCTTCATCATCAGTCTTGTATGTTTTCGCTCTCGTAGTTTCCACAGAGGCAAGACTTGCCATGGCTGCCAGACCTGTTCCCTCATTACTGTCATCATCTCCTAAGCCACTAGAGGTCTCTGTTGAGTCAGTATCACTATTTTTGGGAACTAGTCAGCGTGGCTGGCTTTCAACATGATCAGCATCGCCATTAACACCACCCACTGGCTTGCTCAAACTGCCCCCTAAAGGTCTTCCCAGTGCTACAAACATTTGACCATTGTATTAATTTCAGACATCTTTTCGATGTCAAGAATCTCACAAAACTCACAAAACAAACATCCGTCCAAAATCTTAAAACTCCTGTCAACCTCTTGTCTGACAACTCCATTGTGATCAGATCCTGATTATTTATTCCGGCCCCACATAGGTTGTACAACCACAACTCCTCTCAGTCTTAAATTCCCTTTAAATGATGTACTGAAAATACTTATTTCAGACAATTAAGGAACTGAGGAATGTCTTTCCTCACAGCTTCCTTGTCAGTCTGCTTTTTCCTTCATGTAATCCTTCCATGTTTGGGTGCCAGATTGTTGGATCTCTGTTTATTTTTGGATCCATGAGGTTCTTCCAGGAGTCAAAAATAGTGAGTGGTCCTAATTCCAAGATTTTAGTTTACTTTAGAGTACAAACATACAAATACTAATCAAACTAAATGAAGAGTTGAGAAAAGATGCTAAGGGATGTAAGAGAATTAAGAAGCCAAGATGGCACTTCTGAAAAATCCATCACCTTTATAGATAAGATGAAATCCCATTACGAGGGGTGATTGATAAGTTCGTGGCCTAAGGTAGAAGGAGTCAATATTAGAAAACCTAGCACATTTATTTTCCAACATAGTCCCCTCCGACATTCACAGTCCAGCGGTCATGGAGCATACGGATCTTGGACTTCTAGAAAGTGTCCACAGATGTGTGATTGATAAGTTCATGGCCCAAGATAGAAGGAGATGAATTATACAGCTCTCATTACATACATATGCAGGTCAACTCTCTGAATGATTATGCAGAAAGTTTGAAGTTAATAACTCTTCGGGGGTGATTGATAAGTTTGTGGCCTAAGGTAAAAGGAGATGAGTTATTAACTGCATAATTCCTCAATTCTCCACCTCCTCCCCTCAACCTGACTCCAACCGCCTGATTAGCCACTCTGTCAAGTAAGAGAGTGGTAGAATCTGGAGTGGGAGTTGGTGGTGAAGTGGGGAAGAGAAGGTGGGTGGGATCTGTGTGAAAATAGGTGCTTGTCAGCACGGATTTAGTGAGTTCCTGGCTGCATCTCCTTGTTTGAATAAATGGGCAGGAAGAAGCCCAGATCTTTCTAGCTTTCCTTCTTCCATCTGAAAGTCACTGATGCAACGTTAATACAACTGTTGAATAAAAGTGGAACAAACCCAAATTATATTGGAAATCTTATGTCCTACTCATACTTCCATTGTCTCTTCCAAACCTTCTGAACCATATAACCATATAACAATCACAGCACGGAAACAGGCCATTCCGGCCCTCCTAGTCCGTGCCGAACTCTTAATCTCACCTAGTCCCACCTACCCGCACTCAGCCCATAATCCTCCACTCCTTTCCTGTCCATATACCTATCCAATTTTACCTTAAATGACACAACTGAACTGGCCTCTACTACTTCTACAGGAAGCTCATTCCACACAGCTATCACTCTCTGAGTAAAGAAATACCCCCTCGTGTTTCCCTTAAACTTTTGCCCCCTAACTCTCAAATCATGTCCTCTCGTTTGAATCTCCCCTACTCTCAATGGAAACAGCCTATTCACGTCAACTCTATCTATCCCTCTCAACATTTTAAATACCTCGATCAAATCCCCCCTCAACCTTCTACGCTCCAATGAATAGAGACCTAACTTGTTCAACCTTTCTCTGTAACTTAAGTGCTGAAACCCAGGTAACATCCTAGTAAATCGTTTCTGCACTCTCTCTAATTTATTGATATCTTTCCTATAATTCGGTGACCAGAACTGTACACAATATTCCAAATTTGGCCTTACCAATGCCTTGTACAATTTTAACATTACATCCCAACTTCTGTACTCAATGCTCTGATTTATAAAGGCCAGCGTTCCAAAAGCCTTCTTCACCACCCTATCTACATGAGACTCCACCTTCAGGGAACTATGCACTGTTATTCCTAGATCTCTCTGTTCCACTGCATTCCTCAATGCCCTACCATTTACCCTGTATGTTCTATTTGGATTATTCCTGCCAAAATGTAGAACCTCACACTTCTCAGCATTAAACTCCATCTGCCAACGTTCAGCCCATTCTTCTAACCGGCATAAATCTCCCTGCAAGCTTTGAAAACCCACCTCATTATCCACAACACCTCCTACCTTAGTATCACCGGCATACTTACTAATCCAATTTACCACCCCATCATCCAGATCATTTATGTATATTACAAACAACATTGGGCCCAAAACAGATCCCTGAGGCACCCCGCTCGTCACCGGCCTCCATCCCGATAAACAATTATCCACCACTACTCTCTGGCATCTCCCATCTAGCCACTGTTGAATCCATTTTATTACTCCAGCATTAATACCTAACGACTGAACCTTCTTAACTAACCTTCCATGTAGAACTTTGTCAAAGGCCTTGCTGAAGTCCATATAGACTACATCCACTGCCTTACCCTTGTCAACATTCCTCGTAACTTCTTCAAAAAATTCAATAAGGTTTGTCAAACATGACCTTCCACGCACAAATCCATGCTGGCTACTCCTAATCAGATCCTGTCTATCCAGATAATTATAAATACTATCTCTAAGAATACTTTCCATTAATTTACCCACCACTGATGTCAAACTGACAGGTCTATAATTGCCAGGCTTACTTCTAGAACCCTTTTTAAACAATGGAACCACATGAGCAATACGCCAATCCTCCGTCACAATCCCCATTTCTAATGACATCTGGAAGATCTCCGTCAGAGCTCCTGCTATCTCTACACAAACTTCCCTCAAGGTCCTGGGGAATATCTGGGAACCTATCACATCAGATATTATCTGTCTCAAAATAGTTGAATGAAGGAGGTCAGGGTATTTTTTCTTTTGTTGTTGCTTTCAGACAAGGTGTTTCATGTGTGTGAGATGTTGTTTCTTGATCCTTTCCACTCTGCTCTCCCACAGGACAGAAGGAAAGTGTGAAGTTGAAACATCGGTCTAAAATATTGCTTCCCAAACCAGAGAAACCAGAAAAGAAGCAGAAAGCTGAAAAATCTGGGAGCTCCAAAGAGGAGAAACAGAAAGGTATTCAAGTGTGGAGAAGCTCGCTGATCCTCCATGACCAGACTTCAGATCAAGTCTAGCATAGAATTCAGGGACCACTTTGTCAGGATGGGTGAGGTGAAAGGTAGTGGGGGTGGGATCTCAGCCCAAGATCTCCCTTTGTCAGGGTAATTCCACATAAAACTTTGTTACACTCTGCTGTGCTGTCAACAAGTGGTCAGCCATTCTTTGAAATCAAACTGGAATAAAGTTCTGATACTGTAAACTGTTTAGTGGCCCTCACTAGACTGTAATCAGCCACTCTGTCTCACCTACTTTCAGCTTCCCAATCTCCGATCAAGTTAACTAACGGCTGTCCAATCTGTGATCACCTATTCACCTTCACCTCCCCCGCACCATGGACCAACCCTCGCATCCCCCCAGTGGCCTATTCAGCTCACTCTCTTCACTCATTCATTGTCCCACCTCCCTTCAAAGAATCTTGAACAGAAGATAGTCAATTATTTGAGGTTGATATAATGAACTTCAGATAATCTTCAACTCAAGCACTGTCTTCTTTTTATTCCTTTAGAAACTGCTCCACCTCCACCTCCTCCACCTCCCCCTCCTCCAGTAGTCCCAGCCAAAGACTCGCACGATGAAAAGGAGACGGAGAAGACTGATGAAGAAGAGATAGTGAGAACTGCCAACATCAGAAAGAGACCAGAACCCAGTCACCAAATTCGAGAAATAATAAAGAAGTACCAGACCCGACCATTATCGCCGCCTCCTATTCCCAAGCGAAACAGGTTAGCAAGATGAGCATGTCAGCTTTGCGGGGCACCAGACACATCCCAATATTTGGTTTTTAAGGCCATTGGCCATTGAGGATGACTTTCTACTACATCTCGTTGTTTCAGCTGCATTGGAATCTTCTACTAATGTGGTGGGCTGGTTAGGTCACTGGGGTACACTGGACGTTGATGTGTTAGGTTGGTTAGGTCACTGGGGTACACTGGACGTTGATGTGTTAGGTTGGTTAGGTCACTGGGGCACACTGGACGTTGATGTGTTAGGCTGGTTAGGTCACTGGGGCACACTGGACGTTGATGTGTTAGGCTGGTTAGGTCACTGGGGTACACTGGACGTTGATGTGTTAGGTTGGTTAGGTCACTGGGGTACACTGGACGTTGATGTGTTAGGCTGGTTAGGTCACTGGGGCACACTGGACGTTGATGTGTTAGGCTGGTTAGGTCACTGGGGCACACTGGCCACTGATGTGTTAGGCTGGTTAGGTCACTGGGACACACTGACCACTGATGTGTTAGGCTGGTTAGGTCACTGGGGCACACTGGCCACTGATGTGTTAAGCTGGTTAGGTCACTGGGGTACACTGGACACTGATGTGTTAGGCTGCTTAGATCACTGGGACACACTGACCACTGATGTGTTAGGCTGGTTAGGTCACTGGGGCACACTGGCCACTGATGTGTTAGGCTGGTTAGGTCACTGGGGTACACTGGACACTGATGTGTTAGGCTGCTTAGATCACTGGGGCACACTGGCCACTGATGTGTTAGGCTGGTTAGGTCACTGGGACACACTGACCACTGATGTGTTAGGCTGGTTAGGTCACTGGGGCACACTGGATATTGATGTGTTAAGCTGGTTAGGTCACTGGGGCACACTGGACACTGATGTGTTAGGCTGGTTAGGTCACTGGGGCACACTGGACACTGATGTGTTAGGCTGGTTAGGTCACTGGGGCACACTGGACACTGATGTGTTAGGCTGGTTAGGTCACTGGGGTACACTGGACGTTGATGTGTTAGGCTGGTTAGGTCACTGGGGCACACTGGACACTGATGTGTTAGGCTGGTTAGGTCACTGGGGCACACTGGACATTGATGTGTTAGGCTGGTTAGGTCACTGGGGCACACTGGACGTTGATGTGTTAGGCTGGTTAGGTCACTGGGGCACACTGGACGTTGATGTGTTAGGCTGGTTAGGTCACTGGGACACACTGGCCACTGATGTGTTAGGCTGGTTAGGTCACTGGGACACACTGACCACTGATGTGTTAGGCTGGTTAGGTCACTGGGGCACACTGGATATTGATGTGTTAAGCTGGTTAGGTCACTGGGGCACACTGGACACTGATGTGGCGGGCTGGTTAGGTCACTGGGGCACACTGGACACTGATGTGTTAGGCTGGTTAGGTCACTGGGGCACACTGGACGTTGATGTGTTAGGCTGGTTAGGTCACTGGGGCACACTGGACGTTGATGTGTTAGGCTGGTTAGGTCACTGGGGCACACTGGACAGTGATGTGTTAGGCTGGTTAGGTCACTGGGGCACACTGACCACTGATGTGTTAGGCTGGTTAGGTCACTGGGGCACACTGGACGTTGATGTGTTAGGCTGGTTAGGTCACTGGGGCACACTGGCCACTGATGTGTTAGGCTGGTTAGGTCACTGGGGCACACTGGACACTGATGTGTTAAGCTGGTTAGGTCACTGGGGCACACTGGACACTGATGTGTTAAGCTGGTTAGGTCACTGGGGTACACTGGACGTTGATGTAGTGGGCTGGTTAGGTCACTAGGGCACACTGGACACTGATGTGCCGGGCTGGTTAGGTCACTGGGGTACACTGGACACTGATGTGTTAAGCTGGTTAGGTCACTGGGGTACACTGGACGTTGATGTAGTGGGCTGGTTAGGTCACTGGGGCACACTGGACACTGATGTGTTAAGCTGGTTAGGTCACTGGGGCACACTGGACACTGATGTGTTAAGCTGGTTAGGTCACTGGGGTACACTGGACGTTGATGTAGTGGGCTGGTTAGGTCACTAGGGCACACTGGACACTGATGTGTTAAGCTGGTTAGGTCACTGGGGCACACTGGACACTGATGTGTTAAGCTGGTTAGGTCACTGGGGTACACTGGACGTTGATGTAGTGGGCTGGTTAGGTCACTGGGGCACACTGGCCACTGATGTGTTAGGCTGGTTAGGTCACTGGGACACACTGGACACTGATGTGTTAGGCTGGTTAGGTCACTGGGGCACACTGGACGTTGATGTGTTAGGCTGGTTAGGTCACTGGGGCACACTGGACACTGATGTGCTGGGCTGGTTAGGTCACTGGGGTACACTGGACGTTGATGTAGTGGGCTGGTTAGGTCACTAGGGCACACTGGCTGGTGACTGTGAGGAGTTTGTATGTTCTCCCTGTGACCACATAGATTTCTTCTGAGTGCTCTGGTTTCCTGCTACACCCAATGGCATGCTGCCCGGTCAGTAAAATGTTCCGTTGTGTCGAATGAACATTTGGAGAGGAGAGGGGCTGATGAGAATGTGGGGGGAAATAAAATGGAATTAATGCAAGTAGGTGCTTGATCGGTCAGCATCGTCTCAGTGGTCATTTTGTGATGTATATGAGTTTAAGGCTCAAAATTTACTCTGTTATACACAGGACTAAGAAGACTAAGAAGAGGACTAAGAAGGTGTCCAGTTAGCATTAGCATGCCTCCCCTCCTGTACTCTACATTTCCATCATTGTTTCTCCCAGGAATTGTCTGAATTTAGTGTGTAACCAAGCGACAAGTCTTTAACTGGGGGAAGGATCATTACAAAGGTATCAGGCAGGAGCTGGGGAGAGAGAACCAACAGCAGATACCATTGGGTAAATCCACATCTGACACGTGGGAGTCCTTTAAAAGCCAGCATTCACGATTCAGGACCAACAAATTCCTGCGAGGAAGAAAAGTGAGGAGAGGTGTTGTAAATTTTGTCAAAGCGAGGAACTATGTGTAGGGTTTAGAAAGCTGAAACCAGACATAATCCTTGAGGAATATAAAAGAAGCAAGATAGAACTTAACAGGAAATCAGGAGGGCTAAAAGGGGCCATGAAGTGTCCTTGGTGAGTTGAATTAGGGAAAATCTCAAGGCATTCATTAAAAGCAAGAGGGTAGCTAGGACCACTTTAGAAAAAGGAAGGAATTTATGCCTGGAGTGAGAGGAAGTGGGTGAGGTACTAAAGAAGTACTTTTCATCAATATTCACCAAAGAAATGAAGGATAGAGTGAACAGGGAAGGGGGGGGGTATGCTGGTATCCTAGGGCATATGAATATCATGGAGGAGGTAGTGTTGGATCGCTTGAAGAATATTTATGTGGCTAATTTCCTAGGTTATTGAGGAGTCAATAGAGGAGATTATAGGGACCTTTACAGAGACTTCTAGCCAGAGGGAATGTTCCAGAGGACTGGAAAGTAGCCTGCAGTTCCTCTGTTTAAGTAGGGAAAAGGGATAATCCACTATATTACAGCTGACCTCAGAGGCACCGGAGTTGGTATGAAGGTGGCATGCAGTGAAACTGTGAGTGACTGTGTGGTGAACTACATATACCTGTCTGGACACCCCCCCTGCTGACTGCTCCTGTGGCCCCTCCCACTGACTGTAGCTCCTCCCACAGACCCCGGTATAAAGGCGATTGAGGCCTGAGCCCTGCCCTCAGTCTCCAGGATGTAGTATGGTGGTCAACTACTGCTTGTTCTTTCTTCCAGTCAATAAAAGCCGATATCTCGCCTTCACGTCTCAGAGAGAGTTATTGATGGTGCATCAGACTGTCTTGGACATTTCTGTGATTGTTGGACATTGATTGCCACAAGCTCGCCTCCCTTGTTTGGTGGTGGGACAGGCGACAAGGCAGCAGTGTCCCCTTGGTTGTAGCTAGGACTAGGCCTCAGTCCTTGAGCCGTCTAGGCTCGGTTGGCAGTTGCCTCTCCTGTCAGTGCTGCCCTCCAGTGGTGGATTGGTGGAATTACTGGCTGGACTGAGAGGAACCATCAATTTGAGAGACTTGTTGCTTAGGAACTTGGTCTAAAAACTTGTTTTCTTACGTGACTATGTTCTTTTTTTCTTTTCTCATTATTTTGAATGCACATGTATGTTTTTGCACCTCGGTCCCAGAGTAACCCTGTCTCGTGCAGTTGTATCCATGTATGGTTTGAATGACAATTAAACTTGATTTGATTTGATTTACATCAGCAAGATTACTTCTAGAAGATCCTTAGAGATAAGAATTACACATGTTTGGAAAAGCATGGACTTAATAGCGATAGCCAGCATGGCATTTGACAGGGAAGGTCATGTCTTTTGAACTTGATTACATCTCTTTCAGGAGATGATGCAGGTGATTGATGAATGTAGGAATGTAGTCTATTGTGGACTTCAGTAAGCATTTGGGAAGGTAGCTCAAAATAAACTGGTCCAGAAGATAAAATGGTCTCTTGACAGACTGGATTCAAAACTGGCTTGAGCATAGCGGACAGAATATAGTGGTGGACAGGGGGCTATTCTGTCTGGAGGTCTGTGAACAGCGGGGTTCCACAGCAATCACTGCTGGTACCTCCATTGTTTGTGATATATATAAATGATTTCTATGAAAGTATAGATAAGCTGATAATAAATTTGATGGCAACACAAAAATTTGCAGAACTGTGGATAGAAAGAAAGGTTGTCAAACAATTCAGCAGGATATAGACTAGTCAGAAATACTAGCAGAGAAATACAGGTGGAGCTTAATCTAGAATCAGTTGAGAAGTTTGGATAGGTACATGGATAGTAGGGGTATGGAGGGCTACGGTCTGGGAGCAGGTTCATGGGAGTAGGCAGTTTAAATGGTTCTGTACATCCTGGATGGGCAGAAGGGCCTGTTTCTGTGCTGCACTTTCTATGACTCTAGACAAGTGTGAGATATTGAAGAAAATGTGCAGTTAATGACAGGGTCCTGAGGAGCACTAATGCATAAAGGATCTTGGGGAACAAGCCATAGCACCCTGAAAGGGGGGTGGTATAAAAGGCCACTTCCCCTCGTTGGTTGAGGTGTTGAGTATAATAGTTGGAAAGTTGTGTTGCACCTGTGTAAAACTTTGGTTAGGCCGTTTCTGGAGTACTGTGCACAGTTCTGGTTGCCCCATGACAGAAAGGTTGCAGAGGCTTTGGAGCAGAAAAGGTTTATCAAAGGTGTTATCTGGATTAAAGAGTAATAGATTTAAGGAGTGTTTGGACAAACTTGGAGTGTTTCCCCTGAGTTTGTAAACTGAGGGTTGAACCTGATAAAGGCATGTGAAATTATTAGAGGTGTAGATAGGGTAGATAGTACTTTTGCCAGGGTGGAAGTCACAAATTATGTAGGGCATAGATTTAAGATGAGAGAGGGGAAAGATTATGGAGATCTATGAGTCAAGTTATTTTTTACACAGAGAGTGATTGGTACCAGGAATGTGCTGAAGAGGTGTAGAAGCAGGTACAATAGTAACTAGTTTAGACGGGCACAAGAACAGGCAGGGAATGGAGGAACACTGACCATGTGCAGGAAGATGGGATTAGTTTGAATTGGAATCAGACATTGTGGGCCAAAGTGTCTATTCCTGTGCCGTACTGGTCTATAGCTACAAAATAGGCCAGAGATTTGGACTGCTCATTATATGGCCAAAGGCAGCTTCTCATCAAAGGCTGTCTACATTGACAGCCATCGTGCTTCTGGCACTGAGACTGAAGACTGGAAGTGACTAGATAGATAGATAGATAGATAGATAGATAGATAGATACTTTATTCATCCCCATGGGGAAATTCAACTAGGCACAGGTTTTGAGCAGAGAAGACTGGAAGTGACTAGGCACAGGTTTTGGGTAGAGAACACTGGAAGTGACTAGGCACAGGTTTTGAGCAGAGAAGACTGGAAGTGACTAGGCACAGGTTTTGGGTAGAGAAGACTGGAAGTGACCAGGCACAGGTTTTGAGCAAAGAAGACTGGAAGTGACTAGGCACAGGTTTTGGGCAGAGAAGACTGGAAGAGACTAGGCACAGGTTTTGGGTAGAGAAGACTGGAAGTGACTAGGCACAGGTTTTGGGCAGAGAAGACTGGAAGAGACTAGGCACAGGTTTTGAGCAAAGAAGACTGGAAGTGACTAGGCACAGGTTTTGGGCAGAGAAGACTGGAAGAGACTAGGCACAGGTTTTGAGCAAAGAAGACTGGAAGTGACTAGGCACAGGTTTTGGGCAGAGAAGACTGGAAGTGACCAGGCACAGGTTTTGAGCAGAGAAGACTGGAAGTGACTAGGCACAGGTTTTGGGCAGAGAAGACTGGAAGAGACTAGGCACAGGTTTTGGGTAGAGAAGACTGGAAGTGACCAGGCACAGGTTTTGAGCAGAGAAGACTGGAAGTGACTAGGCACAGGTTTTGAGCAGAGAAGACTGGAAGTGACTAGGCACAGGTTTTGAGCAGAGAAGACTGGAAGTGACTTGGCACAGGTTTTGGGTAGAGAAGACTGGAAGTGACTAGGCACAGGTTTTGGGTAGAGAAGACTGGAAGTGACTAGGCACAGGTTTTGAGCAGAGAAGACTGGAAGTGACTAGGCACAGGTTTTGAGCAGAGAAGACTGGAAGTGACTAGGCACAGGTTTTGAGCAGAGAAGACTGGAAGTGACTTGGCACAGGTTTTGGGTAGAGAAGACTGGAAGTGACTAGGCACAGGTATTGGGTAGAGAAGACTGGAAGTGACTAGGCACAGGTTTTGAGCAGAGAAGACTGGAAGTGACTAGGCACAGGTTTTGAGCAGAGAAGACTGGAAGTGACTAGGCACAGGTTTTGAGCAGAGAAGACTGGAAGTGACTTGGCACAGGTTTTGGGTAGAGAAGACTGGAAGTGACTAGGCACAGGTTTTGGGTAGAGAAGACTGGAAGTGACTAGGCACAGGTTTTGAGCAGAGAAGACTGGAAGTGACTAGGCACAGGTTTTGAGCAGAGAAGACTGGAAGTGACTAGGCACAGGTTTTGGGCAGAGAAGACTGGAAGTGACTTGGCACAGGTTTTGGGTAGAGAAGACTGGAAGTGACTAGGCACAGGTTTTGGGTAGAGAAGACTGGAAGTGACTAGGCACAGGTATTGAGCAGAGAAGACTGGAAGTGACTAGGCACAGGTTTTGAGCAGAGAAGACTGGAAGTGACTAGGCACAGGTTTTGAGCAGAAAAGACTGGAAGTGACTTGGCACAGGTTTTGGGTAGAGAAGACTGGAAGTGACTAGGCACAGGTTTTGGGTAGAGAAGATTGGAAGTGACTAGGCACAGGTTTTGAGCAGAGAAGACTGGAAGTGACTAGGCACAGGTTTTGGGTAGAGAAGATTGGAAGTGACTAGGCACAGGTTTTGAGCAGAGAAGATTGGAAGTGACTAGGCACAGGTTTTGGGTAGAGAAGACTGGAAGTGACTAGGCACAGGTTTTGAGCAGAGAAGACTGGAAATGACTAGGCACATGTTTTGAGCAGAGAAGACTGGAAGTGACTAGGCACAGGTTTTGGGCTGAGAAGACTGGAAGTGACTAGGCACAGGTTTTGAGCAGAGAAGACTGGAAGTGACTAAGCACATGTTTTGAGCAGAGAAGACTGGAAGTGACTAGGCACAGGTTTTGGGCTGAGAAGACTGGAAGTGACTAGGCACAGGTTTTGAGCAGAGAAGACTGGAAGTGACTAGGCACAGGTTTTGGGTAGAAAAGATTGGAAGTGACTAGGCACAGGTTTTGAGCAGAGAAGACTGGAAGTGACTAGGCACAGGTTTTGAGCAGAGAAGACTGGAAGTGACTAGGCACATGTTTTGAGCAGAGAAGACTGGAAGTGACTAGGCACAGGTTTTGAGCAGAGAAGACTGGAAGTGACTAGGCACAGGTTTTGAGCAGAGAAGACTGGAAGTGACTAGGCACAGGTTTTGAGCAGAGAAGACTGGAAGTGACTAGGCACAGGTTTTGAGCAGAGAAGACTGGAAGTGACTAGGCACAGGTTTTGGGCAGAGAAGACTGGAAGTGACTAGGCACAGGTTTTGAGCAGAGAAGACTGGAAGTGAATAGACACAGGTTTTGGGCAGAGAAGACTGGAAGTGACTAGGCACAGGTTTTGTGCAGAGAAGACTGGAAGTGACTAGGCACAGGTTTCGAACAGAGAAGACTGGAAGTGACTAGGCACAGGTTTCGAACAGAGAAGACTGGAAGTGACTAGGCACAGGTTTTGGACAGAGAAGACTGGAAGTGACTAGGCACAGGTTTTGAGCAGAGAAGACTGGAAGTGACTAGGCACAGGTTTTGGGCAGAGAAGACTGGAAATGACTAGGCACATGTTTTGAGCAGAGAAGACTGGAAGTGACTAGGCACAGGTTTTGAGCAGAGAAGACTGGAAGTGACTAGGCACAGGTTTTGGGCAGAGAAGACTGGAAATGACTAGGCACATGTGTTGAGCAGAGAAGACTGGAAGTGACTAGGCACAGGTTTTGGGTAGAGAAGACTGGAAGTGACTAGGCACAGGTTTTGAGCAGAGAAGACTGGAAGTGACTAGGCACAGGTTTTGAGCAGAGAAGACTGGAAGTGAATAGGCACAGGTTTTTGGGCAGAGAAGACTGGAAGTGACTAGGCACAGGTTTTGAGCAGAGAAGACTGGAAGTGACTAGGCACAGGTTTTGTGCAGAGAAGACTGGAACTGAATAGGCACAGGTTTTGGGCAGAGAAGACTGGAAGTGACTAGGCACAGGTTTTGGGCAGAGAAGACTAGAAGTGACTAGGCACAGGTTTTGAGCAGAGAAGACTGGAAGTGACTAGGCACAGGTTTTGAGCAGAGAAGACTGGAAGTGACTAGGCACAGGTTTCGAACAGAGAAGACTGGAAGTGACTAGGCACAGGTTTTGGGCAGAGAAGACTAGAAGTGACTAGGCACAGGTTTTGGGCAGAGAAGACTGGAAGTGACTAGGCACAGGTTTCGAACAGAGAAGACTGGAAGTGACTAGGCACAGGTTTTGAGCAGAGAAGACTGGAAGTGACTAGGCACAGGTTTTGAGCAGAGAAGACTGGAAGTGACTAGGCACAGGTTTTGGGCAGAGAAGACTGGAAGTGACTAGGCACAGGTTTTGAGCAGAGAAGACTGGAAGTGACTAGGCACAGGTTTTGGGCAGAGAAGACTGGAAATGACTAGGCACATGTTTTGAGCAGAGAAGACTGGAAGTGACTAGGCACAGGTTTTGAGCAGAGAAGACTGGAAGTGAATAGGCACAGGTTTTGGGCAGAGAAGACTGGAAGTGACTAGGCACAGGTTTTGAGCAGAGAAGACTGGAAGTGACTAGGCACAGGTTTTGAGCAGAGAAGACTGGAAGTGACTAGGCACAGGTTTTGGGCAGAGAAAACTGGAAGTGACTAGGCACAGGTTTTGAGCAGAGAAGACTGGAAGTGACTAGGCACAGGTTTTGAGCAGAGAAGACTGGAAGTGACTAGGCACAGGTTTCGAACAGAGAAGACTGGAAGTGACTAGGCACAGGTTTTGGGCAGAGAAGACTAGAAGTGACTAGGCACAGGTTTTGAGCAGAGAAGACTGGAAGTGACTAGGCACAGGTTTTGAGCAGAGAAGACTGGAAGTGACTAGGCACAGGTTTCGAACAGAGAAGACTGGAAGTGACTAGGCACAGGTTTTGGGCAGAGAAGACTAGAAGTGACTAGGCACAGGTTTTGAGCAGAGAAGACTGGAAGTGACTAGGCACAGGTTTTGAGCAGAGAAGACTGGAAGTGACTAGGCACAGGTTTCGAACAGAGAAGACTGGAAGTGACTAGGCACAGGTTTTGGGCAGAGAAGACTAGAAGTGACTAGGCACAGGTTTTGGGCAAAGAAGACTGGAAGTGACTAGGCACAGGTTTCGAACAGAGAAGACTGGAAGTGACTAGGCACAGGTTTTGAGCAGAGAAGACTGGAAGTGACTAGGCACAGGTTTTGAGCAGAGAAGACTAGAAGTGACTAGGCACAGGTTTTGAGCAGAGAAGACTGGAAGTGACTAGGCACAGGTTTTGAGCAGAGAAGACTGGAAGTGACTAGGCACAGGTTTTGAGCTGAGAATACTGGAAGTGACTAGGCACAGGTTTTGTGCAGAGAAGACTGGAAGTGACTAGGCACAGATTTTGAGCAGAGAAGACTGGAAGTGAATAGGCACAGGTTTTGGGCAGAGAAGACTGGAAGTGACTAGGCACAGGTTTTGAGCAGAGAAGACTGGAAGTGACTAGGCACAGGTTTTGAGCAGAGAAGACTGGAAGTGAATAGGCACAGGTTTTGGGCAGAGAAGACTGGAAGTTACTAGGCACAGGTTTTGAGCAGAGAAGACTGGAACTGAATAGGCACAGGTTTTGGGCAGAGAAGACTGGAAGTGACTAGGCACAGGTTTTGAGCAGAGAAGACTGGAAGTGACTAGGCACAGGTTTTGAGCAGAGAAGACTGGAAGTGAATAGGCACAGGTTTTGGGCAGAGAAGACTGGAAGTGACTAGGCACAGGTTTTGAGCAGAGAAGACTGGAAGTGAATAGACACAGGTTTTGGGCAGAGAAGACTGGAAGTGACTAGGCACAGGTTTTGTGCAGAGAAGACTGGAAGTGACTAGGCACAGGTTTCGAACAGAGAAGACTGGAAGTGACTAGGCACAGGTTTCGAACAGAGAAGACTGGAAGTGACTAGGCACAGGTTTTGGACAGAGAAGACTGGAAGTGACTAGGCACAGGTTTTGAGCAGAGAAGACTGGAAGTGACTTGGCACAGGTTTTGGGTAGAGAAGACTGGAAGTGACTAGGCACAGGTTTTGGGTAGAGAAGACTGGAAGTGACTAGGCACAGGTATTGAGCAGAGAAGACTGGAAGTGACTAGGCACAGGTTTTGAGCAGAGAAGACTGGAAGTGACTAGGCACAGGTTTTGAGCAGAAAAGACTGGAAGTGACTTGGCACAGGTTTTGGGTAGAGAAGACTGGAAGTGACTAGGCACAGGTTTTGGGTAGAGAAGATTGGAAGTGACTAGGCACAGGTTTTGAGCAGAGAAGACTGGAAGTGACTAGGCACAGGTTTTGGGTAGAGAAGATTGGAAGTGACTAGGCACAGGTTTTGAGCAGAGAAGATTGGAAGTGACTAGGCACAGGTTTTGGGTAGAGAAGACTGGAAGTGACTAGGCACAGGTTTTGAGCAGAGAAGACTGGAAATGACTAGGCACATGTTTTGAGCAGAGAAGACTGGAAGTGACTAGGCACAGGTTTTGGGCTGAGAAGACTGGAAGTGACTAGGCACAGGTTTTGAGCAGAGAAGACTGGAAGTGACTAAGCACATGTTTTGAGCAGAGAAGACTGGAAGTGACTAGGCACAGGTTTTGGGCTGAGAAGACTGGAAGTGACTAGGCACAGGTTTTGAGCAGAGAAGACTGGAAGTGACTAGGCACAGGTTTTGGGTAGAAAAGATTGGAAGTGACTAGGCACAGGTTTTGAGCAGAGAAGACTGGAAGTGACTAGGCACAGGTTTTGAGCAGAGAAGACTGGAAGTGACTAGGCACATGTTTTGAGCAGAGAAGACTGGAAGTGACTAGGCACAGGTTTTGAGCAGAGAAGACTGGAAGTGACTAGGCACAGGTTTTGAGCAGAGAAGACTGGAAGTGACTAGGCACAGGTTTTGAGCAGAGAAGACTGGAAGTGACTAGGCACAGGTTTTGAGCAGAGAAGACTGGAAGTGACTAGGCACAGGTTTTGGGCAGAGAAGACTGGAAGTGACTAGGCACAGGTTTTGAGCAGAGAAGACTGGAAGTGAATAGACACAGGTTTTGGGCAGAGAAGACTGGAAGTGACTAGGCACAGGTTTTGTGCAGAGAAGACTGGAAGTGACTAGGCACAGGTTTCGAACAGAGAAGACTGGAAGTGACTAGGCACAGGTTTTGGACAGAGAAGACTGGAAGTGACTAGGCACAGGTTTTGAGCAGAGAAGACTGGAAGTGACTAGGCACAGGTTTTGGGCAGAGAAGACTGGAAATGACTAGGCACATGTTTTGAGCAGAGAAGAATGGAAGTGACTAGGCACAGGTTTTGAGCAGAGAAGACTGGAAGTGACTAGGCACAGGTTTTGGGCAGAGAAGACTGGAAATGACTAGGCACATGTGTTGAGCAGAGAAGACTGGAAGTGACTAGGCACAGGTTTTGGGTAGAGAAGACTGGAAGTGACTAGGCACAGGTTTTGAGCAGAGAAGACTGGAAGTGACTAGGCACAGGTTTTGAGCTGAGAAGACTGGAAGTGACTAGGCACAGGTTTTGGGTAGAGAAGATTGGAAGTGACTAGGCACAGGTTTTGAGCAGAGAAGACTGGAAGTGACTAGGCACAGGTTTTGGGCAGAGAAGATTGGAAGTGACTAGGCACAGGTTTTGAGCAGAGAAGATTGGAAGTGACTAGGCACAGGTTTTGGGTAGAGAAGACTGGAAGTGACTAGGCACAGGTTTTGAGCAGAGAAGACTGGAAATGACTAGGCACATGTTTTGAGCAGAGAAGACTGGAAGTGTCTAGGCACAGGTTTTGGGCTGAGAAGACTGGAAGTGACTAGGCACAGGTTTTGAGCAGAGAAGACTGGAAGTGACTAAGCACATGTTTTGAGCAGAGAAGACTGGAAGTGACTAGGCACAGGTTTTGGGCTGAGAAGACTGGAAGTGACTAGGCACAGGTTTTGAGCAGAGAAGACTGGAAGTGACTAGGCACAGGTTTTGGGTAGAAAAGATTGGAAGTGACTAGGCACAGGTTTTGAGCAGAGAAGACTGGAAGTGACTAGGCACAGGTTTTGAGCAGAGAAGACTGGAAGTGACTAGGCACATGTTTTGAGCAGAGAAGACTGGAAGTGACTAGGCACAGGTTTTGAGCAGAGAAGACTGGAAGTGACTAGGCACAGGTTTTGAGCAGAGAAGACTGGAAGTGACTAGGCACAGGTTTTGAGCAGAGAAGACTGGAAGTGACTAGGCACAGGTTTTGAGCAGAGAAGACTGGAAGTGACTAGGCACAGGTTTTGGGCAGAGAAGACTGGAAGTGACTAGGCACAGGTTTTGAGCAGAGAAGACTGGAAGTGAATAGACACAGGTTTTGGGCAGAGAAGACTGGAAGTGACTAGGCACAGGTTTTGTGCAGAGAAGACTGGAAGTGACTAGGCACAGGTTTCGAACAGAGAAGACTGGAAGTGACTAGGCACAGGTTTTGGACAGAGAAGACTGGAAGTGACTAGGCACAGGTTTTGAGCAGAGAAGACTGGAAGTGACTAGGCACAGGTTTTGGGCAGAGAAGACTGGAAATGACTAGGCACATGTTTTGAGCAGAGAAGAATGGAAGTGACTAGGCACAGGTTTTGAGCAGAGAAGACTGGAAGTGACTAGGCACAGGTTTTGGGCAGAGAAGACTGGAAATGACTAGGCACATGTGTTGAGCAGAGAAGACTGGAAGTGACTAGGCACAGGTTTTGGGTAGAGAAGACTGGAAGTGTCTAGGCACAGGTTTTGAGCAGAGAAGACTGGAAGTGACTAGGCACAGGTTTTGAGCTGAGAAGACTGGAAGTGACTAGGCACAGGTTTTGTGCAGAGAAGACTGGAAGTGACTAGGCACAGGTTTTGAGCAGAGAAGACTGGAAGTGAATAGGCACAGGTTTTTGGGCAGAGAAGACTGGAAGTGACTAGGCACAGGTTTTGAGCAGAGAAGACTGGAAGTGACTAGGCACAGGTTTTGTGCAGAGAAGACTGGAACTGAATAGGCACAGGTTTTGGGCAGAGAAGACTGGAAGTGACTAGGCACAGGTTTTGGGCAGAGAAGACTAGAAGTGACTAGGCACAGGTTTTGAGCAGAGAAGACTGGAAGTGACTAGGCACAGGTTTTGAGCAGAGAAGACTGGAAGTGACTAGGCACAGGTTTCGAACAGAGAAGACTGGAAGTGACTAGGCACAGGTTTTGGGCAGAGAAGACTAGAAGTGACTAGGCACAGGTTTTGGGCAGAGAAGACTGGAAGTGACTAGGCACAGGTTTCGAACAGAGAAGACTGGAAGTGACTAGGCACAGGTTTTGAGCAGAGAAGACTGGAAGTGACTAGGCACAGGTTTTGAGCAGAGAAGACTGGAAGTGACTAGGCACAGGTTTTGGGCAGAGAAGACTGGAAGTGACTAGGCACAGGTTTTGAGCAGAGAAGACTGGAAGTGACTAGGCACAGGTTTTGGGCAGAGAAGACTGGAAATGACTAGGCACATGTTTTGAGCAGAGAAGACTGGAAGTGACTAGGCACAGGTTTTGAGCAGAGAAGACTGGAAGTGAATAGGCACAGGTTTTGGGCAGAGAAGACTGGAAGTGACTAGGCACAGGTTTTGAGCAGAGAAGACTGGAAGTGACTAGGCACAGGTTTTGAGCAGAGAAGACTGGAAGTGACTAGGCACAGGTTTTGGGCAGAGAAAACTGGAAGTGACTAGGCACAGGTTTTGAGCAGAGAACACTGGAAGTGACTAGGCACAGGTTTTGAGCAGAGAAGACTGGAAGTGACTAGGCACAGGTTTCGAACAGAGAAGACTGGAAGTGACTAGGCACAGGTTTTGAGCAGAGAAGACTGGAAGTGACTAGGCACAGGTTTTGGGCAGAGAAGACTGGAAATGACTAGGCACATGTGTTGAGCAGAGAAGACTGGAAGTGACTAGGCACAGGTTTTGGGTAGAGAAGACTGGAAGTGACTAGGCACAGGTTTTGAGCAGAGAAGACTGGAAGTGACTAGGCACAGGTTTTGAGCTGAGAAGACTGGAAGTGACTAGGCACAGGTTTTGTGCAGAGAAGACTGGAAGTGACTAGGCACAGGTTTTGAGCAGAGAAGACTGGAAGTGAATAGGCACAGGTTTTTGGGCAGAGAAGACTGCAAGTGACTAGGCACAGGTTTTGAGCAGAGAAGACTGGAAGTGACTAGGCACAGGTTTTGGGTAGAGAAGACTGGAAGTGACTAGGCACAGGTTTTGGGTAGAGAAGACTGGAAGTGACTAGGCACAGGTATTGAGCAGAGAAGACTGGAAGTGACTAGGCACAGGTTTTGAGCAGAGAAGACTGGAAGTGACTAGGCACAGGTTTTGAGCAGAAAAGACTGGAAGTGACTTGGCACAGGTTTTGGGTAGAGAAGACTGGAAGTGACTAGGCACAGGTTTTGGGTAGAGAAGATTGGAAGTGACTAGGCACAGGTTTTGAGCAGAGAAGACTGGAAGTGACTAGGCACAGGTTTTGGGTAGAGAAGATTGGAAGTGACTAGGCACAGGTTTTGAGCAGAGAAGATTGGAAGTGACTAGGCACAGGTTTTGGGTAGAGAAGACTGGAAGTGACTAGGCACAGGTTTTGAGCAGAGAAGACTGGAAATGACTAGACACATGTTTTGAGCAGAGAAGACTGGAAGTGACTAGGCACAGGTTTTGGGCTGAGAAGACTGGAAGTGACTAGGCACAGGTTTTGAGCAGAGAAGACTGGAAGTGACTAAGCACATGTTTTGAGCAGAGAAGACTGGAAGTGACTAGGCACAGGTTTTGGGCTGAGAAGACTGGAAGTGACTAGGCACAGGTTTTGAGCAGAGAAGACTGGAAGTGACTAGGCACAGGTTTTGGGTAGAAAAGATTGGAAGTGACTAGGCACAGGTTTTGAGCAGAGAAGACTGGAAGTGACTAGGCACAGGTTTTGAGCAGAGAAGACTGGAAGTGACTAGGCACATGTTTTGAGCAGAGAAGACTGGAAGTGACTAGGCACAGGTTTTGAGCAGAGAAGACTGGAAGTGACTAGGCACAGGTTTTGAGCAGAGAAGACTGGAAGTGACTAGGCACAGGTTTTGAGCAGAGAAGACTGGAAGTGACTAGGCACAGGTTTTGAGCAGAGAAGACTGGAAGTGACTAGGCACAGGTTTTGGGCAGAGAAGACTGGAAGTGACTAGGCACAGGTTTTGAGCAGAGAAGACTGGAAGTGAATAGACACAGGTTTTGGGCAGAGAAGACTGGAAGTGACTAGGCACAGGTTTTGTGCAGAGAAGACTGGAAGTGACTAGGCACAGGTTTCGAACAGAGAAGACTGGAAGTGACTAGGCACAGGTTTTGGACAGAGAAGACTGGAAGTGACTAGGCACAGGTTTTGAGCAGAGAAGACTGGAAGTGACTAGGCACAGGTTTTGGGCAGAGAAGACTGGAAATGACTAGGCACATGTTTTGAGCAGAGAAGAATGGAAGTGACTAGGCACAGGTTTTGAGCAGAGAAGACTGGAAGTGACTAGGCACAGGTTTTGGGCAGAGAAGACTGGAAATGACTAGGCACATGTGTTGAGCAGAGAAGACTGGAAGTGACTAGGCACAGGTTTTGGGTAGAGAAGACTGGAAGTGACTAGGCACAGGTTTTGAGCAGAGAAGACTGGAAGTGACTAGGCACAGGTTTTGAGCTGAGAAGACTGGAAGTGACTAGGCACAGGTTTTGGGTAGAGAAGATTGGAAGTGACTAGGCACAGGTTTTGAGCAGAGAAGACTGGAAGTGACTAGGCACAGGTTTTGGGTAGAGAAGATTGGAAGTGACTAGGCACAGGTTTTGAGCAGAGAAGATTGGAAGTGACTAGGCACAGGTTTTGGGTAGAGAAGACTGGAAGTGACTAGGCACAGGTTTTGAGCAGAGAAGACTGGAAATGACTAGGCACATGTTTTGAGCAGAGAAGACTGGAAGTGACTAGGCACAGGTTTTGGGCTGAGAAGACTGGAAGTGACTAGGCACAGGTTTTGAGCAGAGAAGACTGGAAGTGACTAAGCACATGTTTTGAGCAGAGAAGACTGGAAGTGACTAGGCACAGGTTTTGGGCTGAGAAGACTGGAAGTGACTAGGCACAGGTTTTGAGCAGAGAAGACTGGAAGTGACTAGGCACAGGTTTTGGGTAGAAAAGATTGGAAGTGACTAGGCACAGGTTTTGAGCAGAGAAGACTGGAAGTGACTAGGCACAGGTTTTGAGCAGAGAAGACTGGAAGTGACTAGGCACATGTTTTGAGCAGAGAAGACTGGAAGTGACTAGGCACAGGTTTTGAGCAGAGAAGACTGGAAGTGACTAGGCACAGGTTTTGAGCAGAGAAGACTGGAAGTGACTAGGCACAGGTTTTGAGCAGAGAAGACTGGAAGTGACTAGGCACAGGTTTTGAGCAGAGAAGACTGGAAGTGACTAGGCACAGGTTTTGGGCAGAGAAGACTGGAAGTGACTAGGCACAGGTTTTGAGCAGAGAAGACTGGAAGTGAATAGACACAGGTTTTGGGCAGAGAAGACTGGAAGTGACTAGGCACAGGTTTTGTGCAGAGAAGACTGGAAGTGACTAGGCACAGGTTTCGAACAGAGAAGACTGGAAGTGACTAGGCACAGGTTTTGGACAGAGAAGACTGGAAGTGACTAGGCACAGGTTTTGAGCAGAGAAGACTGGAAGTGACTAGGCACAGGTTTTGGGCAGAGAAGACTGGAAATGACTAGGCACATGTTTTGAGCAGAGAAGAATGGAAGTGACTAGGCACAGGTTTTGAGCAGAGAAGACTGGAAGTGACTAGGCACAGGTTTTGGGCAGAGAAGACTGGAAATGACTAGGCACATGTGTTGAGCAGAGAAGACTGGAAGTGACTAGGCACAGGTTTTGGGTAGAGAAGACTGGAAGTGACTAGGCACAGGTTTTGAGCAGAGAAGACTGGAAGTGACTAGGCACAGGTTTTGAGCTGAGAAGACTGGAAGTGACTAGGCACAGGTTTTGTGCAGAGAAGACTGGAAGTGACTAGGCACAGGTTTTGAGCAGAGAAGACTGGAAGTGAATAGGCACAGGTTTTTGGGCAGAGAAGACTGGAAGTGACTAGGCACAGGTTTTGAGCAGAGAAGACTGGAAGTGACTAGGCACAGGTTTTGTGCAGAGAAGACTGGAACTGAATAGGCACAGGTTTTGGGCAGAGAAGACTGGAAGTGACTAGGCACAGGTTTTGGGCAGAGAAGACTAGAAGTGACTAGGCACAGGTTTTGAGCAGAGAAGACTGGAAGTGACTAGGCAAAGGTTTTGAGCAGAGAAGACTGGAAGTGACTAGGCACAGGTTTCGAACAGAGAAGACTGGAAGTGACTAGGCACAGGTTTTGGGCAGAGAAGACTAGAAGTGACTAGGCACAGGTTTTGGGCAGAGAAGACTGGAAGTGACTAGGCACAGGTTTCGAACAGAGAAGACTGGAAGTGACTAGGCACAGGTTTTGAGCAGAGAAGACTGGAAGTGACTAGGCACAGGTTTTGAGCAGAGAAGACTGGAAGTGACTAGGCACAGGTTTTGGGCAGAGAAGACTGGAAGTGACTAGGCACAGGTTTTGAGCAGAGAAGACTGGAAGTGACTAGGCACAGGTTTTGGGCAGAGAAGACTGGAAATGACTAGGCACATGTTTTGAGCAGAGAAGACTGGAAGTGACTAGGCACAGGTTTTGAGCAGAGAAGACTGGAAGTGAATAGGCACAGGTTTTGGGCAGAGAAGACTGGAAGTGACTAGGCACAGGTTTTGAGCAGAGAAGACTGGAAGTGACTAGGCACAGGTTTTGAGCAGAGAAGACTGGAAGTGACTAGGCACAGGTTTTGGGCAGAGAAAACTGGAAGTGACTAGGCACAGGTTTTGAGCAGAGAACACTGGAAGTGACTAGGCACAGGTTTTGAGCAGAGAAGACTGGAAGTGACTAGGCACAGGTTTCGAACAGAGAAGACTGGAAGTGACTAGGCACAGGTTTTGAGCAGAGAAGACTGGAAGTGACTAGGCACAGGTTTTGGGCAGAGAAGACTGGAAATGACTAGGCACATGTGTTGAGCAGAGAAGACTGGAAGTGACTAGGCACAGGTTTTGGGTAGAGAAGACTGGAAGTGACTAGGCACAGGTTTTGAGCAGAGAAGACTGGAAGTGACTAGGCACAGGTTTTGAGTTGAGAAGACTGGAAGTGACTAGGCACAGGTTTTGTGCAGAGAAGACTGGAAGTGACTAGGCACAGGTTTTGAGCAGAGAAGACTGGAAGTGAATAGGCACAGGTTTTTGGGCAGAGAAGTCTGGAAGTGACTAGGCACAGGTTTTGAGCAGAGAAGACTGGAAGTGACTAGGCACAGGTTTTGTGCAGAGAAGACTGGAACTGAATAGGCACAGGTTTTGGGCAGAGAAGACTGGAAGTGACTAGGCACAGGTTTTGGGCAGAGAAGACTAGAAGTGACTAGGCACAGGTTTTGAGCAGAGAAGACTGGAAGTGACTAGGCACAGGTTTTGAGCAGAGAAGACTGGAAGTGACTAGGCACAGGTTTCGAACAGAGAAGACTGGAAGTGACTAGGCACAGGTTTTGGGCAGAGAAGACTAGAAGTGACTAGGCACAGGTTTTGGGCAGAGAAGACTGGAAGTGACTAGGCACAGGTTTCGAACAGAGAAGACTGGAAGTGACTAGGCACAGGTTTTGAGCAGAGAAGACTGGAAGTGACTAGGCACAGGTTTTGAGCAGAGAAGACTGGAAGTGACTAGGCACAGGTTTTGGGCAGAGAAGACTGGAAGTGACTAGGCACAGGTTTTGAGCAGAGAAGACTGGAAGTGACTAGGCACAGGTTTTGGGCAGAGAAGACTGGAAATGACTAGGCACATGTTTTGAGCAGAGAAGACTGGAAGTGACTAGGCACAGGTTTTGAGCAGAGAAGACTGGAAGTGAATAGTCACAGGTTTTGGGCAGAGAAGACTGGAAGTGACTAGGCACAGGTTTTGAGCAGAGAAGACTGGAAGTGACTAGGCACAGGTTTTGAGCAGAGAAGACTGGAAGTGACTAGGCACAGGTTTTGGGCAGAGAAAACTGGAAGTGACTAGGCACAGGTTTTGAGCAGAGAAGACTGGAAGTGACTAGGCACAGGTTTTGAGCAGAGAAGACTGGAAGTGACTAGGCACAGGTTTCGAACAGAGAAGACTGGAAGTGACTAGGCACAGGTTTTGGGCAGAGAAGACTAGAAGTGACTAGGCACAGGTTTTGAGCAGAGAAGACTGGAAGTGACTAGGCACAGGTTTTGAGCAGAGAAGACTGGAAGTGACTAGGCACAGGTTTCGAACAGAGAAGACTGGAAGTGACTAGGCACAGGTTTTGGGCAGAGAAGACTAGAAGTGACTAGGCACAGGTTTTGAGCAGAGAAGACTGGAAGTGACTAGGCACAGGTTTTGAGCAGAGAAGACTGGAAGTGACTAGGCACAGGTTTCGAACAGAGAAGACTGGAAGTGACTAGGCACAGGTTTTGGGCAGAGAAGACTAGAAGTGACTAGGCACAGGTTTTGGGCAAAGAAGACTGGAAGTGACTAGGCACAGGTTTCGAACAGAGAAGACTGGAAGTGACTAGGCACAGGTTTTGAGCAGAGAAGACTGGAAGTGACTAGGCACAGGTTTTGAGCAGAGAAGACTAGAAGTGACTAGGCACAGGTTTTGAGCAGAGAAGACTGGAAGTGACTAGGCACAGGTTTTGAGCAGAGAAGACTGGAAGTGACTAGGCACAGGTTTTGAGCTGAGAATACTGGAAGTGACTAGGCACAGGTTTTGTGCAGAGAAGACTGGAAGTGACTAGGCACAGGTTTTGAGCAGAGAAGACTGGAAGTGAATAGGCACAGGTTTTGGGCAGAGAAGACTGGAAGTGACTAGGCACAGGTTTTGAGCAGAGAAGACTGGAAGTGACTAGGCACAGGTTTTGAGCAGAGAAGACTGGAAGTGAATAGGCACAGGTTTTGGGCAGAGAAGACTGGAAGTTACTAGGCACAGGTTTTGAGCAGAGAAGACTGGAACTGAATAGGCACAGGTTTTGGGCAGAGAAGACTGGAAGTGACTAGGCACAGGTTTTGAGCAGAGAAGACTGGAAGTGACTAGGCACAGGTTTTGAGCAGAGAAGACTGGAAGTGAATAGGCACAGGTTTTGGGCAGAGAAGACTGGAAGTGACTAGGCACAGGTTTTGAGCAGAGAAGACTGGAAGTGAATAGACACAGGTTTTGGGCAGAGAAGACTGGAAGTGACTAGGCACAGGTTTTGTGCAGAGAAGACTGGAAGTGACTAGGCACAGGTTTCGAACAGAGAAGACTGGAAGTGACTAGGCACAGGTTTCGAACAGAGAAGACTGGAAGTGACTAGGCACAGGTTTTGGACAGAGAAGACTGGAAGTGACTAGGCACAGGTTTTGAGCAGAGAAGACTGGAAGTGACTTGGCACAGGTTTTGGGTAGAGAAGACTGGAAGTGACTAGGCACAGGTTTTGGGTAGAGAAGACTGGAAGTGACTAGGCACAGGTATTGAGCAGAGAAGACTGGAAGTGACTAGGCACAGGTTTTGAGCAGAGAAGACTGGAAGTGACTAGGCACAGGTTTTGAGCAGAAAAGACTGGAAGTGACTTGGCACAGGTTTTGGGTAGAGAAGACTGGAAGTGACTAGGCACAGGTTTTGGGTAGAGAAGATTGGAAGTGACTAGGCACAGGTTTTGAGCAGAGAAGACTGGAAGTGACTAGGCACAGGTTTTGGGTAGAGAAGATTGGAAGTGACTAGGCACAGGTTTTGAGCAGAGAAGATTGGAAGTGACTAGGCACAGGTTTTGGGTAGAGAAGACTGGAAGTGACTAGGCACAGGTTTTGAGCAGAGAAGACTGGAAATGACTAGGCACATGTTTTGAGCAGAGAAGACTGGAAGTGACTAGGCACAGGTTTTGGGCTGAGAAGACTGGAAGTGACTAGGCACAGGTTTTGAGCAGAGAAGACTGGAAGTGACTAAGCACATGTTTTGAGCAGAGAAGACTGGAAGTGACTAGGCACAGGTTTTGGGCTGAGAAGACTGGAAGTGACTAGGCACAGGTTTTGAGCAGAGAAGACTGGAAGTGACTAGGCACAGGTTTTGGGTAGAAAAGATTGGAAGTGACTAGGCACAGGTTTTGAGCAGAGAAGACTGGAAGTGACTAGGCACAGGTTTTGAGCAGAGAAGACTGGAAGTGACTAGGCACATGTTTTGAGCAGAGAAGACTGGAAGTGACTAGGCACAGGTTTTGAGCAGAGAAGACTGGAAGTGACTAGGCACAGGTTTTGAGCAGAGAAGACTGGAAGTGACTAGGCACAGGTTTTGAGCAGAGAAGACTGGAAGTGACTAGGCACAGGTTTTGAGCAGAGAAGACTGGAAGTGACTAGGCACAGGTTTTGGGCAGAGAAGACTGGAAGTGACTAGGCACAGGTTTTGAGCAGAGAAGACTGGAAGTGAATAGACACAGGTTTTGGGCAGAGAAGACTGGAAGTGACTAGGCACAGGTTTTGTGCAGAGAAGACTGGAAGTGACTAGGCACAGGTTTCGAACAGAGAAGACTGGAAGTGACTAGGCACAGGTTTCGAACAGAGAAGACTGGAAGTGACTAGGCACAGGTTTTGGACAGAGAAGACTGGAAGTGACTAGGCACAGGTTTTGAGCAGAGAAGACTGGAAGTGACTAGGCACAGGTTTTGGGCAGAGAAGACTGGAAATGACTAGGCACATGTTTTGAGCAGAGAAGAATGGAAGTGACTAGGCACAGGTTTTGAGCAGAGAAGACTGGAAGTGACTAGGCACAGGTTTTGGGCAGAGAAGACTGGAAATGACTAGGCACATGTGTTGAGCAGAGAAGACTGGAAGTGACTAGGCACAGGTTTTGGGTAGAGAAGACTGGAAGTGACTAGGCACAGGTTTTGAGCAGAGAAGACTGGAAGTGACTAGGCACAGGTTTTGAGCTGAGAAGACTGGAAGTGACTAGGCACAGGTTTTGTGCAGAGAAGACTGGAAGTGACTAGGCACAGGTTTTGAGCAGAGAAGACTGGAAGTGAATAGGCACAGGTTTTTTGGCAGAGAAGACTGGAAGTGACTAGGCACAGGTTTTGAGCAGAGAAGACTGGAAGTGACTAGGCACAGGTTTTGTGCAGAGAAGACTGGAACTGAATAGGCACAGGTTTTGGGCAGAGAAGACTGGAAGTGACTAGGCACAGGTTTTGGGCAGAGAAGACTAGAAGTGACTAGGCACAGGTTTTGAGCAGAGAAGACTGGAAGTGACTAGGCACAGGTTTTGAGCAGAGAAGACTGGAAGTGACTAGGCACAGGTTTCGAACAGAGAAGACTGGAAGTGACTAGGCACAGGTTTTGGGCAGAGAAGACTAGAAGTGACTAGGCACAGGTTTTGGGCAGAGAAGACTGGAAGTGACTAGGCACAGGTTTCGAACAGAGAAGACTGGAAGTGACTAGGCACAGGTTTTGAGCAGAGAAGACTGGAAGTGACTAGGCACAGGTTTTGAGCAGAGAAGACTGGAAGTGACTAGGCACAGGTTTTGGGCAGAGAAGACTGGAAGTGACTAGGCACAGGTTTTGAGCAGAGAAGACTGGAAGTGACTAGGCACAGGTTTTGGGCAGAGAAGACTGGAAATGACTAGGCACATGTTTTGAGCAGAGAAGACTGGAAGTGACTAGGCACAGGTTTTGAGCAGAGAAGACTGGAAGTGAATAGGCACAGGTTTTGGGCAGAGAAGACTGGAAGTGACTAGGCACAGGTTTTGAGCAGGGAAGACTGGAAGTGACTAGGCACAGGTTTTGAGCAGAGAAGACTGGAAGTGACTAGGCACAGGTTTTGGGCAGAGAAAACTGGAAGTGACTAGGCACAGGTTTTGAGCAGAGAAGACTGGAAGTGACTAGGCACAGGTTTTGAGCAGAGAAGACTGGAAGTGACTAGGCACAGGTTTCGAACAGAGAAGACTGGAAGTGACTAGGCACAGGTTTTGGGCAGAGAAGACTAGAAGTGACTAGGCACAGGTTTTGAGCAGAGAAGACTGGAAGTGACTAGGCACAGGTTTTGAGCAGAGAAGACTGGAAGTGACTAGGCACAGGTTTCGAACAGAGAAGACTGGAAGTGACTAGGCACAGGTTTTGGGCAGAGAAGACTAGAAGTGACTAGGCACAGGTTTTGAGCAGAGAAGACTGGAAGTGACTAGGCACAGGTTTTGAGCAGAGAAGACTGGAAGTGACTAGGCACAGGTTTCGAACAGAGAAGACTGGAAGTGACTAGGCACAGGTTTTGGGCAGAGAAGACTAGAAGTGACTAGGCACAGGTTTTGGGCAAAGAAGACTGGAAGTGACTAGGCACAGGTTTCGAACAGAGAAGACTGGAAGTGACTAGGCACAGGTTTTGAGCAGAGAAGACTGGAAGTGACTAGGCACAGGTTTTGAGCAGAGAAGACTAGAAGTGACTAGGCACAGGTTTTGAGCAGAGAAGACTGGAAGTGACTAGGCACAGGTTTTGAGCAGAGAAGACTGGAAGTGACTAGGCACAGGTTTTGAGCTGAGAATACTGGAAGTGACTAGGCACAGGTTTTGTGCAGAGAAGACTGGAAGTGACTAGGCACAGGTTTTGAGCAGAGAAGACTGGAAGTGAATAGGCACAGGTTTTGGGCAGAGAAGACTGGAAGTGACTAGGCACAGGTTTTGAGCAGAGAAGACTGGAAGTGACTAGGCACAGGTTTTGAGCAGAGAAGACTGGAAGTGAATAGGCACAGGTTTTGGGCAGAGAAGACTGGAAGTTACTAGGCACAGGTTTTGAGCAGAGAAGACTGGAACTGAATAGGCACAGGTTTTGGGCAGAGAAGACTGGAAGTGACTAGGCACAGGTTTTGAGCAGAGAAGACTGGAAGTGACTAGGCACAGGTTTTGAGCAGAGAAGACTGGAAGTGAATAGGCACAGGTTTTGGGCAGAGAAGGCTGGAAGTGACTAGGCACAGGTTTTGAGCAGAGAAGACTGGAAGTGAATAGACACAGGTTTTGGGCAGAGAAGACTGGAAGTGACTAGGCACAGGTTTTGTGCAGAGAAGACTGGAAGTGACTAGGCACAGGTTTCGAACAGAGAAGACTGGAAGTGACTAGGCACAGGTTTCGAACAGAGAAGACTGGAAGTGACTAGGCACAGGTTTTGGACAGAGAAGACTGGAAGTGACTAGGCACAGGTTTTGAGCAGAGAAGACTGGAAGTGACTAGGCACAGGTTTTGGGCAGAGAAGACTGGAAATGACTAGGCACATGTTTTGAGCAGAGAAGACTGGAAGTGACTAGGCACAGGTTTTGAGCAGAGAAGACTGGAAGTGACTAGGCACAGGTTTTGGGCAGAGAAGACTGGAAGTGACTAGGCACAGGTTTTGAGCAGAGAAGACTGGAAGTGACTAGGCACAGGTTTTGAGCTGAGAAGACTGGAAGTGACTAGGCACAGATTTTGTGCAGAGAAGACTGGAAGTGACTAGGCACAGGTTTTGAGCAGAGAAGACTGGAAGTGAATAGGCACAGGTTTTTGGGCAGAGAAGACTGGAAGTGACTAGGCACAGGTTTTGAGCAGAGAAGACTGGAAGTGACTAGGCACAGGTTTTGTGCAGAGAAGACTGGAACTGAATAGGCACAGGTTTTGGGCAGAGAAGACTGGAAGTGACTAGGCACAGGTTTTGGGCAGAGAAGACTAGAAGTGACTAGGCACAGGTTTTGAGCAGAGAAGACTGGAAGTGACTAGGCACAGGTTTTGAGCAGAGAAGACTGGAAGTGACTAGGCACAGGTTTCGAACAGAGAAGACTGGAAGTGACTAGGCACAGGTTTTGGGCAGAGAAGACTAGAAGTGACTAGGCACAGGTTTTGGGCAGAGAAGACTGGAAGTGACTAGGCACAGGTTTCGAACAGAGAAGACTGGAAGTGACTAGGCACAGGTTTTGAGCAGAGAAGACTGGAAGTGACTAGGCACAGGTTTTGAGCAGAGAAGACTGGAAGTGACTAGGCACAGGTTTTGGGCAGAGAAGACTGGAAGTGACTAGGCACAGGTTTTGAGCAGAGAAGACTGGAAGTGACTAGGCACAGGTTTTGGGCAGAGAAGACTGGAAATGACTAGGCACATGTTTTGAGCAGAGAAGACTGGAAGTGACTAGGCACATGTTTTGAGCAGAGAAGACTGGAAGTGAATAGGCACAGGTTTTGGGCAGAGAAGACTGGAAGTGACTAGGCACAGGTTTTGAGCAGAGAAGACTGGAAGTGACTAGGCACAGGTTTTGGGCAGAGAAAACTGGAAGTGACTAGGCACAGGTTTTGAGCAGAGAAGACTGGAAGTGACTAGGCACAGGTTTTGAGCAGAGAAGACTGGAAGTGACTAGGCACAGGTTTCGAACAGAGAAGACTGGAAGTGACTAGGCACAGGTTTTGGGCAGAGAAGACTAGAAGTGACTAGGCACAGGTTTTGAGCAGAGAAGACTGGAAGTGACTAGGCACAGGTTTTGAGCAGAGAAGACTGGAAGTGACTAGGCACAGGTTTCGAACAGAGAAGACTGGAAGTGACTAGGCACAGGTTTTGGGCAGAGAAGACTAGAAGTGACTAGGCACAGGTTTTAGGCAAAGAAGACTGGAAGTGACTAGGCACAGGTTTCGAACAGAGAAGACTGGAAGTGACTAGGCACAGGTTTTGAGCAGAGAAGTCAAGAAGTGACTAGGCACAGGTTTTGAGCAGAGAAGACTGGAAGTGACTAGGCACAGGTTTTGAGCAGAGAAGACTGGAAGTGACTAGGCACAGGTTTTTGAGCTGAGAATACTGGAAGTGACTAGGCACAGGTTTTGTGCAGAGAAGACTGGAAGTGACTAGGCACAGGTTTTGAGCAGAGAAGACTGGAAGTGAATAGGCACAGGTTTTGGGCAGAGAAGACTGGAAGTGACTAGGCACAGGTTTTGAGCAGAGAAGACTGGAAGTGACTAGGCACAGGTTTTGAGCAGAGAAGACTGGAAGTGAATAGGCACAGGTTTTGGGCAGAGAAGACTGGAAGTTACTAGGCACAGGTTTTGAGCAGAGAAGACTGGAACTGAATAGGCACAGGTTTTGGGCAGAGAAGACTGGAAGTGACTAGGCACAGGTTTTGAGCAGAGAAGACTGGAAGTGACTAGGCACAGGTTTTGAGCAGAGAAGACTGGAAGTGAATAGGCACAGGTTTTGGGCAGAGAAGACTGGAAGTGACTAGGCACAGGTTTTGAGCAGAGAAGACTGGAACTCAATAGGCACAGGTTTTGGGCAGAGAAGACTGGAAGTGACTAGGCACAGGTTTTGGGCAGAGAAGACTAGAAGTCACTAGGCACAGGTTTTGAGCAGAGAAGACTGGAAGTGACTAGGCACAGGTTTTGAGCAGAGAAGACTGGAAATGACTAGCCACAGGTTTCGAACAGAGAAGACTGGAAGTGACTAGGCACAGGTTTTGAGCAGAGAAGACTGGAAGTGACTAGGCACAGGTTTTGGGCAGAGAAGACTGGAAGTGACTAGGCACAGGTTTTGAGCAGAGAAGACTGGAAGTGACTAGGCACAGGTTTTGGGCAGAGAAGACTGGAAATGACTAGGCACATGTTTTGAGCAGAGAAGACTGGAAGTGACTAGGCACAGGTTTTGAGCAGAGAAGACTGGAAGTGAATAGGCACAGGTTTTGGGCAGAGAAGACTGGAAGTGACTAGGCACAGGTTTTGAGCAGAGAAGACTGGAAGTGACTAGGCACAGGTTTCGAACAGAGAAGACTGGAAGTGACTAGGCACAGGTTTTGGGCAGAGAAGACTAGAAGTGACTAGGCACAGGTTTTGAGCAGAGAAGACTGGAAGTGACTAGGCACAGGTTTTGAGCAGAGAAGACTGGAAGTGACTAGGCACAGGTTTCGAACAGAGAAGACTGGAAGTGACTAGGCACAGGTTTTGGGCAGAGAAGACTAGAAGTGACTAGGCACAGGTTTTGAGCAGAGAAGACTGGAAGTGACTAGGCACAGGTTTTGAGCAGAGAAGACTGGAAGTGACTAGGCACAGGTTTCGAACAGAGAAGACTGGAAGTGACTAGGCACAGGTTTTGGGCAGAGAAGACTAGAAGTGACTAGGCACAGGTTTTGGGCAAAGAAGACTGGAAGTGACTAGGCACAGGTTTCGAACAGAGAAGACTGGAAGTGACTAGGCACAGGTTTTGAGCAGAGAAGACTGGAAGTGACTAGGCACAGGTTTTGAGCAGAGAAGACTAGAAGTGACTAGGCACAGGTTTTGAGCAGAGAAGACTGGAAGTGACTAGGCACAGGTTTTGAGCAGAGAAGACTGGAAGTGACTAGGCACAGGTTTTGAGCTGAGAATACTGGAAGTGACTAGGCACAGGTTTTGTGCAGAGAAGACTGGAAGTGACTAGGCACAGGTTTTGAGCAGAGAAGACTGGAAGTGAATAGGCACAGGTTTTGGGCAGAGAAGACTGGAAGTGACTAGGCACAGGTTTTGAGCAGAGAAGACTGGAAGTGACTAGGCACAGGTTTTGAGCAGAGAAGACTGGAAGTGAATAGGCACAGGTTTTGGGCAGAGAAGACTGGAAGTTACTAGGCACAGGTTTTGAGCAGAGAAGACTGGAACTGAATAGGCACAGGTTTTGGGCAGAGAAGACTGGAAGTGACTAGGCACAGGTTTTGAGCAGAGAAGACTGGAAGTGACTAGGCACAGGTTTTGAGCAGAGAAGACTGGAAGTGAATAGGCACAGGTTTTGGGCAGAGAAGACTGGAAGTGACTAGGCACAGGTTTTGAGCAGAGAAGACTGGAAGTGAATAGACACAGGTTTTGGGCAGAGAAGACTGGAAGTGACTAGGCACAGGTTTTGTGCAGAGAAGACTGGAAGTGACTAGGCACAGGTTTCGAACAGAGAAGACTGGAAGTGACTAGGCACAGGTTTCGAACAGAGAAGACTGGAAGTGACTAGGCACAGGTTTTGGACAGAGAAGACTGGAAGTGACTAGGCACAGGTTTTGAGCAGAGAAGACTGGAAGTGACTAGGCACAGGTTTTGGGCAGAGAAGACTGGAAATGACTAGGCACATGTTTTGAGCAGAAAAGACTGGAAGTGACTAGGCACAGGTTTTGAGCAGAGAAGACTGGAAGTGACTAGGCACAGGTTTTGGGCAGAGAAGACTGGAAGTGACTAGGCACAGGTTTTGAGCAGAGAAGACTGGAAGTGACTAGGCACAGGTTTTGAGCTGAGAAGACTGGAAGTGACTAGGCACAGATTTTGTGCAGAGAAGACTGGAAGTGACTAGGCACAGGTTTTGAGCAGAGAAGACTGGAAGTGAATAGGCACAGGTTTTTGGGCAGAGAAGACTGGAAGTGACTAGGCACAGGTTTTGAGCAGAGAAGACTGGAAGTGACTAGGCACAGGTTTTGTGCAGAGAAGACTGGAACTGAATAGGCACAGGTTTTGGGCAGAGAAGACTGGAAGTGACTAGGCACAGGTTTTGGGCAGAGAAGACTAGAAGTGACTAGGCACAGGTTTTGAGCAGAGAAGACTGGAAGTGACTAGGCACAGGTTTTGAGCAGAGAAGACTGGAAGTGACTAGGCACAGGTTTCGAACAGAGAAGACTGGAAGTGACTAGGCACAGGTTTTGGGCAGAGAAGACTAGAAGTGACTAGGCACAGGTTTTGGGCAGAGAAGACTGGAAGTGACTAGGCACAGGTTTCGAACAGAGAAGACTGGAAGTGACTAGGCACAGGTTTTGAGCAGAGAAGACTGGAAGTGACTAGGCACAGGTTTTGAGCAGAGAAGACTGGAAGTGACTAGGCACAGGTTTTGGGCAGAGAAGACTGGAAGTGACTAGGCACAGGTTTTGAGCAGAGAAGACTGGAAGTGACTAGGCACAGGTTTTGGGCAGAGAAGACTGGAAATGACTAGGCACATGTTTTGAGCAGAGAAGACTGGAAGTGACTAGGCACAGGTTTTGAGCAGAGAAGACTGGAAGTGAATAGGCACAGGTTTTGGGCAGAGAAGACTGGAAGTGACTAGGCACAGGTTTTGAGCAGAGAAGACTGGAAGTGACTAGGCACAGGTTTTGGGCAGAGAAAACTGGAAGTGACTAGGCACAGGTTTTGAGCAGAGAAGACTAGAAGTGACTAGGCACAGGTTTTGAGCAGAGAAGACTGGAAGTGACTAGGCACAGGTTTCGAACAGAGAAGACTGGAAGTGACTAGGCACAGGTTTTGGGCAGAGAAGACTAGAAGTGACTAGGCACAGGTTTTGAGCAGAGAAGACTGGAAGTGACTAGGCACAGGTTTTGAGCAGAGAAGACTGGAAGTGACTAGGCACAGGTTTCGAACAGAGAAGACTGGAAGTGACTAGGCACAGGTTTTGGGCAGAGAAGACTAGAAGTGACTAGGCACAGGTTATGGGCAAAGAAGACTGGAAGTGACTAGGCACAGGTTTCGAACAGAGAAGACTGGAAGTGACTAGGCACAGGTTTTGAGCAGAGAAGTCAAGAAGTGACTAGGCACAGGTTTTGAGCAGAGAAGACTGGAAGTGACTAGGCACAGGTTTTGAGCAGAGAAGACTGGAAGTGACTAGGCACAGGTTTTTGAGCTGAGAATACTGGAAGTGACTAGGCACAGGTTTTGTGCAGAGAAGACTGGAAGTGACTAGGCACAGGTTTTGAGTAGAGAAGACTGGAAGTGAATAGGCACAGGTTTTGGGCAGAGAAGACTGGAAGTGACTAGGCACAGGTTTTGAGCAGAGAAGACTGGAAGTGACTAGGCACAGGTTTTGAGCAGAGAAGACTGGAAGTGAATAGGCACAGGTTTTGGGCAGAGAAGACTGGAAGTTACTAGGCACAGGTTTTGAGCAGAGAAGACTGGAACTGAATAGGCACAGGTTTTGGGCAGAGAAGACTGGAAGTGACTAGGCACAGGTTTTGAGCAGAGAAGACTGGAAGTGACTAGGCACAGGTTTTGAGCAGAGAAGACTGGAAGTGAATAGGCACAGGTTTTGGGCAGAGAAGACTGGAAGTGACTAGGCACAGGTTTTGAGCAGAGAAGACTGGAACTCAATAGGCACAGGTTTTGGGCAGAGAAGACTGGAAGTGACTAGGCACAGGTTTTGGGCAGAGAAGACTAGAAGTGACTAGGCACAGGTTTTGAGCAGAGAAGACTGGAAGTGACTAGGCACAGGTTTTGAGCAGAGAAGACTGGAAGTGACTAGCCACAGGTTTCGAACAGAGAAGACTGGAAGTGACTAGGCACAGGTTTTGAGCAGAGAAGACTGGAAGTGACTAGGCACAGGTTTTGGGCAGAGAAGACTGGAAGTGACTAGGCACAGGTTTTGAGCAGAGAAGACTGGAAGTGACTAGGCACAGGTTTTGGGCAGAGAAGACTGGAAATGACTAGGCACATGTTTTGAGCAGAGAAGACTGGAAGTGACTAGGCACAGGTTTTGAGCAGAGAAGACTGGAAGTGAATAGGCACAGGTTTTGGGCAGAGAAGACTGGAAGTGACTAGGCACAGGTTTTGAGCAGAGAAGACTGGAAGTGACTAGGCACAGGTTTTGAGCAGAGAAGACTGGAAGTGACTAGGCACAGGTTTTGGGCAGAGAAAACTGGAAGTGACTAGGCACAGGTTTTGAGCAGAGAAGACTGGAAGTGACTAGGCACAGGTTTCGAACAGAGAAGACTGGAAGTGACTAGGCACAGGTTTTGGGCAGAGAAGACTAGAAGTGACTAGGCACAGGTTTTGAGCAGAGAAGACTGGAAGTGACTAGGCACAGGTTTTGAGCAGAGAAGACTGGAAGTGACTAGGCACAGGTTTCGAACAGAGAAGACTGGAAGTGACTAGGCACAGGTTTTGGGCAGAGAAGACTAGAAGTGACTAGGCACAGGTTTTGGGCAAAGAAGACTGGAAGTGACTAGGCACAGGTTTCGAACAGAGAAGACTGGAAGTGACTAGGCACAGGTTTTGAGCAGAGAAGACTGGAAGTGACTAGCCACAGTTTTTGAGCAGAGAAGACTAGAAGTGACTAGGCACAGGTTTTGAGCAGAGAAGACTGGAAGTGACTAGGCACAGGTTTTGAGCAGAGAAGACTGGAAGTGACTAGGCACAGGTTTTGAGCTGAGAATACTGGAAGTGACTAGGCACAGGTTTTGTGCAGAGAAGACTGGAAGTGACTAGGCACAGGTTTTGAGCAGAGAAGACTGGAAGTGAATAGGCACAGGTTTTGGGCAGAGAAGACTGGAAGTGACTAGGCACAGGTTTTGAGCAGAGAAGACTGGAAGTGACTAGGCACAGGTTTTGAGCAGAGAAGACTGGAAGTGAATAGGCACAGGTTTTGGGCAGAGAAGACTGGAAGTTACTAGGCACAGGTTTTGAGCAGAGAAGACTGGAACTGAATAGGCACAGGTTTTGGGCAGAGAAGACTGGAAGTGACTAGGCACAGGTTTTGAGCAGAGAAGACTGGAAGTGACTAGGCACAGGTTTTGAGCAGAGAAGACTGGAAGTGAATAGGCACAGGTTTTGGGCAGAGAAGACTGGAAGTGACTAGGCACAGGTTTTGAGCAGAGAAGACTGGAACTCAATAGGCACAGGTTTTGGGCAGAGAAGACTGGAAGTGACTAGGCACAGGTTTTGGGCAGAGAAGACTAGAAGTGACTAGGCACAGGTTTTGAGCAGAGAAGACTGGAAGTGACTAGGCACAGGTTTTGAGCAGAGAAGACTGGAAGTGACTAGCCACAGGTTTCGAACAGAGAAGACTGGAAGTGACTAGGCACAGGTTTTGGGCAGAGAAGACTAGAAGTGACTAGGCACAGGTTTTGGGCAGAGAAGACTGGAAGTGACTAGGCACAGGTTTCGAACAGAGAAGACTGGAAGTGACTAGGCACAGGTTTTGAGCAGAGAAGACTGGAAGTGACTAGGCACAGGTTTTGAGCAGAGAAGACTGGAAGTGACTAGGCACAGGTTTTGGGCAGAGAAGACTGGAAGTGACTAGGCACAGGTTTTGAGCAGAGAAGACTGGAAATGACTAGGCACAGGTTTTGGGCAGAGAAGACTGGAAGTGACTAGGCACAGGTTTTGAGCAGAGAAGACTGGAACTGAATAGGCACAGGTTTTGGGCAGAGAAGACTGGAAGTGACTAGGCACAGGTTTCGAACAGAGAAGACTGGAAGTGACTAGGCACAGGTTTTGTGCAGAGAAGACTGGAAGTGACTAGGCACAGGTTTTGGGCAGAGAAGACTGGAAGTGACTAGGCACAGGTTTTGAGCAGAGAAGACTGGAAGTGACTAGGCACAGGTTTCGAACAGAGAAGACTGGAAGTGACTAGGCACAGGTTTTGGGCAGAGAAGACTAGAAGTGACTAGGCACAGGTTTTGGGCAGAGAAGACTGGAAGTGACTAGGCACAGGTTTCGAACAGAGAAGACTGGAAGTGACTAGGCACAGGTTTTGAGCAGAGAAGACTGGAAGTGACTAGGCACAGGTTTTGAGCAGAGAAGACTAGAAGTGACTAGGCACAGGTTTTGAGCAGAGAAGACTGGAAGTGACTAGGCACAGGTTTTGTGCAGAGAAGACTGGAAGTGACTAGGCACAGGTTTTGAGCAGAGAAGACTGGAAGTGACTAGGCACAGGTTTTGAGCAGAGAAGACTAGAAGTGACTAGGCACAGGTTTTGAGCAGAGAAGACTGGAAGTGACTAGGCACAGGTTTTGAGCAGAGAAGACTAGAAGTTACTAGGCACAGGTTTTGAGCAGAGAAGACTGGAAGTGACTAGGCACAGGTTTTGGGCAGAGAAAACTGGAAGTGACTAGGCACAGGTTTTGAGCAGAGAAGACTGGAAGTGACTAGGCACAGGTTTTGGGCAGAGAAGACTGGAAGTGACTAGGCACAGGTTTTGGGCAGAGAAGACTGGAAGTGACTAGGCACATGTTTTGAGCAGAGAAGACTGGAAGTGACTAGGCACAGGTTTTGAGCAGAAAAGACTGGAAGTGAATAGGCACAGGTTTTGGGCAGAGAAGACTGGAAGTGACTAGGCACAGGTTTTGAGCAGAGAAGACTGGAAGTGACTAGGCACAGGTTTTGTGCAGAGAAGACTGGAACTGAATAGGCACAGGTTTTGGGCAGAGAAGACTGGAAATGACTAGGCACAGGTTTTGGGCAGAGAAGACTGGAAGTGACTAGGCACAGGTTTTGGGCAGAGAAGACTAGAAGTGACTAGGCACAGGTTTTGAGCAGAGAAGACTGGAAGTGACTAGGCACAGGTTTTGAGCAGAGAAGACTGGAAGTGACTAGGCACAGGTTTCGAACAGAGAAGACTGGAAGTGACTATGCACAGGTTTTGGGCAGAGAAGACTAGAAGTGACTAGGCACAGGTTTTGGGCAGAGAAGACTGGAAGTGACTAGGCACAGGTTTCGAACAGAGAAGACTGGAAGTGACTAGGCACAGGTTTTGAGCAGAGAAGACTGGAAGTGACTAGGCACAGGTTTTGGGCAGAGAAGACTGGAAATGACTAGGCACATGCTTTGAGCAGAGAAGACTGGAAGTGACTAGGCACAGGTTTTGTGCACAGAAGACTGGAAGTGAATAGGCACAGGTTTTGAGCAGAGAAGACTGGAAGTGACTAGGCACAGGTTTTGAGCAGAGAAGACTGGAAGTGACTAGGCACAGGTTTTGGAAAGAGAAGACTAGAAGTGACTAGGCACAGGTTTTGGGCAGAGAAGACTGGAAGTGACTAGGCACAGGTTTTGTGCAGAGAAGACTGGAACTGAATAGGCACAGGTTTTGGGCAGAGAAGACTGGAAGTGACTAGGCACAGGGTTTGAGCAGAGAAGACTGGAAGTGACTAGGCACAGGTTTTGAGCAGAGAAGACTGGAAGTGACTAGGCACAGGTTTTGGGCAGAGAAGACTGGAAGTGACTAGGCACACGTTTTGAGCAGAGAAGACTGGAAGTGACTAGGCACAGGTTTTGAGCAGAGAAGACTGGAAGTGACTAGGCACAGGTTTCGAACAGAGAAGACTGGAAGTGACTAGGCACAGGTTTTGGGCAGAGAAGACTAGAAGTGACTAGGCACAGGTTTTGAGCAGAGAAGACTGGAAGTGACTAGGCACAGGTTTTGAGCAGAGAAGACTGGAAGTGACTAGGCACAGGTTTCAAACAGAGAAGACTGGAAGTGACTAGGCACAGGTTTTGGGCGGAGAAGACTAGAAGTGACTAGGCACAGGTTTTGGGCAGAGAAGACTGGAAGTGACTAGGCACAGGTTTCGAACAGAGAAGACTGGAAGTGACTAGGCACAGGTTCTGAGCAGAGAAGACTGGAAGTGACTAGGCACAGGTTTTGAGCAGAGAAGACTAGAAGTGACTAGGCACAGGTTTTGAGCAGAGAAGACTGGAAGTGACTAGGCACAGGTTTTGAGCAGAGAAGACTGGAAGTGACTAGGCAAAGGTTTTGAGCAGAGAAGACTGGAAGTGACTAGGCACAGGTTTTGGGCAGAGAAAACTGGAAGTGACTAGGCACAGGTTTTGAGCAGAGAAGACTAGAAGTGACTAGGCACAGGTTTTGAGCAGAGAAGACTGGAAGTGACTAGGGACAGGTTTTGTGCAGAGAAGACTGGAAGTGACTAGGCACAGGTTTTGAGCAGAGAAGACTGCAAGTGACTAGGCACAGGTTTTGAGCAGAGAAGACTAGAAGTGACTAGGCACAGGTTTTGAACAGAGAAGACTGGAAGTGAATAGGCACAGGTTTTGAGCAGAGAAGACTAGAAGTGACTAGGCACAGGTTTTGAGCAGAGAAGACTGGAAGTGACTAGGCACAGGTTTTGGGCAGAGAAAACTGGAAGTGACTAGGCACAGCTTTTGAGCAGAGAAGACTGGAAGTGACTAGGCACAGGTTTTGAGCAGAGAAGACTGGAAGTGACTAGGCACAGGTTTCGAACAGAGAAGACTGGAAGTGACTAGGCACAGGTTTTGGGCAGAGAAGACTAGAAGTCACTAGGCACAGGTTTTGAGCAGAGAAGACTGGAAGTGACTAGGCACAGGTTTTGAGCAGAGAAGACTGGAAGTGACTAGGCACAGGTTTCGAACAGAGAAGACTGGAAGTGACTAGGCACAGGTTTTGGGCAGAGAAGACTAGAAGTGACTAGGCACAGGTTTTGAGCAAAGAAGACTGGAAGTGACTAGGCACAGGTTTCGAACAGAGAAGACTGGAAGTGACTAGGCACAGGTTTTGAGCAGAGAAGACTGGAAGTGACTAGGCACAGGTTTTGAGCAGAGAAGACTAGAAGTGACTAGGAACAGGTTTTGAGCAGAGAAGACTGGAAGTGACTAGGCACAGGTTTTGAGCAGAGAAGACTGGAAGTGACTAGGCACAGGTTTTGGGCAGAGAAGACTGGAAGTGACTAGGCACAGGTTTTGAGCAGAGAAGACTGGAAGTGACTAGGCACAGGTTTTGAGCTGAGAATACTGGAAGGGACTAGGCACAGGTTTTGTGCAGAGAAGACTGGAAGTGACTAGGCACAGGTTTTGAGCAGAGAAGACTGGAAGTGAATAGGCACAGGTTTTGGGCAGAGAAGACTGGAAGTGACTAGGCACAGGTTTTGAGCAGAGAAGACTGGAAGTAACTAGGCACAGGTTTTGAGCAGAGAAGACTGGAAGTGAATAGGCACAGGTTTTGGGCAGAGAAGACTGGAAGTGACTAGGCACAGGTTTTGAGCAGAGAAGACTGGAACTGAATAGGCACAGGTTTTGGGCAGAGAAGACTGGAAGTGACTAGGCACAGGTTTTGAGCAGAGAAGACTGGAAGTGACTAGGCACAGGTTTTGAGCAGAGAAGACTGGAAGTGAATAGGCACAGGTTTTGGGCAGAGAAGACTGGAAGTGACTAGGCACAGGTTTTGAGCAGAGAAGACTGGAACTGAATAGGCACAGGTTTTGGGCAGAGAAGACTGGAAGTGACTAGGCACAGGTTTTGAGCAGAGAAGACTGGAAGTGACTAGGCACAGGTTTTGAGCAGAGAAGACTGGAAGTGACTAGCCACAGGTTTCGAACAGAGAAGACTGGAAGTGACTAGGCACAGGTTTTGGGCAGAGAAGACTAGAAGTGACTAGGCACAGGTTTTGGGCAGAGAAGACTGGAAGTGACTAGGCACAGGTTTCGAACAGAGAAGACTGGAAGTGACTAGGCACAGGTTTTGAGCAGAGAAGACTGGAAGTGACTAGGCACAGGTTTTGAGCAGAGAAGACTGGAAGTGACTAGGCACAGGTTTTGGGCAGAGAAGACTGGAAGTGACTAGGCACAGGTTTTGAGCAGAGACGACTGGAAATGACTAGGCACAGGTTTTGGGCAGAGAAGACTGGAAGTGACTAGGCACAGGTTTTGAGCAGAGAAGACTGGAACTGAATAGGCACAGGTTTTGGGCAGAGAAGACTGGAAGTGACTAGGCACAGGTTTCGAACAGAGAAGACTGGAAGTGACTAGGCACAGGTTTTGTGCAGAGAAGACTGGAAGTGACTAGGCACAGGTTTTGGGCAGAAAAGACTAGAAGTGACTAGGCACAGGTTTTGAGCAGAGAAGACTGGAAGTGACTAGGCACAGGTTTTGAGCAGAGAAGACTGGAAGTGACTAGGCACAGGTTTCGAACAGAGAAGACTGGAAGTGACAAGGCACAGGTTTTGGGCAGAGAAGACTAGAAGTGACTAGGCACAGGTTTTGGGCAGAGAAGACTGGAAGTGACTAGGCACAGGTTCTGAGCAGAGAAGACTGGAAGTGACTAGGCACAGGTTTTGAGCAGAGAAGACTAGAAGTGACTAGGCACAGGTTTTGAGCAGAGAAGACTGGAAGTGACTAGGCACAGGTTTTGAGCAGAGAAGACTGGAAGTGACTAGGCAAAGGTTTTGAGCAGAGAAGACTGGAAGTGACTAGGCACAGGTTTTGGGCAGAGAAAACTGGAAGTGACTAGGCACAGGTTTTGAGCAGAGAAGACTAGAAGTGACTAGGCACAGGTTTTGGGCAGAGAAAACTGGAAGTGACTAGGCACAGGTTTTGAGCAGAGAAGACTAGAAGTGACTAGGCACAGGTTTTGAGCAGAGAAGACTGGAAGTGACTAGGGACAGGTTTTGTGCAGAGAAGACTGGAAGTGACTAGGCACAGGTTTTGAGCAGAGAAGACTGCAAGTGACTAGGCACAGGTTTTGAGCAGAGAAGACTAGAAGTGACTAGGCACAGGTTTTGAACAGAGAAGACTGGAAGTGACTAGGCACAGGTTTTGAGCAGAGAAGACTAGAAGTGACTAGGCACAGGTTTTGAGCAGAGAAGACTGGAAGTGACTAGGCACAGGTTTTGGGCAGAGAAAACTGGAAGTGACTAGGCACAGGTTTTGAGCAGAGAAGACTGGAAGTGACTAGGCACAGGTTTTGAGCAGAGAAGACTGGAAGTGACTAGGCACAGGTTTCGAACAGAGAAGACTGGAAGTGACTAGGCACAGGTTTTGGGCAGAGAAGACTAGAAGTGACTAGGCACAGGTTTTGAGCAGAGAAGACTGGAAGTGACTAGGCACAGGTTTTGAGCAGAGAAGACTGGAAGTGACTAGGCACAGGTTTCGAACAGAGAAGACTGGAAGTGACTAGGCACAGGTTTTGGGCAGAGAAGACTAGAAGTGACTAGGCACAGGTTTTGAGCAAAGAAGACTGGAAGTGACTAGGCACAGGTTTCGAACAGATAATACTGGAAGTGACTAGGCACAGGTTTTGAGCAGAGAAGACTGGAAGTGACTAGGCACAGGTTTTGAGCAGAGAAGACTGGAAGTGACTAGGCACAGGTTTTGGGCAGAGAAAACTGAAAGTGACTAGGCACAGGTTTTGAGCAGAGAAGACTAGAAGTGACTAGGCACAGGTTTTGGGCAGAGAAAACTGGAAGTGACTAGGCACAGGTTTTGAGCAGAGAAGACTAGAAGTGACTAGGCACAGGTTTTGAGCAGAGAAGACTGGAAGTGACTAGGGACAGGTTTTGTGCAGAGAAGACTGGAAGTGACTAGGCACAGGTTTTGAGCAGAAAAGACTGCAAGTGACTAGGCACAGGTTTTGAGCAGAGAAGACTAGAAGTGACTAGGCACAGGTTTTGAACAGAGAAGACTGGAAGTGACTAGGCACAGGTTTTGAGCAGAGAAGACTAGAAGTGACTAGGCACAGGTTTTGAGCAGAGAAGACTGGAAGTGACTAGGCACAGGTTTTGGGCAGAGAAAACTGGAAGTGACTAGGCACAGGTTTTGTGCAGAGAAGACTGGAAGTGACTAGGCACAGGTTTTTAGCAGAGAAGACTGGAAGTGACTAGGCACAGGTTTCGAACAGAGAAGACTGGAAGTGACTAGGCACAGGTTTTGGGCAGAGAAGACTAGAAGTGACTAGGCACAGGTTTTGAGCAGAGAAGACTGGAAGTGACTAGGCACAGGTTTTGAGCAGAGAAGACTGGAAGTGACTAGGCACAGGTTTCGAACAGAGAAGACTGGAAGTGACTAGGCACAGGTTTTGGGCAGAGAAGACTGGAAGTGACTAGGCACAGGTTTTGAGCAAAGAAGACTGGAAGTGACTAGGCACAGGTTTCGAACAGAGAATACTGGAAGTGACTAGGCACAGGTTTTGAGCAGAGAAGACTGGAAGTGAATAGGCACAGGTTTTGGGCAGAGAAGACTGGAAGTGACTAGGCACAGGTTTTGAGCAGAGAAGACTGGAAGTGACTAGGCACAGGTTTTGAGCAGAGAAGACTGGAAGTGAATAGGCACAGGTTTTGGGCAGAGAAGACTGGAAGTGACTAGGCACAGGTTTTGAGCAGAGAAGACTGGAACTGAATAGGCACAGGTTTTGGGCAGAGAAGACTGGAAGTGACTAGGCACAGGTTTTGAGCAGAGAAGACTGGAAGTGACTAGGCACAGGTTTTGAGCAGAGAAGACTGGAAGTGAATAGGCACAGGTTTTGGGCAGAGAAGACTGGAAGTGACTAGGCACAGGTTTTGAGCAGAGAAGACTGGAACTGAATAGGCACAGGTTTTAGACAGAGAAGACTGGAAGTGACTAGGCACAGGTTTTGGGCAGAGAAGACTAGAAGTGACTAGGCACAGGTTTTGAGCAGAGAAGACTGGAAGTGACTAGGCACAGGTTTTGAGCAGAGAAGACTGGAAGTGACTAGCCACAGGTTTCGAACAGAGAAGACTGGAAGTGACTAGGCACAGGTTTTGGGCAGAGAAGACTAGAAGTGACTAGGCACAGGTTTTGGGCAGAGAAGACTGGAAGTGACTAGGCACAGGTTTCGAACAGAGAAGACTGGAAGTGATTAGGCACAGGTTTTGAGCAGAGAAGACTGGAAGTGACTAGGCACAGATTTTGACCAGAGAAGACTGGAAGTGACTAGGCACAGGTTTTGGGCAGAGAAGACTGGAAGTGACTAGGCACAGGTTTTGAGCAGAGAAGACTGGAAATGACTAGGCACAGGTTTTGGGCAGAGAAGACTGGAAGTGACTAGGCACAGGTTTGGAGCAGAGAAGACTGGAACTGAATAGGCACAGGTTTTGGGCAGAGAAGACTGGAAGTGACTAGGCACAGGTTTCGAACAGAGAAGACTGGAAGTGACTAGGCACAGGTTTTGTGCAGAGAAGACTGGAAGTGACTAGGCACAGGTTTTGGGCAGAAAAGACTAGAAGTGACTAGGCACAGGTTTTGAGCAGAGAAGACTGGAAGTGACTAGGCACAGGTTTTGAGCAGAGAAGACTGGAAGTTACTAGGCACAGGTTTCGAACAGAGAAGACTGGAAGTGACTAGGCACAGGTTTTGGGCAGAGAAGACTAGAAGTGACTAGGCACAGGTTTTGGGCAGAGAAGACTGGAAGTGACTAGGCACAGGTTTCGAACAGAGAAGACTGGAAGTGACTAGGCACAGGTTTTGAGCAGAGAAGACTGGAAGTGACTAGGCACAGGTTTTGAGCAGAGAAGACTGGAAGTGACTAGGCACAGGTTTTGAGCAGAGAAGACTGGAAGTGACTAGCCACAGGTTTCGAACAGAGAAGACTGGAAGTGACTAGGCACAGGTTTTGGGCAGAGAAGACTAGAAGTGACTAGGCACAGGTTTTGGGCAGAGAAGACTGGAAGTGACTAGGCACAGGTTTCGAACAGAGAAGACTGGAAGTGACTAGGCACAGGTTTTGAGCAGAGAAGACTGGAAGTGACTAGGCACAGGTTTTGAGCAGAGAAGACTGGAAGTGACTAGGCACAGGTTTTGGGCAGAGAAGACTGGAAGTGACTAGGCACAGGTTTTGAGCAGAGACGACTGGAAATGACTAGGCACAGGTTTTGGGCAGAGAAGACTGGAAGTGACTAGGCACAGGTTTTGAGCAGAGAAGACTGGAACTGAATAGGCACAGGTTTTGGGCAGAGAAGACTGGAAGTGACTAGGCACAGGTTTCGAACAGAGAAGACTGGAAGTGACTAGGCACAGGTTTTGTGCAGAGAAGACTGGAAGTGACTAGGCACAGGTTTTGGGCAGAAAAGACTAGAAGTGACTAGGCACAGGTTTTGAGCAGAGAAGACTGGAAGTGACTAGGCACAGGTTTTGAGCAGAGAAGACTGGAAGTGACTAGGCACAGGTTTCGAACAGAGAAGACTGGAAGTGACAAGGCACAGGTTTTGGGCAGAGAAGACTAGAAGTGACTAGGCACAGGTTTTGGGCAGAGAAGACTGGAAGTGACTAGGCACAGGTTCTGAGCAGAGAAGACTGGAAGTGACTAGGCACAGGTTTTGAGCAGAGAAGACTAGAAGTGACTAGGCACAGGTTTTGAGCAGAGAAGACTGGAAGTGACTAGGCACAGGTTTTGAGCAGAGAAGACTGGAAGTGACTAGGCAAAGGTTTTGAGCAGAGAAGACTGGAAGTGACTAGGCACAGGTTTTGGGCAGAGAAAACTGGAAGTGACTAGGCACAGGTTTTGAGCAGAGAAGACTAGAAGTGACTAGGCACAGGTTTTGGGCAGAGAAAACTGGAAGTGACTAGGCACAGGTTTTGAGCAGAGAAGACTAGAAGTGACTAGGCACAGGTTTTGAGCAGAGAAGACTGGAAGTGACTAGGGACAGGTTTTGTGCAGAGAAGACTGGAAGTGACTAGGCACAGGTTTTGAGCAGAGAAGACTGCAAGTGACTAGGCACAGGTTTTGAGCAGAGAAGACTAGAAGTGACTAGGCACAGGTTTTGAACAGAGAAGACTGGAAGTGACTAGGCACAGGTTTTGAGCAGAGAAGACTAGAAGTGACTAGGCACAGGTTTTGAGCAGAGAAGACTGGAAGTGACTAGGCACAGGTTTTGGGCAGAGAAAACTGGAAGTGACTAGGCACAGGTTTTGAGCAGAGAAGACTGGAAGTGACTAGGCACAGGTTTTGAGCAGAGAAGACTGGAAGTGACTAGGCACAGGTTTCGAACAGAGAAGACTGGAAGTGACTAGGCACAGGTTTTGGGCAGAGAAGACTAGAAGTGACTAGGCACAGGTTTTGAGCAGAGAAGACTGGAAGTGACTAGGCACAGGTTTTGAGCAGAGAAGACTGGAAGTGACTAGGCACAGGTTTCGAACAGAGAAGACTGGAAGTGACTAGGCACAGGTTTTGGGCAGAGAAGACTAGAAGTGACTAGGCACAGGTTTTGAGCAAAGAAGACTGGAAGTGACTAGGCACAGGTTTCGAACAGATAATACTGGAAGTGACTAGGCACAGGTTTTGAGCAGAGAAGACTGGAAGTGACTAGGCACAGGTTTTGAGCAGAGAAGACTGGAAGTGACTAGGCACAGGTTTTGGGCAGAGAAAACTGAAAGTGACTAGGCACAGGTTTTGAGCAGAGAAGACTAGAAGTGACTAGGCACAGGTTTTGGGCAGAGAAAACTGGAAGTGACTAGGCACAGGTTTTGAGCAGAGAAGACTAGAAGTGACTAGGCACAGGTTTTGAGCAGAGAAGACTGGAAGTGACTAGGGACAGGTTTTGTGCAGAGAAGACTGGAAGTGACTAGGCACAGGTTTTGAGCAGAAAAGACTGCAAGTGACTAGGCACAGGTTTTGAGCAGAGAAGACTAGAAGTGACTAGGCACAGGTTTTGAACAGAGAAGACTGGAAGTGACTAGGCACAGGTTTTGAGCAGAGAAGACTAGAAGTGACTAGGCACAGGTTTTGAGCAGAGAAGACTGGAAGTGACTAGGCACAGGTTTTGGGCAGAGAAAACTGGAAGTGACTAGGCACAGGTTTTGTGCAGAGAAGACTGGAAGTGACTAGGCACAGGTTTTTAGCAGAGAAGACTGGAAGTGACTAGGCACAGGTTTCGAACAGAGAAGACTGGAAGTGACTAGGCACAGGTTTTGGGCAGAGAAGACTAGAAGTGACTAGGCACAGGTTTTGAGCAGAGAAGACTGGAAGTGACTAGGCACAGGTTTTGAGCAGAGAAGACTGGAAGTGACTAGGCACAGGTTTCGAACAGAGAAGACTGGAAGTGACTAGGCACAGGTTTTGGGCAGAGAAGACTGGAAGTGACTAGGCACAGGTTTTGAGCAAAGAAGACTGGAAGTGACTAGGCACAGGTTTCGAACAGAGAATACTGGAAGTGACTAGGCACAGGTTTTGAGCAGAGAAGACTGGAAGTGAATAGGCACAGGTTTTGGGCAGAGAAGACTGGAAGTGACTAGGCACAGGTTTTGAGCAGAGAAGACTGGAAGTGACTAGGCACAGGTTTTGAGCAGAGAAGACTGGAAGTGAATAGGCACAGGTTTTGGGCAGAGAAGACTGGAAGTGACTAGGCACAGGTTTTGAGCAGAGAAGACTGGAACTGAATAGGCACAGGTTTTGGGCAGAGAAGACTGGAAGTGACTAGGCACAGGTTTTGAGCAGAGAAGACTGGAAGTGACTAGGCACAGGTTTTGAGCAGAGAAGACTGGAAGTGAATAGGCACAGGTTTTGGGCAGAGAAGACTGGAAGTGACTAGGCACAGGTTTTGAGCAGAGAAGACTGGAACTGAATAGGCACAGGTTTTAGACAGAGAAGACTGGAAGTGACTAGGCACAGGTTTTGGGCAGAGAAGACTAGAAGTGACTAGGCACAGGTTTTGAGCAGAGAAGACTGGAAGTGACTAGGCACAGGTTTTGAGCAGAGAAGACTGGAAGTGACTAGCCACAGGTTTCGAACAGAGAAGACTGGAAGTGACTAGGCACAGGTTTTGGGCAGAGAAGACTAGAAGTGACTAGGCACAGGTTTTGGGCAGAGAAGACTGGAAGTGACTAGGCACAGGTTTCGAACAGAGAAGACTGGAAGTGATTAGGCACAGGTTTTGAGCAGAGAAGACTGGAAGTGACTAGGCACAGATTTTGACCAGAGAAGACTGGAAGTGACTAGGCACAGGTTTTGGGCAGAGAAGACTGGAAGTGACTAGGCACAGGTTTTGAGCAGAGAAGACTGGAAATGACTAGGCACAGGTTTTGGGCAGAGAAGACTGGAAGTGACTAGGCACAGGTTTGGAGCAGAGAAGACTGGAACTGAATAGGCACAGGTTTTGGGCAGAGAAGACTGGAAGTGACTAGGCACAGGTTTCGAACAGAGAAGACTGGAAGTGACTAGGCACAGGTTTTGTGCAGAGAAGACTGGAAGTGACTAGGCACAGGTTTTGGGCAGAAAAGACTAGAAGTGACTAGGCACAGGTTTTGAGCAGAGAAGACTGGAAGTGACTAGGCACAGGTTTTGAGCAGAGAAGACTGGAAGTTACTAGGCACAGGTTTCGAACAGAGAAGACTGGAAGTGACTAGGCACAGGTTTTGGGCAGAGAAGACTAGAAGTGACTAGGCACAGGTTTTGGGCAGAGAAGACTGGAAGTGACTAGGCACAGGTTTCGAACAGAGAAGACTGGAAGTGACTAGGCACAGGTTTTGAGCAGAGAAGACTGGAAGTGACTAGGCACAGGTTTTGAGCAGAGAAGACTAGAAGTGACTAGGCACAGGTTTTGAGCAGAGAAGACTGGAAGTGACTAGGCACAGGTTTTGTGCAGAGAAGACTGGAAGTGACTAGGCACAGGTTTTGAGCAGAGAAGACTGGAAGTGACTAGGCACAGGTTTTGGGCAGAGAAAACTGGAAGTGACTAGGCACAGGTTTTGAGCAGAGAAGACTAGAAGTGACTAGGCACAGGTTTTGGGCAGAGAAAACTGGAAGTGACTAGGCACAGGTTTTGAGCAGAGAAGACTAGAAGTGACTAGGCACAGGTTTTGAGCAGAGAAGACTGGAAGTGACTAGGCACAGGTTTTGTGCAGAGAAGACTGGAAGTGACTAGGCACAGGTTTTGAGCAGAGAAGACTGGAAGTGACTAGGCACAGGTTTTGAGCAGAGAAGACTAGAAGTGACTAGGCACAGGTTTTGAGCAGAGAAGACTGGAAGTGACTAGGCACAGGTTTTGAGCAGAGAAGACTAGAAGTGACTAGGCACAGGTTTTGAGCAGAGAAGACTGGAAGTGACTAGGCACAGGTTTTGGGCAGAGAAAACTGGAAGTGACTAGGCACAGGTTTTGAGCAGAGAAGACTGGAAGTGACTAGGCACAGGTTTTGGGCAGAGAAGACTGGAAGTGACTAGGCACAGGTTTCGAACAGAGAAGACTGGAAGTGACTAGGCACAGGTTTTGAGCAGAGAAGACTGGAAGTGACTAGGCACAGGTTTTGGGCAGAGAAGACTGGAAATGACTAGGCACATGCTTTGAGCAGAGAAGACTGGAAGTGACTAGGCACAGGTTTTGTGCAGAGAAGACTGGAAGTGACTAGGCACAGGTTTTGAGCAGAGAAGACTGGAAGTGACTAGGCACAGGTTTTGAGCAGAGAAGACTGGAAGTGACTAGGCACAGGTTTTGGAAAGAGAAGACTAGAAGTGACTAGGCACAGGTTTTGGGCAGAAAAGACTGGAAGTGACTAGGCACAGGTTTTGTGCAGAGAAGACTGGAACTGAATAGGCACAGGTTTTGGGCAGAGAAGACTGGAAGTGACTAGGCACAGGTTTTGAGCAGAGAAGACTGGAAGTGACTAGGCACAGGTTTTGAGCAGAGAAGACTGGAAGTAACTAGGCACAGGTTTTGGGCAGAGAAGACTGGAAGTGACTAGGCACAGGTTTTGAGCAGAGAAGACTGGAAGTGACTAGGCACAGGTTTCGAACAGAGAAGACTGGAAGTGACTAGGCACAGGTTCTGAGCAGAGAAGACTGGAAGTGACTAGGCACAGGTTTTGAGCAGAGAAGACTAGAAGTGACTAGGCACAGGTTTTGAGCAGAGAAGACTGGAAGTGACTAGGCACAGGTTTTGAGCAGAGAAGACTGGAAGTGACTAGGCAAAGGTTTTGAGCAGAGAAGACTGGAAGTGACTAGGCACAGGTTTTGGGCAGAGAAAACTGGAAGTGACTAGGCACAGGTTTTGAGCAGAGAAGACTAGAAGTGACTAGGCACAGGTTTTGGGCAGAGAAAACTGGAAGTGACTAGGCACAGGTTTTGAGCAGAGAAGACTAGAAGTGACTTGGCACAGGTTTTGAGCAGAGAAGACTGGAAGTGACTAGGGACAGGTTTTGTGCAGAGAAGACTGGAAGTGACTAGGCACAGGTTTTGAGCAGACAAGACTGCAAGTGACTAGGCACAGGTTTTGAGCAGAGTAGACTAGAAGTGACTAGGCACAGGTTTTGAGCAGAGAAGACTGGAAGTGACTAGGCACAGGTTTTGGGCAGAGAAAACTGGAAGTGACTAGGCACAGGTTTTGAGCAGAGAAGACTGGAAGTGACTAGGCACAGGTTTTGAGCAGAGAAGACTGGAAGTGACTAGGCACAGGTTTCGAACAGAGAAGACTGGAAGTGACTAGGCACAGGTTTTGGGCAGAGAAGACTAGAAGTGACTAGGCACAGGTTTTGAGCAGAGAAGACTGGAAGTGACTAGGCACAGGTTTTGAGCAGAGAAGACTGGAAGTGACTAGGCACAGGTTTCGAACAGAGAAGACTGGAAGTGACTAGGCACAGGTTTTGAGCAGAGAAGACTAGAAGTGACTAGGCACAGGTTTTGAGCAGAGAAGACTGGAAGTGACTAGGCACAGGTTTCGAACAGAGAAGACTGGAAGTGACTAGGCACTGGTTTTGAGCAGAGAAGACTGGAAGTGACTAGGCACAGGTTTCGAACAGAGAAGACTGGAAGTGACTAGGCACAGGTTTCGAACAGAGAAGACTGGAAGTGACTAGGCACAGGTTTTGAGCAGAGAAGACTAGAAGTGACTAGGCACAGATTTTGACCAGAGAAGACTGGAAGTGACTAGGCACAGGTTTTGAGCAGAGAAGACTGGAAGTGACTAGGCACAGGTTTCGAACAGAGAAGACTGGAAGTGACTAGGCACAGGTTTTGAGCAGAGAAGACTAGAAGTGACTAGGCACAGGTTTTGAGCAGAGAAGACTGGAAGTGACTAGGCACAGGTTTCGAACAGAGAAGACTGGAAGTGACTAGGCACAGGTTTTGAGCAGAGAAGACTGGAAGTGACTAGGCACAGGTTTCGAACAGAGAAGACTGGAAGTGACTAGGCACAGGTTTTGAGCAGAGAAGACTGGAAGTGACTAGGCACAGGTTTCGAACAGAGAAGACTGGAAGTGACTAGGCACAGGTTTCGAACAGAGAAGACTGGAAGTGACTAGGCACAGGTTTCGAACAGAGAAGACTGGAAGTGACTAGGCACAGGTTTTGAGCAGAGAAGACTAGAAGTGACTAGGCACAGGTTTTGAGCAGAGAAGACTGGAAGTGACTAGGCACAGTTTTCGAACAGAGAAGACTGGAAGTGACTAGGCACAGGTTTTGAGCAGAGAAGACTGGAAGTGACTAGGCACAGGTTTCGAACAGAGAAGACTGGAAGTGACTAGGCACAGGTTTCGAACAGAGAAGACTGGAAGTGACTAGGCACAGGTTTTGAGCAGAGAAGACTAGAAGTGACTAGGCACAGATTTTGACCAGAGAAGACTGGAAGTGACTAGGCACAGGTTTTGAGCAGAGAAGACTGGAAGTGACTAGGCACAGTTTTCGAACAGAGAAGACTGGAAGTGACTAGGCACAGGTTTTGAGCAGAGAAGACTGGAAGTGACTAGGCACAGGTTTCGAACAGAGAAGACTGGAAGTGACTAGGCACAGGTTTCGAACAGAGAAGACTGGAAGTGACTAGGCACAGGTTTTGAGCAGAGAAGACTAGAAGTGACTAGGCACAGATTTTGACCAGAGAAGACTGGAAGTGACTAGGCACAGGTTTTGAGCAGAGAAGACTGGAAGTGACTAGGCACAGGTTTCGAACAGAGAAGACTGGAAGTGACTAGGCACAGGTTTTGAGCAGAGAAGACTAGAAGTGACTAGGCACAGGTTTTGAGCAGAGAAGACTGGAAGTGACTAGGCACAGGTTTCGAACAGAGAAGACTGGAAGTGACTAGGCACAGGTTTTGAGCAGAGAAGACTGGAAGTGACTAGGCACAGGTTTCGAACAGAGAAGACTGGAAGTGACTAGGCACAGGTTTCGAACAGAGAAGACTGGAAGTGACTAGGCACAGGTTTTGAGCAGAGAAGACTAGAAGTGACTAGGCACAGATTTTGACCAGAGAAGACTGGAAGTGACTAGGCACAGGTTTTGGGCAGAGAAGACTGGAAGTGACTAGGCACAGGTTTTGAGCAGAGAAGACTGGAAATGACTAGGCACAGGTTTTGGGCAGAGAAGACTGGAAGTGACTAGGCACAGGTTTTGAGCAGAGAAGACTGGAACTGAATAGGCACAGGTTTTGGGCAGAGAAGACTGGAAGTGACTAGGCACAGGTTTCGAACAGAGAAGACTGGAAGTGACTAGGCACAGGTTTTGTGCAGAGAAGACTGGAAGTGACTAGGCACAGGTTTTGGGCAGAAAAGACTAGAAGTGACTAGGCACAGGTTTTGAGCAGAGAAGACTGGAAGTGACTAGGCACAGGTTTTGAGCAGAGAAGACTGGAAGTTACTAGGCACAGGTTTCGAACAGAGAAGACTGGAAGTGACTAGGCACAGGTTTTGGGCAGAGAAGACTAGAAGTGACTAGGCACAGGTTTTGGGCAGAGAAGACTGGAAGTGACTAGGCACAGGTTTCGAACAGAGAAGACTGGAAGTGACTAGGCACAGGTTTTGAGCAGAGAAGACTGGAAGTGACTAGGCACAGGTTTTGAGCAGAGAAGACTGGAAGTGACTAGGCACAGGTTTTGAGCAGAGAAGACTGGAAGTGACTAGGCACAGGTTTTGAGCAGAGAAGACTGGAAGTTACTAGGCACAGGTTTCGAACAGAGAAGACTGGAAGTGACTAGGCACAGGTTTTGGGCAGAGAAGACTAGAAGTGACTAGGCACAGGTTTTGGGCAGAGAAGACTGGAAGTGACTAGGCACAGGTTTCGAACAGAGAAGACTGGAAGTGACTAGGCACAGGTTTTGAGCAGAGAAGACTGGAAGTGACTAGGCACAGGTTTTGAGCAGAGAAGACTGGAAGTGACTAGGCACAGGTTTTGAGCAGAGAAGACTAGAAGTGACTAGGCACAGGTTTTGAGCAGAGAAGACTGGAAGTGACTAGGCACAGGTTTTGTGCAGAGAAGACTGGAAGTGACTAGGCACAGGTTTTGAGCAGAGAAGACTGGAAGTGACTAGGCACAGGTTTTGAGCAGAGAAGACTAGAAGTGACTAGGCACAGGTTTTGAGCAGAGAAGACTGGAAGTGACTAGGCATAGGTTTTGAGCAGAGAAGACTAGAAGTGACTAGGCACAGGTTTTGAGCAGAGAAGACTGGAAGTGACTAGGCACAGGTTTTGGGCAGAGAAAACTGGAAGTGACTAGGCACAGGTTTTGAGCAGAGAAGACTGGAAGTGACTAGGCACAGGTTTTGGGCACAGAAGACTGGAAGTGACTAGGCACAGGTTTCGAACAGAGAAGACTGGAAGTGACTAGGCACAGGTTTTGAGCAGAGAAGACTGGAAGTGACTAGGCACAGGTTTTGGGCAGAGAAGACTGGAAATGACTAGGCACATGCTTTGAGCAGAGAAGACTGGAAGTGACTAGGCACAGGTTTTGTGCAGAGAAGACTGGAAGTGACTAGGCACAGGTTTTGAGCAGAGAAGACTGGAAGTGACTAGGCACAGGTTTTGAGCAGAGAAGACTGGAAGTGACTAGGCACAGGTTTTGGAAAGAGAAGACTAGAAGTGACTAGGCACAGGTTTTGGGCAGAAAAGACTGGAAGTGACTAGGCACAGGTTTTGTGCAGAGAAGACTGGAACTGAATAGGCACAGGTTTTGGGCAGAGAAGACTGGAAGTGACTAGGCACAGGTTTTGAGCAGAGAAGACTGGAACTGACTAGGCACAGGTTTTGAGCAGAGAAGACTGGAAGTAACTAGGCACAGGTTTTGGGCAGAGAAGACTGGAAGTGACTAGGCACAGGTTTTGAGCAGAGAAGACTGGAAGTGACTAGGCACAGGTTTCGAACAGAGAAGACTGGAAGTGACTAGGCACAGGTTCTGAGCAGAGAAGACTGGAATTGACTAGGCACAGGTTTTGAGCAGAGAAGACTAGAAGTGACTAGGCACAGGTTTTGAGCAGAGAAGACTGGAAGTGACTAGGCACAGGTTTTGAGCAGAGAAGACTGGAAGTGACTAGGCAAAGGTTTTGAGCAGAGAAGACTGGAAGTGACTAGGCACAGGTTTTGGGCAGAGAAAACTGGAAGTGACTAGGCACAGGTTTTGAGCAGAGAAGACTAGAAGTGACTAGGCACAGGTTTTGGGCAGAGAAAACTGGAAGTGACTAGGCACAGGTTTTGAGCAGAGAAGACTAGAAGTGACTTGGCACAGGTTTTGAGCAGAGAAGACTGGAAGTGACTAGGGACAGGTTTTGTGCAGAGAAGACTGGAAGTGACTAGGCACAGGTTTTGAGCAGAGAAGACTGCAAGTGACTAGGCACAGGTTTTGAGCAGAGTAGACTAGAAGTGACTAGGCACAGGTTTTGAGCAGAGAAGACTGGAAGTGACTAGGCACAGGTTTTGGGCAGAGAAAACTGGAAGTGACTAGGCACAGGTTTTGAGCAGAGAAGACTGGAAGTGACTAGGCACAGGTTTTGAGCAGAGAAGACTGGAAGTGACTAGGCACAGGTTTCGAACAGAGAAGACTGGAAGTGACTAGGCACAGGTTTTGGGCAGAGAAGACTAGAAGTGACTAGGCACAGGTTTTGAGCAGAGAAGACTGGAAGTGACTAGGCACAGGTTTTGAGCAGAGAAGACTGGAAGTGACTAGGCACAGGTTTCGAACAGAGAAGACTGGAAGTGACTAGGCACAGGTTTTGAGCAGAGAAGACTAGAAGTGACTAGGCACAGGTTTTGAGCAGAGAAGACTGGAAGTGACTAGGCACAGGTTTCGAACAGAGAAGACTGGAAGTGACTAGGCACAGGTTTTGAGCAGAGAAGACTGGAAGTGACTAGGCACAGGTTTCGAACAGAGAAGACTGGAAGTGACTAGGCACAGGTTTCGAACAGAGAAGACTGGAAGTGACTAGGCACAGGTTTTGAGCAGAGAAGACTAGAAGTGACTAGGCACAGGTTTTGAGCAGAGAATACTGGAAGTGACTAGGCACAGGTTTTGAGCAGAGAAGACTGGAAGTGACTAGGCACAGGTTTTGAGCAGAGAAGACTAGAAGTGACTAGGCACAGGTTTTGAGCAGAGAAGACTGGAAGTGACTAGGCACAGGTTTTGAGCAGAGAAGACTGGAAATGACTAGGCACAGGTTTTGAGCTGAGAATACTGGAAGTGACTAGGCACAGGTTTTGTGCAGAGAAGACTGGAAGTGACTAGGCACAGGTTTTGAGCAGAGAAGACTGGAAGTGAATAGGCACAGGTTTTGGGCAGAGAAGACTGGAAGTGACTAGGCACAGGTTTTGAGCAGAGAAGACTGGAAGTGACTAGGCACAGGTTTTGAGCAGAGAAGACTGGAAGTGAATAGGCACAGGTTTTGGGCAGAGAAGACTGGAAGTGACTAGGCACAGGTTTTGAGCGGAGAAGACTGGAACTGAATAGGCACAGGTTTTGGGCAGAGAAGACTGGAAGTGACTAGGCACAGGTTTTGAGCAGAGAAGACTGGAAGTGACTAGGCACAGGTTTTGAGCAGAGAAGACTGGAAGTGAATAGGCACAGGTTTTGGGCAGAGAAGACTGGAAGTGACTAGGCACAGGTTTTGAGCAGAGAAGACTGGAACTGAATAGGCACAGGTTTTGGGCAGAGAAGACTGGAAGTGACTAGGCACAGGTTTTGGGCAGAGAAGACTAGAAGTGACTAGGCACAGGTTTTGAGCAGAGAAGACTGGAAGTGACTAGGCACAGGTTTTGAGCAGAGAAGACTGGAAGTGACTAGCCACAGGTTTCGAACAGAGAAGACTGGAAGTGACTAGGCACAGGTTTTGGGCAGAGAAGACTAGAAGTGACTAGGCACAGGTTTTGGGCAGAGAAGACTGGAAGTGACTAGGCACAGGTTTCGAACAGAGAAGACTGGAAGTGACTAGGCACAGGTTTTGAGCAGAGAAGACTGGAAGTGACTAGGCACAGGTTTTGAGCAGAGAAGACTGGAAGTGACTAGGCACAGGTTTTGGGCAGAGAAGACTGGAAATGACTAGGCACAGGTTTTGAGCAGAGAAGACTGGAAGTGACTAGGCACAGGTTTTTAGCAGAGAAGACTGGAAGTGACTAGGCACAGGTTTTGAGCAGAGAAGACTGGAAATGACTAGGCACAGGTTTTGGGCAGAGAAGACTGGAAGTGACTAGGCACAGGTTTTGAGCAGAGAAGACTGGAAATGACTAGGCACAGGTTTTGGGCAGAGAAGACTGGAAGTGACTAGGCACAGGTTTTTAGCAGAGAAGACTGGAACTGAATAGGCACAGGTTTTGGGCAGAGAAGACTGGAAGTGACTAGGCACAGGTTTTGAGCAGAGAAGACTGGAAGTGACTAGGCACAGGTTTTGAGCAGAGACGACTGGAAATGACTAGGCACAGGTTTTGGGCAGAGAAGACTGGAAGTGACTAGGCACAGGTTTTTAGCAGAGAAGACTGGAACTGAATAGGCACAGGTTTTGGGCAGAGAAGACTGGAAGTGACTAGGCACAGGTTTCGAACAGAGAAGACTGGAAGTGACTAGGCACAGGTTTTGTGCAGAGAAGACTGGAAGTGACTAGGCACAGGTTTTGGGCAGAAAAGACTAGAAGTGACTAGGCACAGGTTTTGAGCAGAGAAGACTGGAAGTGACTAGGCACAGGTTTTGAGCAGAGAAGACTGGAAGTGACTAGGCACAGGTTTCGAACAGAGAAGACTGGAAGTGACTAGGCACAGGTTTTGGGCAGAGAAGACTAGAAGTGACTAGGCACAGGTTTTGGGCAGAGAAGACTGGAAGTGACTAGGCACAGGTTTCGAACAGAGAAGACTGGAAGTGACTAGGCACAGGTTTTGAGCAGAGAAGACTGGAAGTGACTAGGCACAGGTTTTGAGCAGAGAAGACTAGAAGTGACTAGGCACAGGTTTTGAGCAGAGAAGACTGGAAGTGACTAGGCACAGGTTTTGTGCAGAGAAGACTGGAAGTGACTAGGCACAGGTTTTGAGCAGAGAAGACTGGAAGTGACTAGGCACAGGTTTTGGGCAGAGAAAACTGGAAGTGACTAGGCACAGGTTTTGAGCAGAGAAGACTAGAAGTGACTAGGCACAGGTTTTGGGCAGAGAAAACTGGAAGTGACTAGGCACAGGTTTTGAGCAGAGAAGACTAGAAGTGACTAGGCACAGGTTTTGAGCAGAGAAGACTGGAAGTGACTAGGCACAGGTTTTGTGCAGAGAAGACTGGAAGTGACTAGGCACAGGTTTTGAGCAGAGAAGACTGGAAGTGACTAGGCACAGGTTTTGAGCAGAGAAGACTAGATGTGACTAGGCACAGGTTTTGAGCAGAGAAGACTGGAAGTGACTAGGCACAGGTTTTGAGCAGAGAAGACTAGAAGTGACTAGGCACAGGTTTTGAGCAGAGAAGACTGGAAGTGACTAGGCACAGGTTTTGGGCAGAGAAAACTGGAAGTGACTAGGCACAGGTTTTGAGCAGAGAAGACTGGAAGTGACTAGGCACAGGTTTTGGGCAGAGAAGACTGGAAGTGACTAGGCACAGGTTTTGGGCAGAGAAGACTGGAAGTGACTAGGCACATGTTTTGAGCAGAGAAGACTGGAAGTGACTAGGCACAGGTTTTGAGCAGAGAAGACTGGAAGTGAATAGGCACAGGTTTTGGGCAGAGAAGACTGGAAGTGACTTGGCACAGGTTTTGAGCAGAGAAGACTGGAAGTGACTAGGCACAGGTTTTGTGCAGAGAAGACTGGAACTGAATAGGCACAGGTTTTGGGCAGAGAAGACTGGAAGTGACTAGGCACAGGTTTTGGGCAGAGAAGACTAGAAGTGACTAGGCACAGGTTTTGAGCAGAGAAGACTGGAAGTGACTAGGCACAGGTTTTGAGCAGAGAAGACTGGAAGTGACTAGGCACAGGTTTTGAGCAGAGAAGACTGGAAGTGACTAGGCACAGGTTTTGGGCAGAGAAGACTAGAAGTGACTAGGCACAGGTTTTGGGCAGAGAAGACTGGAAGTGACTAGGCACAGGTTTCGAACAGAGAAGACTGGAAGTGACTAGGCACAGGTTTTGAGCAGAGAAGACTGGAAGTGACTAGGCACAGGTTTTGGGCAGAGAAGACTGGAAATGACTAGGCACATGCTTTGAGCAGAGAAGACTGGAAGTGACTAGGCACAGGTTTTGTGCAGAGAAGACTGGAAGTGACTAGGCACAGGTTTTGAGCAGAGAAGACTGGAAGTGACTAGGCACAGGTTTTGAGCAGAGAAGACTGGAAGTGACTAGGCACAGGTTTTGGAAAGAGAAGACTAGAAGTGACTAGGCACAGGTTTTGGGCAGAAAAGACTGGAAGTGACTAGGCACAGGTTTTGTGCAGAGAAGACTGGAACTGAATAGGCACAGGTTTTGGGCAGAGAAGACTGGAAGTGACTAGGCACAGGTTTTGAGCAGAGAAGACTGGAAGTGACTAGGCACAGGTTTTGAGCAGAGAAGACTGGAAGTGACTAGGCACAGGTTTTGGGCAGAGAAGACTGGAAGTGACTAGGCACAGGTTTTGAGCAGAGAAGACTGGAAGTGACTAGGCACAGGTTTCGAACAGAGAAGACTGGAAGTGACTAAGCACAGGTTCTGAGCAGAGAAGACTGGAAGTGACTAGGCACAGGTTTTGAGCAGAGAAGACTAGAAGTGACTAGGCACAGGTTTTGAGCAGAGAAGACTGGAAGTGACTAGGCACAGGTTTTGAGCAGAGAAGACTGGAAGTGACTAGGCAAAGGTTTTGAGCAGAGAAGACTGGAAGTGACTAGGCACAGGTTTTTGGCAGAGAAAACTGGAAGTGACTAGGCACAGGTTTTGAGCAGAGAAGACTAGAAGTGACTAGGCACAGGTTTTGGGCAGAGAAAACTGGAAGTGACTAGGCACAGGTTTTGAGCAGAGAAGACTAGAAGTGACTAGGCACAGGTTTTGAGCAGAGAAGACTGGAAGTGACTAGGGACAGGTTTTGTGCAGAGAAGACTGGAAGTGACTAGGCACAGGTTTTGAGCAGAGAAGACTGCAAGTGACTAGGCACAGGTTTTGAGCAGAGAAGACTAGAAGTGACTAGGCACAGGTTTTGAGCAGAGAAGACTGGAAGTGACTAGGCACAGGTTTTGAGCAGAGAAGACTAGAAGTGACTAGGCACAGGTTTTGAGCAGAGAAGACTGGAAGTGACTAGGCACAGGTTTTGGGCAGAGAAAACTGGAAGTGACTAGGCACAGGTTTTGAGCAGAGAAGACTGGAAGTGACTAGGCACAGGTTTTGAGCAGAGAAGACTGGAAGTGACTAGGCACAGGTTTCGAACAGAGAAGACTGGAAGTGACTAGGCACAGGTTTTGGGCAGAGAAGACTAGAAGTGACTAGGCACAGGTTTTGAGCAGAGAAGACTGGAAGTGACTAGGCACAGGTTTTGAGCAGAGAAGACTGGAAGTGACTAGGCACAGGTTTCGAACAGAGAAGACTGGAAGTGACTAGGCACAGGTTTTGGGCAGAGAAGACTAGAAGTGACTAGGCACAGGTTTTGGGCAGAGAGGACTGGAAGTGACTAGGCACAGGTTTCGAACAGAGAAGACTGGAAGTGACTAGGCACAGGTTTTGAGCAGAGAAGACTGGAAGTGACTAGGCACAGGTTTTGAGCAGAGAAGACTAGAAGTGACTAGGCACAGGTTTTGAGCAGAGAAGACTGGAAGTGACTAGGCACAGGTTTTGAGCAGAGAAGACTGGAAGTGACTAGGCAAAGGTTTTGAGCAGAGAAGACTGGAAGTGACTTGGCACAGGTTTTGGGCAGAGAAAACTGGAAGTGAATAGGCACAGGTTTTGAGCAGAGAAGACTAGAAGTGACTAGGCACAGGTTTTGGGCAGAGAAAACTGGAAGTGACTAGGCACAGGTTTTGAGCAGAGAAGACTAGAAGTGACTAGGCACAGGTTTTGAGCAGAGAAGACTGGAAATGACTAGGCACATGCTTTGAGCAGAGAAGACTGGAAGTGACTAGGCACAGGTTTTGTGCAGAGAAGACTGGAAGTGACTAGGCACAGGTTTTGAGCAGAGAAGACTAGAAGTGACTAGGCACAGGTTTTGAACAGAGAAGACTGGAAGTGACTAGGCACAGGTTTTGAGCAGAGAAGACTAGAAGTGACTCAGCACAGGTTTTGAGCAGAGAAGACTGGAAGTGACTAGGCACAGGTTTTGGGCAGAGAAAACTGGAAGTGACTAGGCACAGGTTTTGAGCAGAGAAGACTGGAAGTGACTAGGCACAGGTTTTGAGCAGAGAAGACTGGAAGTGACTAGGCACAGGTTTCGAACAGAGAAGACTGGAAGTGACTAGGCACAGGTTTTGGGCAGAGAAGACTAGAAGTGACTAGGCACAGGTTTTGAGCAGAGAAGACTGGAAGTGACTAGGCACAGGTTTTGAGCAGAGAAGACTGGAAGTGACTAGGCACAGGTTTTGGGCAGAGAAAACTGGAAGTGACTAGGCACAGGTTTTGAGCAGAGAAGACTGGAAGTGACTAGGCACAGGTTTTGAGCAGAGAAGACTGGAAGTGACTAGGCACAGGTTTCGAACAGAGAAGACTGGAAGTGACTAGGCACAGGTTTTGGGCAGAGAAGACTAGAAGTGACTAGGCACAGGTTTTGAGCAGAGAAGACTGGAAGAGACTAGGCACAGGTTTTGAGCAGAGAAGACTGGAAGTGACTAGGCACAGGTTTTGGGCAGAGAAGACTAGAAGTGACTAGGCACAGGTTTTGGGCAGAGAAGACTGGAAGTGATTAGGCACAGGTTTCGAACAGAGAAGACTGGAAGTGACTAGGCACAGGTTTTGAGCAGAGAAGACTGGAAGTGACTAGGCACAGGTTTTGAGCAGAGAAGACTGGAAGTGACTAGGCACAGGTTTTGAGCAGAGAAGACTAGAAGTGACTAGGCACAGGTTTTGGGCAGAGAACACTAGAAGTGACTAGGCACAGGGTTCGAACAGAGAAGACTGGAAGTGACTAGGCACAGGTTTTGGGCAGAGAAGACTAGAAGTGACTAGGCACAGGTTTTGGGCAGAGAAGACTGGAAGTGACTAGGCACAGGTTTCGAACGGAGAAGACTGGAAGTGACTAGGCACAGGTTTTGAGCAGAGAAGACTGGAAGTGACTAGGCACAGGTTTTGAGCAGAGAAGACTAGAAGTGACTAGGCACAGGTTTTGAGCAGAGAAGACTGGAAGTGACTAGGCACAGGTTTTGAGCAGAGAAGACTGGAAGTGATTAGGCACAGGTTTCGAACAGAGAAGACTGGAAGTGACTAGGCACAGGTTTTGAGCAGAGAAGACTGGAAGTGACTAGGCACAGGTTTTGAGCAGAGAAGACTGGAAGTGACTAGGCACAGGTTTTGAGCAGAGAAGACTAGAAGTGACTAGGCACAGGTTTTGGGCAGAGAACACTAGAAGTGACTAGGCACAGGGTTCGAACAGAGAAGACTGGAAGTGACTAGGCACAGGTTTTGGGCAGAGAAGACTAGAAGTGACTAGGCACAGGTTTTGGGCAGAGAAGACTGGAAGTGACTAGGCACAGGTTTCGAACAGAGAAGACTGGAAGTGACTAGGCACAGGTTTTGAGCAGAGAAGACTGGAAGTGACTAGGCACAGGTTTTGAGCAGAGAAGACTAGAAGTGACTAGGCACAGGTTTTGAGCAGAGAAGACTGGAAGTGACTAGGCACAGGTTTTGAGCAGAGAAGACTGGAAGTGACTAGGCAAAGGTTTTGAGCAGAGAAGACTGGAAGTGACTAGGCACAGGTTTTGGGCAGAGAAAACTGGAAGTGAATAGGCACAGGTTTTGAGCAGAGAAGACTAGAAGTGACTAGGCACAGGTTTTGGGCAGAGAAAACTGGAAGTGACTAGGCACAGGTTTTGAGCAGAGAAGACTAGAAGTGACTAGGCACAGGTTTTGAGCAGAGAAGACTGGAAGTGACTAGGCACAGGTTTTGTGCAGAGAAGACTGGAAGTGACTAGGCACAGGTTTTGAGCAGAGAAGACTAGAAGTGACTAGGCACAGGTTTTGGGCAGAGAAGACTAGAAGTGACTAGGCACAGGTTTTGGGCAGAGAAGACTGGAACTGACTAGGCACAGGTTTTGTGCAGAGAAGACTGGAACTGAATAGGCACAGGTTTTGGGCAGAGAAGACTGGAAGTGACTAGGCACAGGTTTTGAGCAGAGAAGACTGGAAGTGACTAGGCACAGGTTTTGAGCAGAGAAGACTGGAAGTGACTAGGCACAGGTTTTGGGCAGAGAAGACTGGAAGTGACTAGGCACAGGTTTTGGGCAGAGAAGACTAGAAGTGACTAGGCACAGGTTTTGAGCAGAGAAGACTGGAAGTGACTAGGCACAGGTTTTGAGCAGAGAAGACTGGAAGTGACTAGGCACAGGTTTTGGGCAGAGAAAACTGGAAGTGACTAGGCACAGGTTTTGAGCAGAGAAGACTGGAAGTGACTAGGCACAGGTTTTGAGCAGAGAAGACTGGAAGTGACTAGGCACAGGTTTCGAACAGAGAAGACTGGAAGTGACTAGGCACAGGTTTTGGGCAGAGAAGACTAGAAGTGACTAGGCACAGGTTTTGAGCAGAGAAGACTGGAAGTGACTAGGCACAGGTTTTGAGCAGAGAAGACTGGAAGTGACTAGGCACAGGTTTTGGGCAGAGAAGACTAGAAGTGACTAGGCACAGGTTTTGGGCAGAGAAGACTGGAAGTGACTAGGCACAGGTTTCGAACAGAGAAGACTGGAAGTGACTAGGCACAGGTTTTGAGCAGAGAAGACTGGAAGTGACTAGGCACAGGTTTTGAGCAGAGAAGACTGGAAGTGACTAGGCACAGGTTTTGAGCAGAGAAGACTAGAAGTGACTAGGCACAGGTTTTGGGCAGAGAAGACTAGAAGTGACTAGGCACAGGGTTCGAACAGAGAAGACTGGAAGTGACTAGGCACAGGTTTTGGGCAGAGAAGACTAGAAGTGACTAGGCACAGGTTTTGGGCAGAGAAGACTGGAAGTGACTAGGCACAGGTTTCGAACAGAGAAGACTGGAAGTGACTAGGCACAGGTTTTGAGCAGAGAAGACTGGAAGTGACTAGGCACAGGTTTTGAGCAGAGAAGACTAGAAGTGACTAGGCACAGGTTTTGAGCAGAGAAGACTGGAAGTGACTAGGCACAGGTTTTGAGCAGAGAAGACTGGAAGTGACTAGGCAAAGGTTTTGAGCAGAGAAGACTGGAAGTGACTAGGCACAGGTTTTGGGCAGAGAAAACTGGAAGTGAATAGGCACAGGTTTTGAGCAGAGAAGACTAGAAGTGACTAGGCACAGGTTTTGAGCAGAGAAGACTGGAAGTGACTAGGCAAAGGTTTTGAGCAGAGAAGACTGGAAGTGACTAGGCACAGGTTTTGGGCAGAGAAAACTGGAAGTGACTAGGCACAGGTTTTGAGCAGAGAAGACTAGAAGTGACTAGGCACAGGTTTTGAGCAGAGAAGACTGGAAGTGACTAGGCACAGGTTTTGTGCAGAGAAGACTGGAAGTGACTAGGCACAGGTTTTGAGCAGAGAAGACTAGAAGTGACTAGGCACAGGTTTTGGGCAGAGAAGACTAGAAGTGACTAGGCACAGGTTTTGGGCAGAGAAGACTGGAACTGACTAGGCACAGGTTTTGTGCAGAGAAGACTGGAACTGAATAGGCACAGGTTTTGGGCAGAGAAGACTGGAAGTGACTAGGCACAGGTTTTGAGCAGAGAAGACTGGAAGTGACTAGGCACAGGTTTTGAGCAGAGAAGACTGGAAGTGACTAGGCACAGGTTTTGGGCAGAGAAGACTGGAAGTGACTAGGCACAGGTTTTGGGCAGAGAAGACTAGAAGTGACTAGGCACAGGTTTTGAGCAGAGAAGACTGGAAGTGACTAGGCACAGGTTTTGAGCAGAGAAGACTGGAAGTGACTAGGCACAGGTTTTGGGCAGAGAAAACTGGAAGTGACTAGGCACAGGTTTTGAGCAGAGAAGACTGGAAGTGACTAGGCACAGGTTTTGAGCAGAGAAGACTGGAAGTGACTAGGCACAGGTTTCGAACAGAGAAGACTGGAAGTGACTAGGCACAGGTTTTGGGCAGAGAAGACTAGAAGTGACTAGGCACAGGTTTTGAGCAGAGAAGACTGGAAGTGACTAGGCACAGGTTTTGAGCAGAGAAGACTGGAAGTGACTAGGCACAGGTTTTGGGCAGAGAAGACTAGAAGTGACTAGGCACAGGTTTTGGGCAGAGAAGACTGGAAGTGACTAGGCACAGGTTTCGAACAGAGAAGACTGGAAGTGACTAGGCACAGGTTTTGAGCAGAGAAGACTGGAAGTGACTAGGCACAGGTTTTGAGCAGAGAAGACTGGAAGTGACTAGGCACAGGTTTTGAGCAGAGAAGACTAGAAGTGACTAGGCACAGGTTTTGGGCAGAGAAGACTAGAAGTGACTAGGCACAGGGTTCGAACAGAGAAGACTGGAAGTGACTAGGCACAGGTTTTGGGCAGAGAAGACTAGAAGTGACTAGGCACAGGTTTTGGGCAGAGAAGACTGGAAGTGACTAGGCACAGGTTTCGAACAGAGAAGACTGGAAGTGACTAGGCACAGGTTTTGAGCAGAGAAGACTGGAAGTGACTAGGCACAGGTTTTGAGCAGAGAAGACTAGAAGTGACTAGGCACAGGTTTTGAGCAGAGAAGACTGGAAGTGACTAGGCACAGGTTTTGAGCAGAGAAGACTGGAAGTGTCTAGGCAAAGGTTTTGAGCAGAGAAGACTGGAAGTGACTAGGCACAGGTTTTGGGCAGAGAAAACTGGAAGTGAATAGGCACAGGTTTTGAGCAGAGAAGACTAGAAGTGACTAGGCACAGGTTTTGGGCAGAGAAAACTGGAAGTGACTAGGCACAGGTTTTGAGCAGAGAAGACTAGAAGTGACTAGGCACAGGTTTTGAGCAGAGAAGACTGGAAGTGACTAGGCACAGGTTTTGTGCAGAGAAGACTGGAAGTGACTAGGCACAGGTTTTGAGCAGAGAAGACTGGAAGTGACTAGGCACAGGTTTTGAGCAGAGAAGACTAGAAGTGACTAGGCACAGGTTTTGAACAGAGAAGACTGGAAGTGACTAGGCACAGGTTTTGAGCAGAGAAGACTAGAAGTGACTCAGCACAGGTTTTGAGCAGAGAAGACTGGAAGTGACTAGGCACAGGTTTTGGGCAGAGAAAACTGGAAGTGACTAGGCACAGGTTTTGAGCAGAGAAGACTGGAAGTGACTAGGCACAGGTTTTGGGCAGAGAAGACTGGAAGTGACTAGGCACAGGTTTTGGGCAGAGAAGACTGGAAATGACTAGGCACATGTTTTGAGCAGAGAAGACTGGAAGTGACTAGGCACAGGTTTTGAGCAGAGAAGACTGGAAGTGAATAGGCACAGGTTTTGGGCAGAGAAGACTGGAAGTGACTAGGCACAGGTTTTGAGCAGAGAAGACTGGAAGTGACTAGGCACAGGTTTTGTGCAGAGAAGACTGGAACTGAATAGGCACAGGTTTTGGGCAGAGAAGACTGGAAGTGACTAGGCACAGGTTTTGGGCAGAGAAGACTAGAAGTGACTAGGCACAGGTTTTGAGCAGAGAAGACTGGAAGTGACTAGGCACAGGTTTTGAGCAGAGAAGACTGGAAGTGACTAGGCACAGGTTTCGAACAGAGAAGACTGGAAGTGACTAGGCACAGGTTTTGGGCAGAGAAGACTAGAAGTGACTAGGCACAGGTTTTGGGCAGAGAAGACTGGAAGTGACTAGGCACAGGTTTCGAACAGAGAAGACTGGAAGTGACTAGGCACAGGTTTTGAGCAGAGAAGACTGGAAGTGACTAGGCACAGGTTTTGGGCAGAGAAGACTGGAAATGACTAGGCACATGTTTTGAGCAGAGAAGACTGGAAGTGACTAGGCACAGGTTTTGTGCAGAGAAGACTGGAAGTGACTAGGCACAGGTTTTGAGCAGAGAAGACTGGAAGTGACTAGGCACAGGTTTTGAGCAGAGAAGACTGGAAGTGACTAGGCACAGGTTTTGGGCAGAGAAGACTAGAAGTGACTAGGCACAGGTTTTGGGCAGAGAAGACTGGAAGTGACTAGGCACAGGTTTTGTGCAGAGAAGACTGGAACTGAATAGGCACAGGTTTTGGGCAGAGAAGACTGGAAGTGACTAGGCACAGGTTTTGAGCAGAGAAGACTGGAAGTGACTAGGCACAGGTTTTGAGCAGAGAAGACTGGAAGTGACTAGGCACAGGTTTTGGGCAGAGAAGACTGGAAGTGACTAGGCACAGGTTTTGAGCAGAGAAGACTGGAAGTGACTAGGCACAGGTTTCGAACAGAGAAGACTGGAAGTGACTAGGTACAGGTTTTGAGCAGAGAAGACTGGAAGTGACTAGGCACAGGTTTTGAGCAGAGAAGACTGGAAGTGACTAGGCACAGGTTTTGAGCAGAGAAGACTGGAAGTGACTAGGCACAGGTTTCGAACAGAGAAGAGTGGAAGTGACTAGGCACAGGTTTTGGGCAGAGAAGACTAGAAGTGACTAGGCACAGGTTTTGGGCAGAGAAGACTGGAAGTGACTAGGCACAGGTTTCGAACAGAGAAGACTGGAAGTGACTAGGCACAGGTTTTGAGCAGAGAAGACTGGAAGTGACTAGGCACAGGTTTTGAGCAGAGAAGACTAGAAGTGACTAGGCACAGGTTTTGAGCAGAGAAGACTGGAAGTGACTAGGCACAGGTTTTGAGCAGAGAAGACTGGAAGTGACTAGGCACAGGTTTTGGGCAGAGAAAACTGGAAGTGACTAGGCACAGGTTTTGAGCAGAGAAGACTGGAAGTGACTAGGCACAGGTTTTGGGCAGAGAAAACTGGAAGTGACTAGGCACAGGTTTTGAGCAGAGAAGACTAGAAGTGACTAGGCACAGGTTTTGAGCAGAGAAGACTGGAAGTGACTAGGCACAGGTTTTGTGCAGAGAAGACTGGAAGTGACTAGGCACAGGTTTTGAGCAGAGAAGACTGGAAGTGACTAGGCACAGGTTTTGGGCAGAGAAGACTAGAAGTGACTCGGCACAGGTTTTGGGCAGAGAAGGCTCAAAAGTCATGGGATGACTAAAGGGGAAGAACTGGGAAACAGGAGTGAGCTGGGCAAGAAGAGGTGGGGTGCAGAGAGATAATCAGCAAGGGCAGTGGCTGGGAAAGATGACAATCTAAGAGGAAGGTGGAATAGAGAAGGAGGCACATTGAGAAACAGAAGAGAGGACTCTATTTGAAATGATGGGGCTGGTGGAAGACAAGTGGTTGGGAAGATGGGAATGGCACTGCAAGATGAGGTGACTGAGTTACTGGAACAAGCTGAAGAGAAGAGACCCATCATCAGAGGGAAGTTAATATGAACCATGATGGTTTGTGGATTAGGGATGAGAGAGCAATTGGGCCAAGCAATGGGCAGTTAGGAGATCAGCAGGAGAGGAGTGGGGAAGTGAGGCGGGGAGCTTGGAGAAGGGAAAATATGGAGAGGGAGAGGTCATGGGGTATGCGGGCCTTTAACAACTATTTGATAATTTCAGTGCTGATCTGCTTTCCAATCTTCAGGACAAACAGGCTTAACATAGAAAGCTTTAAAACTGGTGCATCTAAAAACCATCAGAGCTGTTTTAAGTGCTGCTTTTGATGTCTCCATCAAGATGGCCGAAAGAACACTTTTGGTTCTTATCCGTGCACAATTGTTGTATACATATTTTTATCTCAAGCCTGGTGTCACTGAATTTCAAAGTCAACCTACCCAACTTTAAAACAGATATTTGGCTTTTGGCATCACATGACCAAATTAGACAGAAATGGTTTATTTTATCCGCTTGTCCTTGAGCGATTGTGTATTGTGTTTGGTGAATACAGGGTTTCTCGCTGCAGTGCAGGTTTTACCCTGCTGCCTGGCTAGATCTTAACAAGGTGTATGAAGCATTGGCTTTATCCAATTGGCACCTACTTCTCCCACAACTAATATGTCCTGTTCTTTGTCTCCAGAGTACTAGCAAAACCATTCCTGAAGAAAAATGATCCCAAGGATGAAGCGTTATCTCTTTTGAAAAAGGCAGGACCTTCAGATCCTCCAGAGGTAGGGAAACCAGCTCAGCCTATAACTATTCTGGGAGAGTTCCTCACATGCCCCCTACCTCTGCCCTGCTTAGTAAAGAAACATCTTCCCATCTCCTACATTTGTAATACCAAGGAGCAAAACACTTTGCAGAAAATAAGTTGTTTGTTTTGATGCCCAGGTTGCTGAGGATTTCAGGACTAATCTTTTGGTCCTGGAGAGCCCTGCAAACAACAATTAATGGTCTGGTGGTGTACATTCACCACTGAACCTCAGTGAGACAGTAAGCGTAGGAAAGGGTTGAGTCTCACAATTTTGGATGTTTTGCTCCAAACGTTAAACTGAAGGCCTGGCTGTCTGACTTGGAGGCTCTTGGCTCTGCTCTGGCTGGCATTTCCTTCTCAGATAAAAGCACGAAGATAACTGATTATTACCCACATCCTTAGATTACCATGTAAAAAACCACAAGTGTCTTCCCTCAACAGCCTCAGTAAATCTCTAGGGCATCAGGATGGGATGGAATACTAAGTTTTTTGCCAAGCGCTCATATTGCTTGGTGCTGTCAGTAAACCACGTGCTAACATAAACATCTAGTGCTAATGTACCGTGGTTGCAGTGTACGCAAGATAAAGTGCAGAAAATTACCAAGGTTTCTGTGACAGTATCTCTCCAGTCCACACCTCACAATCAGAATCAGGTTAATTAACTCTGGCATATGTCATGAAATATGTTATTTTGTGGCAGCAGTACACACAGACGGTTGATTGCCTGCTTTGGTATAGGTTAAAGATCTACGGTTCATTTGAAAGATTCAAATGATCTACGATGGATCTAAAGGTGAGTTATATTGGGACATAGGGAGAAGAGAGTAGGACACATAGAATTCATATCCCGAGAGCCAGATGGTCAGGCGACTTCCTTCTGTGTTGTTAGAAGACAAGGGAGGCTGGCACATGGGAACACTATTCCTCCTTGATGACTAAACACCCACTTAGATATGTTGGGCAAATCTGCAGAATCTTCCCACAGCCTGTGAGTATTTTCACTGTACACGTCAGTATTTTCACCATATATATCAGTATTATCACCGTATATATCAGTATTTTCACCGTATGTATCAATATTTTCACCAGACACGTCAGTATTTTCACCATATATATCAGTATTATCACCGTATATATCAGTATTTTCACCGTATGTATCAATATTTTCACCAGACACGTCAGTATTTTCACCATATATATCAGTATTTTCACCATATATATCAGTATTATCACCGTATATATCAGTATTTTCACCGTATGTATCAATATTTTCACCGTATGTATCAATATTTTCACCAGACACGTCAGTATTTTCACCATATATATCAGTATTTTCACCATATATATCAGTATTATCACCGTATATATCAATATTTTCACCAGTCACGTCAGTATTTTCACCATATATATCAGTATTTTCACCAGACACATAAGTATTTTCACTGTATGCATCAGTATTTTCACCGTACACGTCAGTATTTTCACTGTACATGTCAGTATTTTCACCAGACACATCAATATTTTCACCATATCTGGCAGTATTGTTGCTGTATACGTCAGTATTTTCACCGTACACGTCAGTATTTTCACTGTATACGTCAGTATTTTCACCAGACATGTCAGTGCACTCACTGGATAGTTACAGTGTGATGTTTCACCTGGCTGTGGTATCTAGAATCAGGGGCTACATCTGATGATAAGGTGTTCACAAGAGAGTGCAGATGCAGGAATTTAGAGCAACAAACAATCTGCTGGAGGTACTCAGTGGATCGAACAGCATCTGTAGGAATCATTACTTCAGAGCCTGACAATGGGTCTGACCCTAAATATCAACAATTCTGCAACCCCTGCCCCACTCTCACACCCGCTGAGTCCACTATCAGATTGTCACTCAAATAGGGTGCTGCCCATTCAGGAACAAGATTCAGTAATAGATGAATTGAGCTTTCAGATTCTCAATTCAAGAGGGCTGCAGATCCTCAGGCACTGAGTATACTCAAGGTTGATGCTGGTTCTATTTTTAGACATGAAAATAATCAAAGGAATGGTGGAAAATATCACTGAGATGAGACATCAGTAAAGATGTTGATGGGTTGGGTAGTCACAAGGTGCTGAAGAGCTTCGACCTGTTTTTGTTTATAATACCCTTGTGTTCAGTGATGGATCATCAGGGCCAAGCTTGTGGGGCAACAAGTGGAGTCTCACTATATCTCTTCAGGAAGAGGAGAATAAAGAATGGACCCACTAGTCAAAGATCTAGTGGTTAATCTACCCGCAGATTAGATGGAGTGCAGGCGTCGAAGTTTGTAGAGCTTCCCCTAAAGCCTCTCCCATTTCTATTGCAGGATGGAAATGGAACATCAGCTGCAAAAGTTCCACCCAAAACAGCACCAAAACCGCAGCACCGTCCTCTGTCCTCTCAGTCCTCGATACATCAGCAACTCAACCTTCTACTGTCGCCCAAAGATGCTCCGCCCCTACCTCCTCCTCTACCTCCTTCTTTAGCTGGCTTATCTCCAACTTCAACTAACGGTGAATTTCAGCTCTCCCCATCTTCACCAAGGGGAGTATCAGGTAGGTTTGAGCAGGAGATCATCCAGGCAACCCACAGTACTACTTAGGGTTCAATTTCCCAGCCTTCACGCAAATAGAAACAGTGGCTGAAAATTCTTGCCCAACTTTATGAAGTTCCAGTGCTCACTACAGACAGAATAAACTCTAATCATACGGTGCGATATTCACCAGCGTTGCAGGGCGTCTCCACGTGTGTTTCTGTGATTATCCTCAGCAGGCCAGCAGTGGCTGCTCTTGAGGCTTGGATGTAGTGTTCTTGCCTCCTGAGTCTGAGGTTATGAGTTCAAGTCTCACAGATTTGGAGAAGAGCAGGCAAGTTATCCCTAATCCCTTCCTCAATGTTTAGATCTCAGACAACGTTTGAAAAACATAATTCGGTCATGATCATATTGCTGTCAGTGGAAGCTTGCTGAGCCCTAATTAGCATCCACATTTTCTACATTATAGCAGAGGCCCTAAAAGGGTAAAATAATTTGTCTTTTTTATCAAATGTGCCCATCTTTTGCTCCACACTTATCCCGGCCAGACATGATTTGAGCTGGCGGAGGCTGGCACTTCAGTGCCATGTTCAATGGGCGCTCTCTCTCAGAGGTATTGTCCAAGGTGCCAGCCCCTCAGGTTACACACCTCTGAATGAAGAGTGCTGGAATTCACATGATCATTTGCTGCAGTATCTCTCTATCTATTTATTTATTTAGAGATGCAGTGCAGAACAGGCTCTACCAGCCCAGCGAGCTGCACCACCCAGCAAACCACCGTTTAGCACTAGCCTAATCACAAGACAACTGACCTATTAACCTGCACGTCTTTGGACTGTGGGAGGAAACCGGAGCACCCGTAGGAAATCCACATGCTCACAGGAAGGACGTTAAAACTTTCTTACAGAGGACGCTGGAATGCACTCTGAACTCTAACGGCCTGAGCTGAAGTAGCATCACACTAACTAACCACGACACTACCGCAGTATTAATTGATGGGCCTTGTAGTGCTCAGTTTGGCTGTGGCATTTTCTTACAGCGTGATCACATTTCCATAGTTACATTCATGGTTCTGTAGCTCTGTGGGATTTTCTAAAGGTTCCACAAAATGAAAATACTTTCCCCTCTTTCTTTTAGCAATATTATTACAAGATGAGAATATAAAAACCCAACTCTACAGGCGGACAGCCAGTGTATATTTCTCTTACATCAATGTTCCTTGGAAGCTCTACCTGCGCAAAGAGGTACGGTATATACTATCACATACTTCTAACAAGAATGTAGAGCACAGTGACTACCAGAAACTTGTAATACAGCTGTACACCAGTGTTTACTAATCTATGTAATTAGAAGAAGCTGCAAAATCTAAGGACTCTGTAGTGATGCTGCTTGTATAAATGAACGGTAGAGGCAGCACTAACACAAAACGCTCATGAGCTTTCAACTAACAGCAGTGTCTGATACAACAATGTATCAGTCATACAATGTGGTACATTCATTTCTTTAAGGTACAGATATACTTTTATCTAGTACTCTGCTTCCACTATGGGAAAGAGAACCCATACACAGCATCACCTATTTACAACTGGCTATGTATTTATCAGTACACTGATATAAAATGAATCATTGATAGATCCACTTAATCTGCTGCTCTTTAATTCACTGAACTCTTCAGCATAGGCTGCACTTTGCCTCTGATTTATTCACTGAACTGTTCAGCATAGGCTGCACTTTGCCTCTGATTTATTCACTGAACTCCTCAGCATAGGCTGCACTTTGCCTCTGATTTATTCACTGAACTCTTCAGCATAGGCTGCACTTTGCCTCTGATTTATTCACTGAACTCCTCAGCATAGGCTGCACTTTGCCTCTGATTTATTCACTGAACTCCTCAGCATAGGCTGCACTTTGCCTCTGATTTATGCCTCATAGGCTTCACAGACAGTTGTCTCACAACCATTTTTACCACCGTAGCTTCCGATGTGTGAAGTTACTGCTTTACTGACCAGTTGCCCTTCGATACATGTTGCTTAGTGTTGGATATGGTGAGCCAAATGGCCTTTTTCTGTGCTGTACGATCCCTTCCTCAAGGGTATCGTAATCTGCTGGGGATGACTATTACATCCAGTGCTCCCGATGCGACCTCCTCTACATCAGTGAGACCCATCGTAAATTGAGGGACTACTTTGTCAAGAACCTCTACTCCATCCGCTATACTGGATGGTATGTTGCCTCCCAGGTGTCAGGGTCAGGGCCATCTCAAATCGCGTCCACAGCATTTTAGTGAGGGAAGGGGAGCAGCCAGATGTCTTGGTACATATTGGTATCAATGACATAGGAAGGAAAAGCAAAGAGGTCCTGAAGAGAGAATGTAGAAAGCTGGGTAAAGCAGAGAAGCAGGACCTCCTGGGCAGTAATTTCTGGATTGCTGCCTGTGCCACATGCCAGTGAGGGTAGAAACAGGATGATTTGGCAGATAAATGTGTGCCTGAGAAGCTGGTGCAGGGGACAGGGCTTCAGGTTCATGGATGATTGGGATCTCTTCTGGGCGAGGTATGACCTGTAGAAAAGGGACCGATTACACCTAAACCCCCCCTCGCAGGCAGGTTTGTTAGAGCTATTGGGGAGGGTTTAAACTTTAGGGGTCTTTAAGAGCCTCTTGGACAGGCACATGGATGAAAGAAAAACAGAGGATTACGGGGTAGTGTGGATTTAGTACTTTTTTTAAAGGAATATATGGGTCGGCACAACATCGAGGACTGAAGGGCCTGTACTGTGCTGTAGTATTCTAGTGTCTAAACTAATTTAGTAAGGGGATAGGAACCGGAATGAAGGGACTCAGGATAGGATGGATGGTAAGAAAGCAAAGTTAGCGTGCAGTCAGACAGTCAGGAAGGGCAGGTGGATGATAAGACATAATTGTAGACAACAGGGTGAGCATCAGTGAATTAGGGATGCAAAATCAAAAAGGGTAGCAAATTTAGCACTCAAAGTGTTATATCTCAATGCACGAAGTACAAGAAATAAGATGGATGATCTTGTTGCACTATTGCAAGGTATGATGTTGTGGCCATCACTGAATCATGGCTGAAGGATAGTTGTAGTTGGGAGCTGAATGTCCACGGTTACACACTGTATCGGAGGGATGGGAAGGGAGGCAGAGGGGGTGGTGTGGCTCTGCTGGTAAAGAATGGCATCAAATCTGTGGAAAGATGTGACATTGAATTGGAAGATGTTGAATTCTTGTGGGTTGAATTAAGAAACTGCAAGGGTAAAAGGACTCTTGATGGCAGTTATATACAGGCCTCCCAACAATAGCTGGGATGTGAACCACAGATTACAACAGGAAATAGAAAAGGCATGTCAAAAGGGTAATGTTACGATAGTCATGGCAGATTTTAACGCACAGGTCGATGGGAAAATCAGGTTGGTAATGGATCTCAAGAGAGTGAGTTTGTCAAGTGCCTATGAGTGGCTTTTTAGAGCAGTTTGTCGTTGAGCCTACTAGGGGATCAGCTGAACTGGATTGGGTGTTGTGTAATGAACTGGAGGTGATTAGGGAGCTTAAGGTAAAGGAACCCTTGGGTGCAGTGATCACAATATGATTGAAATTTGACAGAGAGAAAGTAAAATCTGATGCAGCTGTATTTCAGTGGAGTAAAGGAAATTACAGTGGTATGAGAGAGGAGTTGGCCAAAGTAAATTGGAAGGAGACGTTGGCAGGGATGTCAGCAGAGCAGCAATGGCATACGTCTCTGGGAAAAATGAGGAAGATGCAGGACAGACGTATTCCAAAAATGAAGAAATACTCAAATGGCAAAATAGTACAACTGTGGCTGACAAGGGAAGCCAAAGCTAATGTAAGAACAAAAGAGAGGCATATAACAAAGCACAAATTAGTGGGAAGATAGAGGATTGGGAAGTTTTTAAAAACCTACAGAAACCAACTAAAAATCATTGGAAGGGAAAAGATGAAATATGAAAGCAAGCTAGCAAACAATATTAAAATGAATAGCAAAAGCTTTTTACAAGTGTGTAAAAAAATAAAAGAGAGATGAAAGTGGATGTAGGACTGATAGAAAGTGAGATTAGAGAAGTATTAACAGAGGCCAAGGAGATGGTAGATGAACTAAACGAGTATTTTGCATTAGTCTTCCCTGTGGAAGACACCATCAGTATGCCAGATGTCGTAGTGTGTGAAGGAAGAGAAGTGAGTGCAGTTACTATTATAAGGGAGGAGATGCTCAGAATGCTTTAAGACCTCAGGGTACTTAAGTCACTCAGACCAGATGAACTGCACCCTAGGGTTCTGAAAGATGTAGTGGTAGAGATTGTGGAGGCATTAGTAATGATTTTTCAAAAATCATTGGACTCTGACATGGTGCCAGAGGACTAGAAATTTACAAATGTCACACCACTCTTTAAGAAAGGAGGAAGGCAGCTGAAAGGAAATTATAGACCAGCTAGCCTGACCTCAGTGGTTGGGAAGATGTTGGAGTCAATTGTTAAGGATGAGGTTATGGAGTACTGTATTTGGTGACACAGGACAAGGCAGGACAAAATCAAGATGGTTTCCTTAAGGGGAAATCCTGCTTGACGAACCCATTGGAATTCTTTGAGGAGATTACAAGTAGATAGATAGATAGATAGATAGATACTTTATTCATCCCCATGGGGAAATTCAACATTTTTTTCCAATGTCCCATACATTTGTTTTAGCAAAACTAATTACATACAATACTTAACTCAGTAAAAATATGATATGCATCTCAATCACTCTCTCAAAAAGCATTAATAATAGCTTTTAAAAAGTTCTTAAGTAGTTTACTTAGATACATTAAATACAATCAACAAGTAGGATAGATAAAAGGGATGCTGTGGATGTTGTATATTTGAACTTTCAGAAGGCCTTTGCCAAGGTGCCACACATGAGGCTGCTTACCAAGTTAGGAGCCTGTGATATTACAGGAACGTTACTAGCATGGTTAAAACATTGGCTGATTGGGAGAAGGCAGCGAGTGGGAATAAAAGGATCTTTGTCTGGTTGGCTGCCAGTGACTAGTTACGTTCTGCAGGGGTCCGTGTTAGGACTGCTTCTTTTTCTGCTGTATATCAATGATTTAGATGATGGAATAGATAACTTTGTTGCCAAGTTTGCAGATGATACAAAAATTGGTGGAAGGGTAGGTAGAGTTGAGGAAATAGGTAGGCTGCAAAAGGACTTTTAGGATTAGGAGAAAGGGCAAAAAAGTGGCAAATGAAATACAATTCGGAAATGCATGGTCATACACTTTGGTAGTAGAAATAAATGTGCAGTTTATTTTCTAAATGGGGAGAAAATCCAAAAATCTCAGATGCAAAGTGTTTTGGGAGTCCTTGTGCAGAACATCCTAAAGGTTAACTTGCAGGTTGAGTCAGTCATGAGGAAAGTAAATGTTGACATTCATTTCAAGAGGTCTTGAAAACAAGAGCAGTGATGTGATGCTGAGGCTTTATAAGACGCTGGTGAGGCCTCACATTAAGTATTGTGAACAGTTTTGGGCTCTGCATCTTAGAAAAGATGTGCTGGCACAGGAAAGGGTCCAGAGGCAGTTCACAAGGATGATTCAATGAATGGAAGGGTTATTATATGAGGATCATTTGATGGCTCTGGGTCTGTACTCACTGGAATTTAGAAGTATGTGGGGGATCTCATTGAAACCTTTCAAATGTTGAAAGGCCTAGACAGAGTAGCTGCGGAAAGGATGTTTTCCAAGGTGGGAGAGTCTAGGACAAGAGGGCACAGCCTCAGGTTACAGGGGCGTCTATATAAGACAGACATGCGGAAACATTTCTTTAGCCAGAGGGTTGTGAATTTGTGGAATTTATTACCACAGGCAGCTGTGGAGGCCAGGTCATTGGGTGTATTTAAGGCAGAGATTGATAGGTTCTTGATTGGACATGGCATCAAAGATTACGGGGAGAAGGTCAGTGAATGGGGCTGAGGAGGGGATAAGAAGATTGGCCATGATTGAATGGCGGAGCAGACTCAATGGGCCAAATGACCTAATTCTGGTCTTATGATCTTAAAAGCTTAACTTTGTGGTGGCCAAACATTTTAATTCGATTCCTATTCATGTTCTGACATGTCTGTCCATGGCCTCCTCTTATGCCACCCTGAGGGTGGAGGAGCAACACCTTACCTGCTGGCATGAATACCAATTTCTCCTTCCAATAAACAAATTCCCCTCCCCTATTCCCCACTCTGACCTTTTACTTCTCACCTGCCTATGACTTCCCTCTGGGTCCCCTCCTCCTTCCCTTTCTCCCGTGGTCCTATCAGCTTCTTTCTTCTCCAGCCCTTGACTTCTCCGTCCCACCTGGCTTCGCCTGTCACTTTCCAGGTAGCCTCTTCCTTCCCCCCAACTTTTTATTCAGACATCTTCCCCCTTCCTTCTCAGTCCTGAAGAAGGGTCTCGGCCTGAAACATTGTTTGTTTCTGTCCGTAGATGCTGCCTGACGGGCTGACTTCCTCTGGCATTTTTTGTGTGTGCCTAGGGTATGGTAGTACAATAGTTAGCTTATGGTGTTTGATTGTGACGACACAAACCGACTCTCCGTTCAGCGCTGAGTGCTGCTGATTTTTGTCAATAGGGTTGTAGAGATTTTTCTTTTTTCTGAATCTCTAATCCTTGGCTATTCTCCCACAGCTCTTTTACCCACGGGAGAAGTTTAATTCTGAATATATTCTCAACCTGCTGTGTGAACAGGTAAGAACACCCCAGTGGCTGAACTGCGCACTATGGATGTCTGATCAGTGAACCAGGCTAGTTACCTCCGGGAAAAGCCCTGTGTGGAGCAGACTGGGAACAGGTTCATGTGGAATGGTGGTGGTTGGGGGGTGTGGCCAGGGGTATCACTGGGAGCAGCTCCATGCGGAGCGATGAGAGTCATTATGACCGTGTTCCAGTACTGTTGGACTCAAATACAGACTGGGGTTATGTTAGGAATGTGACTGATTATATCACAAATGTGTGGCTCTGTTCATATTCTGATCTCCTACCAATTCCGTTTCACTCTGTGCAGCTGACCTGACCAGCAGGCTGGTTTTATGTAACACTATTGACAGCCAAGTCCTCATGGCCTCCTAACACCTGCACATTCAAGTACCAATGACACTATACCTTTATAACTTGCTGCCCTGAGATTAACTATAGTTATGACAGAAGCACAGCCTACAACATAACCTTTACCAATAATTATCAGCGTTGCAAATTACAAATAGTAATCCACCTCCATCTTAGGTATTCACTCAGGCTTGAGGATTACTTGTGTCCACTCCACTTTGTTAGGTTAATGAGGCCAGCATGGTTGCTCCAGACTCACCCACTGAAGGGAGGTGGTGCGCCCCTCCCACCACTCATTCAGGAGCTTGGTGTGTTCCTGATGCCTGACTTTGAGATTCTCAGTCCCATCCTGAATGCTCCTGCTCCACATTGACCAGTCATGGACCCGGGTCTCCCAATGGGCTGTGGGGGTGCTGTATTTTTCCACAAGACGTAGAGCACAGCTTTGAATCTTCTCCTCTGCACACCTGTTGACCTCTTCCCTGGAAACAGCATGGAATGGCCACTGTTCTGAGGGTCTGATATGTGGCCTGTCAGTGATATGACCTGCCTTGAGGTGCTTGCCTGGGAAAGGGCACTGACCTTTTGTTCATTCCAGTGGATTTGGAGGCCTTTGCAGGAACATGTCCCTGGTATCTAGTTGTGCCTCAATCTAGTGCAGGACTCAGAAACACAGGTGTTCAGAGCTCTGAATGTTGATCTATTGGCCTCCAGGGCTTGACGCCACTGCTCAAAAAAGCTTCCGTTCCTCCACCTTCAGTTAAAAGCAACTGCCTCCATCAAGCTTTAACACTTCTCATGTTCTTGTCAGGAAACGCCTAACCTCAAAACAGAACTGCAGAGACGGTTTAGCGGTGAGCAATAACTTTAATAATCAACTGCAAAATAACAAGCCACAAAACGAGAGACAGCAGGTACTTAACACAAGGCAACAGGGTGGCTGAAGGCTAGGGAGGCTGGCTGGTTCGAAGAAGAACAAAGAGTGTTGATGAGAGCTGGGTATAAATAGACTGCAGGTGACTCCTGTCAGCTGGGCGGAGACTGGGAAGCGCCTGCCTGTGCAGGCCTGACAGTTTCAGATTTTCCTTTGGGACAGACCCTGCCTCCGTTACCATTTGCACTCATGATATATCCATGCAACACTGACCTACCTTATCTATCGCCCGCTAGCACATACATCTACTGTAATTCTGTGCTTTGAAAGGTTGGTGAAGAAACACATCAACTCTTGCCTGAGAAGCAACTTGGATCTGCTCCAATTTTCCCACCGACACAACAGATGCTACCTCATTGGCTCTTCACTCAACTTTGGAACATCTGAATAGCAAAGATGCATACATCAGGATGCTCTTTATCGACTACAGCTAGGCATTCAATACCATCATCCTCTCCAAATTAATCAATAAGCTCCAAGACCTTGGACTGAAGACCTCCTTGTGCAATTGGATCCTCAATTTCCTCACTTGCAGATCCCAGCCAGTTTGGATTGGCAACATCTCCTCCATGATCTCTATCAGCACAGGTGCACCACAACTGTGTGCTTTGCCCCCACTCTACTCGCTTTTTACTTATGACTGTGAGGCCAAGTAGAGTTCTAAAGCCATATCTAAGTTTGCTGACAACACCACTGTTGTGGCTGAATCAGGGGGGGGTTGGTGGGTAGTAATGAATCAACATTTAGGAGTGAGATTGAAAAATCTGGCTAAATGGTACCACAACAACAATCTTTAACTCAATGTCAACACGACCAAGGAGCTGATTATTGACTTCAGAAGAAGGAAAACTGGAAGTCAGACTTCCTCAGGTGATCAGGGGTGCAGAGGATCAGCATCTCGAGATTCATCTGTGCTATCATTTCATTTCATAAGTGCCATGACGAAGAAAGCACATTAGCGTCTTGCTTAGACTCGACATGTCATCTAAAACTTGGACAGAAGTGTGGTGGAGAGAATAGTTACTGGCTGCATCAAGGCCTGGTATGGAAACATCAATGGCCTTGAATGGAAAATCCTACAAAATTCAGTGAATACAGCCTAGACAATCAGCAGTAAAGTCCTCCCCACACGGAGCACATCTACATGGAGCACTGTTGCAGAAAAGAGGCATCCATCATCAAGGACCCCCACCACCCAAGACATACTCTCTTCTCACTGCTACCATCAGGAAGAAGGTACAGGAACCTCAGAAACCACAACAGGAATAGTCATTATCCCTCAACCATTAGGCTCTTGACCCAGAGGGGATAACTTTACTCAACTTCACTCGCCCCATCATGAACTGTTCTCACAATCTATGGACTCACTTTCAAGGACTCTTCATCTCATAGAAACAGAAAACCTACAGCACAATATGGCCTACAGACCTTCGGCCCACAATGCTGTGTTGGACATGTACTTGCTTTAGAAATTACCTAGGGTTACCCATAGCCCTCTGTTTCTCATGTTCTCGATATTTATTGCTTATTTATTTAGTATTTTTTCTCGTTTGGATTTGCACAGACCGTTGTCTTTTGCATAGTGGTTGTTTGGTGTTTTATTGATTCTGTTGTGTTTATTGGATTTACTGTGAATGCTGCAAGGAAACGAGTCTCGGGGTTGTATATGGTGACGGGTGTATTTTGATAATAAATTTACTTTGAACTTTGACCCACCCATCCTAAAGGATATTCCCAGCCTCATTGTCATATTTTTTTAATGGAGGGGTGGATGAAGCCTGAGCTGATGTAATTTTGCCTCTATTCACTGCTTGGGTTTAATTGGGCCTTGATCAGCCTTGAGGTTTATGGAAATCCATAACTCTCATGCTGGGGCTGTGTACAGGTCCTGCTTCACACAGATTGAGCAACGTTGATAAATCGTTGCTATCCGTGGTTTCAGTGGATGGTGTTTCTGATGCCCCCTGTTTCTTACAATAGTATTTGTCAGCAGCTCACCGTGCAAAAGAATCCATTCTTCACTGGTCATAAACTAAAGGAGAGCCTCTGTCTGTCCCACACATCTATACCAGGGTCGCAGGATAACTGCATAATCTGACCAGGGTTACTGTTTTGATTCTTAACTTCCATGCATGTTGAAAAGAGATTAAATACCAGTACTGCAGCTCTTCATAGAACTGAGTGAGGAGTGAGGGCCTCTGTCGGTCAGAGTTGACAGGGATATTGCAGCCTAGCTGTCTAGATACGCAAGCCTGGAGGGTACGATAGGAGAGCAAGCCGTTGGTCATGTAGCCAGCTCCCCCTCTTCACAGGCTATTTCAGGCACACACCACTGGGAGCATTTAATAGGTAGTGGGAGCTTATCCCCATTGCCACCCTCAGTTATTACAACTTCATAGAGAACTATGTTCTAGTAATCCTAACATGTTGTACTATAAACATAGTTTTCTACCCTAATTTTCTCCACTGTTGTTTAATATATTTTATCACATCACAATCATCACAGACTGTGTAATTGAAGAGAACTGGAAATGACAGAATCTATAGCTGTGATCATTGACTGTGATGTTGATCACATGACTGTCATCTCGAGCCACGCAGAGTCAAACCACTCAAGTGTTTGATACTCCAGTAGATCCCATAATGTAAAACTTAATTCAAGAAAGCAACCCAGTTGCAGGAATGAACCCAAAACTGGACAAGGGAATAGATTTGAGATGAGAGCATGCCATGAAAGTACATTTAGCATTCAAAGATTTCAATGTAAAATTGATCACTATTGGAGGGATTTAATAAAAAGCTGCTACAACTTGTGAAATCCTGTGCACTGCAGCACTTTTCCCACTCCTCTACATATTTTTTCATTTATTTATTGAGTTGCCTTTATGTTTATTTCAAGATGTACCTAATTAAATTGTCAGAAGTTCGTAGACTCACCTGGACCTCGGAAACTGAGGTCTGTGCTGTTCACATTGTATTTTGTGTATGTGCACTTATGTGTCTCTGTTCATCTATCATGTATCACAAATAGAGTGTGTCTGCATCTAATTGCAACTGAACATCTCCTCAGATCTTACAGGACACTTACTCAGATGGATGCAATCGCATTTCAAAGGAGGAACGGCAAAAAATGCGACATCTACTTGGTAGGTTGTGGGCTGGGAACCTCCCTTATTCTAAAAAGACAAGGACTGGTTCTGAGAGAAAATTGAACCAAGTTTGTGAGCAGGTGCCATTCTCAGGCAAGAAAGGTTTTGTGATCTGGAAGGGGTGTGTGTGTGTGTGTGTGTGTGTGTGTGTGTGTGTGTGTGTGTGTGTGTGTGTGTGTGTGTGTGTGTGTGTGTGTGTGTGTGTGTGTGTGTGTGTGTGTGTGTGTGTGTGTGTGTGTGTGTGTGTGCACAAGAGAAACTTGCAGCAACATCACAGGCACATAACATCAGATACAGAACATTCACAAGGGATACATAAATGTAAATTATACACACATTTTACACTAAAGACACAGAACAAAAAACAGTTCTTTTAGGTGTAAAAGAAGAGGGACGCCTCACATCTTAATAAGCTGGTAAGGAAGGCGGGCTCTGTCGTGGGCAAAGTACTGGAGAGTTTAACATCGGTAGCTGAGCGAAGGGCGCTGAGTAGGCTACGGTCAATTATGGAAAACTCTGAACATCCTCTACATAGCACCATCCAGAGACAGAGAAGCAGTTTCAGCGACAGGTTACTATCGATGCAATGCTCCTCAGACAGGATGAAGAGGTCAATACTCCCCAATGCCATTAGGCTTTACAATTCAACCGCCAGGACTTAAGAACCTTTTAAAAGCTATTATTAATGCTTTTTGAGATAGTGATTTAGATGCATATCATATTTTTTACTGAGTTAAGTATTGTATGTAATTAGTTTTGCTACAACAAGTGTATGGGACATTGGAAAAAAAGTTGAATTTCCCCATGGGGATGAATAAAGTATCTATCTATCTATCTATCTAAACTGATCAAAGTGGTATAGTGTTGCTAAACTAGTGTATCCCTGTGCACAGCTGAACATCACGTTGGAACTAATATCAGGATGCTGCAAGACAGCGGTCTGAAAAAACGAATTGTTGTGGCTGCACGAGACAACTGGGCTGTTTACTTTTCTCGGCTGTTTTCTGTCAGTGTAAGTACAGCACCAACATAACCTCTTGTGAGAAGCTGCTGATGGAATATGTATATATATTCTGGTTGGTAATCAGTGGTAAGCGAGGTGACAAAGGAATTGGTGCTGGACCCACAACTGTTCAGGATTTGGAAGAGGGGACTGATCGTAACATGTTTCAGTTTGTTGATGACACTAAATTGAGTAGAAAAGCAAATTACACAAAGGATGTGGAGAACCTACAGAGAGTTTGCAAATAGATTAAGGGAACGTGCAATGCTCTGGCATACTGAATGCAACGTTGGTAAATAAAGGTCATCCACGTTGGAAGGAAAAATCAAAGGTCAGATTATTATTTAATAGGTGAAAGGCTGCAGCCTGCATTGTGTAGATCAAGTTGGAATTATTGTTATATGAATTGCAAAAGGTTGGCTTGGGGGTACAACAGGTTATCAAGAAGGCAAATGTAATTTAGCCCTTCATTGTTAGAGGGATTGAATTTAAGAGCAAGGAGGTTACGCTGTAATTTACTGGTGAGGCCACATCTGAAGTACTGCATGCAGTTCTGGTCTCCTTTCCTGGCTTTGCAGGAGGTGCATGAGTTGATTCCAGAGATGAGGGAGTTAGCCTACGAGGAGAGATTGAGACACCTTGGACTATACTCACTGGAATTCAGAAGAATTGGAGGGTATTTTATCAGGACACTTAAAATTATAAAGGGAGTATATAAGATTGAAGCAGGAGAGTTGTTTCCACTGGTAAGTGAGACTAGAACTAGGGGACGTAGCCTCAATATTTGGGGGAGTAGATTTAGAGCAGAGATGAGAAGAAGCCTCTTTTACTAAGAACGTAGAGAATCTGTGGAATTCTCAGCCTAGGGATGCAATGGATGCTACCACATTAAATATATTTAAGACACAGTCAGATAGAATTTTGCATAGCAGGGAAATTCAGGGTTCTGGGGGAAAGGCAGGTAGGTGCAGCTGAATCCATGCCAGATCTCATTGCATCGTGGATCAGGCTTGTCGGGCCAGATGGCCGACTCCTGCTTCTGTTTCTTAGCTTTCTAATATACTTCCATCATTTGCACACTGTATAAAACAGTACTTCCTCTTGTCACACATTTGCTTTTGTTACACCAAGCAAATGTCACCAGTATGATCATAAACAGAGAAAGCCCTGACATGGTGGGGGGTTGTCGATTCCATGTTGAGGGCTTTGTTCTGAATTGGGGTCACATCTTCACTTGTACTTCAGGGTGATGTTGGCAGCAACGTGGAGATTCTCAGTGTCTCTCATCGAGGAATCAAGCTGCTGAAATCTGTGAAAGCAGTTGGATTGAATCCTGAACATTACAAAGTTCTTCAAAGTTACAGGTAAAAGCACGAGAAAGAATCTTCCACTGTTAGCTTGTCATTATGCCCATATGTCTCAGTGGGTTAATGAGAAAATATAACAAGTTATTCAAGAAAGGAGAAAAAGAAAATTTGGGGAACTATAGGCCAGTTAGTTAGCTGGCAGTTGGAAGAAGTCTGAAATCCATTGCAGTATACGAAGGCAAAAAATTACATCACCAAGCAAAGTAAACAAGAGGGAAATCATGTTTGACAGATTCCTTTGAGTTTTTAAAAAATCCATTAGCAGAATGAAGAAAAGGGGAATCATATTTTGGATTATCAAAAGGTATTTGTTACAGCACTCATGATTTTGGGGATTTACATATTGGAGGATGGGCCAAAGAAATGAAAAAAACAAGGTGTGAATAATTCGGTCATTTTCAGGTCAGTGACGGTAACCAATACACAGATTAATTATTGCTGTTGATATTGATGACTTAGAAAAAGGGGGCATGGAAAATCCAACAAAGGGTGGTCTGTTGTTGATGTTGTTAGCTGGGAAAGAGAGCAGTGAGAAAGATGCAACAAGGGTATATAGTATATAGTCAGGCCAGGAATCTGACAGATGGAATGTGAGGTTCTGTATTCTGATAGAAAGAATATAAAAAACAGGGCTTTGATATGGAGAGCAGAGTTAAATATTGCATTTCACTCCAATTTGAATATAAACGTTCAACAGAATGCACCAGATCATGTTAGAGAAAAGGAGATTTGGCCCATCCAGAATGTGCCTTCTACTAGAAGGGCAATTTCCTTTACGCTCTCTGTCCCATGGCACAGCACATGGTTTTCTCTGCAGTGTCTGCCCATGTCCTAACCTTGAGGTTTTTGTCCAGTATACTGCTCTACTGTTATAAATACTGTTCTACCCTGGGTCCTTAAATCATTCCTAATAGGAACTCTTTGCCCTTACACCCTCAGTCTAAACTAATTACAAACTGTCACCACTTCAGCAAATTTTCTCTTGACCTTCCTCATTGAAGATGAGCCCCAGATTCCCTGTCTGTCCCTGCAGCTGAATCCCTGAACGCAGCTTACCCAGTCACTCACTGAACCCATCTTCTCCAGCCTCTCTCTACAACTGAAATCCCTGAAACAACTTCCCCAGTCTCCCCCTGAACCCAACTTCCCTAGTCTCTCCCTGAACCCAGATTCCCCAGTCTCTCCCTGAACCCAGATTCCCCAGTCTCTCCCTGAACCCAGATTCCCGTCTCTCCCCTGAACCCAGATTCCCCACTCTCCCAGAACTCAGATTCCCCAGTCTCTCCCTGAACCCAGATTCCCCAGTCTCTCCCTGAACTCAGCTTCCCCAGTCTCTCCCTGAACCCAGATTCCCCAGTCTCTCCCTGAACCCAGATTCCCCAGACTCTCCCTGAACCCAGATTCCCCAGTCTCTCCCTGAACCCAGATTCCCCAGTGTCTCCCTGAACCCAGATTCCCCAGTCTCCCCTGAACCCAGATTCCCCAGTCTCTCCCTGAACCCAGATTCCCCAGTCTCCCCCTGAACCCAGATTTCCCAGTCTCCCCCTGAACCCAGATTCCCCAGTCTCTCCCTGAACCCAGATTCCCCAGTCTCTCTCTGAACCCAGATTCCCCAGTCTCTCCCTGAACCCAGATTCCCCAGTCTCCCCTGAACCCAGATTCCCCAGTCTCTCCCTGAACCCAGATTCCCCAGTCTCTCCCTGAACCCAGATTCCCCAGTCTCCCCTGAACCCAGATTCCCCAGTCTCTCCCTGAACCCAGATTCCCCGGTCTCTCCCTGAACCAAGATTCCCCAGTCTCCCCCTGAACCCAGATTCCCCAGTCTCCCCCTGAATTCAGATTCCCCAGTCTCTCCCTGAACCCAGATTCCCCAGTCTCTCCCTGAACCCAGATTCCCCAGTCTCCCCCAAACCCAGATTCCCCAGTCTCTCCCTGAACCCAGATTCCCCAGTCTCTCCCTGAACCCAGATTCCCCAGTCTCCCCTGAACCCAGATTCCCCAGTCTCTCCCTGAACCCAGATTCCCCAGTCTCTCCCTGAACTCAGCTTCCCCAGTCTCCCCTGAAGCCAGATTCCCCAGTCTCCCCTGAAGCCAGATTCCCCAGTCTCTCCCGGAACCCAGATTCCCCAGTCTCCCCCTGAACCCAGATTCCCCAGTCTCTCCCTGAACCCAGATTCCCCAGTCTCCCCTGAACCCAGATTCCCCAGTCTCTCCCTGAACCCAGATTCCCCAGTCTCCCCTGAACCCAGATTCCCCAGTCTCTCCCTGAACCCAGATTCCCCAGTCTCTCCCTGAACCCAGATTCCCCAGTCTCCCCTGAACCCAGATTCCCCAGTCTCCCCCTGAACTCAGATTCCCCAGTCTCTCCCTGAACCCAGATTCCCCAGTCTCTCCCTGAACCCAGATTCCCCAGTCTCCCCCTGAACCCAGATTCCCCAGTCTCTCCCTGAACCCAGATTCCCCAGTCTCCCCCTGAACCCAGATTCCCCACTCTCCCTGAACCCAGATTCCCCAGTCTCTCCCTGAACCCAGATTCCCCAGTCTCCCCTGAACCCAGATTCCCCAGTCTCTCCCTGAACCCAGATTCCCCAGTCTCTCCCTGAACCCAGATTCCCCAGTCTCTCCCTGAACTCAGCTTCCCCAGTCTCCCCTGAAGCCAGATTCCCCAGTCTCCCCTGAAGCCAGATTCCCCAGTCTCTCCCGGAACCCAGATTCCCCAGTCTCCCCCTGAACCCAGATTCCCCAGTCTCTCCCTGAACCCAGATTCCCCAGTCTCTCCCTGAACTCAGCTTCCCCAGTCTCCCCTGAACCCAGATTCCCCAGTCTCTCCCTGAACCCAGATTCCCCAGTCTCTATCTGAAGCCAGATTCCCCAGTCTCTCCCTGAACCCAGATTCCCCAGTCTCCCCCTGAACCCAGATTCCCCAGTCTCCCCTGAACCCAGATTCCCCAGCCTCTCCCTGAACCCAGATTCCCCAGTCTCTCCCTGAACCCAGATTCCCCAGTCTCTCCCTGAACTCAGCTTCTCCCATCTCTCTCTACAAATGAAATCCCTGAACCCAGAATGAGAGCCATGGGTAGGAGCAACACCTTATGTTCCGTCTGGGTACCCTCCAACCTGATGGCATGAATATTAATTTCTCCTCCCAGTAAAAAAATACCTCTCTTCTTCTGTCTCCCATTCTGTCCTTTTACCTCTTCTCACCTCCCCCCGGATCTCTTTCTCCTATGGTCCACTCTCCTTTCCTATCAGATTCTTTCTTCTCCAGCCCTTGACCTTTCCCACCCACCTGGCTTCATCTCTCACCTTCCAGCCGGACTCCTTCCCCTCCCTCCCTCCCTCACCTGGTGTCTTCCTTCTCAGTCCCAGTGGAGGGTCTTAGCCTGAAGCATCGACTGTTTGCTATTTTCCATAGATGCTGCCTGACCTTCTGAGTTTCTCCAGCATTTTGTATGTGGTGCTTTGGATTTCCAACATCTGCAGACATCTCATGTTTAAAATCAGAAAATTATCTAAACAAATTTATTTATTGTTTAAATAAATGCAAACAATGCTAGAAATTTGGAGAAACAGTGGTAGTTTAGAAATTTAGTAAATGAATGGGGCTAATACCAGGATATCTTTCTACTGCAGATGCCCTACCCAAAAGGTTAACCTGAGGGTTTTCAGAGGATCTTACAGAAGACAGGGCAGCACCTAGGAATCTTCAGATTTGCAGTGATCCTTATCAGAACCCTTTCCTGAGCAGGGCACTCCTACCTCCACAGTTAACAGAGACCCATCTCTCTCTTTTCATTGCAGTTATGTGGAAATCCAGAGTGTGGAGGTACAGGGAGAGGCTGCACTTGAATTCACTCTGAAAAATGAGAAGATGGTCCTTTACTCGGAAAAAGCCAAGCAAGCAAAGGTTCTCATCAATCTGTTCCTGGACGAGCTGCGTAAGGTACACTAATTCCAGCTGTGCTGGGAATCCAGGGGAACTGGCCACAGTAGCATAGCAGAGGGTGGCATGTCAAACCAGCAACATCTTCCCTCCTCACTGTGTAGAACTGATGACATCAGTACATGTGCACTGGTACAGCCTTGGTGCTGATAATGTTCTAGCTGTTACCTTAATGTTGGGTAAGTCTGTGGTAGAAGCTTTGCTGACATTGTTGGTTGCAAAGTAATCCCCTGCTTCAAAGTGGACACGATTATTGGTTCAATAGCATCAGACTGATGGTTCCCCCATTCTAGACTTTGTGCTTCCACATTAATCTTCTTACCAAAATCTGTGTGCAATTACTGACCGCGGTTCCGTGCAAAGCTGCAACAATTGCAACTAACATGAGGAAATCTTCAGATGCTGGAAATTCAAACAACACACACAAAATGCCCCTCCTCCCCTTCTTACCCCATCCCTGACATATTTAGTTGTTTGCCTGTTCTCCATCTCCCTCTGGTGCTCCCCCTCCCCTTTCTTTCTCCTGAGGCCTCCCGTCCCATGATCCTTTCCCTTCTCCAGCTCTGTATCACTTTCGCCAATCACCTTTCCAGCTCTTAGCTTCATCCCACCCCCTCCGGTCTTCTCCTATCATTTCGCATTTCCCCCTCCACCCACTACTTTCAAATCTCTTACAATTGCAGCTACAGGTTCTGCCCAGTGTAAGACACTAGTACCAGTCTTACCCGGTTCTGGTGCAGCATCAGTCTGAACTGGCCTCGGATACCGCCGACCGTTTTGTGCGCCCACAGGAGGCAGTGTTGATGTGCTTATTCACGGTGCATTCGGTAACATGTGATCAGTGCAATGGCAGGATATTGCTGTATCTCCTTCAGTGCTGGAGTCAAAACAAAAGTAGGACTGTGATGTTGCATTTATGTATTACAGGACTCCAAGTATGTCATGGCTATTAAAAGCTACATTACAGACGATAAAAGTCTGCTAAACATGCGTACGGGGGATATCATCAAACTACTGCCCATGGATGGACTCCAGCCAGGTCAGTTACTGAGTGATCATCCAGCAGAAAGCCCACAGACAGACATCCAGTCAGAGCTGTCTGTGTAGCTTTGTTTAAACGTTGCTGATGGGATTGAAAATTGTTTCTGTGAACTTGCTGTTGGGATTCTGATGAAAAACACAACAAATCTCAGCGTGCTTCATAAGAAACAAAACTTCCTCTCATCTCTCATTAGGGAAATCTCATTGCAAGTAGAAGCAGGTCTTAGTATTAACAAGCCCAACTGAAATTTCAATAAATTCCACACTTACCTGGCATTTCCCTCACTCAACCGTGACCACCAGGACAACCCTGATTCAGTGAGGGATGTGGAAGGGGATGCCAGGAGCATCACCTCATCAATTCAAAGGTGCATATTGACTGGTTTAGGCAGCATGTGAAAGACAACAAAACACACACAAGATGCTGGAGGAACTCAGCAGGCCAGGCAGCATCTATGGAAAAGAGTACAGTCGACGTTTCGGGCCGAAACCCTTCAGCGGGACTGGAGAAAAAAAGCTCAGGAGTAGATTTAAAAGGTGGGGAGAGGGGAGAGAGAAACACAAGGTGATAGGAGAAACTTTGAGGGAGAGGGATGAAGCAAAGAGCTAGGAGGTGATTGGTGAAAGAGGCAAAAAGCCATGGAAGAAAGAAAAAAGGGAGGCGATGGGTGGGCAGTGACAGAGGGACAAGGGGACGGGAAATGGTGAAGGGGGGAAGCATTACTGGAAGTTTGAGAAATCGATGTTCATGCCATCAGGTTGGTGTCTACTCAAGTGGAATGTAAGGTGTTGTTCCTCCAACCTGAGTATGGCCTCATCATGACAATGGAGGAGGCCATGGATAGACATATCCAAATGGGAATGGGAAGTGGAATTAAAATGGGTGGCCACAGGGAGATCCCACTTGTTCTAGTGGACGGAGCATAGGTGCTCGACAAAGCAGTCTCTCAATCTACGTCGTGTTTCACCGATATGCAAGAGGCCATAACGGGAGCACTGAACACAGTATATGATCCCAGCAGACTCACTGGTGAAGTGTCACCTCACCTGGAAGGACTATTTGTGGTCCTGAATGGTAGTGAGGGAGGAGGTGTAGAGGCAGGTGTAGAACTTGTTCCACTTGCAAGGATAAGTGAAGGAGGGAGATCAGGTGGATGGACAAATGGACAAGGGAGTTCTCTTTTCTATAGATGCTGCCTGGTCTGCTGAGTTCCTCCAGTATTTTGTGTGTTTTGCTCAGATTTCCAGCATCTGCAGATTTTCTCTTGTATGTGATAGACAGAGCTGTGATTCCACAACCAGTGGATCTGATCAGAACTCTACAATCCTATCACATCTAATCACAGCAGGTGATGGACATTTGCAGGACCAGTCTAAAATTATAACAGTTACTGCCCACTACTGGCATTCCAGAGGAGGAGGTCACACCAAGTACTTGCATTTCCTCAACAATCAGGGGCAGAAACAAAGATGAAACACTTGACCATCCCTGCCTCTTCCTGTTGATCCTCCTCTGTACACAAAGTCTTCGGCCAATCCAGTTCACCCTGCATGATGTAGGAGCTGGCCAACAGCACTGGACACAGCAGAGGCTATGGAGCAAGAGAACATCCCAGCTGTGGTACTGGAGACTTGAGCTGTAGAAGTAGCCATGTTTGTAGCCTAGCTGTTCCAGGACAGAGGAAACGCTGGTTACTTAAAACAATGTTAAAAACTACTGAGGTATATGACTTGTTGACAAATTCACAAATGCTCAGCTTCAGAACTAATACACAGCTCATTCCAACTCTGAAAATCTGAATCCTAATAGTGAAGTGAAAATGTCATGAAAATAGCTTGTAATTAACATTTCATTGAAAAGTCCATATAAAACTGTCAGTAGGAACCCAGGGAAATCACTTCCTTGGGGTTGGGTCATCTCTCATAGGAAAAAAATAATGGAGATCAAGCAGGGGCTTCTCAGGGAAGTATCCTGGGCCCAGCCATCTCCAGCAGCTTCATTAGTGACCTTCCTTCCATCATAATGTCAGTAGTCCATGACCATAAGGCACAAGAGCAGAACTAGTCCATTCAGTCCATTGAGTCTGCTCTGTCATTTTCCCCTAATCCCATTTTTGTGGGCCTTCTCCCTACAACCTTTGTCACCATTACTAACCAAGAACCAATCAACCTCTGTTTTAATATACCCAATGACAGCCATTTGTTGCAATGAATTCCACAGGGTCACCACCCTCTAGTCAAAGAAAATTTTTCTCATCTCTGTTCTAAAGGGATAGCCTTTCATTCTGAGGCTATGCCTTCTGGTCCTAGGCCCTACCACTCGTGGAGATCTTTCACCATTTACATATCAAGCCAGGTACATAATGGAGTGCCCTTGACATCCCTGAGTCTCTCTGTATTAACAACCTCATACATCCAGTCTACCCGACTAGTACCTCATCCACCATCCTCCAAACCCATGATTGCTGCCACTATCCCAGTAAGTCCTTCTTCGTCACTGTGTATAAATCCTGAAACCTCCCACCTAGCAACATTGTGGGTATACCTTCACTAGAAGGACCACAATATTTCTTGAAAGTGGATCATCACCACCTTTTCAAGGATGGTCAAGATGGGCAATAAGTATTGGCCTTGCCAGAAACTTTACTGATTTTTCCAATCTGTGCTTTGATTGCCCTAAGAATATTTGATGAAGCAGAGTCCCTGCTCTCTGATTGAGTTTGATGGAATAGTGATAAAGGAAGCTTTCTGGTGTATCACACTGAGCTGTGTGTTCCCTGGGAGTGTTTGATAATACATGGGACCTTTTTCCCTAACACCACTTCATCTTATCTGGCTATTGATGTTACTAGTATACCTTGGTATTAACATCCTTCACAGGTATAAATGTTCAAACAAAACACCTCTAAACTTTTAAGCATTGCAGGTGGAGGTTGGGAATGTCCATGCCAGAATGTATTGTAATTGAATTTAAAACATAGCAGTGTCCTTAGAGATATAAACCACATCCTGAAACATAGTGGTAAACACAGTCGGTGGGACAGCATGTGTATCATTGATCTCTCGATCTCTCTCTTTCCATAGGCTGGCTGTTTGGGTCTGTTGGTGGGCGATCAGGCCTGTTTCCTGAAGACCAAGTCCAGCCAACAGCAGCTCCTGATTACTACAACGTTAATGAGGAGAGATCAAGGAGCATGCCCTTTTCTAGTAGATCCTCCAGTAAAAAGGTAAAGGGACATCCAGGGTAATTAAACAACCCCAAGTTCATTGCATGACCCACACTGTGTTATTATTTCAGCTCCCATAGTGCCACAACGGGGAACAAACATTGAGTGTAAGGAGCTTGTACGTTCTCCCAGTGGTTTCCTCTGACTATTCTGGTCCAAAGACGTTTGGGTTAGTAGGTTAACATTTTACACGGGTGAATTGGGCAGTTCAGGCTCATTGGCCAGAATGGCCTGTTAACTTGCGGTATCTCTAAATAAATGATAACTGGCCACGTGATTGTCTTCTGTAAAATGCCTTTCAATGAGAATCAAAGTGAAATTCTCCAAGTCCACTGCACAACAGAAGATGATTTTAGCTATTTGAGGTCCATCATCCCAGCCTCAGGTCATCACTGCAGGACTTCCTCAGGAAAGCATCCTAGTGCTTGCCATCTTTAGCTGTTTCATCAATGGCCTTTCCTCCATCATTGGGTCAGGTGTTTACCAATGATTGCACAAAGGTCAGTTCCATTCACCATTCGGGTGGCAAATGGCAAGCAGCGTCCTCACCACATGAGTGTCAGATAATGACCATCACAATAAGAAAGGGTTTAACCAGTGTCCATCAATATTCAGTGATCTTACCATATCTCGAAAGCCTCCACTGTTCAATGTCCAAAGTAGATTACCACTGAACATCACAGTTACAAGAGTTGGTCAGAGGCGGCATATCCTAGGGAGTAAGTCATTGTTGTTACTCCAAAATCTTTCAACTATCTGCAGAGGAATCTCCTGACTGAATCTCACTGTTCCCTACAGCTCAGTAGCTATATGACAGAATACCATATATTTGCCAGGATGTGTGCAACTTCAAAAACGCTGAAATAATAAATATTTACAGGACTTTTGGCTTGATTTCCATGGTGGGCAAATCATCATGATCTGGGAATATATCATCTCTCCTTCAGTGTTGCTGTCTAAATTATAGAGCTGCCTGCCCACAGTATTAGACTATAGTGGGTTACTAATTCCTCTTCAAAGGAATTAGTGATGGGCAACAAATATTGGTCTTGTTAGTGATATCGCATAAAAGAATATAAAGGAAAAAACATAGTCTAGTCAGAATCACCAGGAGGTTAACAGCGTGTTTCTAAAAGTTGGTTTTGTTCACAGTAATTTGGTTATTGTGTCTTGTGCTGCACTAATGGAATCCTCTCTGCTTAGAGTCAAGCACTCAGTGAAGTCTCAAACACCGAAGGAGGAGCAACCATCTCCTCTAATTCTTCATCTGTCATCAAGTCTGCGTCAAGCACTTACTCCTTGCCTGAACAGGGACAGTATGTAATGACCGAGTTCGCAATGAAGTACTTCAGAGAGCCTGTGACTACGTGAGTAATGGGCATCTCAAGGTCTACACACATCTAATGTCACTCATTAGAACAAACAATTGTAGAGGTTCCCACGCAATAATGAAATCCACACCACGTATGCTCCCAGACATAGAAGCTACAAGGAAGGCAGCAGTACAGGAACACATACAGTGTTACAAGAATAATTGTATGTGAAGATTGTTCATCCCTTTCCAGTGTTTCACTTATTATTGCTTTGCAAATCAGAGTACTGTTCTGATTCAAGGAAAGTCAAATTCAGTTGTTTGTGTCCAGAAAAACTGATAAGGAACCTTTGTCAAACTACGCATTTTAGACTCTGCATTTGTATTGTCAGCATGACAGAGTGGACAGAACCAGTGGAGAGAAACAACAGTAAGTGTACCTACAACCTGAACCATTTAGAGTGGTTATATGCAGAGTCATAAAGCACAGAAACAGGCCATTTGGCTCATTTGCCTATGCTGGGCTAGTCTGCTTGGTGCCATCTATCTGCACTGGAAGTTAGCCCTCCCTACAATTGAACTCACATTCACTGCTATCACACTTGCACCACCCTCTGAATGAAGTTCCCCCTCAGATTACCCTTAGATTTGCACCTTTCACCCTAAACCTATGACCTCTAGTTTTAGTCTCACCCAACCTGAAGGGAAAAAGCCTGCGTGCGTTCGCCTTGTCTTATAATTTTGTATACCTTATAAGATCTCTCTTCATTGTCCTGCATTGCAGGGAATAAAGTCCTAACCTATTCAACCTTTCCTTATAACTCAGGTCCTCAAGGCTCAAATCACACAAAAAAATGACATTTGCTGTGTATTTTGAAGTGTTTGTGCTCATTTCTATAGAAACCCGCCCAGCAGGATTTTCCACCTAGGATTGACTCTAATGCCTGTGTTGTATGTTACAATCGTCATCAGTGCACACAACTTTAACTACTTACTGGCAGGAAGTACATCAGTAGTTGGGACTTTATAGAGCACATCACTCTGGAAGGAGTGAATCTTGAGTGATTATGTCCACAGTGGCATGTTTTATGTCTTATAAACACAACCCTGGTCTTTACATTGAATTAAAAATCTCACTGTCAGCTTCACTGAGCACAGTTCAAAGAGACACTGGTTCAATCCTGTATGTTCTCACTATGACTATGTAGGTTTCTTCTGGGTGCTCTGGTTTCCTCCTACACCCCAAAGACATGCAGGTTGGTAAGTTGGTTGGCCACTGGGACTTGTCCCTATAGTCTAGGTGAGGGGTAGAGTCTGAGGAAGCTAATCGGAAATTGGGGAAGATAAAATAGTACCAGTGCAACTGGGTGCAGACTCAGCGGCCCAGTGTTTCCAGGCTGTGTGACTCAGTAAGTACTTCTGAACTTGGGCTCAGTCCCAGTGGGGTTATCCCCTGCTCCTCTCTTGACACCTCATTTGAACTTTACCCCATGGTCACTTGCACTGTGCCCGATGATAGTTCATGCAGCAACCAGTCAGGGCAGGGGCATACTGATTTAATTGAGGTCTTGGGATTCACCATCACTGACAAGACCTGCTGCCCCGGGATGGAACAGTGTCATCACTGGCATGGAAGTAGGCCCATCATCCTAACAGGGCCATGGTGTCCAGCTCCAATGGGGATATTTAACTCTGAACCACTAAATTAATATCCCCTTGCTTCTCTTCATTTGCCCATCTCAGGCCTATATGCCTCTAAACCTTTCCTGTCCATGTACAGTCGGCCCTCCTTATCCGCAGATTCCGCAAACACGGATTCAACCAACCGTGGATCTGAAAAACCCGGAAGTTCTCTCTCCAGCACTCGTTGTTTGAGCATGTACAGACTATTTTTTCTTATCATGATTCCCTAAACAATACAGTATAACAACTATTTACATAGTATTTACATTGTATTAGGTATTATAAGTAATCTAGAAATGACTTAAAAGTACAGGCAGTCCCCGGGTTATGAATGAGTTCCATTCCTGAGTCCGTCTTTAAGTCGGATTTGAAGTTGAAACAGGTACATCCAGTATTATTTAGCGTCAGTTATTCAAACATTTTTCTTAGTATATAGTACATATTTTACCTTTTTATGCATATAAAACACTTAAGAAACACACATATTTCAATATTTAAACCACTGTGTTGCTTAATAATAATTGTAGCTTTCATCGGGGCAGGGTCTTTCAAATGCTTCATTAAAATTGTTCCGATCGTTGACCGACTGTAGCCTAATGCTTTTCCAATGACCGATGGCGTTTAACCTCTTTCCGATCGCTTTATTACTTCCACCTTATTTTCAATTGCGATCGTGATTATTTTCGTGAACAGAAACACCGCGAATTCAGAGCTACACCGGGTCCTAATGTCACCGCTCCAAACATGTTAAATAATGTCCGGGGTTCTGCTGGGTCCTAAAGACCACCACACTGATTCAGGTTAAATAAGGGACTTGAGTATCCGCAGGGGGTCTCGGAACCAATCCCCCGCGGATAAGGAGGGCCGACTGTACTTGTCCAAGTCTTTTAAGTGATGTAATTGTACTTACCTCATCCACTTCCTCTGTCAGCTCGTTCCATATATGCACCACCATCTGTGTGAAAAGTTGCCCCTCACGTTCCTTTAAAATCTTCACCTCTGACCTTGAACCTCTGCCCTCCAGGTATGATTTCATTTCCGTAGAAAAAGACTGTTTCCCTGTCTGTGCCCAGCATGATTTTCTACAGTCATGCCTCAGTCTCCTAAGCTCCAAGTAATAAAGGCCTATCATGCCTAACCTCTCCCTGTAACTCAAGCCCTGGAGTTCAGGCATTATCCTGATAAATCATTCTTGCAGTCTGTGAGTGAGGTGGCTGATGTAAGCTCAGCAGTGGATGTGCAAGTTTCCTTCAAACTCAAACACAAATACACTTTGTTTTTGAAAGAATGGAACACGAGTTTTGTGGTTCATTGACTGCTGATATGCCCAGTGTAGTGTGCTTTATTGGAGGAACCCTGTTCCTAGGCAGTGGTAGGTGGGATCTTTGCTGCGTGTAATGAACTGAGTGCACTGAATAGCGCTGTGTGTCCACATTTCAGATCTGTCTGGAAAATAGCCACAAGGAATGTGACCGAGGGACCACAACTCAATACAACACGTACACCCTCCTGATCCCATATCTTTGACCCCATCACTGCAAAGCATCAACATCAAAGCACAATCGCAAACATTTTGTATCTGAAAACTCCAAGAGCCTGCAGTTCCACCAGGGACCGTGGAGGCTTGCTGTACAGATAGTCCAAGGCTGCATCATTTTCAAGCGGGAGGGGTTCATTCAGGGTTTCAGTTGATCTATTTGCTTGGAGCCACTACCATAACAAGTAGCTCAGACCATAAAAGTTAATCTCCCCATGTTAAACTTTCATTAATATCCTGAGGAAAATGCAGCCACTGATACTGGTGGGAAAAGGGTGTTGCAGTAACAACCAATCTTCTGGTGCTTTTTTTGTATTGGTTGTTGCACAAAGATCCCACTCAACAAAGGCCCTCTCAACCTGTACAGATTCCCACTACAACACTACATTTTAATACTGTGTGAACATATGGCTGCACGAGGTCAGAATCAGTTCCCGGTACCTTGCCTCTGGGATCTCAGACCCGGCAGTGCTTGTATTTGTGGCTAACTTTGGTTCTGTAAATGTGCTGTAACGGGAACTGTGTGTCAGTAAGTTTGCCTTTTTCTGCCACTGATTACAGACCTGAATTGAAGAATATGAGTGCAGAAGAAAAGAAACCTAATTACTTGGTCAGACACACGAAGGTAAGTGAACACAAATAGTGAGGGAATGAAAGTGCTTGTATTTGTATCTGTATGTTTCATTATTTCGAGATACAGCCCAGAACAGGCTCTCTGGCCCAAGGAGCCACCCCACCCAGCAACCCTATTTAACCCTCGCCCAATCACGAGACAGTTTATAATCACCTATTAACCGACTGTGGGAGGAAACTGGAGCACCAAGAGAAAACCCTCACACATGGGAAGAATATACAGACTTGCTTACAGATGGCACCAGAAATGAACTTCAAACTCCAACACTCCCAGCTGTAAAAGTATCGCGCTAACTGCCACAGTACTGTGGCTTGACAAATAGGAATTAATATTTCTGAAGTGAAAAGGCAAGCTAAGCACTCAAAAAATACAAGTTTGGTAGAGGTTTTAAAGAGATGCATGATTAACAAAGGCTGTGGACATAAAGCTAACCCAGTGGTGCTGATGGAGCTGCTGCTGCCTCTCGTCTCCAGTGACTAACCCTGACCTCTCCTCTGGTGCTGTCTGTGCAGAGTTTGCATGATCACATCGATATACACTGAACACTCCAATTTCCTCTCACATCCCAAAGATGTTTGTGTAGGTACATTAATTGGTCACTGCAAATTGCCATTAGCATGTAGCCGGGCAGTAAAACCTGGGGGAAAATTTGGGGAAACACTAAACGGAAGTACTGTAATTAGATACATGGGTGTTGGTGTGGACTCTGTTGTTTCGGTGTTGCACAATGCTGTGGAAGTACCAGGAAGGAAATCAACAAAGTGCTGGCTGCAGACACTGATATCTTTGCACGTTGCTTTAAAAAGACGTGACACATACAGTACATTACTCTGGCACCATATAACATATAGTTCACTAGACTTTAGAATATCTTTTATTAAAGTTGCAAAAGAAAGGTACATTTAACTAAATTAAGTTAGGATTGCCTTGTTAGCTACATCCACACATTCAAACTATCATTCATTTCATTACAAATTAAAAATTAGACTTTCTCCCATTAACCACAGAGTTAATCTCCAGAATTAGATGGGTGCTGATTTCACAAAGGACTGATTAGTTATTTATTTAAGCAGACAATGAGAAAATGCGAACTCATTGATAAACAAGGGAGCCCACCACCGAGCATACTTTCCCTCACCACCCCCCCCCCCACTTACTGCTTTCCGCAGGGTTTGCTCCCTACACGAATCCCTTGTCCATTCATCCCTCCCCACTGATCTCCCTCCTGCAAGTGGAACAAGTGTCCCTACACCTCCTCCCTCACTACCATTCAGGGCCCTAAACAGTCCTTCCAAGTGAGGCAACATTTTACCCACGCTCTATCCACCAGAGAAAGTGTGATCTCCGGGTGGCCACCCATTTTAATTCCACTTCCCATTCCCATTCCGATATGTCCATTCCTTGGCCTCTTTCACTGTCATTATGTGACCACACTTAGGTTAGAAGAACAACACCTTATATTCTGTTTGGGTAACCTCCAACCTCGTGGCATGAACATCGACTTCTCAAACTTCGATAATGCCCCCCCACTCCTTCACCATTTCCCATCCCCTTTTCCTTCTCTCATCTTATCTCCTTGCCAGCCCTTTACTTCCTTCTGGTGTTCCTCCCCCCTTTTCTTTCTGTCATTGCCTTCTGTCTCTTTCACCAATCAACTTCCCAGCTTTTTACTTCATTTCTCCCCCCTCCAGGTTTCACCTATCACCTTGTGTTTCTCTCTCCCCTCCCCCCACCTTTTAAATCTACTACTCACCCTTTTTCCTTCAGTCCTGCCAAAGGGTTTTCAGCCCAAATGTCAACTGTACTCTTTTCCTAGATGCTGCCTGGCCTGCTGAATTCCTCCAGCATTTTGTGTGTGTAACTCATTGATAAATGTATTTTACCCCAAATATCCATGAGAAAGAAACAAGAAACAAAAAATATTGTATAGGCTAGACAATTTTCGAAGATTTATTCAACCCATAATTCTTGTTCTAGGTTCCCATCCAGCAGTCACTGCTTTATCTTGTTGGCAATGAATTGAATGAACTTGCTACACAGAATTTCATGGGTGAGTTTTATTCAAGAATCAGTGAGACATTTGAAGGGGTTTTGTACAGTTTGATGGAATGGCAGTTGTGTGAGGGATGGACACATTCATAATGAAAGTGTTTGATTCTAATATGGTTTGGGAATAATTGAAGCAGATCTCAGATTAATGGCAATGTGATCCACCTTAGTAGTAAGAGTGTTTTAATTGAATGAAAGACAATTTTGAAAGTTAAGATTGACAGGTTTGGGTTAAATAACAACAGAAGGTAAATATGTTTCATTGATTAAAAAACAGAAAGTGCTGGAATTGCTTAGGAGATCAGACAGCATCGGGAGAAAGAGAAAAATTGTCGAATTTCAGGTCAAAGACCTTTCAATGATTTTGAGCAATGAGAAGGTTGTGTCAAATAATAACAAACCATAAGCACATTGTTTTCTACTTTCTAATCAAGTGAGATTGAAATTTTCAGTTGATATTCAAAATACAAACAAAAGAAACTATGCATAGATGCTAGGAAGTTCTAACTCTTGTTTCTCTGTAGCTGTTATGAGGTTTATGGGAGACCAGCCTTTGAAGAAGAAACAGTCCGATATTGACTGCTTAGAGAGTATCCTGAAGGTACGTTGGACTCATACAGAGCAACACTTGCCTGAAATGTTCTATAGCACGTCCACCGTTCACTACCACCCCACTCACAGTCTGCCAAGGCCACTGGGTGTGCTTGGAGAAAGGATCATGGAGTTCAGTCTCAAGGAATTTTAAAGAAACAAATGTTTGCTGAAGAAAATGGTGACCAATCCACGCATCCAACATTTCAAAAATAATAGCTGCCTCATGGAAGGGGATTTTAGGTTAACTGGCCACTGTGACATGTGCCTACTTTGTAGATGAGTAGTAGGATCTGGGGAGAGTTGATGGGAATGTGGAGAGACAAAAAAGGGGATTAATGTAGGGAAGGCAGTAGTAAATCAAGGCAGCTGGACTTGCTGTGGTGTCTAGAAGACATTTTGCCACTCATCCAAGAGGCTTCTTCAGTTCTGATCCACGGTGGGTAGTTTTCCAGCTTATATACGCTGTGAGTTGTTTAAAGGTATAGCAATCACATGAGAGTCATTAAGAGTCGTAGAGGTAATGAGAGGGTCATTAGACTTTGCACGAATGGAGGTATGAGCTGTTATGGATATGCTGGTGTGGCGATGTTAGGACTGCATTGTAAGTAGTTGATTGGTGGAGTCATACCCCACCCCCTCTGTTCAGGGATGGGTTTTCCAGTTTGACAAAGATGGCTTCTTTAACCCCTCTTTCAAACCACCTGTCCTCCCTGTCCAAAATATGCTCATTGTTATAATCAACAGAGTGTCTCTCGTCCTTTAGGTGTAGATATACAGCCGAGTCTTGGTCTGAGGTGTTAGCCCTCCTATGTTAGGTGAAATGTTTGTGAAGAGGTTGTTAAGTCTCGCTGATGTACAGATCTGTGCAGTTTCCATTGCATTGGATAGCATATACAATATTGCCCTGTTTATGTCTGGGTGTAGGATCCTTGGGGCGGACTAGTTTCTGTCTGTGTGTGTTTGTAGCTTTAAAAACACAGGGATTTAGTGTTTGTTGAAAATCCTTCTGAGTTTCTCTGAAACTCCAGCTACATATGGAATGACTATATTTTTCCATCTGCTTTGCATCTGTTGGGCTGATGCCCCTGCTGGTGATTGTTGCTATCTTGATGAAGACCCAGTCAGGGTAGTCGCAAGCTTTCAAGGCTTCTCTCAAATACTTGCACTCCTTGTTTTTAGCTGTAATGTTGGTGGGCACATTCTCAGTGCGGTGATGTAGTTTTCTGATAGCCCCCAACCTATGATCTGGTGGGTGATGAGAGACAAACTGATTTGTGTGGATCTGTGTGTGTGTTGTACCCCAACCCCTGAGCAGAGGGGGTGGGGTACGACACCACCTATAGCTACTTACAATGTAGTCCTGACATCTCTACCCCAGTGTCTCCACAACAGTTCACACCTCCATTCATGCAAAGAAGGAAAACTACCCACCATGGATCAGGACTGAAGAACCCTCTCGGATGAGTGGCGAAACATCTTCTGGACAACACAGCGTCCAGTTGCCTTGATTTACTACTGCTCGATATACAACAACCTGAACAACTGAGAACCTTCATAGATAGATTAATATAGGAGTCATGTAAATAAGACTGTAAGATATAGGAACAGAATTAAACCACTTCGTCCATCAAGTTTGCTCTGCTATTTCATCATGGCTGATCCAATTTTATTCTCAGCCCCAATTTCCTGTCATCTCCCTGTATCCCTTCATGACCTAACCAATCAGGAACCTATCAACCTCTGCCTTAAATGTACATAAAACTTGCCCTCCACTGATGCCTGTAGCAAAGAATTCCACAGATTCACCACCCTCTGGCTAAAGAAATTCCTGCTAATCTCCATTCTAAAAGGACGCCCCTCTATTCTGAGGACGTGGACTCTGGTCCTAGGCAGCCCCACCGTCCTCTCTACATCCACTCTGTCGAGGCCTTTCACCATTCAATCTTGTGCCTGGTGACTGGGAAGATCTGGAAGTTACGTAAGTAAATATCAGCTTGCAGGTAGGGTTAGGCCAGTAAACTTTCAGTTAGCACCTACACTTGAAGAACGTTAACTTTAGCCAATGGAAAATGAGTTTGGAGAGTTTTCTGTGAGGATTAGACCAAATGCTTTCATAGGCCAAAGGCCAACCAATGCCTGCCCACTGCATGGGCTTTCAGGAAGGCTTGAGCAGCATGAGAAGATACACAGCCGAGGTTACTTAAATTTAATGTTTGAAACTTTGCCTACAGAATCTAATGAGCGGGTTGCCACCTTCTGCTTTCTCATAGCTGTGCAAGAAGGAAGAATCGCTACTGGATGAAGTCTGTTGTCAGATCATCAAGCAAATCACAGACAACCCCAAGAAGTAAGTGCTCAGAATTCTGATGGAACCCTACCCAGCACAGGGCAGAGTCTCTGTATAAGTAACTGGGGCAGCATGGTAGCGTAGTGGCTAGCAGACTGCTCTATTGTACCACCGCTCCTGTAGGAGTTTCTAGGTTCTCCCCATGACCGCGTGGGTTTCCTCCAGGTGCTCCAGTTTCCTCCCACATTCCAAAGATGTTCTAGTTGGTAGGTTAATTGATCATTGTAAACAACCCCGTGTTTAGGGTAGGGATAAATCGAGGGTTGCTGAGTGGCATGGCTCGAAGGGCCGGAAGGGCCTATTCCATGCGTATTTCATGGAATAAATAACAATCAAATAAATAAATAAAATGTGGCCCCAATTTCACATCTTGGATGGTAGTCCAGCACCCGAGGATCGCAGTGCGAGTACTGTACATCTGTTGTGCACTGTCAGGTACTGTGGTTGAGTTTCATTACAGCTACACGTCAGAGGATCTGCTGCAAAATAATAATCCTTAATCAGAGGTGCTTTGAAGGCCAGTTCAATACTTGGGAAAAACTTGATTTGTGGGAAGAGGACTGAGGTGGAAGATAGGATTATACTAAATTGGGAGGAAAATAACTATTTAAAATGCATGTGATTGTATTATAAGATGTAGCAGCCAGAGATGACAACTGTTCTAGGCATCAGCTCACCAACACAGTTGTAGTTTGAGAACGGCACTAGATGCTGGCCTTGCCTGCAATGTTTCATCCTGAGTATTTTGTTACAGAACTCTTTCAAAGTTCAAAGTATATGTCACCATATACAACCTGAGATTCATTTTACTGCAGGTATTCACAGTTAGTACAGGTCCACAATCACTTATCTGAAATCCTTGGGGCCAGTTCCATTTTGGAATTCTGAATTTTTTGGATTTCAGAAAATTGATAACTATATTGATAATTAACCTGTCTCAGTGCAGGTGGACTTTAAGACTCGGGGGAGCTCCGGACCTACGCACATCCTCCCGTATACTTTAAATCATCTCTAGATTACTTATAATGCCTAATACAATGCAAATTCTATGTAAGTAGTTATTATACTGTATTGTTTAGGGAATAATGACAAGAAAAAAAGTCTGTACATGCTCGAACAACAAGTGCTGGAGAGAGAACTTCCAGGTTTTCCCAATCCGCGCTCTTTTACAAATACTATTACAGTTTATTTTTCGAGTAATATACTGATAAATGAAACAGTGGGATAATTATAGACCATAAATATACTAGTACATTTTATTTCCAACAAAAACATTCAATAAAACATAAAAATAAACAGCTTCAAATGAACCGAATCAAAAACATTGTAAATGACTTATTGGAATAAAAGTAGAACGTAAATACTCTAGGACATATACAGGTTCAAACTAAGCTAAATACATACAGGTGCCTCTAATTAAGTTGCATTACGTCTGGCAAGCAGAGTTAAATACTCTACAGGTACCTGATGGGCCAGGAACAGGATTCTCAAGTTATGAAGCAGCACGACGATAGACAGCGTTTTTAAAGACTTCTTCAAGTGTCGCCTGTCTCATTAACATAGGTTTATGTCTAAGCAACCTCTCTTTGACTGAGTAATCTGCCATAATCTCTTGTTTACTGATAAATGCACATTGTTCAAGGCCAGTTGTTCAAGTCCAACACTATATTCTTCAGTAAGACACAGCACAGACACACCGCGATCAAGCTTCTGCAATAACTCCACTTTCTGCATTACTGATAATGATAGATGCTTCCTTCTCTTTTTCTCATTGTTACCCATAGGGGTATCTGCAGCTCTTTTTGACATTTTCACAGTGAAATTAAACACAAAGTCAATAGTGAATACAAAATATCAGCGAACAGCAAATGCAGGTGTAACCAGTATGAGCGCTGAGCCACAACTGACCTCTTAGTGCTTCCACATCACACCTGAGTGATGTCAGCTGTTGGCACACCAAACAAGCCTTGTTACAACACGGTCCACACTCCACAAAAAAAAAAAATGGTTTTCGGAGCTTTTCGGATTTCAGAATTTCAGATAAGGGATTGTGGACCTGTATAAACAAACACAAAGACTGCAACCAATAGGATGGACAAACAACCAATGTGCAAAAGACAACAAACTGTGCAAATACAAACATAATAAATAGTAAACAATAAATATTCAGAACCTGAGATGAACAGTCCTTGAAATTGAGTCCAGAGGTTATGTGCAGTTAAGTGTTGGGGTGAGTAAAGCTGAGTGAAGTTATCCCCTCTGGTTCAAGACCCTATGGCTGAGGGGTAATAACTGTTCCTGAACCTGGCAGCGTGGGTCCTAAGGTTCCTGAAACTGATGGGAGCAGTGAAAAGAGAGCAAGACCTGGATGGTGGGGTCCTTGTGACAGCTCTGTGTGGATATGGAGGGTGAAAGCTGCTATCCTGTGACAGCTCTGTGTGGTTATGGAGGGTGAAAGCTGTTTTCCTGTGACAGCTCTGTGTGGATATGGAGGGTGAAAGCTGTTTTCCTGTGACAGCTCTGTGTGGATATGGAGGGTGAAAGCTGTTTTCCTGTGACAGCTCTGTGTGGATATGGAGGGTGAAAGCTGCTATCCTGTGACAGCTCTGTGTGGATATGGAGGGTCAAAACTGCTTTCCTTGTGACAGCGCTCTGTGTGGATATGGAGGGTGAAAGCTGCTTTCCTGTGACAGCTCTGTGTGGATATGGAGGGTGAAAGCTGCTTTCCTGTGACAGCTCTGTGTGGATATGGAGGGTGAAAGCTGTTTTCCTGTGACAGCTCTGTGTGGATATGGAGGGTGAAAGCTGCTTTCCTGTGACAGCACTCTGTGTGGATATGGAGGGTGAAAGCTGTTTTCCTGTGACAGCTCTGAGTGGATATGGAGGGTGAAAGCTGCTTTCCTGTGACAGCTCTGTGTGGATATGGAGGGTGAAAGCTGCTTTCCTGTGACAGCTCTGTGTGGATATGGAGGGTGAAAGCTGCTTTCCTGTGACAGCTCTGGGTGGATATGGAGGGTGAAAGCTGCTTTCCTGTGACAGCTCTGTGTGGATATGGAGGGTGAAAGCTGCTTTCCTGTGACAGCTCTGTGTGGATATGGAGGGTGAAAGCTACTTTCCTGTGACAGCTCTGTGTGGATATGGAGGGTGAAAGCTGCTTTCCTGTGACAGCTCTGTGTGGATATGGAGGGTGAAAGCTGTTTTCCTGTGACAGCTCTGTGTGGATATGGAGGGTGAAAGCTGCTTTCCTGTGACAGCTCTGTGTGGATATGGAGGGTGAAAGCTGTTTTCCTGTGACAGCTCTGTGTGGATATGGAGGGTGAAAGCTGCTTTCCTGTGACAGCTCTGTGTGGATATGGAGGGTGAAAGCTGCTTTCCTGTGACAGCTCTGTGTGGATATGGAGGGTGAAAGCTGCTTTCCTGTGACAGTGCTCTGTGTGGATATGGAGGGTGAAAGCTGCTTTCCTGTGACAGCTCTGTGTGGATATGGAGGGTGAAAGCTGTTTTCCTGTGACAGCTCTGTGTGGATATGGAGGGTGAAAGCTGCTTTCCTGTGACAGCTCTGTGTGGATATGGAGGGTGAAAGCTGCTATCCTGTGACAGCTCTGTGTGGATATGGAGGGTGAAAGCTGCTATCCTGTGACAGCTCTGTGTGGATATGGAGGGTCAAAACTGCTTTCCTTGTGACAGCGCTCTGTGTGGATATGGAGGGTGAAAGCTGCTTTCCTGTGACAGCTCTGTGTGGATATGGAGGGTGAAAGCTGCTTTCCTGTGACAGCTCTGTGTGGATATGGAGGGTGAAAGCTGTTTTCCTGTGACAGCTCTGTGTGGATATGGAGGGTGAAAGCTGCTTTCCTGTGACAGCACTCTGTGTGGATATGGAGGGTGAAAGCTGTTTTCCTGTGACAGCTCTGTGTGGATATGGAGGGTGAAAGCTGCTTTCCTGTGACAGCTCTGTGTGGATATGGAGAGTGAAAGCTGCTTTCCTGTGACAGCTCTGTGTGGATATGGAGGGTGAAAGCTGCTTTCCTGTGACAGCACTCTGTGTGGATATGGAGGGTGAAAGCTGTTTTCCTGTGACAGCTCTGTGTGGATATGGAGGGTGAAAGCTGCTTTCCTGTGACAGCTCTGTGTGGATATGGAGGGTGAAAGCTGCTTTCCTGTGACAGCTCTGTGTGGATATGGAGGGTGAAAGCTGCTTTCCTGTGACAGCTCTGTGTGGATATGGAGGGTGAAAGCTGCTTTCCTGTGACAGCTCTGTGTGGATATGGAGGGTGAAAGCTGCTTTCCTGTGACAGCTCTGTGTGGATATGGAGGGTGAAAGCTGCTTTCCTGTGACAGCACTCTGTGTGGATATGGAGGGTGAAAGCTGTTTTCCTGTGACAGCTCTGTGTGGATATGGAGGGTGAAAGCTGCTTTCCTGTGACAGCTCTGTGTGGATATGGAGGGTGAAAGCTGCTTTCCTGTGACAGCTCTGTGTGGATATGGAGGGTGAAAGCTGCTTTCCTGTGACAGCGCTCTGTGTGGATATGGAGGGTGAAAACTGCTTTCCAGTGACAGCTCTGTGTGGATATGGAGGGTCAAAACTGCTTTCCTTGTGACAGCTCTGTGTGGATATGGAGGGTGAAAGCTGCTTTCCTGTGACAGCTCTGTGTGGATATGGAGGATGAAAGCTGCTTTCCTGTGACAGCTCTGTGTGGATATGGAGGGTGAAAGCTGTTTTCCTGTGACAGCGCTCTGTGTGGTTATGGAGGGTGAAAGCTGCTTTCCTGTGACAGCTCTGTGTGGATACGGAGGTTGAAAGCTGCTTTCCTGTGACAGCTCTGTGTGGATATGGAGGGTGAAAGCTTCTTTCCTGTGACAGCTCTGTGTGGATATGGAGGGTGAAAGCTGCTTTCCTGTGACAGCTCTGTGTGGATATGGAGGGTGAAAGCTGCTTTCCTGTGACAGCGCTCTGTGTGGATATGGATGGTGAAAGCTGCTTTCCTGTGACAGCTCTGGGTGGATATGGAGGGTGAAAGCTGCTTTCCTGTGACAGCTCTGTGTGGATATGGAGGGTGAAAGCTTCTTTCCTGTGACAGCTCTGGGTGGATATGGAGGGTGAAAGCTGCTTTCCTGTGACAGCGCTCTGTGTGGATATGGAGGGTGAAAGCTGCTTTCCTGTGACAGCGCTCTGTGTGGATATGGATGGTGAAAGCTGCTTTCCTGTGACAGCTCTGTGTGGATACGGAGGGTGAAAGCTGCTTTCCTGTGACAGCGCTCTGTGTGGATATGGAGGGTGAAAGCTGCTTTCCTGTGACAGCGCTCTGTGTGGATATGGAGGGTGAAAGCTGTTTTCCTGTGACAGCGCTCTGTGTGGATATGGAGGGTGAAAGCTGCTTTCCTGTGACAGCGCTCTGTGTGGATATGGAGGGTGAAAGCTGCTTTCCTGTGACAGCTCTGTGTGGATATGGAGGGTGAAAGCTGCTTTCCTGTGACAGCGCTCTGTGTGGATATGGAGGGTGAAAGCTGCTTTCCTGTGACAGCTCTGTGTGGATATGGAGGGTGAAAGCTGCTTTCCAGTGACAGCTCTGTGTGGATATGGAGGGTGAAAGCTGCTTTCCTGTGACAGCTCTGTGTGGATATGGAGGGTGAAAGCTGCTTTCCAGTGACAGCTCTGTGTGGATATGGAGGGTGAAAGCTGCTTTCCTATGACAGCTCTGTGTGGATATGGAGGGTGAAAGCTGCTTTCCTGTGACAGCTCTGTGTGGATATGGAGGGTGAAAGCTGCTTTCCTTGTGACAGCGCTCTGTGTGGATATGGAGGGTGAAAGCTGCTTTCCTGTGACAGCGCTCTCTGTGGATATGGAGGGTGAAAGCTGCTTTCCTGTGACAGCTCTGTGTGGATATGGAGGGTGAAAGCTGCTTTCCTGTGACAGCTCTGTGTGGATATGGAGGGTGAAAGCTGCTTTCCTGTGACAGCTCTGTGTGGATATGGAGGGTGAAAGCTGCTTTCCTGTGACAGCTCTGTGTGGATATGGAGGGTGAAAGCTGCTTTCCTGTGACAGCGCTCTGTGTGGATATGGAGGGTGAAAACTGCTTTCCTGTGACAGCTCTGGGTGGATATGGAGGGTGAAAGCTGCTTTCCTGTGACAGCTCTGTGTGGATATGGAGTGTGAAAGCTGCTTTCCTGTGACAGCTCTGTGTGGATATGGAGGGTGAAAGCTGCTTTCCTGTGACAGCGCTCTGTGTGGATATGGAGGGTGAAAACTGCTTTCCTGTGACAGCTCTGGGTGGATATGGAGGGTGAAAGCTGCTTTCCTGTGACAGCTCTGTGTGGATATGGAGTGTGAAAGCTGCTTTCCTGTGACAGCGCTCTGTGTGGATATGGAGGGTGAAAGCTGCTTTCCTGTGACAGCGCTCTGTGTGGATATGGAGGTTGAAAACTGCTTTCCTGTGACAGCTCTGGGTGGATATGGAGGGTGAAAGCTGCTTTCCTGTGACAGCTCTGTGTGGATATGGAGGGTGAAAGCTGCTTTCCTGTGACAGCTCTGTGTGGATACGGAGGGTGAAAGCTGCTTTCCTGTGACAGCGCTCTGTGTGGATATGGATGGTGAAAGCTGCTTTCCTGTGACAGCTCTGTGTGGATATGGAGGGTGAAAGCTGCTTTCCTGTGACAGCTCTGTGTGGATATGGAGGGTGAAAGCTGCTTTCCTGTGACAGCTCTGTGTGGATATGGAGGGTGAAAGCTGCTTTCCTGTGACAGCTCTGTGTGGATACGGAGGGTGAAAGCTGCTTTCCTGTGACAGCGCTCTGTGTGGATATGGAGGGTGAAAGCTGCTTTCCTGTGACAGCTCTGTGTGGATATGGAGGGTGAAAGCTGCTTTCCAGTGACAGCTCTGTGTGGATATGGAGGGTGAAAGCTGCTTTCCTGTGACAGCTCTGTGTGGATATGGAGGGTGAAAGCTGCTTTCCAGTGACAGCTCTGTGTGGATATGGAGGGTGAAAGCTGCTTTCCTATGACAGCTCTGTGTGGATATGGAGGGTGAAAGCTGCTTTCCTGTGACAGCTCTGTGTGGATATGGAGGGTGAAAGCTGCTTTCCTTGTGACAGCGCTCTGTGTGGATATGGAGGGTGAAAGCTGCTTTCCTGTGACAGCGCTCTCTGTGGATATGGAGGGTGAAAGCTGCTTTCCTGTGACAGCTCTGTGTGGATATGGAGGGTGAAAGCTGCTTTCCTGTGACAGCGCTCTGTGTGGATATGGAGGGTGAAAGCTGCTTTCCTGTGACAGCTCTGTGTGGATATGGAGGGTGAAAGCTGCTTTCCTGTGACAGCTCTGTGTGGATATGGAGGGTGAAAGCTGCTTTCCTGTGACAGCTCTGTGTGGATATGGAGTGTGAAAGCTGCTTTCCTGTGACAGCTCTGTGTGGATATGGAGGGTGAAAGCTGCTTTCCTGTGACAGCGCTCTGTGTGGATATGGAGGGTGAAAGCTGCTTTCCTGTGACAGCGCTCTGTGTGGATATGGAGGGTGAAAACTGCTTTCCTGTGACAGCTCTGGGTGGATATGGAGGGTGAAAGCTGCTTTCCTGTGACAGCTCTGTGTGGATATGGAGTGTGAAAGCTGCTTTCCTGTGACAGCGCTCTGTGTGGATATGGAGGGTGAAAGCTGCTTTCCTGTGACAGCGCTCTGTGTGGATATGGAGGGTGAAAGCTGCTTTCCTGTGACAGCTCTGTGTGGATATGGAGGGTGAAAGCTGCTTTCCTGTGACAGCGCTCTGTGTGGATATGGAGGGTGAAAACTGCTTTCCTGTGACAGCTCTGGGTGGATATGGAGGGTGAAAGCTGCTTTCCTGTGACAGCTCTGTGTGGATATGGAGGGTGAAAGCTGCTTTCCTGTGACAGCTCTGTGTGGATATGGAGGGTGAAAGCTGCTTTCCTGTGACAGCGCTCTGTGTGGATATGGAGGGTGAAAGCTGCTTTCCTGTGACAGCTCTGTGTGGATATGGAGGGTGAAAGCTGCTTTCCTGTGACAGCTCTGTGTGGATATGGAGGGTGAAAGCTGCTTTCCTGTGACAGCTCTGTGTGGATATGGAGGGTGAAAGCTGCTTTCCTGTGACAGCGCTCTGTGTGGATATGGAGGGTGAAAGCTGCTTTCCTGTGACAGCTCTGTGTGGATATGGAGGGTGAAAGCTGCTTTCCTGTGACAGCTCTGTGTGGATATGGAGGGTGAAAGCTGATTTCCTGTGACAGCACTCTGTGTGGATATGGAGGGATGGATTGGGCTGTATCCATGATGTTTTGTAGGCTTCTGGAGGAATGTCTACCAAATTCAGCTCAGGGTCAGTGCTGAAATGGTAAATGTATTCCCGGGCCAGTTGTTAGATCAGCAAGCCTTTCCAGCAAACCCTAGTGGGGAAAGGGCCAAATGTGATCTGTGATAAAGTTGTTGAGTGTCAAGCCCCCTTATCTGAAGCTTCTGCCTACTGTCTGGATAGGCTGGAATTAGGGTAACAGAGGGCACTCAGCAAACACAGAATTCGACCTAATTGAATGTAAGACTCCCAGTTTCAAATCCAAATATCTGCAGACATAGGAAAAGAAAACAAATTATCAGTACAGTTCAAAGACTCTTCATCTTTGGTTTCTCCCTCCACAGATGCTGCCTGGCCTGCTAAGTGTTTTCAACAATTTAAAAAAATCATGTTTGAATTTTCTACATCGTTCATTAATGTTTGACAATTCATGAATCTATTGTTAATTATTCTGTATGGACAGAAATACAACATGCATCTCAGTTGCACTCTACTCTTAAGTGCTTGCTTCTTTGTCTTGTCTTGTTGCCCATGGCAGTGGATTAGAATCGCTTCCCATACTATGTACTGGAACCTCAACCACACTTGACTAATGGGGCAAAAGTCTCCTCTGTCTGCTCGCTGTAAATGTCCCAATTGGAAACAGTCTGCTAGACTCATGGGCGAGAGCCTGCAACAGAATTGCTAACAGTGTTCACTCCCTGGTGTTACATTATTTCAGTCGGCTAAAGCATTATTTGTAACAGTCAAAGACAATCCAGAGTAACAAACATAAAACAGAAACTCAGCAGGTCAGGCAGTATCTGTGGAGAGGAATAAATGGTTGGCACTTTGGGCTGAGACCATCAATCCAGCAAGGATTGTGTACTGGGCAGGGACATGACTGTTCCTGTTTTGTGTTGTTATTAACCCAAAACGTGCAAGGCAAATTTTTGTGGACATTTTCTGATCACAGAATTTGAGATTTCTCAATCTAAATACAATTACCCCAAAAAGTGGCAAATAATTATGACTATAAACAATTAAAATGTATGGTATCCCACCAGTAGTACCTCTTCAGAAGATGTATTAGAAATATTTGGTTATGGGAGGTATCCCAGTCACTCGGTTGCTATGTGTGTTTCTCCATACTGAGATTGGTCGGACACCGGGTGCAGTACCTTGTCAACTAGCAGTGTACTTGGATTAAAAAAGAAACAGTCAATTAACCATGCTGATCATTCTTGATCATGTTTGAAAACTCTGCTCTGATAATTAATGTTTGGTGCTAAATGTAAAAGGATGGGCCAGTTAAGAGGCTGGGTAACCGATAGAATCAAGAATCAGTGCTTTCCAGCCACATTTGAAAAGAAAAGATCTGACGCATTATGTTTCTCCACAGTGAAAGCTGCGTAAAGGGCTGGAGGATTCTCTACATCTTCCTGGGCTACTACTCTTGCACAAACAACCTCACCCCTTACATCACCAGCTATCTGCAGGATATCTCCTATAACCCCAATCACCCATTCCAAGGTACAGTTTGTGACACTTATAACTTTTAAAAACACAGAGAGAAAGTTGATACATTGAATTCACACAGTAGAAACCGTTCATCCAACCCAAACATATAAAATATCACCATTGACTTTATATGCTTTTCAATAAATCTTGCTCTATGAGAGAGTGCGAGGTAAATGCATCTCATCCAATTAGTGCTGTAACAAGTACAACTCCATGTCTTTAAAATAAACTGTAATAGTCCGGGGTGTGAGTTACTGTGTGACGGGTCTGGGGTCCGATTGGACACTCTGATAGTCCGGGGTGTGAGTTAATGTGTGACGGGTCTGGGGTCCGATTGGACACGCTGATAGTCCAGGATGTGAGTTACTGTGTGACGGGTCTGGGGTCCGATTGGACACTCTGATAGTCCGGGGTGTGAGTTACTGTGTGACGGGTCTGGGGTCCGATTGGACACGCTGATAGTCCAGGATGTGAGTTAATGTGTGACGGGTCTGGGGTCCGATTGGACACGCTGATAGTCCGGGATGTGAGTTACTGTGTGACGGGTCTGGGGTCCGATTGGACACTCTACTAGTCCGGGATGTGAGTTACTGTGTGACGGGTCTGGGGTCCGATTGGACACTCTGATAGTCCGGGATGTGAGTTACTGTGTGACGGGTCTGGGGTCCGATTGGACACTCTACTAGTCCGGGATGTGAGTTACTGTGTGACGGGTCTGGGGTCCGATTGGACACTCTGATAGTCCGGGGTGTGAGTTACTGTGTGACGGGTCTGGGGTCCGATTGGACACTCTGATAGTCCGGGATGTGAGTTACTGTGTGACGGGTCTGGGGTCCGATTGGACACGCTGATAGTCCGGGGTGTGAGTTACTGTGTGACGGGTCTGGGGTCCGATTGGACACTCTGATAGTCCGGGATGTGAGTTACTGTGTGACGGGTCTGGGGTCCGATTGGACACGCTGATAGTCCGGGGTGTGAGTTACTGTGTGACGGGTCTGGGGTCCGATTGGACACGCTGATAGTCCGGGATGTGAGTTACTGTGTGACGGGTCTGGGGTCCGATTGGACACTCTACTAGTCCGGGATGTGAGTTACTGTGTGACGGGTCTGGGGTCCGATTGGACACTCTGATAGTCCGGGATGTGAGTTACTGTGTGACGGGTCTGGGGTCCGATTGGACACTCTGATAGTCCGGGGTGTGAGTTACTGTGTGACGGGTCTGGGGTCCGATTGGACACGCCGATAGTCCGGGGTGTGAGTTACTGTGTGACGGGTCTGGGGTCCGATTGGACACTCTGATAGTCCGGGGTGTGAGTTACTGTGTGACGGGTCTGGGGTCCGATTGGACACGCTGATAGTCAGGGGTGTGAGTTACTGTGTGACGGGTCTGGGGTCCGATTGGACACGCCAATAGTCCGGGGTGTGAGTTACTGTGTGACGGGTCTGGAGTCCGATTGGACACGCTGATAGTCCGGGGTGTGAGTTACTGTGTGACGGGTCTGGGGTCCGATTGGACACGCCGATAGTCCGGGGTGTGAGTTACTGTGTGACGGGTCTGGGGTCCGATTGGACACGCCAATAGTCCGGGATGTGATTTACTGTGTGACGGGTCTGGGGTCCGATTGGACACTCTGATAGTCCGGGGTGTGAGTTACTGTGTGACGGGTCTGGGGTCCGATTGGACACGCTGATAGTCCGGGGTGTGAGTTACTGTGTGACGGGTCTGGGGTCCGATTGGACACTCTGATAGTCCGGGGTGTGAGTTACTGTGTGACGGGTCTGGGGTCCGATTGGACACGCTGATAGTCCGGGGTGTGAGTTACTGTGTGACGGGTCTGGGGTCCGATTGGACACACTGATAGTCCGGGATGTGAGTTACTGTGTGACGGGTCTGGGGTCCGATTGGACACTCTGATAGTCCGGGGTGTGAGTTACTGTGTGACGGGTCTGGGGTCCGATTGGACACGCCGATAGTCCGGGGTGTGAGTTACTGTGTGACGGGTCTGGGGTCCGATTGGACACGCTGATAGTCAGGGGTGTGAGTTACTGTGTGACGGGTCTGGGGTCCGATTGGACACGCCAATAGTCCGGGGTGTGAGTTACTGTGTGACGGGTCTGGGGTCCGATTGGACACGCTGATAGTCCGGGGTGTGAGTTACTGTGTGACGGGTCTGGGGTCCGATTGGACACGCCGATAGTCCGGGGTGTGAGTTACTGTGTGACGGGTCTGGGGTCCGATTGGACACGCCAATAGTCCGGGATGTGATTTACTGTGTGACGGGTCTGGGGTCCGATTGGACACTCTGATAGTCCGGGGTGTGAGTTACTGTGTGACGGGTCTGGGGTCCGATTGGACACGCTGATAGTCCGGGGTGTGAGTTACTGTGTGACGGGTCTGGGGTCCGATTGGACACTCTGATAGTCCGGGGTGTGAGTTACTGTGTGACGGGTCTGGGGTCCGATTGGACACGCTGATAGTCCGGGGTGTGAGTTACTGTGTGACGGGTCTGGGGTCCGATTGGACACACTGATAGTCCGGGATGTGAGTTACTGTGTGACGGGTCTGGGGTCCGATTGGACACTCTGATAGTCCGGGGTGTGAGTTACTGTGTGACGGGTCTGGGGTCCGATTGGACACGCCGATAGTCCGGGGTGTGAGTTACTGTGTGACGGGTCTGGGGTCCGATTGGACACGCCAATAGTCCGGGATGTGATTTACTGTGTGACGGGTCTGGGGTCCGATTGGACACTCTGATAGTCCGGGGTGTGAGTTACTGTGTGACGGGTCTGGGGTCCGATTGGACACGCTGATAGTCCGGGGTGTGAGTTACTGTGTGACGGGTCTGGGGTCCGATTGGACACTCTGATAGTCCGGGATGTGAGTTACTGTGTGACGGGTCTGGGGTCCGATTGGACACTCTGATAGTCCGGGATGTGAGTTACTGTGTGACGGGTCTGGGGTCCGATTGGACACGCTGATAGTCCGGGATGTGAGTTACTGTGTGACGGGTCTGGGGTCCGATTGGACACTCTGATAGTCCGGGGTGTGAGTTACTGTGTGACGGGTCTGGGGTCCGATTGGACACGCCAATAGTCCGGGATGTGATTTACTGTGTGACGGGTCTGGGGTCCGATTGGACACGCCGATAGTCCGTGATGTGAGTTACTGTGTGACGGGTCTGGGGTCCGATTGGACACGCCGATAGTCCGGGATGTGAGTTACTGTGTGACGGGTCTGGGGTCCGATTGGACACTCTGATAGTCCGGGGTGTGAGTTACTGTGTGACGGGTCTGGGGTCCGATTGGACACACTGATAGTCCGGGGTGTGAGTTACTGTGTGACGGGTCTGGGGTCCGATTGGACACTCTGATAGTCCGGGATGTGAGTTACTGTGTGACGGGTCTGGGGTCCGATTGGACACGCCAATAGTCCGGGATGTGAGTTACTGTGTGACGGGTCTGGGGTCCGATTGGACACGCCGATAGTCCGGGATGTGAGTTACTGTGTGACGGGTCTGGGGTCCGATTGGACACTCTGATAGTCCGGGATGTGAGTTACTGTGTGACGGGTCTGGGGTCCGATTGGACACTCTGATAGTCCGGGATGTGATTTACTGTGTGACGGGTCTGGGGTCCGATTGGACACGCTGATAGTCCGGGGTGTGAGTTACTGTGTGACGGGTCTGGGGTCCGATTGGACACTCTGATAGTCCGGGGTGTGAGTTACTGTGTGACGGGTCTGGGGTCCGATTGGACACGCTGATAGTCCGGGGTGTGAGTTACTGTGTGACGGGTCTGGGGTCCGATTGGACAGGCTGATAGTCCGGGGTGTGAGTTACTGTGTGACGGGTCTGGGGTCCGATTGGACACTCTGATAGTCCGGGATGTGAGTTACTGTGTGACGGGTCTGGGGTCCGATTGGACACGCCGATAGTCCGGGATGTGAGTTACTGTGTGACGGGTCTGGGGTCCGATTGGACACTCTGATAGTCCGGGGTGTGAGTTACTGTGTGACGGGTCTGGGGTCCGATTGGACACGCTGATAGTCCGGGGTGTGAGTTACTGTGTGACGGGTCTGGGGTCCGATTGGACACGCTGATAGTCCGGGGTGTGAGTTACTGTGTGACGGGTCTGGGGTCCGATTGGACACTCTGATAGTCCGGGGTGTGAGTTACTGTGTGACGGGTCTGGGGTCCGATTGGACACGCTGATAGTCCGGGGTGTGAGTTACTGTGTGACGGGTCTGGGGTCCGATTGGACACACTGATAGTCCGGGATGTGAGTTACTGTGTGACGGGTCTGGGGTCCGATTGGACACTCTGATAGTCCGGGGTGTGAGTTACTGTGTGACGGGTCTGGGGTCCGATTGGACACGCCGATAGTCCGGGGTGTGAGTTACTGTGTGACGGGTCTGGGGTCCGATTGGACACGCCAATAGTCCGGGATGTGATTTACTGTGTGACGGGTCTGGGGTCCGATTGGACACTCTGATAGTCCGGGGTGTGAGTTACTGTGTGACGGGTCTGGGGTCCGATTGGACACGCTGATAGTCCGGGGTGTGAGTTACTGTGTGACGGGTCTGGGGTCCGATTGGACACTCTGATAGTCCGGGATGTGAGTTACTGTGTGACGGGTCTGGGGTCCGATTGGACACTCTGATAGTCCGGGATGTGAGTTACTGTGTGACGGGTCTGGGGTCCGATTGGACACGCTGATAGTCCGGGATGTGAGTTACTGTGTGACGGGTCTGGGGTCCGATTGGACACTCTGATAGTCCGGGGTGTGAGTTACTGTGTGACGGGTCTGGGGTCCGATTGGACACGCCAATAGTCCGGGATGTGATTTACTGTGTGACGGGTCTGGGGTCCGATTGGACACGCCGATAGTCCGTGATGTGAGTTACTGTGTGACGGGTCTGGGGTCCGATTGGACACGCCGATAGTCCGGGATGTGAGTTACTGTGTGACGGGTCTGGGGTCCGATTGGACACTCTGATAGTCCGGGGTGTGAGTTACTGTGTGACGGGTCTGGGGTCCGATTGGACACACTGATAGTCCGGGGTGTGAGTTACTGTGTGACGGGTCTGGGGTCCGATTGGACACTCTGATAGTCCGGGATGTGAGTTACTGTGTGACGGGTCTGGGGTCCGATTGGACACGCCAATAGTCCGGGATGTGAGTTACTGTGTGACGGGTCTGGGGTCCGATTGGACACGCCGATAGTCCGGGATGTGAGTTACTGTGTGACGGGTCTGGGGTCCGATTGGACACTCTGATAGTCCGGGATGTGAGTTACTGTGTGACGGGTCTGGGGTCCGATTGGACACTCTGATAGTCCGGGATGTGATTTACTGTGTGACGGGTCTGGGGTCCGATTGGACACGCTGATAGTCCGGGGTGTGAGTTACTGTGTGACGGGTCTGGGGTCCGATTGGACACTCTGATAGTCCGGGGTGTGAGTTACTGTGTGACGGGTCTGGGGTCCGATTGGACACGCTGATAGTCCGGGGTGTGAGTTACTGTGTGACGGGTCTGGGGTCCGATTGGACAGGCTGATAGTCCGGGGTGTGAGTTACTGTGTGACGGGTCTGGGGTCCGATTGGACACTCTGATAGTCCGGGATGTGAGTTACTGTGTGACGGGTCTGGGGTCCGATTGGACACGCCGATAGTCCGGGATGTGAGTTACTGTGTGACGGGTCTGGGGTCCGATTGGACACTCTGATAGTCCGGGGTGTGAGTTACTGTGTGACGGGTCTGGGGTCCGATTGGACACGCTGATAGTCCGGGGTGTGAGTTACTGTGTGACGGGTCTGGGGTCCGATTGGACACGCTGATAGTCCGGGGTGTGAGTTACTGTGTGACGGGTCTGGGGTCCGATTGGACACTCTGATAGTCCGGGATGTGAGTTACTGTGTGACGGGTCTGGGGTCCGATTGGACACGCTGATAGTCCGGGGTGTGAGTTACTGTGTGACGGGTCTGGGGTCCGATTGGACACGCTGATAGTCCGGGGTGTGAGTTACTGTGTGACGGGTCTGGGGTCCGATTGGACACTCTGATAGTCCGGGATGTGAGTTACTGTGTGACGGGTCTGGGGTCCGATTGGACACGCCGATAGTCCGGGATGTGAGTTACTGTGTGACGGGTCTGGGGTCCGATTGGACACTCTGATAGTCCGGGGTGTGAGGTACTGTGTGACGGGTCTGGGGTCCGATTGGACACTCTGATAGTCCGGGATGTGATTTACTGTGTGACGGGTCTGGGGTCCGATTGGACACGCCGATAGTCCGGGGTGTGAGTTACTGTGTGACGGGTCTGGGGTCCGATTGGACACGCCAATAGTCCGGGATGTGATTTACTGTGTGACGGGTCTGGGGTCCGATTGGACACTCTGATAGTCCGGGGTGTGAGTTACTGTGTGACGGGTCTGGGGTCCGATTGGACACTCTGATAGTCCGGGATGTGATTTACTGTGTGACGGGTCTGGGGTCCGATTGGACACGCCAATAGTCCGGGATGTGATTTACTGTGTGACGGGTCTGGGGTCCGATTGGACACTCTGATAGTCCGGGGTGTGAGTTACTGTGTGACGGGTCTGGGGTCCGATTGGACACTCTGATAGTCCGGGATGTGAGTTACTGTGTGACGGGTCTGGGGTCCGATTGAACACTCCGATAGTCCGGGGTGTGAGTTACTGTGTGACGGGTCTGGGGTCCGATTGGACACGCCAATAGTCCGGGATGTGAGTTACTGTGTGACGGGTCTGGGGTCCGATTGGACACGCTGATAGTCCGGGATGTGAGTTACTGTGTGACGGGTCTGGGGTCCGATTAGACACGCTGATAGTCCGGGGTGTGAGTTACTGTGTGACGGGTCTGGGGTCCGATTGGACACTCTGATAGTCCGGGATGTGAGTTACTGTGTGACGGGTCTGGGGTCCGATTGGACACTCTGATAGTCCGGGATGTGAGTTACTGTGTGACGGGTCTGGGGTCCGATTGGACACACTGATAGTCCGGGATGTGAGTTACTGTATGACGGGTCTGGGGTCCGATTGGACACGCCAATAGTCCGGGATGTGAGTTACTGTGTGACGGGTCTGGGGTCCGATTGGACACGCCGATAGTCCGGGATGTGAGTTACTGTGTGACGGGTCTGGGGTCCGATTGGACACGCTGATAGTCCGGGGTGTGAGTTACTGTGTGACGGGTCTGGGGTCCGATTGGACACTCTGATAGTCCGGGATGTGAGTTACTGTGTGACGGGTCTGGGGTCCGATTGGACACGCCGATAGTCCGGGATGTGAGTTACTGTGTGACGGGTCTGGGGTCCGATTGGACACTCTGATAGTCCGGGGTGTGAGGTACTGTGTGACGGGTCTGGGGTCCGATTGGACACTCTGATAGTCCGGGATGTGATTTACTGTGTGACGGGTCTGGGGTCCGATTGGACACGCCGATAGTCCGGGGTGTGAGTTACTGTGTGACGGGTCTGGGGTCCGATTGGACACGCCAATAGTCCGGGATGTGATTTACTGTGTGACGGGTCTGGGGTCCGATTGGACACTCTGATAGTCCGGGGTGTGAGTTACTGTGTGACGGGTCTGGGGTCCGATTGGACACTCTGATAGTCCGGGATGTGATTTACTGTGTGACGGGTCTGGGGTCCGATTGGACACGCCAATAGTCCGGGATGTGATTTACTGTGTGACGGGTCTGGGGTCCGATTGGACACTCTGATAGTCCGGGGTGTGAGTTACTGTGTGACGGGTCTGGGGTCCGATTGGACACTCTGATAGTCCGGGATGTGAGTTACTGTGTGACGGGTCTGGGGTCCGATTGAACACTCCGATAGTCCGGGGTGTGAGTTACTGTGTGACGGGTCTGGGGTCCGATTGGACACGCCAATAGTCCGGGATGTGAGTTACTGTGTGACGGGTCTGGGGTCCGATTGGACACGCTGATAGTCCGGGATGTGAGTTACTGTGTGACGGGTCTGGGGTCCGATTAGACACGCTGATAGTCCGGGGTGTGAGTTACTGTGTGACGGGTCTGGGGTCCGATTGGACACTCTGATAGTCCGGGATGTGAGTTACTGTGTGACGGGTCTGGGGTCCGATTGGACACTCTGATAGTCCGGGATGTGAGTTACTGTGTGACGGGTCTGGGGTCCGATTGGACACACTGATAGTCCGGGATGTGAGTTACTGTATGACGGGTCTGGGGTCCGATTGGACACGCCAATAGTCCGGGATGTGAGTTACTGTGTGACGGGTCTGGGGTCCGATTGGACACGCCGATAGTCCGGGATGTGAGTTACTGTGTGACGGGTCTGGGGTCCGATTGGACACGCTGATAGTCCGGGGTGTGAGTTACTGTGTGACGGGTCTGGGGTCCGATTGGACACGCTGATAGTCCGTGATGTGAGTTACTGTGTGACGGGTCTGGGGTCCGATTGGACACTCTGATAGTCCGGGATGTGAGTTACTGTGTGACGGGTCTGGGGTCCGATTGGACACACTGATAGTCCGGGATGTGAGTTACTGTATGACGGGTCTGGGGTCCGATTGGACACGCTGATAGTCCGGGATGTGAGTTACTGTGTGACGGGTCTGGGGTCCGATTGGACACTCTGATAGTCCGGGGTGTGAGTTACTGTGTGACGGGTCTGGGGTCCGATTGGACACGCTGATAGTCCGGGATGTGAGTTACTGTGTGACGGGTCTGGGGTCCGATTGGACACTCTGATAGTCCGGGATGTGAGTTACTGTGTGACGGGTCTGGGGTCCGATTGGACACACTGATAGTCCGGGATGTGATTTACTGTGTGACGGGTCTGGGGTCCGATTGGACACTCTGATAGTCCGGGGTGTGAGTTACTGTGTGACGGGTCTGGGGTCCGATTGGACACGCTGATAGTCCGGGATGTGAGTTACTGTGTGACGGGTCTGGGGTCCGATTGGACACTCTGATAGTCCGGGATGTGAGTTACTGTGTGACGGGTCTGGGGTCCGATTGGACACACTGATAGTCCGGGATGTGAGTTACTGTATGACGGGTCTGGGGTCCGATTGGACACGCCAATAGTCCGGGATGTGAGTTACTGTGTGACGGGTCTGGGGTCCGATTGGACACGCCGATAGTCCGGGATGTGAGTTACTGTGTGACGGGTCTGGGGTCCGATTGGACACGCCGATAGTCCGGGATGTGAGTTACTGTGTGACGGGTCTGGGGTCCGATTGGACACTCTGATAGTCCGGGATGTGAGTTACTGTGTGACGGGTCTGGGGTCCGATTGGACACTCTGATAGTCCGGGGTGTGAGTTACTGTGTGACGGGTCTGGGGTCCGATTGGACACTCTGATAGTCCGGGATGTGAGTTACTGTGTGACGGGTCTGGGGTCCGATTGGACACTCTGATAGTCCGGGATGTGAGTTACTGTGTGACGGGTCTGGGGTCCGATTGGACACGCCGATAGTCCGGGATGTGAGTTACTGTGTGACGGGTCTGGGGTCCGATTAGACACGCTGATAGTCCGGGGTGTGATTTACTGTGTGACGGGTCTGGGGTCCGATTGGACACTCTGATAGTCCGGGATGTGAGTTACTGTGTGACGGGTCTGGGGTCCGATTGGACACGCCAATAGTCCGGGATGTGATTTACTGTGTGACGGGTCTGGGGTCCGATTGGACACTCTGATAGTCCGGGGTGTGAGTTACTGTGTGACGGGTCTGGGGTCCGATTGGACACGCCAATAGTCCGGGATGTGAGTTACTGTGTGACGGGTCTGGGGTCCGATTGGACACGCTGATAGTCCGGGATGTGAGTTACTGTGTGACGGGTCTGGGGTCCGATTGGACACTCTGATAGTCCGGGATGTGAGTTACTGTGTGACGGGTCTGGGGTCCGATTGGACACACTGATAGTCCGGGATGTGAGTTACTGTATGACGGGTCTGGGGTCCGATTGGACACGCCAATAGTCCGGGATGTGAGTTACTGTGTGACGGGTCTGGGGTCCGATTGGACACTCTGATAGTCCGGGGTGTGAGTTACTGTGTGACGGGTCTGGGGTCCGATTGGACACTCTGATAGTCCGGGGTGTGAGTTACTGTGTGACGGGTCTGGGGTCCGATTGGACACGCCGATAGTCCGGGATGTGAGTTACTGTGTGACGGGTCTGGGGTCCGATTGGACACGCTGATAGTCCGGGGTGTGAGTTACTGTGTGACGGGTCTGGGGTCCGATTGGACACTCTACTAGTCCGGGATGTGAGTTACTGTGTGACGGGTCTGGGGTCCGATTGGACACGCTGATAGTCCGGGATGTGATTTACTGTGTGACGGGTCTGGGGTCCGATTGGACACGCTGATAGTCCGGGGTGTGAGTTACTGTGTGACGGGTCTGGGGTCCGATTGGACACGCCAATAGTCCGGGGTGTGAGTTACTGTGTGACGGGTCTGGGGTCCGATTGGACACTCTGATAGTCCGGGATGTGAGTTACTGTGTGACGGGTCTGGGGTCCGATTGGACACGCTGATAGTCCGGGATGTGATTTACTGTGTGACGGGTCTGGGGTCCGATTGGACACTCTGATAGTCCGGGATGTGAGTTACTGTGTGACGGGTCTGGGGTCCGATTGGACACTCTGATAGTCCGGGGCGTGAGTTACTGTGTGACGGGTCTGGGGTCCGATTGGACACTCTGATAGTCCGGGGTGTGAGTTACTGTGTGACGGGTCTGGGGTCCGATTGGACACTCTGATAGTCCGGGGTGTGAGTTACTGTGTGACGGGTCTGGGGTCCGATTGGACACGCTGATAGTCAGGGGTGTGAGTTACTGTGTGACGGGTCTGGGGTCCGATTGGACACGCCAATAGTCCGGGGTGTGAGTTACTGTGTGACGGGTCTGGGGTCCGATTGGACACTCTGATAGTCCGGGGTGTGAGTTACTGTGTGACGGGTCTGGGGTCCGATTGGACACGCTGATAGTCAGGGGTGTGAGTTACTGTGTGATGGGTCTGGGGTCCGATTGGACACTCTGATAGTCCGGGGTGTGAGTTACTGTGTGACGGGTCTGGGGTCCGATTGGACACGCTGATAGTCAGGGGTGTGAGTTACTGTGTGACGGGTCTGGGGTCCGATTGGACACGCCGATAGTCCGGGGTGTGAGTTACTGTGTGACGGGTCTGGGGTCCGATTGGACACGCTGATAGTCCGTGATGTGAGTTACTGTGTGACGGGTCTGGGGTCCGATAGGACACTCTGATAGTCCGGGGTGTGAGTTACTGTGTGACGGGTCTGGGGTCCGATTGGACACTCTGATAGTCCGGGGTGTGAGTTACTGTGTGACGGGTCTGGGGTCCGATTGGACACGCTGATAGTCCGGGGTGTGAGTTACTGTGTGACGGGTCTGGGGTCCGATTGGACACTCTGATAGTCCGGGGTGTGAGTTACTGTGTGACGGGTCTGGGGTCCGATTGGACACTCTGATAGTCCGGGGTGTGAGTTACTGTGTGACGGGTCTGGGGTCCGATTAGACACGCTGATAGTCCGTGATGTGAGTTACTGTGTGACGGGTCTGGGGTCCGATTGGACACACTGATAGTCCGGGGTGTGAGTTACTGTGTGGCGGGACTGAGGTCGGACAGTGTGCTGGATCTGGAACAGTAAAGTTCAGGAACATAGTCAGGTTTGCTCATATATTTCCCACTCCCTCTGAACTCAACAAGTTTACTGAAAAAAAAGTTATTTTGCTATTGTGTAACATGTAAAAAATTAAAATAAAATGATATTTGGACATTAATGAGCGTAGCGTCGTAAGAAATCTGCCACTGTAGCAGCACTGAAGTCCCGAGGATACTGGATTATTGGAGTTCATCTGTATTTAACAGCTCCACAAGGGTACCTCGCCATCTCTCGGTCTGTATTGACTTTCAGCCGTATTGCTCAGTCCTGATGTAACTGTGAAGTTGTTAAACTGCAATTCAGTGCCACTGAAATAAAGGCAAGGGAAAGGGAACAAACTTACGCAGGGAATTTACAGAAATAACCGTACTTTGACTGCATACATTAAAGTCTGTCTTTTGTTTCTTTCCCCAGAAATAGCAAAGCATTGCCAGGAAAACCTTGAACGCACTTTGAAATTTGGAGGCCGGCAACATCTCCCAAGTAACCTTGAAATGGCTGCTATTGCCGTAAGTTTCACCAGATCCCACCTAACACAGGCTGGATGTTGCCATAATCAGGGACAGATGGGAATAACCTGTCCCCCATTGATTCATAGTCGTACGGGGAGAAGAAGAGAGTTCTAGTACCTTAACAGAGAAAAACAGCAGGCACATGGGAATATCACTGCCAACTATCATTAATAGCATTAGTAAGGAAGCTCAAGGTAGACCACAGGATGTACAATCAACAAAATAACTCCAAGTCAGAAAGAAATAACAACCGAAGTACTAGAAGCAGGGGAAGGTCAACCACTTTCTAAGAAAGTTTTAAAACAGCTGTATATGGCAAAAATCCAAAATCACTCGATCTCTCAGCAGGTCAGGTAACATCTGTAGAAAGAGAAACAGAGTTTTCTTGGTAAGTCCAAAATCCAAAAGCTGGGAAAGAGAGAAAATAAGTTAGTTTCAGTTGGAGAGAAGGTGGGAGAGCAAATGGGTAGAAGAAGGAGAGTATATCTGGTGGGTGGGACTGGAGAAGTAACGGAAGCAGACAGAGATAACTGTACTTCATTGTCTGTGTTATTGGCTGTAAATTTGTTGTCCCAGGAAGTAGCTCACCATCTTCTCAAAGGCACTGGCTTATGGCCGATAAGTTCAGGTCTTGCCAGGAATGCTCATGTCCACTGAATGGATAACAATGTCTGAGGAATGCTGGATGCTCTTCGTTAAATAAGGATGGGTAGAATTCATCACTAATGCTGATCAGAGGAAGTGTGCCCTGGTCAACAACGTTCTTTAGTTACTAACAGCAGTAAACTGCAAGAATTGCCCTCATTTTACATCAGCGTATATAAAATGTCAATGTGTTGTGTTTACCTGACAGAAAGGACGCAGCTCGCGAAGGCTCAACGTGCAACTGCCTGGGAAGTTGGTTCATATGTCCAAGATCAAGCCCTTCACAGTATGTGGACATAGCTAAGGATTGGGTGGGCAGTAATGACTCATTGTAGTCTTCAGACTGAGATGTTACAGTTTGCTCCAACAAACTCCTTCTGTATTTAAAATGTTGCTCACTATTTTGTTGCTTTCATGAAATGTATTGCTGGTGCAACAGATTTCAAACATCATGAGAAGATGCAAGTTTCCCGCCCGATGTTTTGTGCACGAATCACGAGATCAGAACCTACTCAGAAAGCTTATGGTGTGTGTGCCACATATTCACCAGCTGTCTGCGTTCAAGCAGATCTGGCTTCTACTACTTTCAGGGAAATATCTCAAGAGCTCGCACATCAAAATGGCTTGTCCTCTCCACTGAATTTATAATCTCACACGTCTTCCAGTAACAGTAGTCAAGTCCATATTTGTGCAGTTGGGGAAAATGTTTATCATTAGAGGACATAGGTGGCTATTGAAGTGGGAGTGCATCAAACACCCACTTCAACAGAAACTACACCTAATGAAGTCTAACTAACCAACTTCTCACCTTTAGGCCAGTTAGGTTGCCATCATATCTAATATGATTTCTTAATTTTCTGCCAATTCAACCTTAGCAAAACTTAGAGCAAGCATTTTGATTCTTACCAAAAAAAAATATTATTCCTAATTTTGGTCAACCAGTCAGAGGTGGAAGGAAGGCTATGTTTTGAGACCCACAACCCTATTTAAGTTTTTCAAGTAAGAATTTGCTGCTAAAACCTGATGTCACTGCTTGATAAGCCATAGGTGTTGATAGTGAGTGAGTGGAAAAATACAATGTCAACACTTGGCAAGACCAGCAATATTATTACAGAATCAGAAGCTAGTTCGAAAAATAAAATTTAAGTGTCTCATCCCTGGTTTAGAGTGCTAATATTCAGGGTTAGGATATTTCATGAGACAAATTTCTTTAATATTACAGTTAGGGTATTAACTTTGAATTGGAAAGAGGTTACCTGCTCATTTTGGCAAGCATTTGAGTTGCCCAGGATTTGGTGCTGTGAAAGTCCCAATGACCTGATCAACAGATTTTTAGTCCTATGTTGTCAATTCTTAAATTTCATTTTTGGGTTTAACTATTGGAAAATTATTGGTTTTCATATGTATGTACATGTGTAGGTGTGAGAGTGCACATGTTTGCTCACCAGAAATCACATAACCACCATTCAGATTTGAAAGGGAATTGCTGGCAAAAAAAACACAGCTGCAGATGCTGGAAATCCTAAGCAACACATACAAAGTAGTGGAGGAACTCAGCAGGTCAAGTACCATCTATGGAAATGAATCAACAATTGTCATTTCAGACTGAGACCCTTCTTCAGGACTGGAAAAGAAGGGGGAAGGTGCCAGAATAAAAAGGTGGGGGAAGGGAAAGGAGGCTAGCTGGAAGGTAATAGGTGAAGCCAGTGGGTGGGAAAGGTCAAGAGATGGAGAAGAAGGAATCTGATAGGAGAGGTGAATGGACCATAAGAGAAAGAGAAGGAGGTGGGACATGGGGGGTGGGGTGGGATGGTGATAGGCTGGTGAGAAGTGGTAAGAGGCCATAGAAGAGGGGAAGGGGGGGAATTTATTTTTATCAGAAGGAGAGATCAATATTCCTGCCATCAGTGGAGGCTACCCAGGCAGAAAATGAGTTGTTGCTCCTCCACCCAAGGATGGCTTCATCTGGGCAACCTATCGGAACATGAATGGGAATCGGAATTAAAATGTTGGGCAAACTGGGAAGTTCCGCTTTTGGTGGATAGAGCAGAGGTATTTGACCAACTAGTCCCCCAATTTACGACAGGCTTCACCAATGTAGAGGAGGCCGCATCAGGAGAACCGTGCACCATAGGAAGTCCCAGCAGATTCACAGGTGAAGTATTGCCTCACCTGGAAGGTCTGTTTGGGGCATGACTGGAGGTGAGGGAGAAGAAGTTTGGGCAAGTGTAGCACTTTGGCCCCTTGCAGGGTTAAGTGCCAGGACAGAGATAAGTGGGGAGTGACAAATAGTCAAGCGAATAACAGAGGGAGTGATCCGTATAGAAAGCTGAGAGTTAGGGAGGGGGTTGGAGGTAAAGATACATCTCTTTGTAAGTATGGAAGTTGCGAAGGATGATGTGTTGGATGCAGAGGCTCATGGGGTGGTAGGGAAGGACAGGCGGAACTCTATCACTGATACAGCGGCAGGAAGATGGGGTGAACGTGGATGTCCAGAGACTGGAGGACAGGTGGGGGAGGGCAGTGGTGGATGCTGGAACTTGAAACAAAGGAAATGTTGGAAGATCTCAGCCAGTCAAGCAACATCTTTGGAGAGAGAACCCAGTCCCTTCCTCAGTACAGAGACTGCTGTTAGCTCTAAACAAGAAAAGCTTGCTCAACCTCAAATTATCCTTACAGATAGGAATTGAATTGGTGATGGAAATATGTGCCACTATTGGGATTACTGACTTGGAAGAAGCTAAGGAGTTTTCGCTGATTGCTGATAAAGATAATGGTAAGTGAAAATTGGAATGAAATATGGCAGAGACTTATTCTTTCAGTATATGAGTTGGGGTCACACAAGGCTAAGACAGAGGTGCCAAGGGAGCAGAGGTCAGTACAGTGAAAAGACTATAAGAAGAAGAACAAAAAGATGATTTCTGGTTTGGGAGAACAGGGAGAATTAAACTTAAGGCATAAGAATGGTACAGAAACCTGAAGGAGATAAAGGATGTTGAGGCTTTTGGAGAGGCTGCAGAAGAGGTTTATTGGGATGCTGCCTGGTTTAGAGGGTATGTGCTATATCGAGAGGCTGGATAAACTTGGGTTGTTTTCTCTGGAGCGTCGGAGGCTGAGGGGAGATCTGATAGAGGCTTACAAATTGAAGGGCATAGAGAGAGTGACAGACAGTATCTGTTTCCCAATGTTGAAATGTCTAATACCAGAGAGCATGCGTTGAAGGTGAGAGGGGGTAGGTTCGAGGTGGATGTGAGGGGTAAGTTTTTTACTCAGAGAGTGGTGGATGCCTGGAATGTGCTGCCTGGTATGGTGGTAGAGGCAAATACATTAGAGGCTTTTAAAAGACGTTTAGATCAGCACATGGTTGTGAGGAAGATGAAGGGATATGGACGTGCTGTCGATAGGAGGGATTAGTTTTTGGCAGTTTCTGATTTGTTTTTTAACTGGTTCAGCACAACACTGTGGGCTGGATGGCCTGTTCCTGTGCTGTGCTGTGCTGTCCTATGTAAAGCTGACAGAGGCAGGGACAAGGAAGGGTATAAGTAGACAAATCTGGCAGATTTAAATATGATGAGCGGTGATGAAATTAAAATAAAGGTAAGGATTGCTGTTGTTGGTTAGGCAGGGTATCTGCATTGCACATCTGGTTCTGTCCAGGGTGAAGGTTAAAGACCAACGCTCTGCTGGTGTGCTGTTACAGTTTAATCTTGTCCTGTCTTTTTGCAGGGAGGGTTGCCAAACCCATTCGATGGTCTGAATATCTTTTTGATTTCCTGCTGGATGATAACTCAGTCAAATTTTATTTTCAACGTATCATTTGGAAAGAACCTTTACATTTCTACAATGACCTCTATATCGAATTACATTATAATCAGGTACACCCTTGACCTTTACACCTTGGCCTTGGACTTTTACTTTACTTTAGGCTGATTTGTTTAGTCCCCACAATCCTGGTCTTTTTCAGGTGGTTCCGATTTATCTGAAGGGACAGCTGCACTTGCCAAACGACAGCTCTGAAGCAGAACACCTCGTTGCAACCCTGGCAGCCTATCAATTCAAGAGCAGCAAGGAGAACCCTGAGCCAACTAAGTAAGTGATGTGTCACCACAGCTGCCTCATTTAGATTGATACCTATTAGCTACCATGTCGAGGACACAGTACAACAAAACACCAATGACTATTAAGGTGAAAAAGTGGGATACATCTTGATGTGCTTATCTGAAATACCATGAACGGTTTTCAAAGGGAAGGGGTTACTGTCCTACCCATTAGAAATGAATCAATTAGCATTGAAGTTAGTTAAAATAAATCTGCATCTAGTTGCAGAGAGGAGGTAGATCGTGCAGCTTCGAATATCTGCAAGAACAACAGAGGAAAAGCCACTTGGAATTCTTCAAATCATGGATCAGAGAGACTAGTGCTCAGGGATTATGAATTTCTCACAAAAACTGCTTTGTGCTTTAGGTTTTCATCAGTGATGCAATCACTAAATGATGATAATTAATATTACCTCAGCTGGGAAGAATTTAGTTGGGTCTTATCGCCTTGCTGCTGCTTGTGTGTGGGAGGGACTTTGGGGTTCGAATGTTTTAACTGTTGTTTATTCTTTGGGGCACTCTGTTTTCACGGATGTTTGTGAAGAAGAATTTCAGGATGTATACTGTATACATTTCTCTGACATTAAATGCACCTATTCAAATATTTCTTAAGTAACTACGTCGTGTCCACCCAAACTAGCTGTTTGAATTCTTAAAGAAGCTAATCCTGGATTGAAATATCTGCACAAACAATAAAGCCAAGCAATAATAAGTGAATATAAAACTTGGAAATATGAAAAAGTACAACAGATGCAAAAAATAGAAACATTTGTAAGTGCCTGGTGATAGGTGAAGTTTAAATTTTACACCCATCAGACTGCTAGCCTGTCTGCAGCACTGAAGGAGAGAAACCTCTCCTTTTGGACTTTTGCAGAGAGCAAGGAGAGAATGCAGTGAGGAGGGTGGAGAGCAGTCTATCCCCGAATGGCAGTGGTCCCCATTTCCTCAAGCCTACACTCCTCCATCCTCAGTCATCAGCATTGTCACAGTGTTATCCTGTGGAACTTGCTCATTAATAACCTGCTCAGTGCATTTGGCTTTGCTGGCACCATTTGGCTCACAACCCTATCACAGCCATGCCCATACACGGAGCAAGGACCTGAGTTCCACAGGTGAGGTGAGGGTGGCTGCCCTTGCCATCAAGGTAGAAACAGCTCAAATGGTTCAAGGTTTCAAAGGTCCAATTTAATATCAGAGAAATGTACACAATATACATCCTGAAATGCTTTTTCTTCACAACTATCCACAAAAACAGAGGAGTGCCCCAAAGAATAAACAACAGTTAAATGTTAGAACCCTGAAGTCCCCCCCCCAGCTCCCTTCCTGTGCGTAAGCGGAGGCAAGTAACAATCCCCACTCCCCGACCAACAAAAAAAGCATCAGCACCCTCCACTGAACACTTAAGCGTGAGCAAAGACACAGACTTGCAGCACTCCAAAGACCACATTGTTCGACATACCACAGGCTCTCTCTCTCCCTAATAAGGGAGAAAGAGATGTCTCCGTTTCACAGTAAGCGAGGAGACATAACAAACAACTTGCTGGTTTACAAGTTAAACATCAATTACGTCGCTTTTTTCGAGCTCTGTGCCCAAAGATCTTGAGTCTCTGGGCACACAGCCGTAGATCTTCCGACTCCCCCGATGACACACGGGTCTCCTGCAGTGACTCCGACCTTCAATCTGCCCGTCTCCAAAGCCCCGAGATCCCAGGTCTCCTAGGTCGAGCCCTTGGCCAGTTTATGAAATCCTGAGAGCAAAGCCAGCGTGGAACTCCAGGTCAGGGTCTTCAAAAGAACTCTGAAAGGCAAAAACAGAAATATTAAAGATGGAATAGATGCAAGTAAAGGAGTCACCGTTTAGCTCCATCATCACTCCGCTCTGCCTTTGTGACGGAGTAAGGTCCGAGTTGGAGTCAGACCTTACACAAAAGTCGAGGCAGTGTCCTAGTCCCAGCCTTCTGTAACTGTTTCATCAACAGTCTTCCAGTTTAAGATTGTTTGTGGAGACATTGCAAAGTGTTCAATCCCTTTCACAACTCCTCAATAAATGAAGCAGCCCACATCTGCAGGCAGCCAGGGCTGGACAACATCCAGCACAGTTCAAAGTTCCAACTAAAATGTTTTATCAGAGTACTTACGTGTTACTGCATACAACCCTGAGATTCCTTTTCTTGCGGGCATACTGTTCTGTGGAACAGTAACTGTAAACAGGATCAATGAACAACAAACTGTGGAAATGCAAATATAAATAAATAGCAATAAATAATGGAAGCATGAAATAACAAGATGAAGAGTCCTTAAAGTGGGAAATAGTCTGATTTGATTATCTCTATGACAAGGGATAATTGGACAACTGATCAGATATAACCTTTGCTGTGTTCCCATCTTTATCATACTGGGATTCACCATTACCTTCTGGACAAGCTGGTATCTTGTGACAAGCGATTTGCCGGCTGCAGTTACAAACACATTCTGCTTTGCCTATAAGCAAGACTGAGATGAATATCCTGGCACTTGCCTGCATGGCTGCAGCTCCAGCAACACTCAGGGGGCACTGCACTATGCAGAATAAAACAACTTACCTCACCAGTAACACACACAAAATGCAGGTGGAATGCAGCAGTTTACCTCACTGGTGTCCTGTTGAATGTCTGAAGTATTCACCATCCACAAACACAGCACCTACAGGAACAGCACCCACAAAATGCACTGGAGTCATTTCCCTGGACTATCCCCACAACACCTATAAACTCCTGCACCAGGAAAAACAAGGATAGAAGTAAGTAGAAACAGCAGCACCTGCAGATTTCCCTCAAAGGCCATTCCCACCATCTTCATGGGGTATATCCTGGAACTCCTTTCCAATACCATTCCCTGCAAGGACTATATTGGTTCAAGACAGCGGCTCTCCACCACCACCTCAAGGGCAATTAAAGATGCCTTTGCCAGCCTCATCCCCACCTTGCTTCGGTTTCCAATGAGACTATGCTAACAAAATGGAAAAATTTACTTGGAACTCAGGAATAATTTCTCTTTCCTTTTGAACATAAGGCACTGAAGGTCAGGGTAATATCATGGACAGCTAACAGCAGGTGTCTTGGGTTTGTCTTTGCAGGCAGCAGTTGAAGATGTACTTCCCTAAAACACTGGGAAAAGTGAACTCTGATGCAGTCCTGAAACAAATTCTCCTACAACTCGATGCAATGCACAATCTTAGTCCTGTTGAAGCCAAGATGCACTTCTTAAGTAAGTGTCTTCACAATGAAGAAATAAAAAGTCGGTTAAATTTTGACAAAATCTAAGAATGCTAATCCAAAATGTTAATATTAAAATCAGAACAATCTTATGTTGGGATGTAGTGTCTCCAGAATGTAATTAAAGATGTATTTCTTTCCCAGAGAGTGGGTGGAAGAACCATTTGATAGATGGGGCAATGAGAGTAGTTTGGGGGAGTGGGGGGATTGTGGGGCAATACTGTATGTACTAAGCAGAAGGAAATAGACATTCCAACTATTTCTTGGAGTCTCTGTGTTCACACTTCTGAAGTACTCCTGTTTCTGAGCAGTTCTAAGCAAAAACAGTTTCTCAGTGAGATACTTTTGGATCAGCAGACTGTTTGATTTTGCTAAAAGATTTAATAGACTAAGTGAACAGCTTATCTCGGTATGTGGGAATGGGAATTGTAGCAAGTTGGAGCAATAATTTTCCAACTTAAGGATCCAGCACAGATTATTGGCGTAGATGAAAATGTGTCCAACCATTTTAACTGAATGAATCTTGAGATCATCAGTCACATTCTTCAAATGAATGTGTGGGTTCCTCTGAATTTGTGATCAGCCCAGGCGAGTAAGTCTTTTAGCTTCCAGGATTCCTACTGAGATGAAACCAATTGCAGACTGGAGAAAGAGAGATGGAGCTTAACACGGAGTTAGCCAGAAATGGGGCCTTCGCCTTACCTGAGTCCTCACTGCTGATCAATCACTCCGGGAGGTGTTGTCAAATTAAAGTATATTGGAGTGTTTGGTGAAGCAGAATAGATGTTGCCATGTGTGCCAACTGCTGTTTTGATCCTGGGTCCGCCATTTGGTAATTCACATCATAAAGCGTAGGACATAACTGATTTGGAGTTGCTGGGCGAAGAGCATCGAAAGGAAATCAGACAAATCTGGGTCTGGACTGCGTCTAAAGGGTTGTAGAGACCTGCTGGTGGGATCAGTTGATCAGTGAAAAGCACAACTAGTGGCTGGAATTCCTCACATAATTTCATAAACTTCTATCGGGTCACCCCCCAGCTTCTACTTCTTCAGAGAAAAGAATCCAACTGGTTCAACCTCTCCTTTTATCTAAAACTTGCAAGTCTAAGCACAATCCTGGGGAACCTCTTCTGCATCTTCTCTGAAGCCTCCACATCCTTCCTGTAATAGGGTGAGCGGAACTACAGGTAATATTCCACATGTGGCTTAACCAAAGTTTTATACAGCTACATGAGTCCTTGATTCTTGTACTCAATGCTCCAAATAATGAAAGCAAGCATGCCATCTACAATACCTTCTTTACCACTTGTGTTACTACTCTTAGGAAGCAATGGCCTTGTACCCCAAGATATTTCTCGACATCAATGCTCCTAAAGGCCCTGCCATTAACTGTTTACTTTCCTCTTGGATTTGACCTATCAAAGTGAACATCTTACACTTGTCCAATAAAAGTTCACTTGCCATTTGTCCTCCCATATTTCTAATTGATCTATAGCCAACTTTCTCACAATGCACAATTCTTCTCATTTTTGTGTCACCTGCAAATTTACTAATCAGCCCACCTATATTTTCATTGAAATCATTTGCATATGACATAAACTACATAGGTCCCAGTACTGATCCCTGTGGAACACCACTAGTCACAGACCTCTAGTCAGAATAAAAACACTCCACCTCTACCCTCTGTCTTCTGTGGCTAAGCCAATTTTGAATCCAGTTATCATGGATCCCACCTTCTGGATCATAGACATTGGATTGTGTGGCACTCCAAAAATCATGTAGTGCCATCAAATTGTTTTGCCAGGCATTTTGTATACACCACAAATATTGTTATCCAACACTTCCTGAATGGAGAATTGAATCTGGAAAGGCTTGGGTGTAACAGTGTGAGAAACTGCTGTTCTGTGCCTACAACCTGATGGACTAAATGTCTGATTAGGCAGCACAGACTTTGAAAAGCAATTAACCTTCATATTGTGGAAAGGTGGACATACTGGAATTAGTCAGCAGGTTGGACATCCTCTGTAGCGAGGGGAAGGGGGAGAATGAGGAAAAGGGAGGGGGGGAGAGAGAGTGAGAGAAAGCCAATTGTAGTTTTAGCATAAGGCATCAGTTAGTGAAAGACGGATTTGTTCTTCTCAATCCACCTCCTAACATTGTGTGGGGAAGTGGCTCTGAAAAATAACTAGTTAATGTTGTTGCTGTATTTCAGTCATGATGTACAATGTTTTCTGATGTATTTGTATCCTCTGTCTGTTGCTGATTACTTTGTGCTCAGTAAAACAAATCAAATAAAATTTGGTTCAATCCGGACTGCCATGTGCTCTTATCCACCCAATCAAAACGGCAGGGAATCACTACAGCTCTTCTGCTGTTGGTAGGGTTTTCTTCTGCATTTCAGCATGAACAGAGAAATCAAGGAAAGAGCACCAGGTGCATACCTATGGCACCAAAACAACGTGCCATAATTCTGCCCACCCTCCTTTTCCTTTCTCCTCACTAATATCAGTGTAGGTTTTCCTTCCCCTGCCTGCTCTGCTCTGTGTAAATATTACTGAATGCTGAATACCACATTGTTTTCCTTTGGTAAGGTGGCAGCAGCTTCTACAGGGCCAGCCAAAGGTGTTACTGTCTTTTATTTCATACATTTTCCTATGTTCACAAGACCCTGCTGGATGGACAATAAGTACCACAGGTCTACCCCATCAGCGAGTTGCTCGTTGGTGGAGACACTGAAGGAGCTGGACTTGGTGTGGATCGTGCTGCTGCCTGCGTCACAGATGAGTCAGTATGCAAAGGAAGTGACCAGTCTAACAGCAAGTGATCATCTTAGTCGCTTTTCTTGTGATCGAAAGAGCCTGTTGGAGATTGTTCATGTGGAATGTTGCATTGATTTGTTGGTGGATAGTGGGGGAGCTGTGTGGCCTCAGTTGTAGTGAAGATTGCGATGGCGCCTGCCCAGGAGAGAGGTGTTGGTGTCAGCGCATTACACCTGAGTGCTGGGGGCGGTGTCTCAACTGACATTGGTGCTGCCCCCTAGTGTCGCTCAGTAGAAGACAAGCCTTATTGTGTTTGACTGCAGACTGCTGCAAAATTTATGGAAGCAGGGTCTTGGACTTTTTTTTGTGTGATTGTATTTTAGTGATACCCTATGTGCTTGCTGTCTTATATGTGCCTTGTGCTGTGTGTGACTGTTGGTATTGTGTTTTGTATCTTGACCCTCGAGTAATGCTGTTTCATCAGGCTGTATTCATGGGTATTCAATTATGATTGAATGAGAATTAAACTTGAACTTGAATAGAATTCTTTACTTCAGTACTAACAGTCCATCCTACAACTTTAATTGTGGGACTGACAGTGGAATGGATTGACCGCAGAATAGGAATTGGTAAACTTCAACTCTCCCAGTGATGCCATGCTCACTCAATATTTAGGGAATTCTCTCCTTGATACTGACTCTAACCTTCACACAACTCTTCAGCAGTGGTAATTTATTTCTGTGAACCTAGATCTGGCTGGATGTTTGCCTTTGGCTAAGCCTATCCAAAAAAATGTTACTCCATCTCACTTCAAATCTTCCTAAGACCCTTGTTTTAGTTTCCACACGTCTTTTGGCTATGAGTGATGATGAAACTTGTCATGCTGCAGCAAGTCATCAAGGTTTAAGAACCTCTCAAAGTCTTTACTGCAATAATTTGGCCTGTTAATGCAGAAAACTGGCAACCAATTTGTAAACTCAAAGCTGCTGACATTCATTGAATAGGTAGCATCAGCACTGGCAAACACTAAATACTGTACAGTACAGATGTATGTGAAAAGGATGCCTGCTTTGATATTCTGGTGCTGTAATAATCATTAGAGTCACAGAGCAGAGAAATGGGTCCTCAGCCCACCAGATCCATGTCAACCATAGCCTATCAACTAATTCCCTTTACACTTGGCCTGTAGCTTTCTGCCTTGGCAATTCAAGAGTCCAACAAGATATGAGAGTCTGTGCTTCCACCACCAACTCAGGCAGTGTGTTCCAGTTTCCAATGAACCTTTGGATGAAAAATATTCCCTAGATTCCCTCAAAACCTCTTGCCCACCAACCTAAAACTATTCCCTCTAGTTTTAAACTCCTGTGTGATGGGTTATAATTTTCTATTATCTATTCTGTTTATGTCCCCCCCAAAACATAACCCTCAGACTTAGCAGGAGCATATACCATCTGCTATTGCTCTGTCAAACTTACCAACTGACCAATATTCTCCCATAGGCCTGATATCTTCCTATCAATAACACTGTATTTTCATGTCATTTACAAATTCATTAATCATACCTCCTACACATTGAGATCCATAGCATTCATGTATATAACAAATCGCAAAGTTTATAGCACTGATCTCTCTGGTACATCCTAGTCTCATGCTTCCAATCATGGAAGCAATCTCCACCGTCATCCCCTGCCTCCTATTTTCAAGCCAAATATTGATCCAATTTGCCAATAGCCCTAGTCCTTTGGTGCAATCTCCACATGACACCTTATCAAAGGCCTCAATAAAGTCCACGCAAACTGCACCGTCACTCCTCGACATACTTTGCGTGTGCTGTATCGCTAAATAAAACTGAATTAAAACCTTTGTTGCAATGTGCAGTCTCACCATTGTCAAGTGAAGTTACAAAGAAGCCGAAAAAATATTACATGAACATAAATAGCAACAAAATGCAGGAAATGGATAGGGTAGTTTCAGGGACATATATGATAAAATCAGTTAATGGTAGCTAAATAAAACTCAGAAGATGGGATCTCCCTCTAACAAAACCCCACTCTTTCAACAGCAGGTTAATTATGTCTCTCAGAATTATTTTTCAATAACTTCTCTACCTAGACTTACAGACCCATAATTACCCCATCTTATCCATGAGGCCCATTTTGAATGAGAGCATATTTATTCTCCCCCTGTTATGTGGTATCTTGCCTGTAGCCATCCTCCCTAGCCTCCCATAGCAACCAGGAATACTTCTCACTCGGCTGTTAAAGACCCTGAAGTATGTTTAGGTGTATGATGCCTCCTTTACTCCACCCCTCCCCAATTTCTCGAGCACAATGACCTTCTGAGTGAGGACATGAGAAATATTCACTTAAGTTCTTGCCAATGCCCTCTGGGACCACAAGTAGATTGCCAATTTGGTCTCTACTCTTTCCTCCATTGTCATCTTGCTCTTCATATCAAAAGCTTTGGGACTTTCTTTGATTTGGCTTCCTGTACCATGGGCTAGTGCGGGTAGGAATGGAGTGATGGTACGGATGAATAAGTGGCTGTAAAGATGGTGCAGGGTTCAGGGTTTCAGGTTCTTAGATCATTGGAATCTTTTCTGGGGAAGGGGTGACCTGTACAAGAGAGACTGGTTGCACCTGAACTGGAGGGGAACCAATATCCTGGCTGTGAGATCTGCTGAAGCTAGTTGGGACAGTTTAAACTAGTTCTGTTTGGGCTGGTAACTGGAGCTCCAGATCAGTAAGGGAAGAATTAGACCAGAAGGTAGATGTCAAGGAAAGTATTGAGAAGCAAAATTGAAATAACAGGTATGACGGGTCGAATAGTTTGAAGTGTGTATATTTTAATGCCAGGTGTATTATGGGTAAGAGTGATGAACTTAGACATGGATCAAATACATGGAACTACAATGCTGTAGCCATGTCAAGGTCCGGTCCGGTCTGGAATCCACATTCTGGGTCTCGTTTCTGTCCTCCCCCTAGTACATCAGTGTCTGCGTCCTGCGTTTGGGTCCATCTGGCCGTGTTCATGGCAAGCCATTACTGAAACGTGGTTGTGAAAGCGGCAGGAATGGGTGATTAATGTACCAGGTTTTCAAGGATTTAGAAAATAAAGAGGAGGAGGTAAAATGTGGGGTGTGGGAATATGAGAGCAGCACCGTTCTGGACCTGGTGTTGCAGATTGCTAACATCGCATTTGTCTCCCTCACAACCAACTCAACCTGCAAATTAAGAAATCCTGCACAAGGACTCCCAAGTCAATTTGCACCTCATATTTTTGAATTTTCTCCCAGTTTTGAAAATATTCACAGCTTTATTGCTTCTGCTGGTGCATAACCATACACTTCCTGACACTGTATTTCATTTGATACTTCTTTGCCCATTCTCATAATCTATTTAAATCCTTCTGCAGCCTCCCTGCTTCCTCAACACTATCTGCCCCTCCACCTAACTTCATATTATCCACAAACTTGACCAGAAAGCCATCAATTCCATCATCAAAATCATTGCCGTAAAATGTAAAAATAAATCTTTCCTTCACCAATCCCTGCAATCAATTCCAACATCTTCCTAGCCACTAAGTTCTGGCTAAAACAGGTCTTTAATTTCTTATGCCTCTCTTCCACCTTGAAAAGTGGAGTGACATTTGCAATTTTCCAGAGCCATGCCAGGGTCTAGTGATTCTTAAAATAACATTACTAATGGCTGCACAATCTCTTCAACTACCTTTCAACATTCAAAGTAAATTTATTATCAAAGTGCAACCATATACAACCCTATGGTTCTATGGTTCTATTGGTCAGTGGGACTAGGCAGAAAAATGGTTCAGCCCAGTAATGTTCTACGGTTCAATGGTTCTAAGATTCATTTTCTTGAGGATATACTCAATGGAATAATGACCATAACATAATTAATGAAAGACAATACCAAATTGCACGTTCAACCAGTGTATAAAAGATACAAACTGTGCAAATACAAAAAGAAGGAACTAATAATAATAAATAAATAAGCAACAAATATCAAGAACATGAGATGAAGAGTCCTTTAAAGTAAGTTCATAAGCTGTGGGAACATTTCAGTGATGGGATGAGCGAAGTTATCCCAGTTGGTTCAAGAGCCTGATGGTTGAGGGGTAATAACTGTTCCTGAACCTGGTGGAGTGAGTCCTGAGGCTCTTGTACCTTCATCCAGATAGCAAGAGTGAGAAGAGCATGTCCTGGGTGTTGGATGTTGTCCCTGATGATTGCCACTGCTTTCCTATGATAATATCTTGTGCATGTGTGTTCACTGGTGGGGAGACCTTTATCTATGATGGACTGAGACATATCCAATACTCTGAAGGATTTTCCATTCAAGGGCACTGGTGTTTCCACACCAGGCTGTAAAGCAGTCAGTCAGTATATTCTCCACTACACATCTATAGAAGTTTGTCAAACTTTTAGATGTCATGTTGAACCTTCACAAACTCCTAAGTAAAAAGCAGTGCTGTGATTTCTTCGTAATTATTCTTACATGTTGGACCCAGGACAAATCCTCCCAAATGATAACTCCGAGGAATTTAAAGTTGTTCACCCTCTGATGAGGACTGGCTCATGTACCTCTAGTTTCTCCCTCTTGAAATCAATAATCAGCTCCTTGGTCTTGCTGACATTGAATAAGAAGTTGTTGTGACACCACTCAGCCAGATTTTCCATCTTCCTCCTTTATGCTCATTTATCACCACTTTTGATTCAGCCTAAAACACTGATGTGGTCAGCAAACTTGAATATGGCGTTGGAGCTCTGCCTAGCCACACAGTTGTAATTGATTGTAAAGCGAGCACAGCAGGGGCTAAGCAACAGACTTGAGGTGCACCTGTGCTGATTGATGCACCATCAATAACTCTTGGAGACATGAGTTAAGGTAGGCTTTTATTGGCTGGAAGAAAGCACCGTCAGCAGCAAGCGACCACCACACAACATCCTGGAGACTGAGGAAGGAGCAGTGCCTCCAATCGCCTTTATACAGGGGTCTGTGGGAGGAGCCACAGGAGCAGTCAGTGGGGGGGGGGCGTGTCTAGACAGGTATATGTAGTTCACCACACTGATGGAGATTGTGGGGCAGATGTTGTTACCAATCTGAACTGTCTGAGTTCTGCAAGTGAGGAAATCAAGGATCCAATTGGACAAGGAAGTATTAAGTTCTTTACGTTTATCGATTAGTTTTGAGGGGATGATGGTATTGATGAAGAGCATCCTCAGCATTTTTGCTGTCCAAATGTTCCAGGGTTGAGTGAAGAGTCAATGAGATGACATCTGCTGTGGACCTGTTGTATTGGTAGGCAAATTGGAGCTGATCCAAGTTGCTTCTCAGGCAGGAGTTGATAGGTTTCATAGCTCTTTAACACTGTCCAGTCCATCGACTCCGCCTCCCATGACCACCTCTTTGTCGTCCATATCTCTGGGGCTTTCCTCTTCAGCCTCTGCTAGGAGGTAGAAGAAGGACGGCAAAGTGATCAGATTTACCAAAATGCAGTCTGGGCATTCCTTTTCTTATTAAAACAGTGGTCTAGTGTGTTGGAACTTCTATTTCGACAGGTTATATGCTGATGGTAATTGAACAAGGTTTTAGAAACATTGAAAACCTACAGCACAATACAGGCCCTACGGCCCACAATGCTGTGCCAAACGTGTACTTACTTTAGAAATTACCTAGGATTACCCATAGCCCTCCATTTTTCTAAGCTCTATGTACCTATCCAGAAGCCTTTTAAAGTACCCTATAGTATCCACCTCCACCAGAGTAGAGGGCAGCCCATTCCACGCACTCACCACTCTCTGCATAAAAAAACTTACCCCTGACATCCCCTCTGTACCTACTTCCAAACACCTTAAAACTGTGCCCTCTTGTGTTAGCTATTTCAGCCTTGGGAAAAAGCCACTGACTATCCACACAATCAATGCCTCTCATCATCTTATACACCTCTATCAGGTCACCTCTCATCCTCCATCACTCCAAGGAGAAAAGGCCAAGTTCACTCAACCTATTCTCATAAGGCATGCTCCCCAATCCAGGCAACATCCTTGTAAATCTCCTCTGCACCCTTTCTATAGTTTCCACATCCTTCCTGTATTGAGGTGACCAGACCTGAGCACAGTACTCCAAGTGGGGTCTGACCAGGGTCCTATATAGCTGCAACGTTGGCAGATGGAGTTTAATGCTGAGAAGTGTGAGGTTCTACATTTTGGCAGGAATAATCCAAATAGAACATACAGGGTAAATGGTAGGGCATTGAGGAATGCAGTGGAACAGAGAGATCTAGGAATAACAGTGCATAGTTCCCTGAAGGTGGAGTCTCATGTAGATAGGGTGGTGAAGAAGGCTTTTGGAACGCTGGCCTTTATAAATCAGAGCATTGAGTACAGAAGTTGGTATGTAATGTTAAAATTGTACAAGGCATTGGTAAGGCCAAATTTGGAATATTGTGTACAGTTCTGGTCACCGAATTATAGGAAAGATATCAATAAATTAGAGAGAGTGCAGAGACGATTTACTAGGATGTTACCTGGGTTTCAGCACTTAAATTACAGAGAAAGGTTGAACAAGTTAGGTCTCTATTCATTGGAGCGTAGAAGGTTGAGGGGGGATTTGATCGAGGTATTTAAAATTTTGAGAGGGATAGATAGAGTTGACGTGAATAGGCTGTTTCCATTGAGAGTAGGGGAGATTCAAACGAGAGGACATGATTTGAGAGTTAGGGGGCAAAAGTTTAAGGGAAACACGAGGGGGTATTTCTTTACTCAGAGAGTGATAGCTGTGTGGAATGAGCTTCCTGTAGAAGTAGTAGAGGCCAGTTCAGTTGTGTCATTTAAGGTAAAATTGGATAGGTATATGGACAGGAAAGGAGTGGAGGGTTATGGGCTGAGTGCGGGTAGGTGGGACTAGGTGAGATTAAGAGTTCGGCACGGACTAGGAGGGCCGAGATGGCCTGTTTCTGTGCTGTGATTGTTATATGGTTATAATATTACCTCTTGGCTCTTAAACTCAATCCCGCAGTTGATGAATGCCTTCTTAACCACAAAGTCAACCTGCGCAGCAGTTTTGAGTGTCCTGTGGTCAGGAACCCCAAGATCCCTCTGATCCTCCACATTGCCATGAGTCTTACCATTAATACTATATTCTGCCATCATATTTGACCAACCAAATTCAACTTACCAACCACTGAAATAAGACTCACTGGTCTATAATTTCCTGGGCTATCTCTACTCCCTTTCTTGAATACTGGAACAACATCCGCAACCCTCCAATCCTCTGGAACCTCTCCCGTCCCCACTGATGATGCAAAGATCATTGCCAGAGGCTCAGCAATCTCCTCCTTAGCCTCCCACAGTAGCCTGGGGTTCATCTCGTCCGGTCCTGGTGACTTATCCAACTTGATCCCCTCTCAATCTCCTTAATTCCAGCATGTACAAGCCCAGTCTCTCTAACCTCTCTGTGTAAGACAGTCCAGACATCCCAGGAATTAACCTCGTGAATCTACGCTGCACTTCCTCTACAGCCAGGATGTCCTTCCTTAACCCTGGAGACCAAAACTGTACACAATACTCCAGGTGTGGTCTCACCAGGGCTCTGTACAAATGCAAGAGGATTTCCTTGCTCTTGTACTCAATTCCCTTTGTAATAAAGGCCAACATTCCATTAGCCTTCTTCACTGCCTGCTGCACTTGCTCATTCACCTTCAGTGACTGATGAACAAGGACTCCGAGATCTCTTTGTATTTCTCCCTTACCCAACTCTACACCATTCAGATAATAATCTGCCTTCCTGTTCTTACTCCCAAAGTGGATAACCTCACACTTATTCACATTAAACGCCATCTGCCAAGTATCTGCCCACTCACCCAGCCTATCCAAGTCACCCTGAATTCTCCTAACATCCTCTTCACATGTCACACTGCCACCCAGCTTAGTATCATCAGCAAATTTGCTGATGTTATTTTCTATGCCTTCATCCAAATCGTTAACGTAAATGGTAAACAGCTGTGGTCCCAATACCGAGCCCAGTGGCACCCCACTAGTCACCACCTGCCATTCCGAGAAACACCCATTCACCGCTACCCTTTGCTTTCTATCTACCAACCAGTTTTCTATCCATGTCAATGCCTTCCCCCCGATGCCCTGAGCTTTGATTTTACCCACCAATCTTCTATGTGGGACCTTATCAAATGCCTTCTGAAAATCGAGGTACACTACATCCACTGGATCTCCCCCGTCTAACTTCCTGGTTACATCCTCGAAAAGCTCCAACAGATTAGTCAAGCATGATTTACCCTTGGTAAATCCATGCTGGCTCGGCCCAATCCTATCACTGCTATCTAGATATGCCACTATTTCATCCTTAATAATGGACTCGAGCATCTTTCCCACCACCGATGTCAGGCTGACAGGTCGATAGTTCTCCGTTTTCTCCCTCCCTCCTTTCTTAAAAAGTGGGATAACATTTGCCATTCGCCAATCCTCAGGAACTGATCCTGAATCTAAGGAACATTGGAAAATGATTACCAATGCATCCGCAATTTCCAGGGCCACCTCCTTTAGTACCCTAGGGTGCAGACCATCTGGACCTGGGGATTTGTCAGCCTTCAGTCCCATCAGTCTTCTCATCACCGTTTCCTTCCGAATGTCAATCTGTTTCATTTCCTCTGTTACCCTATGTCCTTGGTCCATCCATACATCTGGGAGATTGCTTGTGTCTTTCTTAGTGAAAACAGATCTAAAGTACTCATTAAATTCTTCTGCCATTTCTCTGTTTCCCATAACAATTTCACCCAATTCATTCTTCAAGGGCCCAACATTGTTCTTAACTATCTTCTTTCTCTTCACATACCTAAAAAAGCTTTTGCTATCTTCCTTTATATTCCTGGCTAACTTGCGTTCCTACCTCATTTTTTCTCCCCGTATTGTCTTTTTAGTTAAGTTCTGTTGTTCCTTAAAAACTTCCCAATCATCTGTCCTCCCACTCACCTTAGCTCTGTCATATTTCCTTTTTTAATGCTATGCAATCTCTGACTTCCTTTGTCAACCACTGTGGCCCCTTTCCCCCCTTTGAATCCTTCCTTCTCCGGTGCAGTAGCTCCTCCATACCAGACAGTGATGCAGCCTGTCAGAATGCTCTCCACAGTACAACGATAGAAGTTTTTGAGCGTATTTGTTGACATGCCAAATCACTTCAAACGCCTAATCAAGTACAGCCGCGGTCTTGCCTTTTTTATAACTTCATCAATGTGTTGGGACCAGGTTAGATCCTCAGAGATCTTAACACCCAGGAACTTGAAACTGCTCACTCTCTCCACTTATGATCCTTCTGTGAGGATTGGTATGTGTTCCTTCATCTTACCCTTCCTGAAGTCCACAATCAGCTCTTTCGTATTACTGACGTTGAGTGCCAGGTTGTTACTGTGACTCCACTCCACTAGCTGGCATACCTCACTCTTGTACGCCCTCTCTTCACCACCTGAGATTCTTGCTCTTAACATACTTGTAGAATGCCTTGGGGTTTTCCTTAATCCTGTCCGCCAAGGCCTTCTCATGGCCCCTTCTGGCTCTCCTAATTTCTTTCTTGAGCTCCTTCCTGCTAGCCTTATAATCTTCTGGCTCTCTATCATTACTTAGCTTTTTGAACCTTTCGTAAGCTCTTCTTTTCTTCTTGACTAGATTTACAGCAGGCTTTGTACACTATGGTTCCTGTACCCTACCATCCTTTCCCTGTCTCATTGGAATGTACCTACGCAGAACTCCATGCCCCTGAACATTTGCCACATTTCTTCCGTACATTTCCCTGAGAACATGTGTTTCCAATTTATGCTTCCAAGTTCCTGCCTGATAACTTAATATTTCCCCTTACTCCAATTAAACACTTTCCTAACTTGTCTTTTCCTATCCCTCTCCAATGCTATGATAAAGGAGATAGAATTGTGATCACTATCTCCAAAGTGCTCTCCCATCTGACACCAGACCAGGTTAATTTCCCAATACCAGATCAAGTACAGCCTCTCCTCTTGTAGGCTTATCTACATTATCATGTCAAGAAACCTTCTTGAATACACCTAACAAACTCCACCCCATCTACACCCCTCACTTTAGGGACATGCCAATCAATATTTGGGAAATTAAAATTTCCCACCAAAACAACTCTGTTGTTACACCTTTCCAGAATCTGTCTCCCTATTTGCTCCTCAATGTCCCTGTTACTATTGGGAGGTCTATAAAAAACACCCAGTAGAGATATTGGCCCCTTCCTGTTCCTCACTTCCACCCACAGAGACTCTGTAGACAATTCCTCCATGTCTTCCTCCTTTGCTATGGCCGTGACACTATCTCTGATCAACATTGTCACGCCCCCACCTCTTGGTTGTTGTTCCCTTATTCAAGAAAGGGAGTAGGGATAGCCTAGGAAATTATAGACCAGTGAGTCTTACTTCAGTAGTTGGTAAGTTGATGGAGAAGATCCTGAGAGGCAGGATTTATGAACATTTGGAGAGGCATAATATGATTAGGAATAGTCAGCCTGGCTTTGTGAAAGGCAGGTCATGCCTTACAAGCCTGATTGAATTTTTTTCAGGAAGTGACTAAACACATTGATGAAGGAAGAGCTGTAGTTGTAATGTATATGGATTTCAGCAAGGCATTTGATAAGGTACCCCATGCAAGGTGTATTGAGAAAGTAAGGAGGTATGGGATCCAAGGGGACATTGCTTTGTGGATCCAGAACTGGCTTGCCAACAGAAGGCAAAGTGTGGTTGTAGACGGGTCATATTCTGCATGGAGGGCGGTGACCAGTGGTGTGCCTCAGGGATCTGTTCTGGGACCCCTACTCTTTGTGTTTTCTATAAATGACCTGGATGAAGAAGTGGAAGGATGGGTTAGTAAATTTGCTGATGACACAAAGGTTGGAGGTGTTGTGGAGTGTGGAGGGCTGTCAGTGGTTACAGCAGGAAATTGATAGGATGCAAAAATGGGCTTAAAAGTGGCAGATGGAGTTCAACCCAGGTAAGTGTGAGGTGGTTCGCTTTGGTAGGTCAAATATGATGACAGAATATCATATTAATGGCAGTGTGAAGGATCAGAGAGATCTTGGGGTCGAAGTCCATAGGACACTCAAAGCTGCTGCGCAGGTTGACTCTGTGGTTAAGAAAACATACATCAGCCTTCATTAATCACGATATTGAGTTTAGGAACCGAAAGGTAATGTTGCAGCTATGGGGTTAGAATGCCACTTGGTGTACTGTGCTCAGTTCTGGTCGCCTCACTATAGGAAGGATGTGGAAACCTTAGAAAAGGTGCAGAGATTTGCAAGGATGTTGCCTGGATTGGGGAGCATGCCTTATGAGAATAGATTGAGTGAACTCGGCCTTTTCTCCTTGGAGTGACAGAGGATGAGAGGTGACCTAATAGAGGTGTTGATGCACCATCAATAACTCTTCGAGACGTGAGGCGAGATATAGGCTTTTATTGGCTGGAAGAAAAAACAAGCAGCAATTGACCACCACACAACATCCTGGAGAATGAGGCCAGGGCTCAGGCTCCAATCGCCTTTATACCGGGGTCTGTGGGAGGAGCCACGGTCAGTGGGAGGAGCCACAGGAGCAGTCAGCAGGGGGGCGTGTCCAGACAGGTATATGTAGTTCACCACAGGTGTATAAGATAATGAGAGGCATTGATCGTGTGGATAATCAGTGGCTTTTTCCCAGGGCTGAAATAGCTAGCACGAGAGGGCACAGTTTTAAGGTGCTTGGAAGGAGGTACAGAGGAGATGTTAGGGGTAAGTTTTTTATGCAGAGAGTGGTGGGTGTATGGAATGGGCTGCCGGTGATGGTGGTGGAGGTGGATACGATAGGGTCTTTTAAGAGACTCCTAGACAGGTATATGGAGCTCAGAAAAATAGAGGGCTATGGGTAACCCTAGGTAATTTCTCAGGTAAGGACGTGTTCAGCACAACTTTGTGGGCCGAAGGGCCTGTATTGTGCTGTAGGTTTTCTATGTTTCTATTTGCAACCCTCCAATCCTCTGGAACCTCTCCTGTCTCCATTGATGATGCAAAGCTCAGCAATCTCCTCCCTCGCCTCCCACAGTAGCCTGGGGTACATCCTGTCCGGTCCCGGTGACTTATCCAACTTGATGTTTTCCAAAAGCCCCAGCACTTCCTCTTTCTTAATGCCTATATGCTCAAGCGTTTCAGTCCGCTGCAAGTCATCCTTACAAATCGCCAAGGTTCAGTGAATACTGAAGCAAAGTATCCATTAGGTACCTCTGCTATCTCCTCCAGTTCCATACACACTTTTCCACTGTCACACTTGATTGGTCCTAATCTGTCACATCTTATCCTCTTGTTCTTCACATACTTGTAGAATGCCTTGGGGTTTTCCTTAATCCTGTCCACCAAGGCCTTCTCATGGCCCCTTCTGGCTCTCCTAATTTCCTTCTTAAACTCCTTCCTGCTAGCCTTATAATCTTCTAGATCTTTATCATTGCCTAGTTTTTTGAACCTATTGTACCCTTTTCTTTTCCTCTTTTCCTAGATTTTCGACAGCCTTTGTACACCATGGTTTCTGTATCCTACCACCCTTTCCCTGTCTCAGTAGAATGTATCTATGCAGAACACCATGCAAATATTCCGTTATTTCGTTATAACATACATCCATCTATTCTGAGGCTGTGCCCTCTGGTCCTAACCAAAGGGAACAACTTCTATATAGGCCTTTCCACATTCTTCTGAACTCCAGTCAGTACAGGCCCAGAGCCATCAAATCCTCATATGATAATCTTTTCATTCCTGGAATTATTTTTGTGAACTTCCTTTGAACCCTCTCCAATTTCAACACAACCTTTCTTAGATAAGGGGCCAAAACAGTCACAATACTCAAAGAGAGGCCTCACCAGAGCCTTATAAAACCTCAACATAACATCCTTGTTTTAATATTCTAGATCTCTCAAAAAAAATTTGAACATTGCTTTTTCCTTCCTTACTACCGACTCAACCTGTGAGTTAACCTTTGCAACTCAAACCTTTGTATTTTCTACCAGTTTAGAAAAGTCTATGCACTTTTCTTCTACCAAAGTACATGACCGTATACTTCCTGACACTGTATTCCATCTGCCACTTAATTGCCCATTTTCCTAATTTTCTAAGTCCCTGCTTTCTCAACGCTAACTGTCCCTCCATCTATCTTCCTATCATCTGAGCACAAAGCCATCATCCAAGTCATTGATGGCACAGTAGCGTAGTAGCACAACATTTTACAGTACAGGTGACCCGGATTCATTTCCCACTGATATCTGTAAGGAGTTTGTATGTTCTCCTCATGACTGCATGGGCTTCCGTCCACAATTCAAAGATGTAACGGTTGGTATATTAATCAGTCATTGTGATTAGGCGAGCATTAAATCGGATTGCTGGGTGCCATGGCTCAAAGGGCTGGGAGGGCCTGTTCTGAGTTGTATCTCACTGAATGAATAAATAAATAACTTTTTGCTCAATCTTATTGTTTTTATACTGGCTTTGATTTCCCTTTTCAGCCATGGTTGTATCATCCTGCCTTAAGAATGCTACTTCTTCTTTGGGATATATCTATCCTGTGCCTTCCGAATTGCTCCTAGAAACCCCAGCCATTGCTGCTCGCCTGTCATCCCTACTATTGTCCCCATCCAATCAACTTTGGCCAGCTTCTCTCTCCTGCCTCTGTAATTCTGTTTCTGGCACTGTAATACTGATACACCTGACTTTAGCTTCTCCCTCTCAAGTTCCAGGATGAATTCTATCATATTGGGATTTCTGGCTCCTAATGGTTCCTTTATCTTCAGCTCCCTAATCAAATCCATTTCCTTACACAACACCCAATCCAGAATAACTGATCCTCCAGTGGGCTGAACCACAAGCTTCTCTAAAATGCCATCTTGTAGGCATTCTATAAATTTTCTCTCACCAACCTGATTTTTCCCAATCTACATACATTGCTATTTCTATCTCCTATTGTAATTTCTACCACATATCCTGGCTACTGTTCAGAGGTCTGTATCACCCTTCAGGGAGTTTTTACCCTTGCAGTTTCTTAACTCTATTCACAACGATTCTATATCTTCCAGCAGACCTGTCCACAAGCACTTTGGTCCCCTTTGGGTTCAGGTGTAATCCCCCATCCCTTTTGTACAGGTCATACCTTCCCCAGAAGAGATCCCAATAATCCAGAAATCTGAAATCCTGCCTCTTGCACCAGTGCTCAACCATGCACTCATCTGCCAAATCATCCTATTCGGACCCTCATTGGCGCGTGACACGGCAGCAATCCAGAGATTACTAGCCTGGAGGTCCTGCTTCCCAGCTTTCTACCTAGCTCCCTAAAATCTCTCTGCAGGACTGCCTTCTTTTTCCTGCCTATGTCATTGTACCAATATGTACCAAGACTACTGGCTGCTCCCCTCCCCCAACCTTTAGTATGTCGTGGACTCAATCCCTAACCCTGAAACCTGCAGGGCAACATACCATCCAGGTGTCTATCGTGTACACAGAATCTTGTGTCTACTCATGTAACTATGGAAATCCCCATCACTATTGCAGTCTTCTTCTCCCCTCTTCCCTTCGCCAGAGACCTGGTCACTGTGGCTTCTCCCTGGTAGGTCACTCCCCCCTGCCCCCATATCCAAAACGGTATATGTATTATTGAGGGGAACTGCCATGGAGATACTCTGCACTGGCTGCCCATTTCCTTTCCCTCTCCTGACAGTTGCCCAGGTACCTGCCCCTATCTACCTGTAGCTCCTATCTATCACTCCACGTTTCTCATATCAGCTGAAGGTTATCAATCTGTAGCCCCAGTTCCTTAACACATTGTCTAAGGAGCTGCAGCTGGATGCACCTGGTGCAGATGTGGTTATCTGGGAGGCAGAATTCCCACATCACACACAACACAGACCCTGCTGTATGTACTAACAGAGGAAGAATGAAGAAGAAACATACCAGATACGTACCTCACCCACGCCTGTTCTCACTGAAGACTGATGAGATAAGGCCTCCCCACTGTACTCACACAATGGCCACAACACTTGCCCATAGCTTATTTTTATTTGCCCTTGATAAGGAATCACTGTTTGACTGGGCTGCCGGAAAACACTGAAAGCCTGTGAATGTTCCTTTTTTTAATCTCTCACAAACCTGTGAATTGCCTCCTCTCCCACTTCTGAATCGATTGGGCCACCAGAAAATCTATTCATAGATTTTATTGTATTTCTTTATTTTCCTGTAAATTCCTGAAAGAAAATGAATCCCAAGGTAGTATATGGTAACATATATGTACTTTAATAATAAATTTTACTTTGAAACCTCTGCACCACTGTACATTGAAACCTCCATACCAGGCTATAATGCAACCATTCAGAATGCTCTCTACAGCACTTCTGTAAAACTTGTAAGAGTCTTTGGTGACCTATCTCCTCAGACTCCTAACGAATATAATTGCTGGTGTACCTTCTGCCTGGATGTGTTGGGCCTAGGATAAATCCTGAAATTTGATGCCCAGGAACTTGATGCTGTTCACCCTTTCCACCACTGACCCCTTGATGAGGATCGGTATATGTCTCCTGACTTCCCCTTCCTAAAGTCCACAATCAATTCCTTAGTCATGCTGATGGAGAGTGTGGGGGTTATTGTTGTGATACCACTCAACCAACTGATATCTCTCCCTCTCCTCATTGCCTCTGTGATGTTACCAGCAACAGCAGTGTGTATAAAAGGCCAAGTCAGAGATAAGAAGGGAGTAAGATAGACAATTGAAGCAGCAGTCAACTGAAAGCTCAGGATCACACTTGCAGACTGAGTTCTGTTCTGAAAAGAGATCACCCAAGTCACTATTGATTTCTCCAGTATGGACTGATGGAGATGACCACAGATTGCTGATTTTAGCTTTACTGTGCAGGAGATTAGGCTTACAGTGAGCTAATACCAGGAATATGGATGCAACAGCTGCAATGCTCTGCCAAGTAAATTTCCCACTGAGCAATTGTGCCCATTTTGCTGTCAGAGTTCTTTTGTAGATACAAGATGGAACTGGCATACATCGGCAACTCTCTGCGGGCTGCAGAAAATTGTACCAGTTTTACTTTGAACTTTAACATATCACTCTGTGTTCAGCAGAGTTATTTTTCTTTGAGTTTGTTGCCCTTAAGTGACTTTGTTCTCTAGTGGATTCACCACTCAAAATTCTCCCTGTAATGAAGGTGAGTGGTACAATCTGTAGAAACTGTAGGGGAGGGGGAAATTGATGGGTTCACCTTAACTTTCCTCAAGAGGCCCAATATCAGGGAGATCAACCTTCAGACCCCATTCTCCAGGATCAGAATACTGGATACAACAAAGATCATGCGAACACACTTCAGTCCAGCTGTACTGCTGAACACGTGCTGGAGAAGGGGCAGCTGAGATTTACCAGGATATTATCTATTTGGGAAGACTTTAGTTTTGGGGTGAGATTGTTGGGACCAGGCTAGTTCCTCAGAGATCTTGACACCCAGAAACTTGAAACTGCTCACTCTTTCCATTTCTTATCCCTCCCTGAGGATTGGTATGAGTTCCTTTGTCTTACCCTTCCTGAAGTCCATAATCAGCTCATTCGTCTTACTAGCGTTGAGTGCCAGGTTGTTGCTGCAGCACCACTCCTCTAGTTGGCATATCTCACTCCTGTACACCCTCTCATCATCACCTGAGTTTCTACCAACAATGGTTGTATCATCAGCAAATTTACAGATGGTATTTGAGCTATGCCTAGCCACACAGTTATGTGTATACAGAGAGTAGAGCAGTGGGCTAAGCACACACCCCTGAGGTGCGCCAGTGTTGATCATCAGCAAGGAGGAGATGTTATCACCAATCTGTACAGATTGTGGTCTTCCGGTTAGGAAGTTGAGGATCCAATTGCAGAGGAAGGTACAGAGGCCCAGGTTCTGCAACTTCTCAATCAGGATTGTGGGAATGATGGTATTAAATGCTGAGCTACAGTCGATGAACAGCATCCTGACGTAGGTGTTTGTGTTGTCCAGGTGGTCTAAAGCCGTGTGAAGAGCCATTGAGATGTTGACCTATTGTGGTGATAGGCAAATTGCAATGGGTCCAGGTCCTTGCTAAGGCAGGAGTTCAGTCTAGTCATAACCAACCTCTCAAAGCATTTCATCACTGTCGATGTGAGTGCTACCGGGCGATAGTCATTAAGGCAGCCCACATTATTCTTCTTAGGCACTGGTATAATTGTTGCCTTTTTGAAGCAAGTGGTAATTTCTGCCCGTAGCAGTGAGAGGTTGAAAATGTCCTTGAATACTCCCGGCAGTTGGTTGGCACAGGTTTTCAGAGCCTTACCAGGTACTCCATCGGGACCTTCTGCCTTGCAAGGGTTCACTCTCTTTAAAGACAGCCTAACATCGGCCTCTGAGACAGAGATCACAGTGTCATCAGGTGCAGTAGGGATTTTCACAGTTGTAGTTATATTCTCCACTTCCCATTCTCATTCCAACACGTCCATCCACAATGAGGCCACACTTAGGCTGGAGGAACAACATCTTATATTCCATCTGGGTAGCCTCCAACTTGATGGCATGAACCGATTTCTTGAACTCCCCCCTCACCATTCCACATCCCCTTTTCCCTCTCTCAACTCATTTCCTTGCCCGCCCTTTGCCCCTGGTGCTCTTCCCCCTTTTTCTTTCTCCCATGGCCTCACATCCTCTCCTATCTGATTCCCACTTCTCCATCCAGCCCTGTATCTCTTTACTTCCCAGCTCTTTACTTCACCCCTCCCCCATGATTTCACCAATCACCCTGTGTTTCTCCCTTCCCTGCCCCCACCTTCTAACTCTGGCTCCTCACCTTTTTTACTCCAGTCCTACTGAAGGGTCTCTGCCCAAAATGCCGACTGTACTCTTTTCCATAGATGTTGCTTGACCTGCTGAGTTCCTCCAGCATTTTGTGTGTGTTGCTCGGATTTCCTGCATCTGCAGATTTTCTCTTCTTTGTGATTGGACTGCTGCATAAGTATCCTGATACCTTCAGCCTCCTTCCAACACTTGGCTCAGTTCACATATTACAGTTCTCACTCTTTCCGTTCAGCTGCAGTGCACACCATGCCTCTGTTTGGTTACAATGTTTTTGAGGTGAAGAAGACCAGCTCATCTTCGATTCCAGTTCCATGCATCATTGCATTCAATGAGGAAGATCTGACGGTGTTCAGTGAGGAAGGCAAGGTACAGTAATCTGCTGTAATGACTACATTGATATAAAGAACATGGAATTGAAATGACACAGAAACTATTTACTGTTTCCTTGGCTCAAGGCAGACAAACACTGAGAATTATTTTAGTTGTAATATATCTCTATTCATGCAAACCCCCCATCCTGTTAAATATTCAAGCTACATAACTGATGAATTTAATAGACTATTGTAATTTCACCAATAACAAAATATATCTAACTGATCCCCAGTGGGAAGATGCAGAGTTTTCCCATTCTTGCTCAATATCCAGCAATCCTAGTAAAACAAAGCATACTGTGGGTAATATTAGATGAGATTAGTGATAATTAGTGAAGACCAGGGCATAAAATATTTCTCAGTAGAATATCCATTAATGGGCAGAAACCCATTCAGTAGGAGATATCCAGCATCTAAAGTTCTCACCGAATATCCCAGACAAGTTAGTAGTAGCAGTCTCTCGAAGTCCGAGGAAGTCGAATGTGTTGCGCAGTCAACGTCTGTGGGCACGCATCATATGACTTCTGAGGCCGAAGTCCGAAGCGCAGATATGGTTGCAGATGGGGCAAGGAGCACCGCCTATTGGGGCAGGAGTGGATGCCTTCCTGTGTCTTTCTTGACTAGTTATGGATAGGTTTAACAGCATATCCAAGAACAAGTATCCAGTGTGATTAACAGTGTGCAGATCTTTGATAAATAGCCACAATTTACAAGGTATTATTAAATAGTACAGCATCAATATACAGTGACTTGAAGAAGTATTCAGTCCCCATAGTTTTTTTTAACATTTTACTGACTAATTTTCTAAACTTAAAAGATATTGAACTAGGATTTCCTTTAGCTAATCTACAAAACACTGTGCATCATATCTAAAGGAAAATTCCAAAACCTGTCAACAATTTACTAAACATTAAAAACTAGAATTGTGAAGCCTTGCACAAAATAGGGTATTATAGAATAGTGGCAATGAATAAGTCCTTGCTAAAAAAAAAAGGGATATCCTTTCTCATAAAGACTTCGCAAAGCATCACTTAGAAGATACTGTAAAAATGTGGAAGAAGGTCTTGTGGTTGGATGAGGTTAAAGTGAAACTGTTTGGTCTCAACACTAAGTGGTATTTGTGGTGTAAGTGCAATACTGCACTTCAGCCAGGTAAAACCACCCCCTGTAAAGTACTGTGCAAAAGTCTAACTGAGATGTTTTATATACATTTTATTTTAGATGTTTAATTTTGTCTCTTGCATTAGTGTGTCAGTAGAAGAGAGCAAATTTTAGATTTCCAACCATTCAAATACAGAAAAAGTTTTGAATTTTGTTAAAGTAAGTAACATTAAGTAACAGACCACTTCTCAAAAATATCTTGATTACTTAAACAAAGGTAACAAACAGGTGTTAATGATCAATTACATCATAAGTTGAATGAACTAAACTGGTTAACTGAAACAGAAACGGGCGAAAGAGAACCAGATTAAAAGGCGAGGGTGTGGCAAATGTGACAGTTTAACCTTCAAATCATCAGTACCATGGCAAGAGTGAGCGTAGCAACAAGACAAGGTGAACATCCAGTATCAGCAAGGTCTCTCTTAAGCAGAAATTTCACAGCAGACATAAGTTTCAAGATATGCTGCCCAAGTTCTTCTGAAGAAGCACGAAGAAACAGGCAAGGTTGAGAACCACGGAAACCGAGTGCAGCAGATGAGAGATACATTAAACTAATGTCCTTCCTAAATCAGAAGTCCAGCACTGCTATCAGCTCTGAACTCACAGAAACCACCGGGACCCAACTACACCCCTCTACAGTCCGGAGGGGTTTTGTTAGAGGTAATCTCCATGGAAGAGTTCCTACCAAAAAGCTTTCCTACCAAAGTGGAAACAAAGCCAAGAGAGTCACCCATGCACAAAAACACAAATACTGGGTGCTGAATAATGGCAGCAAGGGTTCTGAACTGACCAGTCAAAATGTGAAATTGTTGACTCGAATAAGAGGCACTTTGTCCATTGAAGAGCTACAGAGCAAAACATAGGTGTGTGTCTGCAGCCAACAGTGAAGCACGGTGATGCAGGTTTGAGTGCATGTGGAGTTAGTAATCTGGGCAGAATTAAGGGAATTCTCAGTATAAGCAGATTCTCATCCAGCATGGAAAACCATCAGGGAGGGGTCTGATCAGTCCCAACTTCATTCTGCAGCAGGACAATGACCCCAAATACACGGCCAAGGTCATAAAGAACTACCTTCAGCAAAAAGAAGAGCAAGGAGTTCTGCAACAGATGGTATGGACTCCACGGTGCCCCGATCTCAGCATCAACGAGGCCTGGAGAAACAGGAGCAAGCAAGACAACTAAGAACTACAGAACTGTGGCAAGTTTTCCAGAATGCTTGGAGCTTTCTGTTAGCTTCTACCAGTAAGTTTAAACTGGAGAGGAAGTTTGTCTTTTAACAGGACAATGACCCAAAGCACACTGCCAGAGCACTCATGGAGTGGCTTTAAATGAAGAAAATTGATGTCCTTGACTGGCTGTCCATCACCGCCTCCCCATGAGCAATTTTGCAAGGAGGAATGGGCTAATTTTGCTTCAATACGTTGTGCAAAGTTAAATGAGGCTTATCCAAAAAGACTACAAGCTGTAATAGGTTAGAGAGGTGGTTCAACTAACTACAGGGTAAAGGGGATGGACATTTTTGAAGTGCTGACATTTCAGGTTTTGAATTTTTAGTTTTTCATGCTTTACAATTTTCCTTGTTTGTGAAAAAGGAGCATGTGATTCACAAAGAAAAATTCTGAGTTAAATTTTCAAAATCCCTGGTTGTAATACTCATTTACAGTATGTGAACAAAGGGCTGGGGGCTGAATACTTTTACAATACACTGTATGTGATAGCAATGGTTTTCATTAGAGGAATCAAAGTAGTTAGGAGATTATGTCTTTGTCACTTATCGACTCTGTCTGAGATAGTTGTGGAAGGTAGCGAAGATGAGCAGCAACTGTTAGATATCATGCAATAAGGCAACATTGTGGAAGGTGGGCTACTGCTCAAGGGTAGCACACAATGAAGTTACAGATTTTTCAGAAGGGAATATCAGAGCTCTTCTAGGGAGGCCTTTACACAGACAAAACTTCTACCTCCATCCCATGCTATCACTGCACAAATTAATGTAATCTACAGTATCTTCATGAAAAGGTAAAGGTAAATCTTCCCCACCTTGTAATGAAAAAGATCTATCTTCTCTCATGACTTCAGAATACTCCAAAATTATTACAGGCAATTCTTTCTGAAGTGTAGTCATTCAGACAATGAAGGCAATCTGACAAGTTATCACACACAAACACACTTCAACTCCATAAATAATAATAACCACACATTCAGTCTTCAGTATCATACCTAATCAGTGAGTATAACCTCTTGGCCTCCTTCAAAATAATGTTGAAGACAGTAGATGATTCCCAATTCAACATCCCATTGGAAAGACATTCCAGTACAGTACTGACATCAGCCTTGATTGTAGATCTCATGTCAGCAAAATGGGTCTTGAAACCACAACTTAAACACTAACTACTGTGTAGGTAAAGATTCCAAAGGAAATGCACGCTACATTAATGTGTTTGTTCATGTGAATGTATCCCACAATAAACATTTGATCAGCCTGATCTGTATGATCTTGTGCAGGAAAAATACCTGAGTATTTCTATGAGGGAGATTCAGATGATGCGAATGAAACGGCCAGCGGATGAATCAAGCTTTCCATTGATGGAAATAAACTATGGCCCTGCAGTCACACCACATATGATCGCTTTTGAAGTGAAAGAGGTACTGTAAGCCACAGATTAAAGTCACAAATGAAGTCCCATCATTTATGGAAAATGGTGGCTTCGTGGCTAATTACTTCTACTTGGAGATTTGTATCCAAAGCAGACCAGGGAGATGTGAGCTAACTGTGAAGCTGCATGTGATTTGGCCGACTAGGACCCTCTGCTTACACTTACTGCTTGAATTACCCATTGCTTCACACAGATCAGATCTGGACTTTTGTCCTCAGCCCTCCTGCCTGTACATAATTCCCTGCACCCCCAAAGGAGTCCCACCACCAGGCTTATCTCCAACCCTCTCCCCTCTCTGCAAGGATTACTCTCTCCATGTACACTTGCGTAGATGTCCCTCCTTGCCAATGTCATGGACTACGTTGAGTGCTGCACCCGAACCTACACATCCTCCTTCACCATTACTCTAAACAGTTCTCTCAGGTGAGGCAATCCTTCACATGGGAATCCATTACATCCGGTGCTCCTAGTGTGACATCTGCATTGGCAAACCCAACCCGGATTGGAGGTTCACTTTATCGAGCATGTTCACTCCATCTACAGCCAGGCTGTCCTGGTGGCCAGGTATATTGATTTCACCTCCGGTTCTCACACCAATGCGTCTGTCCAAGGCCTCGCCTACTGCCAAGGTGAAGCTAAATACAGATTAGCGGGACAGCACCTCCTGTTCTTCTTGGTAGCCTTGAAACTGATGGCATGAATACCAATTTCTGTTAACCACTCTCCTAACACGTTCCATCTTCCAGTTCTCCTCCTGCCCTTCGTTCCAAGGTCCACTGTCCTCTCCCAACAGATTCCATCTTTGTCACTTACACCTGTTACTCCCAGCTTCATACAATATTGCCAATCATGCCTTTGCCACCTTGTATAATTCTGTGACTAGGTGTAGGTTACACAGCACCTCAAGGCTGTTCAGTGATTCGGTAATTCACGCTCATGTTATACCTTAACACTGTTCCCCATATTCCCCTACTGATAATTAATGCCAATTTGTGATGTGAGGTCTTAATAACTGAAAACTAATTGAGCAAATGCAAAATTCACCTTACAAAATAGCAGGCTGCAGTTACATTAGAATTCAAAATGCAGAGATGAAAGGGGAGAATCTAACACAATGCAGCATTTCATTACAAAAACAATATCATGTTCAATGCTTCTGGCTCCCATATAAAAAGTGTCCATCAGGTTGTCTGCTGAAAAGCTCCGGAACCACTCCACAGCCAGGAGTGTTTGAGGGATGGATATGGTGGAAACTAATACTCTGACAACTGTCTTTATTTCTTTACCCAGGCAAAGAAGATCTGCCACATGATTGGAATGATCCTGGACGACATACTGCAGACCACCTACACATGACCTACACAAGATCACATACAAAGATGGGTTAGAGTTCCAGTGTTGCTGCTAGGTTAATCAAAGTTTATCAAACTGAAACACAATATGATCCAAATTAATACAGGATGATCACCCCTTATCTGAAATCCCAAAACCCAAAAATTTCCAAAATCTGAACTAGTTTTGAGCGCTGACACAACATCACAAAATGAATATTCCACAAGGTGCTGGGAAGGTTCCCAGGTGACTCGCAGGTCTCTACTCACCACAGACAGTTCGGAGATGTGACCTCACATATGTAATGAACAGAAGTTAATTAGAAACAGAAAAACACTGCATAAAGTGAAAAATGAAGATTTTGATCGTGTTTTGAAAGAGTTTTTGAGTCAGCATCAGAGTGAACATATACTGTCTAACAGTAGGCTGATCATGAAACAAGCAAAGATCAATCATGATGAACTAGTATCTGTGAATATTCAGCAGTCTGGTTGTATAAATTTAAGAAAAGGCACAGCACTGTATTTTTAAAGATTTGGGTTGATAAAGTGTCTACTGATCACCAAACAGCAGAGAAATTCTTTAACAAGTTTGCCAAGATCGTCACTGATGAAAATCTAACACATTGAACGGCTGCATCAGTACATATGTGTGATGCAAGACAAAGATTACATAATGGTAGCACATGAATTCCAAATCAGGAATGATAGTTATACCAAACCTGAGTGACTGAGGTAGTGATTGCTGTTAAAAAACAAAACTACCTCCAGGGATACAGTGGGTAAAGCTGGACACGTGATATAAATGGAATTCACGTTTAGACTCAGGTTCTCTCTCCGAGTTGTCTCATATGTAAATACACCAAAATTGGAAATACTTCTGGCCTCAATCATTTCAGATAAGGGTTGTTCAACCTGTACTCAGCTGCAGACACCAGATATCATTAAACTTCCAGCTATTTAGTAAAATATAATAAATTTGAAGTGGCCACTTTTTGCCTTGTCTAGAGGTCTGCCCAGAATCACCGACATTCAATATGGTCACAGATTCAGACCAAATCATCTGAGGGGACTCCCATCTTCACCTGGTGACTAATTTTAGCTGTAAACTGCACCATTTAGCGTTGAGTCTGCGAACACTGTGGCAAGTTCTCCATCACTGGTCCATGACTGGCACACGGAGGAAGTCAAGTGATTGGCCTTCCCATGTACACATGATCCCAGTGCGAAAGCCCACAGTACAGCTTCCCATCCAACAGCCTAGTGATCACTTCACAGCCAGGTTCTGACACCTAAATTCCTCTGTGTGAATGAAGGTTTTCTTGTGTTTGTTGAGAGAGCAGCTTATTTTAATGAAAAGGTTTGTTGGAAACTGGAGACAACATGAAATAAACTAAAACAACAAACATGTAGATATACATCTCAAAGCTGCGAATGAAACAGCTATTTATCTTTTTAAATAGACCTCTTCTTATTCACTTTTTATTTTTTGTTCATTTTTTAATGTTTTTCAAGTTTATATTTCCAAAATCATCTAAGTTAATATTCTGACATTGATATTACAAGGTGCTGCTTCAGAATAAAGTGAAAATGCAGTATATCATTGTAGTGTTCTGGATAATCTGTTGGCACTGGCACTTTAAAACCACCCTAGCAGTACACTGTACAGCAGAGATAAAACCAAGCATGCTCATGGAACTTTTGCTGCTTTTCAGTCTGATTAGCAGAAATATTTAGCCTTTAATCTCCAAATGCTAATTTTCAGAACACCTGGCAAGATTAAGATTAAAGTGATAAATTATGCAGTGTGGTGGTACCTAGGTCCAATGGGTGTCAGGAAAAGTTCAATTTAAATTATTATGTTAGGCCATTTCTAGAATCTGATCTGTAAATAATTTTATGAAATCCATTAAAGTTCCATCTAGAAAGGAAATGTTACATAATGCTAGATGAGACCTGTAAATAACTTCAACTATAGGGCAACCAAAGGTAATTGAAATAACCTCCAACAGTATAATCATATTTGAAAGCCTTAGCCAGGATACAAAAAAATAGATGATCATAAACACGAGGGATTCTGCAAATGTTGGAAATCCAGAAGAGCACACACAGGAACCAGCAGCTATGGAAATGAATAAACAGTCGACGTTTCTGACCGAGACCCTTCATCAGGACTGGAAAGGAATGGGAAAATGCCAGAATATTTTATGTTAAAGGGTAATATTACAGAATATTTCATCTCAACTGAAGTTTGATGCTCAGTGTAAAAGCTTCCTATCCCACCACCTCTTCATCGAACACCACAGCTTTTCTTTGGCCGTGACCTAGAAAAAAGACAATCCTGAAATGAAAGTTTCCATATACCGGAACTGAAACAGTTGGGATGTTGCTATGTGTGAATTTTCACTTTCCTTTGCTGTGTAGCTTTGTTCCTAATGATCAAATAACACAGTTTAGACAGGTTACTGTTTCATACCTAGAAAAATTAAATTCTATTTAAGATCATGTTTCTGTTTGTATTATTCGTGCAAGTATTCATCTACAAATGTGCACAATTCTGTTAAAGGCTTCACACAATTTATCATCAAACAGATAGACTTGAATTGACCTTATTTCTTACAAACTTAATATCTATGAGGAGTAAGAATCTTTATGTTACGTCTCCGTCTAAATGTGCAACTTATAGTAACTTATAATAAATAGTATGTACAGCAGGATAGTCAATATAACATAGAAATACAATTGTATCGGCATGAATGAATCAGTCTGATGGCCTGGTGGAAGAAGCTGTCCCCGGAGCCTGTTGGTCCTGGCTTTTATGCTACAGTGCCATTTCCCAGATGGTAGCATAGATCATTATTGGGGTGACTCAGGTCCCTGATGATCCTTTGGGTCCTGTTTACACACCAGTATTTGTAAATGTCCTGAATAGTGGTAAGTTCACAACTACAGATGCACTGGGCTGTCCGCACCACTCTCTGCAGAGTCCTGTGATTAAGGGAAGTACAGTTCCCGTACCAGGCAGTGATACAGCCAGTCAGGATGCTCTCAGTTGTGTCCCTGTAGAAAGTCCTTGGGATTCGGGGGCCCATAGCAAACTTCTTCAACCGTCTGAAATAAAAGAGGCACTGTTGTGCCTTTTTCACCACACAGCTGGTATGTACAGACCACGTGACGTGGATGCCGAGGAACTTGAAGCTGTTCACCCTGTCAACCCCAGATCCATTGATGTCAATAGGGTGAGCCCGTCTCCATTCCTCCTGTAATCCACAACCAGCTCCTTTGTTTTTGCATCATTAAGGGAGAGGTTGTTTTCCTGACACCACTATGTCAGGGTGATGACTTAACATACAAACATAGAAAACCTACAGCAAAATACAGGCCCTTCAGCCCACAAAGTTGTGCAGAACATGTCCCTACCTTAGAAATTACTAGGCTTACCCTAGTAAGCCTTCTATTTTTCTAAGCTCCATGTACCTATCCAGGAGTCTCTTAAAATACCCTATATGTTGCCGGCATCCCATTCCACGCACTCACCACACTCTGAGTAAAATTCTTACCCCTGCCATCTCCTCTGTACCTACTCCCCAGCACCTTAAACCTGTGTCCTCTTGTGGCAACTATTTCAGCCCTGGGACTTCTCTGTCAGCTGCCTCATTATTATTTGAGATTAGACTGATCAGTGTAGTATTGTCAGCAAATTAAATTAATAGTTTGGAGCTCTGGGTGGCAACACAGATGGACTGGTTTTGTTGTCATACATGGGGATACAGAAATTTATAAAGATATAATATTTATTCCAGGCCTTGCTGTTATGCTTCCCATCTACCCCCAACTTCTCCTCTGTTCTCACCCCTCCCTGACCTCAAACCCTCTTAAAAATGGTAGAAAATAATACAGTTTTCAAATGCCAGGGCAAGTAACATTGCCACTTTAGGGGTATTTGAAGAGCTTGTTATCCTTGAATCACCACAGTCATTCTTCTTTTCGGAGGCATTGTTTTATTTGAATATCCATTTTTTAGAAAAGTAATTATAAGTGATCTTTGTTTAATTCTGATACATATACAGCATCAAAAGATGACAATATTATTCTAGTGCTATGAACCAGAGCCTCATTTACATGCACATTACAGAAAGTGTCCATGTTAGTCTATTGGTGCCATACTGGGTTTACGTAAAAGCATTCTAGTTGGTCACACTCCCCACTGCCCAAAAACCGTTGCTTCTCAGATACTTGCTCTCCTTTGAATGTCACAAATGAATTTGCCACCAACATTTTCACTGCAGTGCATCCCAGACCCTGACCACTGGCTACATGAGAAAGTTTGCTCATTGCCAGTCATCTACAGTTCCTCACCCTTCTGCTGATCATGCATTTCCCTAAAACTCAGAAGAAGATGATTTGGATGATTGGTTTTATGCAGCTCTCATATCACGTCCCTCACCCCCATTCCCCCAGTTATCTCCTGATATAATTTCCCTCATCATTTGCCTTCTGCTCCTTCTGCTATCACCTACACTAAAAACAATTTACAGAAGCCACTAACTTATTAGCACAACTTTAGAATTGTGAAGCAACTGGTATACCCAGGAGAAACTGACATAGTCACAGGAACTCCACAACACACCACGATTCAACTCAAGTCACTGGAGCTAGTAAGGCAATGAGAATTGTTTCTCCAATTTATCATTTTCTCCACTTTATTCACTCCACCTGTCAATCTTTCATTTCAAATGCTCCATCAGTTCACATTTATCTATCATTTCTCCTTTCTGGATGCAAGGTTTCAATCTGAAATGCTAACAATTCCTCCCCCACTCCTAACAAATGCTGGTCGAGCCGTTGTCAGTTCCCTTTTCAGCATGTTCTGTTTAAGGAGACCAATGGCAATTTCTTCAGTCTAACACATTAAAGTCCCTCTACCTTGTAATTACTTTAGTAAATCCTTTCCATTTATCCTAAAGAGTGGCTCCCAGAAGAGGACACAATGTTCTCTTTCTTGCCCAAATAGCATTCTGTACAGGTTAATCCTAACTTCCTAGTTTATGTACTCTATGCCTGTACCAGTGAGGCTGATGTGGTAGTGTACTAAACTTGTAGTAACAAAAGGGCATTTTTGTCTGCAACAAAATGGAACCTGTATTGACCCAGAGTGCTTTGCTAATAGAGTTTGTGCAACTTTGTGCTGATGGACCTTAAGTATATGACAAACAGCAGAAAGACAAACAGATGTGTTATGAGAAGAATGTCAAGAACACTGCCAAGAAGCAGATACACAGAATGTCCCTGAACTGAAGCTAACACTTGGGTGTAAATAAGTGATTATGCTGTCTGTTCCTTCAAAGCTATCGCCGGCTTTTGTGCAGTGATGGTCTTCCGTTGAAGCAAGTAAGATAAACACACTTATGATTAATCCACTCTGAGTTGATTGTTGTTTCTTATAAAACATAACGAAAAGGTACCCAACAGAATTTGGAGGTCCACTACGACCGCATGTTTAGGAGCAGGAGTGGTCGAAAGAGAATTCTGGTGACCACCTGCTCCCAGGGAAACTCCAATGGAGGAATGATCACCAAAAAGTAAGTTTGCTTTTTGCTCTGTGTGCCCTTTCCAGGTGAGTAGCCCCACCCCAAATCTATACACTGAGCTACTGTCTATTGAGTGATCACCATGGTGATCAGAAATATATGGGTATTATGATTAGATTAAATATATTGGTACTGATGATTATTAAATGTATGGATATCAATGATTAGATTTGACTGGGTTAGGGACACCTATGGCGTCAGGAATGCAGCAAATCCATACGGTGGAGTGTCAGGGACACCTAACATCTATTGTCAGGGATGTGCCAGTACCAATAAGAAGAGTAAGTTTGGGTGGGATTTGTGGAAACTAAACTCATAAGTTTAATCACTCCAGGAAGCTGTGAACAAAAGAAAAAGAAAATCATAAGTAGGGTGAGGAAGAGAGACTAGAAACTGGTAATAATGGGAGAAGGGGAGACCTTCCCTGACCCAAACAAGGGGACACCAACATTGTATTTGTTTAATAATTATGGGAAGTAATTGGCGGAAAAATTATGAATGGAGAACCGAGGTGTGTATATTAACCTTGGTTGCTGAATTATGCACCATAGTAGAAGACCTGCCTGACCTGGAGACAGCTTTGGAAAAAGCTATTCAGTAGCTTAAAACTATTGTTTTGTGTCACGTATCTACTGTTATGGATTTGTAAATCTCAATGAGGGCACAGATAGCCCCCAAATTCAAATTTTAGAAACGAGAGTTTCCGGTGATGTGTTACGTACCCGTGACACGTGACAGTGGTACCCTTGTCACGTGACTGGGGTTGAAGTTATACTGGACATGAGGTAATGGTGGAGTGATGTCATTTTCCCGCCAGTAGAGGTCATGTGACAGGTTTTTTCTACAGGGTATAAAAGGAAGACCCACCCTGTCAGGTGGGGCAGTTCGTGGCTGGATTTGCCAAGATGACTTCATGTCACTGCGTGATTTAAAAGGATGACGCAGTTTAGTTAAAAATGAAGTTTTGTTAATGCCAAAAGTTTAAAAGGTCAGAGCCAACGGTTTCTTTGCTGATGGAGAGTGAAGTTTGGAGATCAAGAAGAATCGATTTTCAATGGATTGACTTCGACCTTGTTTGATCCTCATTCGGAAGGATTTCGTTGACTATTCTCGCTGTTGACCCCTGGGATGACCAGAAAGGGTTTGAGAATAGTGTGGAAGAGAGGTCAGTCACTTTAAGTTGTTATATTTAATAAAATTCGACGTGGGAGTTCGACGCTGGGAATCGAAGGACATCGACGTGGAAGAGAATTTAAATCGCTTTAAAAAGTCTCTCCTTTTAAAAGTACCGTGAGCTTTTGAACTGTCGGCATATCGTTTTAAAATACTGCTTTCATTCGGCATATCGCTTTGGAGAACTGGTTTTTTCCAATACTACTTTAAAGACTGTTTGGGACTGCAACGCTATTAAGAACTGTTTGATTCAGCTGCCAGCAGCTGGTTTCGGGTCATTGTTTGGGTTTGTTTACTTTTGAAGGGGGTTTGTTATCAGTGTTTAATAAACGTGTTATTTGTTATAAAACCCTTTGCCTAACTCATCTATATTATTGTTGCCCGAATACGTAACATAAATATGGGGGCTCGTCCGGGATTGAATTTTTGAGTTTAAAAAGTTTTTTGAATTTTGAATCGGTGTTTTGGTAACGGGGATTGCTCGGTTTTTTTTGTTTGATTGGCTTGTGAGTGGTATTCGGCAACGATGAATATTGATGAGTTTCTGGATTCGCCAGACGCGGATTTGTTAGCGAAGGCGAAAAAAACTGAAGTCTCTGAACTTGCTAATCGGTTGCATCTTAAAGGGATCTTGCCAACTACATCAAAAGCTGTAATACAGAGAAAAATCGCGTCTCACTATGTGGCTTCGGGTGATTTTGAAGAATCGATTTTAGAATCGTTTCCAATAAGTAATCTGGAGATGCAGTTGCAAATTGAACAAATGATGTTAGAAAGGTGTAAATTGGAAATTGAACAAAAGCAGAGGGATTTTGAATATGCAATGGAGAAATTAAGGTCTGTAGAAAAGTCTGCTGATTCTAGTAAACCGTTTGTTGCTAGCCAAGAAATTAAATTGGTCCCTCCATTTAGTGAAACAGAAGTGGAGAGATATTTTCAACATTTTGAAACTATTGCTCGGATGTCAGAGTGGCCGAAAGATAAATGGTCAGTGTTATTACAGAGTGTAATCAAAGGCAAGGCACAACAGGTTTACACAGCTTTGACTGCTGCGCAAGCATTAGATTATGATATTGTGAAAGAAAATATTCTCAAATCGTATGAGTTGGTCCCAGAAGCGTACAGGGAAAAATTCAGGAGTTTGAAAAAGTCTGTGGAAAAGACTTATGTGGAATTTGCCTATGATAAAGCTATGTGTTTTGAGAGATGGGTTTCTTCTAAAAATGTAAATGGGGACTATGAGACATTGAGAGAGCTGATTTTAATGGAGGAATTTAAAAGAAGCATTCCTGTTGAAGTAAGGACCTACTTAAATGAGAGGGATACTGATAAATTGCAGGACTGTGCTAGATTAGCTGATGAGTATGTTTTAATCCATAAGAATAAATTTCCTCAGGGTAGAATTTTCAAGAGGAAAAATAATATGGAGACTCAAGGTAAATCAGAAATTAAATCAGAGGTTAATGAGGGAGGTAAGGAGGAAGGAAAACCTGTGAAGGAAAGACAGTTTGGTCTTATTTGTAACTATTGTAAGAAGCCTGGCCATGTAATAGCTAACTGTTTCAAATTGAAAAAGAAAGAGAAGGAAGCAGTTCCAGATGCTTGTGTGCAACATACTAAAGCACCTGTAAAGTTACAGGGTTTGGTAAACACAAATGAGGATTTTTTAGAGTCTGACAAAGTTAGAAAGGGATATGATCATTTTATAACTGAAGGGTTTGTATCCTTGAAAGAAGGATCTACTCTGGTGCCAATAAAAATTCTTAGGGATACTGGAGCTTCTCAATCACTGATGTTAGATAGTGTGTTGAAGTTTAATGAAGAGAGTGATACTGGTGAGGTAAATTACATAAGAGGTGTTGGAAGTGATTTTATGCCTGTACGTTTACATGAAGTAAATTTAAAGTCAGGGTTAGTTACAGGATTTGTTAAGGTAGGATTACAGCATAGCTTACCTGTGAAGGGTATTTCTTTATTGTTAGGTAATGACTTGGCAGGTGGACAAGTTTTTCCTGAAGTGCATTTGACAATGGAGTCAGAGGTACCTGAGGTGAATTCTAACACAGATTCTTCCTGTGTTGTGACTAGAGCTATGGCTAAAAAAATTGATGTGCAGAATGAGGTTGTTACTCATGACTGTTCAACTCAGGATTTGAGTTTTGAGGATGTGTCAGAAACTTTCTTACCTTCGTTGTTTGAACAAGATTCTGGGAGTAAGTCTGACTATGAAGATTTATCTTTGTCTCGGAAGGAGATGATAGCAGAGCAGAATAGAGATCCTGAGATTGTAAAATTAAGGGAACAAGCTTTACTAGGTAGTGAAATTGAGAAGGTGTCAGTAGGATATTATTTGGAAAAAGGAGTGTTGATGAGGAAGTGGAGGTCGCCTACAATTCCTGCAAGTGAGGAATGGAATGTTGTTTATCAGGTAGTTGTTCCTAAAGTTTATCGGAATGAGATTTTGACTTTAGCTCATAGTGTGCCTTTAGGTGGACATCAAGGGGTAAGGAAAACTGTGGACAAGATTTTAAAACATTTTTACTGGCCTGGTTTAAGAAAAGATGTGGCGATGTTTTGTAAGACGTGCCATACTTGTCAGATTGTGGGTAAACCAAATCAGGTTACACCAGTAGCTCCATTACAACCTATTCCAGCATTCGGTGAACCGTTTTCTAAAGTTATTGTAGATTGTGTTGGTCCATTACCAAAGACAAAAACTGGTTATCAGTATTTGTTGACTATCATGTGTACTTCGTCTAGGTTTCCAGAGGCAGTACCACTTAGGAATATAAAAGCTAAAACTGTGACGAAGGCTCTTATAAAATTCTTTACTTATTTTGGATTGCCTAAGGAAATACAAACTGATCAAGGTAGTAATTTTATGTCTGGATTGTTTCAACAGATAGTTTATAAATTGGGAGCTAAGCAAATTACTTCGTCTGCGTACCATCCAGAATCGCAAGGTGCCTTGGAGAGGTTTCATTCTACTCTCAAGAATATGATTAGGACATATTGTGTGGAGAATGAAAGTGACTGGGATGAGAGTATAAACTTACTTTTATTTGCAGTAAGGGAATCGGTACAGGAATCTTTAGGGTTTAGTCCATTTGAACTTGTGTTTGGACATAGAGTTAGAGGACCTTTAGCTTTATTGAAGGAACAGTGGATTAGTAAGGAAGTGCATACTAATTTGTTGGATTATGTTTTGAAATTTAAGGACAGGTTACATAAAGCTTGTAGCTTAGCTAAGGAAAATTTAAAGTTGGCTCAGGAGAAAATGAAGATTTGGTATGATAAGGAAGCTAGGATGAGGATGTTTAAGCCTGGAGATAAGGTGTTGGTTCTTTTCCCAGTGCAGACAAATCCTTTACAAGCTAGATTTCATGGACCTTATGAAATTGTGTCTAGAGTTAATGATGTGGATTATGTAATAAAAACTCCAGATCGTAGAAGATCAACACAACTTTGCCACATAAATATGATTAAACCATATTTTGAGAAACAATCTGATACTGTGACTGTTGTGGTTAGTGAGAATGAGTTGGATTTAACTGGGAACATGATAGATGATTCATCTGACTTTCATTCTAAATCTAACATTGTTTCTGTTAGGTTACCTAATTCGACTATTTTGGAAAATATGGATGAGAAATTAGCACATTTACAGCTAGAGCAGAAACAACAGATGAAGGAATTGATTTTTAAGTATAAGGATTTGTTTCCAGATGTTCCGAGAAGGACTACTATAGCTTCACATGATGTAGATGTTGGAGATGCCAAACCTATTAAACAACATCCATATAGGATGAACATGGAAAAATGTGAACTTGCTGAGAAAGAAATTGAATACATGTTAGAGAATGATATTATTAGACATTCTAACTCGAATTGGAGTTCGCCATGTGTTATGGTGCCAAAACCTGATGGTAGTATTAGGTTTTGTACGGACTATAGGAAGGTGAATGCTGTAACGAAAACAGATGCATATCCAATTCCTAGAGTAGATGATTGTGTAGATAAAGTTGGGAAAGCAAAGTTCCTTACAAAGATTGATTTATTAAAAGGGTATTGGTGTGTTCCGTTAACGGACAGAGGTAGAGAGATTTCTGCATTTGTAACTCCATCTGGGTTATATGAGTATAATGTTCTTCCATTTGGAATGAAGAATGCGCCAGGTACTTTTCAGAGGATGATTAATTCTGTGATTCAGGGTTTGAAAGATACTGATGCTTATATTGATGATTTAGTGACAGGGAATGATACTTGGGAAGCACATATTATTGCGGTGGAGAAATTGTTTGAAAAGCTTTCAAAAGCTAACTTGACTATTAATTTAGCCAAGAGTGAATTTGGACATGCTACTGTGACTTACCTTGGTTATGTTGTAGGTCAAGGTAAGGTAGCTCCTGTTCAGGCAAAAGTTCAGGCAATTTTGGAAATTCCCACTCCAACGGGGAAAAAAACTCTCAGAAGGTTTTTGGGAATGGTAGGATATTATCGAAAATTTTGTAAGAATTTTGCTAATGTTGCCCTTCCATTAACTAATCTTCTGCAGAAGAATGTGAAGTTTGTATGGACAGTGTTTTGTCAGGAAGCATTTGAAAAATTGAAAACAATGATATGTGAACAACCTGTGCTTAAGGCACCTGACTTTGAAAAACCTTTTTCATTAGCTGTGGATGCCAGTGATGAAGCTGCGGGAGCAGTATTGATGCAAAGGAATGAAGGTGATGAGGTTGATCATCCGGTAGCTTACTTTTCTAAGAAATTTAATAAGCATCAAAGAAACTATTCAACAATAGAGAAAGAATTGTTATCTCTTGTTTTAGCTTTGGAATATTTTGAGGTATATGTTGGTACAACTCAAAAACCACTTATTGTTTACACTGATCATAATCCGTTAGTTTTTCTGAGTAAGATGAAAAACAAAAACAGAAGATTGTTAAATTGGAGTTTGATGTTACAAGAGTACAATATTGTGATAACTCATATTAAAGGTAAAGATAATGTGGTTGCTGATTGTCTATCTCGATGTTGAATGTACAATGTTTTTTTTTGGAGTGGTTTTTTTTATTGTAACACTCCTACTGTATTGTATATTGTGTATGTTATATAATTTATACATTTGTTTTTTTTTGTAAGAAATTGTTAAAATTTTTGTTCTTGTCAGACCAAAAATGTTTTTTTTGGAGGGAGGTGTTACGTACCCGTGACACGTGACAGTGGTACCCTTGTCACGTGACTGGGGTTGAAGTTATACTGGACATGAGGTAATGGTGGAGTGATGTCATTTTCCCGCCAGTAGAGGTCATGTGACAGGTTTTTTCTACAGGGTATAAAAGGAAGACCCACCCTGTCAGGTGGGGCAGTTCGTGGCTGGATTTGCCAAGATGACTTCATGTCACTGCGTGATTTAAAAGGATGACGCAGTTTAGTTAAAAATGAAGTTTTGTTAATGCCAAAAGTTTAAAAGGTCAGAGCCAACGGTTTCTTTGCTGATGGAGAGTGAAGTTTGGAGATCAAGAAGAATCGATTTTCAATGGATTGACTTCGACCTTGTTTGATCCTCATTCGGAAGGATTTCGTTGACTATTCTCGCTGTTGACCCCTGGGATGACCAGAAAGGGTTTGAGAATAGTGTGGAAGAGAGGTCAGTCACTTTAAGTTGTTATATTTAATAAAATTCGACGTGGGAGTTCGACGCTGGGAATCGAAGGACATCGACGTGGAAGAGAATTTAAATCGCTTTAAAAAGTCTCTCCTTTTAAAAGTACCGTGAGCTTTTGAACTGTCGGCATATCGTTTTAAAATACTGCTTTCATTCGGCATATCGCTTTGGAGAACTGGTTTTTTCCAATACTACTTTAAAGACTGTTTGGGACTGCAACGCTATTAAGAACTGTTTGATTCAGCTGCCAGCAGCTGGTTTCGGGTCATTGTTTGGGTTTGTTTACTTTTGAAGGGGGTTTGTTATCAGTGTTTAATAAACGTGTTATTTGTTATAAAACCCTTTGCCTAACTCATCTATATTATTGTTGCCCGAATACGTAACAGATGTCATCATCGAGAATGGCAGCTTAAGTCACTAGCTCCTCTGGAAAAACGCATATTAACCCATCAAATATAATATTTTTTGAAAAATATTTGCACTGAAAAGAGGGGCAAGAATGGGGAAAAAATTGGAAATAAAAAAAGCAACACTGCGGAGCCTGTGGCCGACAGGAGTGCAGCGAGCAGCTCTCCGACCCAACCGCGTGCTAGCGAGGCAGACGCTGGGCCTCGTTCAGGCGAAGCGGCGAACATGATCACAATTCTGAAAGAGATGATGGAGTTCCAGAAAGATATAAAACAGCAGCTCCATGATATTAAGTCAGAGCTCGCCAACGTCAATCAAAAAATAGCGGTGGCAGAGACGCGAATTGAGAAGGTGGAAGATCGCGTTCAAAACGTAGAACGGATACTGAATAAGACAATAAAAATATTACATCACCAAGAAGATAAACTGCTTGACCTGGAGGGAAGATCACGGTGGAAAAATATCAGAATCTATAACGTTCCCGAAGGAGTGGAGGGCTCGTCTATGACAGAGTTTGTTGGAAAGTTACTGCGGGACGTGCTGGATCTTACCCTGGCTATGAAGCTGGAAGTCAAAAGAGCCCACCACGCATTCGTCCCAAAACCTACCCAGGATAGAAAGCCACGCTCAATAATAATTAAATTCCTTCGGTACAGCACCAAGGCAGAGATTATACAGAGGGCCTGGGGTAAGAAGAGAGTGTTTTTCGATGATAAATTAATATATTTCAACCAAGATTACCCCCCCCCCCCCCCGCGGTCCTCCAGAAACGCAAAGAATACTCTGAAGTAAAGCGAGTACTAAAGCAAAATAAGATTAGATTTCAAACTCCATACCCTGCTAAACTTCGAGTGTTTTATGACAACGGGACGCAGTTGTACCAGACAGTGGAAGAGGCGACTACAGACATGAAGGCCAGAGGGCTGGCCGTCAGCGTGACCAAAATGAGGGAAAGCCTGGCTGAGGAATTATCCCGCTCGGCTTGGGAAATAGTGCGAGAATCGAGAAGGCAGGAGACGGGAGGAGGCCGAGAGAAATATATCAGGAAGAGACTGGGAGTTTCCTAAAGACAGTCCTCACCCCCTTCAGAAGAGCCATAAGGTTTGGCTAACTTTAAAAATGTTGAGAAGCTAAACGGAAGCAAAAGTACACGGTGATATACCTATCTCGAGAAATACTTATTATAATGTGGATTTTATATTACTTAGTTGTTATTCTTTATTCGCTCACTTACTCCTTTTTCCCCACCAAAATGAGAATATATATGTGTGCATATATGTGTATGTATGTAATATGTGCGTGTGTGTATATATACATTTATATATATGTGTGTATATATATTTGTGTGTGTATATATATGTATTTATAAGAGGAGTACACAGGGAAATCTTTTCTGTGTAATGGATTTCTTCACTGACTTTTATGAATACTGCAATGGGGGCCCTCAACTCACAAGTACGAGGGGTTATCCCCCACAGGTAGACATTTCCTCTAGCTTAACGCAGGGTCATTTACTAGAGACCTCAGCCTTGGAATCATATGTTCGTTGCCATTTTTGTTATTATTTGCATTTCTTGGTTCTTATTTGTTCAGGGAGTAGATCGATTAAGTTTTATTCTAATTTCAATGATACATTGACAGATAAATACAGATGGCTAAGGACAAGGCAAAATTCATTTCTTTTAATGTCAATGGGCTATTAAATCCAATCAAACGTAAGAGAATTTTATCCAAAATGAAAAAAGAACAAGCCCATATAGTATATTTACAGGAAACTCATTTAAGTGATAATGAGCATAAAAAACTAAAGAAAATGGGCTTCACTAATCTGTTTTTTTCCTCATATAAATCAGGACATAGGAAAGGAGTTGCTATTCTTATCTCAAGTAAATCATGTACAGCCTGTCCTCTTGTAGGTTTATCTACGTACTGTGTCAAGAAACCTTCCTGAATATACCTAACAAACTCCACTCCATCTAAACTCTTCACTCTAGGGAGATGCCAATCGATATTTGGGAAATTAAAATCTCCCATCACGTCAACTCTGTTATTATTACACCTTTCTAGGATCTGTTTCCCTACCTGCTCCTGGACATCCCCTGTTACTATTAGGTGGCCTATAAAAAACACCCAGTAAAGTTATTGACCCCTTCCTGTTCCTAATCTCCACCCACAGAGACTCTGTAGACAATCCCTCCATGGCGTCCTTCTTTTCTGCAGCCGTGACACTATCTCTGATCAACAGTGCCACGTCCTCACCTCTTTTGCCTTCCTCCCTGTCCTTTCTGAAACATCTAAAACCCGGCACTTGAAGTAACCTTTCCTGTCCCTGAACCATCCAAGTCTCTGTAATGGCCACCACATCATAGCTCCAAGTACTGATTCATGCTCTAAGCTTATCCGCTTTGTTCACAACACTCCTTGCATTAAAATAGACACATCTCAAGCCTTCGGTCTGAGCGCGGCCCTTCTCTATCACCTGCCTATCCTCCCTCTTGCACTGTCTACAAGCTTTCTCTATTTGTGAGCTAACCTCCTCTTCCCCAGTCTTTTCAGTTTGGTTCCCACCACCCAACAATTCTAGTTTAAACTCTCCCCAGTAGCCTTAGCAAACCTCCCCACCAGGATATTGGTCCTCCTGGGATTCAAGTGCAACCTGTCCTTTTTGTACAGGAAATTTGCTGATGATACAAAGATTGGAGGTAGTGGACAGTGAGGAAGGGTTTCAAAGCTTGCAGAGGGATTTGGATCAGCTGGAAAAATGGGCTGAAAAATGGCAGATGGAGTTTAATGCAAACAGGTGTGAGGTTTTGCACTTTGGAAGGACAAACCAAGGTAAAACATACAAGGTAAATGGTAGGGCACTGAGGAGTGCAGTAGAACAGAGGGATCTAGGAATACAGTTACATAATTCCCTAAAAGTGACATCACAAAAGAGAGCTTTTGATACATTGGCCTTTATAAATCAAAGTATTGAGTATAAGAGTTGGAATGTTATGGTGAGATTGTATAAGACATTGGTGAGGCTGAATTTGGAATATTGTCTACAGTTTTGGTCACCTAATTACAGGAAGGATATTAATAAGGTTGAAAGAGTTCAGAGACGGTTTACAAGGATGCTGCTGGGACTTGAGAAACTGAGTTACAGAGAAAGGTTGAATAGGTTAGGTCTTTATTCCCTGAAGTGTAGAAGAATGAGGGGAGATACATTGGGGGGGGGGTGGTTTCTTCACACAGAGAGTGGTGGGAGTGTGGAATGAGTTGCCAGATGAAGTGGTACATACGGGCTCAGTTTTAACATTTAGATAGATAGATAGATACTTTATTCATCCCCATGGGGAAATTCAACATCTTTCCCAATGTCCCATACACTTATTGTTGCAAAACTAATTACATACAATACTTAACAGTAAAAATATGATATGCATCTAAAATCACCCTCTCAAAAAGCATTAATAATAGCTTTTAAAAAGTTCTTAAGTAGTTTACTTAAATACATTGAGCCCTAACCCCGGCACTTTAACATATCTTACTCCTGGCTGTTGAATTGTAAAGCCAAATGGCATTGGGGAGTATTGATCTCTTCATCCTGTCTGAGGAGCATTGCATCGATAGCAACCTGTCGCTGAAACTGCTTCTCTGTCTCTGGATGGTGCTATGTAGAGGATGTTCAGGGTTTTCCATAATTGACCGTAGCCTACTCAGCGCCCTTCGCTCTGCTACCGATGTTATACTCTCCAGTACTTTGCCCACGACAGAGCCCGCCTTCCTTACCAGCTTATTAAGACGTGAGGTGTCCCTCTTCTTAATGCTGCCTCCCCAACACGCCACCACAAAGAGGGCGCTCTCCACAACTGACCTATAGAACATCTTCAGCATCTCACTACAAACATTGAATGATGCCAACCTTCTAAGGAAGTACAGTCGACTCTGTGCCTTCCTGCACAAGGCATCTGTGTTGGCAGTCCAGTCTAGCTTCTCGTCTAACTGTACTCCCAGATACTTGTAGGTCTTAACCCACTCCACACATTCTCCATTAATGATCACTGGCTCCATATGAGGCCTAGATCTCCTAAAGTCCACCACCATCTCCTTGGTCTTGGTGATATTGAGACGCAGGTAGTTTGAGTTGCACCATATCACAAAGTCCTGTATCAGTTTCCTATACTCTTCCTCCTGTCCATTCCTGACACACCCCACTATGGCCGTGTCATCAGCGATCTTCCTTAACCCTGGAGACCAAAACTGTACACAATACTCCAGGTGTGGTCTCACCAGGGCCCTGTACAAATGCAAGAGGATTTCCTTGCTCTTGTACTCAATTCCCTTTGTAATAAAGACCAACATTCCATTAGCCTTCTTCACTGCCTGCTGCACTTGCTCATTCGCCTTCAGTGACTGATGAACAAGGACTCCCAGATCTCTTTGTATTTCTCCCTTACCCAACTCTACACCGTTCAGATAATAATCTGCCTTCCTGTTCTTACTCCCAAAGTGGATAACCTCACACTTATTCACATTAAACGCCATCTGCCAAGTATCTGCCCACTCACCCAGCCTATCCAAGTCACCCTGAATTCTCCTAACATCCTCATCACATGTCACACTACCACCCAGCTTAGTATCATCAGCAAATTTGCTGATGTTATTTTCTATGCCTTCATCCAAATCGTTAACGTAAATGGTAAACAGCTGTGGTCCCAATACCGAGCCCAGTGGCACCCCACTAGTCACCACCTGCCATTCCGAGAAACACCCATTCACCGCTACCCTTTGCTTTCTATCTACCAACCAGTTTTCTATCCATGTCAATGCCTTCCCCCCGATGCCCTGAGCTTTGATTTTACCCACCAATCTTCTATGTGGGACCTTATCAAATGCCTTCTGAAAATCGAGGTACACTACATCCACTGGATCTCCCCCGTCTAACTTCCTGGTTACATCCTCGAAAAACTCCAACAGATTAGTCAAACATGATTTACCCTTGGTAAATCCATGCTGGCTTGGCCCAATCCTATCACTGCTATCTAGATATGCCACTATTTCATCCTTAATAATGGACTCTAGCATCTTTCCCACCACCGATGTCAGGCTGACAGGTCGATAGTTCTCTGTTTTCTCCCTCCCTCCTTTCTTAAAAAGTGGGAAAACATTAGCCATTCTGCAATCCTCAGGAACTGATCCTGAATCTAAGGAACATTGGAAAATGATTACCAATGTATCCGCAATTTCCAGGGCCACCTCCTTTAGTACCCTAGGGTGCAGACCATCTGGACCTGGGGATTTGTCAGCCTTCAGTTCCATCAGTCTTCTCATCACCGTTTCCTTCCGAATGTCAATCTGTTTCATTTCTTCTGTTACCCTATGTCCTTGGCCCATCCATACATCTGGGAGATTGCTTGTGCCTTTCTTAGTGAAAACAGATCTAAAGTACTCATTAAATTCTTCTGCCATTTCTCTGTTCCCCATAACAATTTCACCCAATTCATTCTTCAAGGGCCCAACATTGTTCTTAACTATCTTCTTTCTCTTCACATACCTAAAAAAGCTTTTGCTATCTTCCTTTATATTCCTGGCTAGCTTGCGCTCGTACCTCATTTTTTCTCCCCGTATTGTCTTTTTAGTTAAATTCTGTTGTTCCTTAAAAACTTCTCAATCATCTGTCCTCCCACTCACCTTAGCTCTGTCATATTTCCTTTTTTTCTTAATGCTATGCAATCTCTGACTTCCTTTGTCAACCACTGTGGCCCCTTTCCCCCGTTTGAATCCTTCCTTCTCCGGGGGATGAACTGATTTTGCACCTTGTGCATTATTCCCAAGAATACCTGCCATTGCTGTTCCACTGTCTTTTCTGCTAGGCTATCCGTCCAGTCAACTTTGGCCAGCTCCTCCCTCATGGCTCCATAGTTTCCCCTGTTCATCTGCAACACTGACACCTCCGATCTGCCCTTATCCTTCTCAAATTGCAGATAAAAGCATCATATTATGATCACTACCTCCTAATGGCTCCTTTACTGCAAGATCGCTTATCAAACCCTGTTCATTACATAACACTAGATCCAGAATAGTCTTGTCCCTGGTCGGCTCTCATACAAGCTGTTCCAAGAATGCATCCCGTAGACACTCTACAAACTCCCTATCCTGTGGTCCAGCACCAACCTGATTCTCCCAGTTCACCTGCATGTTGAAATCCCCCATAACTACTGCGACATTACCTTTGCCACATGCCAATGTTAACTCCCTATTCAACTTGCACCCAATATCCATGCCACTGTTTGGTGACCTGTAGACAACACCCATTTGGGTCCTTTTGCCCTTACTGTTCCTCAGTTCTATTCACACAGACTCTACTTCTCCTGACTCTATGTCCCCCCTTGCAAAGGACTGAATCTCATTCCTCACCAACAGGGCCACCCCACCCCCTCTGCCCACATTTCTGTCCCTACGATAGCACGTATACCCTTGTACATTCATTTCCCAGGTCTGATCTCCCTGCAGCCATGTCTCCGTTATCCCAACAACATCATAGTTACCCATTCGCACCTGGGCTTCAAGCACATCCGCCTTATTTCTGACACTTCGTGCATTCAGATATAGAATTTTTAGCCCATTTCTCCTCTCTCTGTTTGAATCGCTGCCGATTGTGCTTAATCCAGCTCCCCAAACTCCCATCAGGCTATACGCCCCTAGAATTTTGTTGTCCTTCCTAAATTTACTTATTCTTTCAACACATTTAACTCCATGTTCCGTCAGACCATCCCTCTGTACATGAGTCCTCCTTATCACTTGTTCCGCCCCACCTTCCCTGGAACAAAGCCCAATTATCTACAAACCTGAAGCCCTCCCTCCTGCACCATCCTCTCAGCCACGTATTAATCTTTATAATCCTTCTGTTCCTTGCCTCACTCGCACGTGGCACAGGTAGCAATCCTGAGATTGTTACCCTGGAGGTCCTGCTCTTCAGCTTCGCACCTAACTCCCTGAACTCCCTAGGCAGGACCCCCTCACTCATCCTACCCACGTCATTGGTCCCTACATGGACCACAACATCTGGATTCTTGACCTCCCTCTCGAGAATAACCTGCACCCGATCTGAGATGTCTCGGACCCCGGCACCAGGGAAGCAACATACCATCCGAGACTCCCGATCTTCCCCACAATGCCTCTGCCTCCCGAATGATCCGTAGCTCATCCAGCTCTTGCTCCAATTCCCTAACTCGGTCTGATAGGAGCTGCAGCTGGATGCACCTATTGCAGGTGTGGTCATCAGGGACAACTGTGTTGACCCTGACCTCCCACATACTGCATACGGAGCACACCACTGCTCTATCCGTCTCCCCCATTACCTGATCCCAGATTAGTCAGAATAAATGAAAAACAGGCTTCTTGCTGAAGCCCTCTTGCGCCGAAGCCCGCTGAGCCAAAGCCCAGCACTCTGCTCCTGCGCACTCCGCTGCCCGCACCGACGCTGCCCGCTCCTGAAAGTGACGTCACCCGCGCTTGCACAGCTTTACCTTCCTCCTCAGGTACTCTCCAGGTAGGTCCGAGGGTCTCGGCCTACCTACAACGGCTGATCCTCCGATCGTATGTCGATCACGAGCACTCCTTACTCCCGCTCCGCTGCTCGCACCGACTTTGGAACATTCTTACGAGAGTGCTTTGAAAACCAGAGATTTCTCTAGTTTCTGTTTAGATCTACAACTCAGGAAGTGGGATTGTTATCTTTACTGTACGGCTTATTATGACCCAGCCGGAAATTTTTCCTTGGCGGCTGAAGACGTGTTTGACATATTGTTTAAACCAAATATGGTATGCCCCTGGATTACTGCAAGCTGTGAATCAAGTTTGTGAATATGTATTTTACAAAATCAAGAGAAACTAGTGAAGGTGGAAGGATCTCATACACCACCCTCATTACGGATGGATTTTATAGAATTACCTCCATGTGACAGATATAAATATGTATTGGTCATTATTGATCTTTTTTTGACAATGGAGTGAAGCATTTCCTTGTAGAAAGAATGATGCAGTTTACAGTAGCTAAGTGTATGTTGAAGGAATGCATCCTGAGGTTTGGGATCCCTTGGAAACTGTCCAGAGACAAAGGTCCCACTTCACTGGGAAGGTAAAAATAGAAGTGTATAAGGCCTTACACATTGACCAGCATTTCCATTGTAGCTGCCACCCTCAGCCAGCCAGCTTAGAAAGGATGAGTAGAGTGATTAAAGACAAGTTCTGTAAAATGTGTGAGCGACTAAAAGCTAATGAGGCAAGTAAAGAAACAGCAAACATACGATAAACTACAAAAACAGCATGATGGGGACATTTTTTCACTTTTCAATCTGCATTTGTTTGGTGTATGTGAGCTCCTTCCACAATGGTAACACAATTTGTTCAGCTAGGTTGGTTTCTGTTTAAACGGTGCAATTTTGTTCATGCTCACTCTTATTTCTGACTGCAAATGAATCACATTTCTATCTGCGGTTTCCATTGAAACAGCGATTTCAAATGCTCTTTTAAATGTAAGTTGTGTTTGAGTTAGGAGACATTTTTGAATGCTTTCTTGTAAGATTCCACTATCTAAATGGTCTCTCAGTGCTTCATTAAGACCACTACCAAACTGACAATGCTCGGACAATCTCTTCAATTAGCCACATACACTGAAAAGGATTCCTCTTCTTTTTGTCTCCGTTTATTAAACCTAAAGCGTTCTACAGTCAACAGTGGTTTCAGTTCTAAGTATTCCTGCATTACTTTGACAATATCAGCAAAGCTCATTTCTGCTGGCTTAGCTGGAGCAGTCAAAGCAAACTGTATACCTTTAAACCCAATGCAGTCAGCAACATTGGTACTCATTTCTCATTGGCTATTTCATTTGCTTCAAAATATCATTCAGTTTTCTCAGTATACAAAATTCAATTATCTTTTGTGTAATCAAACATGTCTATCTTTCTAATGTAGCCAGCCATTTCTGCTCTTTTTTTTAATGATTATTATCACCCGGTATTCTATGTTTATGGAGCCGTGAATTATTCCATTTTTGACTTAAAAAAGACCTCAATCAAGTCTTCCCTTCCAAAGAAAGCATACTGCACTGCTTCTTGTAATCTCTTGCTGCATTTTTTTTTAGCTCGAACGTCTGACTGTGCTTCAACAGGTCGGTAACTGTCTCAGGTTTATTTTAAAAGATACCTCGTCACCAATGTTCTGTTTGTATCTTCAAAACATTAAACTAATTCAAAGGAAGATACAGGAGTCCAAAATGTGGGTCTAACTTCGGGTTTACTTTAGCAAGGTGTGCACATATCATGTAGCGTGATGTGTTTTCAATTCACATATAACCCATAACTAATTATTTAAATGAACAAGAATGCTCAATAAAACCATTTATATACAAGATTACTCAAATATTAAATACACAACAGATTACATCTCCCATCAAACAGTCTTCTTATACAGTGCCACCATCTGAACTCAGGAGAATTACAGGACTCCAGGAACAGCAACATCATCTGAACTCTGGGGAAGTATAGGATGGACGTTGACAAGGACTCTACATTGGCTTCTAGTGACTCATGTGGAATGACAGTGTCAAAACAAAAAGATTGACAGCTATGTCAAATGACATAGCTAATTAATTTATTGACAAGCTAGCAGCAGATCAATCAGCTATTGGTCAACGAGTCAAAAATCTACTGAATGAAAAGAAGTGCTCAGATGACCCTATGACTCTTAATGAAGAATAACTGAAAGTGTTTTAAACTTCAAAGGTGACATTGTGTACTATACCTGCATCAAGAATCCCTGATAGAGCTGGACAATTCACCTTGTATAGCAATGAGAGCAACTTTAATTCACGAACATGAAGAATGATAGCATCTTGTTGGTCATTACTCTGCAAAAGATTTGATTCTATACACTGATGGCCTCAATGGTTGAGAGAGGGATTCAAATGCTTGTTTCTGGAACTGAAGTGCTGGCATCAGGGAATGTGGAAGGGCAAGAGCCCCTGCTGGAAGCAGTAAGAGTACATGTACAGAACTGACAAATCTCAGTCCTCCCCACACGCTGATCAACACTTATCAGGTATGTGGTTACCAGGCCTAATCCTGACTGCCAGGCATGTCCACTGAGTATGAGGGAAGTGGAGAGAGTCATGGCCCTGTAAGGGCTGCTGTTATCTTGCCTATGTAGTGCCCCACCCTCACTAACTCACCACCCACTCGTCTGGCTGCACCAGAGGTCCATAACAGAGGCCAAGACATTCTGGATGACTGCTATGGGACTGAGCGATTGTCCTGGGAATTGACTAATATGGCATTGGCTTTGGAGAAAATAGCAAATGAAACTGCATATGCCTTTGTTCAAACCCAACAAGCATTACAAAACAGAACGACTTGGATTTTATTCTATCAGAAAAAGGGGTCACTTGTGTTGCTGTACTTGGCGATAAGAAAATACAACCAATTTGGCAAATCACATCTGAGAAGCCACAAAAGAGTTTAAGGAAGTGGGAGATCAGTATCACAACTATTACACTCAGGAGGTGGCTGGTGGCCATATTCAGGGTGCTGGGACGATGCTGGGCAACTATTCTGTATTATGGCATAACTGGTGGTATTATAATAATGACAGTTATTCTTTTGTAACTTTTGTGTGAAATAACAAGATGATGGAGAGGATATTACAGAAAGGATGGGTACATTGAAGAGGACAGATGAAAAGGGAATTTTGGGTGGGTTTTTGAAGCTGCATCACTGCTTTATAGACATATATATGCATCTTTCAATTGCTGTACTTGCTACAAAGTAGTGTTATCATGAAATAACAAAAAGGAGGAAATGAGGAAATGTACTTTACTTGTAGCAACAAAATGCCATTTTTGTCTATAACAAAATAGAACCTGTATTGTACCAGAGTGCTTTGCTAATAATGTTTGTGTAACATTATGCCAATGGACCTTGAGTATATGACAAACTGCAGAAAGATAAGCAAACGCATGATGAGAAGGATCACCAAGAACACTGATTAACTGAAGCTAACACTTGCATATAAAGGCTGTCTGTTTTCTCAAAGCTATCACTAGTTTTTGTGTGGTGATGGTATTCCCTTACAGCAAGTAAAATAAATGTACTTAAGATTGATTCATTTTAAGTTCATTGTTGTTATAAGACATAACAAAAAGGTGCTTGACACTCAAAATCTTGCAATATATTTTTAAAACCACTTTCTCATCCTGTCCTGTCATTTTCTGCAATCCATGCACACATACTCTCAAACCACCCTGCTTTGATTTATGTTCTCAGGGTTATACAACCTCCTTTCGTCCCATCAAAATGTAACATTTGTCAGTACTCCCCTTATTCACCCACTCCACCAACTTGCACATAACTCTGATATCTATTACCATACTACTCACAGTTCACCCACCTTGAAAACCTGGAAACTACTCTATGGTCTAAGTTATGAAGTGAAGTGGTTCTCATACTGACCCCTAGGAAACTCGATTACACACTTTTGCTTGGTAAAAACTATTTCCATTCCCCTTTCATTGCTTTTTACTTGGCCAGTGTTTTGTCCACACAGTAACAGCTGCTTTTGGTCTTCAAGCTGAATCAGAGACGATAGGTCATTGGAACAGAATTAGACCATTCAGCCCACTGAGTCTGTCAGTCAAGCATAGCTGATTTTTTTAACATGGTTCTCCCAACTTCTCCCCATAACCCTTAACTTGTTTACCAATCAAGAGCCTATCATCTCTGCCTTAAATACACCCAACGACTTGACACCCACCGCCCTCGGTCACAAGAATTCAACAGATGCACCACCATCTGTTAGAAGAAATTCCCCAAAAACAAACTGTTCCAGCTGCCACCGTCCGGGAAGCATAAAGCCAGGACCAAATGGGCTCCGGGACAGCTTCTTCCAGCAGGCCATCAGACTGATTAATTCATGCTGACACAATTGTATTTCTGTGTAGTATTTACTGTCCTGTTGTACATACTGTTTATTATAAGTTACTATAATTTGCACATTGCACATTCAGACGGAGACGTAAGGTAAAGATTTTTACTCATGTTTATGAAGGATGTAAGAAATAAAGTCAATTCAATTCAGTTCAATTATCCTTTTGAACTTCATCGAGTATAGGCTTAGAGACATCTTATATCCTGCCTATGTGTTAAACGTTTCATTCCTGTGAACCCCTCTGGAAGCTTTCCGGGGCTAGCACATCTTTCCCTAGACAAGAGCCCAAAATTGCTCACGATATTCCAAATACGATCTGACCAACACCTAATAAAGCCTCAGCAATCTATCCTTGCTTTTATATACCAGTCCTCTGGAAATGAATGCAAACATTGCTTTTGCCTTCTACTACGTACTCAACTTGGAAGTTAACCCAAAGGGGACTTGAACTGAGAATTCCCAAGTCCCTTCGTTCCACTGATTTCTGAATTCTCTTCATTAGTCCACGCTATTTAGCACAATCCAGTTAGTCACAGACCCCACCTGTCCCGCACACCTTCATTTCAAATCCAGCCCCTCTAATGGAACCTGGCTCCACTTACTACCCTGGTCATGTTCCCATTCTTATTTGCCTTTAAAATACGGTGCCTGACGTTCCCTAATTATCTGCACTTGTCACAGTGACTCCTGATTCTGTGCCTGTTACTATTCCTAAAACTTTACCACCACCAAGGTTATAAACTGAGAGGTCTGAAACTATTCGGTAACCAACACCCGCAGCCATCTCGTTTTCACAACCACCCCGACCGCATGGATTATAAACACATTTCCTCTCCTCTTCTCCCTTTACTCCCGTCTTCAGCATCTCACCTGGAGCGGGGTTCTCCCACCTTCAACACACCGCTGCGCCGAAAATGCTGGATCTCTCTGCGAGGAGCCAGGCAACCGTTCCGGTGTTACGCAATATACCAAGTCGACTTTGCGCACCAGCCAACGATTTAATCCTTTGAGGTTTTATGGCGGTTCATTACCGCCACCTTCTGAGCTGGAGTGTGGACCAGGATATCTAAATTCTCTATATCTGTATTTGCATCAAATACAAAAAAAAAAGACCTGTATTCTTAAGGAACTACACTATATATTTAAAACAATAATCCTGCAATCCTTTCTGCAAAATGCTGCTAATGTTAAATAGTATTTTATTCCGTGATAACTTTAAAAACAACCATCTCCTCTTGCGATTATATCTTGGACACCTCACCGGTAAATTGTTTCCAAGTTCTCTAATAACATTTCATACCTTCTGCTCTTTCCTGCGTGACCAGAACCGTGTATTTTAACAACGGGATGCATTGGCATTTTTGCTTTCCCGACATTCAACATTGCAGCTCTTTCCCCATCACATCACACTGGGGATCCAAATGTCCTGATGAGACCATTCGTTCTTTTTTATCATCTTCCAAACTCTGTACCAGAGATCCTAGAGTCCCAAGGCTTATTCCCGTTTCACCTTTAGAATTGTTTTTATTACTATCACTTGTATCTTGTTGAAGATTTGTGTTCCTTTTCGACGATGCCGTATTGCTTCTCCACATCCTTTTGTCCACCACGGTACTATTTTAGAACATAGAAATCTACAGCACGTTATCAGCCCACAATGATGTGCCGACCATGTAGTCTACTCTAGAAACTGCCTAGAATTTCCCTACTGCATAGCCTTCTATTTTTCTAAGCTCCATGTACCTATCTAAGAGTCCCTTAGAAGACCCGATTGGATCTGCTTCCAACACTGCCGGAGCTGCATTCCACCCATCTTTCCACAGTTATTAGATTCTGGAATGGTTCTGGAGAAATGGAAAATAGCAAATGTCACTATACTTCTTAAGAAGAGGGGGAGACAGAAGAAAGGAAATTGTAGACCAGTAGGCCTGACTTCAGTGGTTGGAAAAATGTTCGAGACTATTATTAAGGATGAGGTTTCAGGCACATGACAAAATAGGCCAAATTCAACATGGTTTCCTCAAAGGGAGTCCCTGCCCCACACATCTGCCGGAACTTTTCAAGGAAACAACAGGCAGAAAAGACAAAAGAGAGTGGGTGGATGTCGTCTACCTGGACCCCCAAAAGCCTCTGACAAGGTGCTACACACGAAGCCGCTTCACAAGATACCAGCATGGACAGAGCACTAGCTGATTGGTAGGGGGCAAAGAGAGGTAATAGAGGGTGCCTTTTCTAGTTGGCCATTTGTGACTAGTGGTGCGCTACAGGGGTCACCGGCCTTCACACTATATCTCAATGACCTGGACAAAGAACAGTGACCCACAGCTGCCTGAAGATGATACAAAGACACATTCTCTTCAGTTCTGTTCTATTTCCTTTGCATACTTATTGTTGCCACTGTCATTATCCCTTCTACAAACCTGTCACATAAAATATCCACATTCTGATTGATGTCAATATTCTGTCATTCCTGGTCATTTATTTATTTAAAATTGCCCCAATCAGCCTTTTCAGCTATTACTTTTCTATTCCTATTCAACCCAAGGATCACTGCCTGTTTCTTCCAAAACCTCCCAACAACAATTTCCTGCAGGTGAGGTAGCTAATGGCAAATCAACTGCTGTTTCACAACCTGCATCAAAATTGTCTTGTCCCACTTTCGTCATTTATACAGACCAGATTTAATTTTCCACAAGTTCTCTCACTGCCCCATCAGCATCAACATGCTCCCCCCTCACATTGTTTTGTGCATTAAAATCCTCACACGGTACTGTATTTCCCTGTGTACTAATTTGTTCCAGTAAATCGATTTCTTTTTTTGCAAGCATTATTGGTATTAATGATTTTGTGCATACTTTGAAAACTGTGTACTCTGGTTCTCCTTTAGTTCTCTAATTGTAAACCACATTTAACAAAAGTTGCACACCCACTCCCTCTGCCATTAACCCTGTCACTTCTCACACTATCATAACCATTAATTACAAAATCTAGTGTTTGGTTAACCCATGTTTCTTTCACACATATCACATCCAGCTTCTCAGCAAAACTTCTCACATCATTCATAAATTCCTGTCCATTAGCTATTTGTAGCCTTCCACTGAAAAATTAACAGGATCAGTATAATATTAGTTACCTCGTAAATAAACCTCAAAACTTGGATCATTCCAACCCAGTTCTGCCTGCACTTGCTCCTGTGATAGTTCTCATATATTCAAAAAACTCACTGATGCCTTCACTATCATTTTTATCTTTTCTGTTATGGTTTTTGCAAGCTATAACATTTGCCATGAATAAAACTAATTGATCTGTACTAATCACAAATGGTGAATTATTCCACTGACCTTGTCTTGCAATTACATCTGAATTATTTCTTTCCTTAACTTTTATCTCATTGTTCACCATCCTATCAGTATACACATGACATATTATGCTGTCCTCTCATTTGTTGGACTTCCATTGTTCTTTTCCTGATTTCACATCTCCAATAGGCTACTGTACGGGCCCCACCACAGTAACATTTTACCGGTTCATCCTGTCTGTGTTGCTCCACATCCACTACATCTCTGCCTTACTCTACACATGGCCTCTACATGCCCTTATTTCTGACATTTATAACACCTAAGTGATGATGGAACACAGACTCTGACACATGAATCCAATTGCTACTTTTTTCTGGTAAGATTGAACCCTGAAATATTAACATGACAGATGTGGTATTGAACTTTTCTCCATTCCTCACTGCTTTCAATCTTTTTATTTCAGTCACCAATCCTCCTTTAATATTTTTCTTCAGTTTCTCGAAGTTTTCTGCAATTGGTATTTCTGTTATCACCCCTTTAACACCATTTTCCCTTAATAGTCTCTTTTCTATAATGTCTCTTTTGCCAATATTTAATACCTTCATTGCTTTGCATTTTTACAAACATCCAACATGCAGAATCTTTGCCATACTAATATCTCCTACTACTTTCTTAAGATTGTTTGTCAATACTAGTGAACTCAATGTATTTACTTCACTGCCTTACTTAAACTTAAATATTACTTTAAACTCCTCCTCTATGTCCTTCCTTTGAATTGACTGTTGTTCTCTATCATTATATTTTCTTGTTTATTTCCACTTTTCCTACCTGTCTGCACTTACTTCCACTCCATATAGACCTCTTCCATTCCACCACTACTACCTGCCATCCTGACCCAGTCACAGTTCAGATTATGTCAAACCTGTCCTCACCCTGCATCCAGTGTCCTGCTCTGTGGCTCAGGAGGAAAGGGGGACAAGAAGAGTGCAGTAGTGAAAGGGGATTCCTTAACAGAAGATTCTGTGGATGTGAAAAAGACACCTGGATGGTTTGTGTTGTGTATTTAATATTTCAGCAATATTTGAGTAATATTCTAAATACATTGTTTGATTAAGCATTTGTTATTCATTTCAATAATTGATTACTAGTTACATGTAAAAGTACGTGAATAGCATACATCATTATGCCAGTATGTCATAATTGCACATCTTACTAAAGTAAAAACAAAACTAAGACACATTATTCCCAGTTCCATGTTTTTTAATTAAGTTGCATATTTTGGTGTTACAAAGCACATTAGTGGTCACAAGTATGATTTTAAATGAACCAGAGACTATTACCTACCTGTTGAAGTGGGGCACGATTTTTTTTTCTTCAGAAGTGCAGTGAGACATTCGAGCTTTTTTTAAAAAAGCACAGTACGTTTATCTTTGGAAGGGACGGTCAAGTTTAAAAAAGGCAGAAAACAGAAGAAATATATGGGTTCATAAACACTGATTACTGAATGATAATTACAATAGTTAAAAAATAACTAGAAATGGCTGGCTACATTGGAAAAGTAAAACAACAACACACACAAAATGCTGGTGGAACACAGCAGGCCAGGCAGCATCTATAGGGAGAAGCGCTGTCGACATTTCGGGCCGAGACCCTTTGTCAGGAACGAAGTCCAGCTTCTCCCTATAGATGCTGCCTGGCCTGCTGTGTTCCACCAGCATTTTGTGTGTGTTGTTGTTTGAATTTCCAGCATCTGCAGATTTCCTCGTGTTTGCCATTGGAAAAGTAGATGTTTGATTACATAACAGATAACTGGATGATGTATACTGAGCAAATTGAGCAGTACTTTGAAGCAAATGAGATAACCAACGAGAAACAAATACCAGTTTTGTTGAGTATAATAGGTGGAAGAGAATCCAGTTTGTTTAGAAGTTTAATTGCTCCAACCAAACCAGCCAAAATGAGCTTTGCTGATATAAAAGCAATGCAGGAAAATTTGCAACTAAAACCATTGTTGATTGCAGAATGTTTTAAATTTCATAAGTGGAATCAAAAGGCAGGGGAGTCCATTTCAGCTTGCATGGCTAAATTAAAGAATTGTCTGAGCATTGCCAGTTCAGTGATGATGCATTTAGTAATGGAATCCAACAAGAAAGCATTCAAATATGGCTTCTGTCTGAAGCACAAACATCAGTTGAAATTATTGTATCAATGGAAACTGCAGCCAGATACATAATTCAGTTGCAGTCAGGAATGAAAATGTGTGTGGACAAAATCTAAACAGAAACCAGCCTGGCCAAACAAATTGTGTTACCATTGTAGCAGGGGCTCACATAGACCAGATCAATGCAGATTAAAGGCAAAAGTTGCAGAAAATGCAACAAAGGACATATGCAAAGAGCATGTCGGGCAGACAAAAATAAATGGACTGGACAAGGAAGAGAAGAAGATAAACAGTCAAGTTGTAGTTTCAAAAAGAGCACTAATCTGCATGCTGCTGATGAAAAATCTGGTGATGAAAATGATGCAGGACTTGGTAGCCTTGAGATTTTCAATGTGAAAACTAACAGGAGACAAGCAATATGGCTTACACTAGAAGTGAACAGGAGATTAATTAAAATGTATTTGGACACCGGCTTGGTTGTGTCAGTCATTGCATAAAATGTTTGAACAGTACTTCAAAAATAGTGAACGGAAGCTTACAGATATCCAACTAAACTTATACTGGAGAAAAATAATTCCTGTGGGAATGACATTTGTAACAGTGAAATACAACAACTAACAAACCATACATATGTGGCAAATAAAAGAGGACCAGCATTGTGGGTACATGAGTGGCCGAGGCAACTTAAACTGAAAGTGAACGAAGAAGGGTACAAGGATGGCATTGGAAAACTCAAACATATCAAAGGTAAACTAGTGTTAAATGGAATTGCCACACCCAAATTTTACAAAGCCTGTTCAATTCTTTATACAGTTTGGGATAAAATAACCCATCAGCTAGAATATATGGTGGCTGAACAAATCCTTTCCAAGGTTGAGTGCAGTCCATGGGCAGCACCAGTGGTCCCAGTAGCCAAGAAAATTAAGAGTTGTCAGGATCTGTGGTCACCATCAATCCAGTACTGAGAGTAGATCAAAACCCTCTGCTCACTATAGATGATATCTTTGCAAACCTTTCGGGGGCTGGAGGGTAGGATGGAGGAAACACCTCAGCAAAGTAGACTGAGTTGAGGCCTACCTACAGATGGAGAGATGGAGGGGCAGAAGAGTCAAAAGTGTTTCTCTCCATAAACACTTACAAAGGGCTTTATCACCATAATAGGCATCATTTTGAAGTAGTATGTGCACCTACAATCTGGCAGAAAGCTACGGAGCAGGAGCTGCGAAGTTGCCCAGGGTGACAAGGAACATCTCCAAAATCTCAAGACCGTGATAAAAAAAAAGAGATTAAAGGCTCATAGTATGACACAGAAAAGTGAGTTCTTTAAAACAAGAATCGTTTACTATGGTCATACCATTGCCATGCAAGAATTACACAAGTATGCTGAGAAGAGCTGTGGTGGACCCAAGACCAAAGACATGTCACAGTTGCATCCTTTTTAGGATTTATCAACACAGACGAGGTCCTAAAGACTGGCGAGTAGTTCCTCTATTTAAGGAGAGACCAAGGGAAAATCCTGGAAACTAGATTGGTGAGTTTCACGTCAGTTGTAGGGAAATTGCTGGAAAAATTCATAAGGATAGGATATACAAGCACTTGGAAGCCCATGGTCAAATTAGGGAGAGCCAGCATGTCTTTGTGCAGGGTAGGTCTTACGTTACCAACTTTATTAAGATGGTTTTTGACAAGGTGATGAGTGAGATTGATGAAGGTAGAGCAGTGAATGTTGTCTACATGGATTTCAGAAAGGCATCTGACAAAGTCCCTCATGGGAGGCTAATTCAGAAGATTAAAATGCATGCGATTTGTGGCGAATTGGCTGTTTGGGTTCAGAACAGCTTTGCACAAATAAAACAGAGTATAATGATTGAAGGGACTCATTCAAACAGGTGGTCTGTAATTAGTCAAGTTCTGCAGGGATTCATGCTGGGATCTCTACTGCTTATGACATATATAAGTGACCTGGATAAAAATATAGGTGTGTGGGTTAGTAAATTTGCAGATGATACCAAGACTTGTGGAGTTGACGATAGTGTAGCAAGATTGGCAAAGAATACAGAATAATATAGACCAATTGCAGATATTGGCAGTGAAAAGGCATCTGGAGTTTAACCCAGATAAATGTGAGGTGTTGCACCTCAGTAGGGCAAATGCAAGGAGACAGTACACTGTTACAGGCAAGAACAGTCTTGCTGAGCAGAGAGATCTTGAGATCCAGATTAATCACTCCTTGAAAGTGGCTACACAGGTTAGTAAGGTGGTTAAGAAGGCTTATAGAATGCTTGCTTTTATTAGTCAAGGCACTGAGTTCAAAAGTCAGGAGATTATGTTAGAATTTTATAAAACTTTGGTTAGGCCACATTTGGAGTATTACATACAGTTCTGGTCACCCCACTAAGGGAAGGATGTGGAGGCTTTGGAGAAGGTGCAGAAGTTTACCAGGATGCTGCCTGGTTTAGAGGCCATGTGCTATGAGAGGCTGGATAAACCTGGGTTATTCTCTTTGGACCGGCAGAGGCTCCCATGAGTTGAATGAACTAAACTGATTAACTGAAACAGAAATGGGTGTAGAAGGAATCAAACTGGATGAAGGACAACCAAACTTTAAAAACAAAGGAAGATGTTGGGGGGAGGGGGAAGGGAGATTGTGTGTGTGCACACGCGTGTACTCGCACACTAGCAACTTGTGTGCCTAAGACTTTTGCACAGTGCTCTCTAGTATACAAGTTGAGATTATTTGCATATTCAGTTTGTTGCCTCCCAAATGCCAAGGTTAGGGATATCTAGGATCAGGTCCGTAACATTCTAAAGGGGTAAGGAGAATAGCCAGAAGTCGTGATATATATTGGTACTAATGGCATAAGTAGGAAAAGCGATGAGGTCCTGAAGAGAGAATGCAAGAGTTAGGTAGAAAGCTGAAAAGTAGGACCTCAGTGGATTGCTCCCTGTGCCATGAGCTAGTGAGGGTCAGAATAGGATGATTTGATAGATGAATTGGTGCAGTTTCAGATTTCTGGATCATTGGGATATCTTCTGGTGAAGGTATGACTTGTACAAAAGGGGATTGGTTACACCTGAACTTGAGGGCGAACCAACATCCTTGCAGTCATGTTTGTTAGACCTGTAGGAGAGACTTTAAACTAGTTTGCCAAGGGTGTGGGAACCAGGGTGATAAGGAAGAGTATAGTACAATTGGTGTACAAGTAGATGCAGTGTGTAGTGAGACAATGAAAACGGATGGGCAGATGATAGGGCAAAATTGCCATTAGTGGGATTGGTTGACGTGTGTCTTTAAACCAAATAGTAGGTTTAACAGTTCAACATTTTGAAAAAGTTAGGATAAAGTAAAATGGAAGGGGAATGCAAGAGAGATTATGGAAGTCTCCTGAATAAATTAAAAAGCAATGTATTTGCATGGGATAAGAATTTAACTTCTGGTAATAAAGGGGCAAAATTGAAAAGTGTGATGAATACAGCACCGACTTATATTTGAATGCAAACAGTATACGGAATAAGGCAGATCATCTTGTAGCACAATAACAATTGGCAGGTATGACGTTATGAGCATCACTGCGTTGTGGCTGAAAGATGATCAGTGATGGGAGCTAAACATTCAAGGATACACCTAGTATTGAAAGGACAGGCAGGTAGGCAGTGGTGGTAGGGGGGGCACGGGTATGGGGTGGCTATACTGGTTAAAAAAAAATTAAATCAAATCCTTAGAAAGAGGTGACACAGGATTGGAAGATATAGAATCCTTGTTGGTAGAGTTGAGAAGCTGCAAGGATAAAAAGACCCTGATGGGTGTTATATACAGGCCTCCGAAGAGTAGTCAAGAAGTGGCATGCAAATTACGTGAGATAAAAAAGACGTCAAAAGGGCAATGCTGCAATAGTCATAAGGGATTTCAATAAGTAGGTAAATTGGAAAAAGCAGGTTGGTCCTGGATCCCAAGAGAAGGAAATGCTGACAAGATTTTTTTAAACAGCAGATTGTGATTGAGCTCACTAAGGAAAAGGCAATTCTGGATTGGGTGTTGTGTATTGAACCAGATTTGATTAGGGAGCTTAAGGAAAAGAAACCCTTAGGAGGCAGTGATTATAAATATGATAGAATTCACCCTGCAGTTTGAGAGAGAGAAGATAAAATCAGATGTATCAGTGGAGTAAAGGGAACTATAGAAGCATGAAAGAAGAGTGGCCAAAGTTGATTGGAAGGGGACACTGGAAGGGATAAAAGCAGAAAAGCAATGGCTGGAGTTTCTGGGTGCAATTTGGAAGATCCAGGATAGATACATTCCAGAGTAGTAGTATTCTAAAGGGAGAATGAGTCAACCATAGCTGACAAGGGAAGTCAAAGACATTAAAAAAAAAAGGGAAGGTATATAATTTGGCAAAAATTAGTAGGAAGCTAGAGGATTGGGAAGCTTTTAAAAATGAACAGAAGGCAACTATAAATATAAGGTAAGCTAATAATATAATATAGGATACCAAAAGATTTTACGGATATATAGAGTAAAAGACAGATGAAAGTGTTCAATGGGAAATGTTCAGATGGAGAGATAGTAATGGGAGACAAGGAAACGGCAGTATTTTGTGTCAGGCTTCACTGTCAGCAGTATGCCAGAAATTCAAGAGTGTCAGTGGGCAGAATTGCATGCAATTGCTATTATGAAGGAGAAGGTATTTGGGAAGCTGAAAGGTTCGAAGGTAGATAAGTCACCTGGACTGAATGAATTACACTCCAGGGTTCTGAAAGACATAACTGAAAAAATTGTGGAGGCATTAGTATTAGAATGGTTCCGAGACCAGAAAATTGCAAATGTCACTCCACTCTTTTAAGAAGAGGGAGACATAAAACAGAAACATAGAAAACCTACAGCACAATACAGGCCCTTCGGCCCACAAAGCTTTGCTGAACATGACCCTACCTTAGAACTACCTAGGCTTTACCCATAGCCCTCCATTTTTCTAAGCTTCATGTAGCCATCCAGGAGTCTCTTAAAAGACCCTATCGTTTCTGCCTCCATCACCGTTGCCAGCAGCCCATTCCACGCACTCACCACTCTCTGCGTAAAAAACTTACCCCTGACATCTCCTCGGTACCTACTTCCAAGCACCTTAAAACTGTGCCCTCTCGTGCTAGCCATTTCAGCTCTGGGGAAAAGCCTCTGACTATCCACATGATCAATGCTTCTCATCATCTTATATACCTCAATCAGGTCATCTCTTATCCTCCGTCGCTCCAAGGAAAAAAGGCCGAGTTCACTCAACCTATTCTCATACGGCATGCTTCCCAATCCAGGCAACATCCTTGTAAATCTCCTCTGGAAATCATAGGTCAGTTAGCCTTACTTCTGTGGTTGGAAGATGTTAGAGTCTATTATTAAGGATGAGGCTTTAGGGTACTTGGGGGCACATGATAAATAGGTCAAATAGGCCTTAAGAGAAAATTTTGCCTGACAAATCTGTTGGAGGAAATAGCAGACAGGATAGACAGAAGAGCATCAGTAGATGTTGTTTACTTGGATTTTCAGAAGGCCTTTAACAAGATGCTGCATATGAGGCTGCTTAACAAGATAAGAGCCCATGGTATTACAGGAAAGATACTAGCATGGATAGAAGATTGGCTGACTGGCAAGAGGCATAGAATGGGAATAAAGGGGTACTTTTCTGTTTGGCTGCCAATGACTAGTGGTGTTTTTCAGGGGTTGGTTGGTGTTGGAACCACTTTTCACATTACCTGGCAATGATTTGGATGACAGGATTGATGGTTTTGTGGCCAGGTTTATGGATGATGTAACGGTAGGTGGAGAGATAGGTGGTGTTGAGGATGCAGGGGGAACTGCAGAAGGACTCAGACAGATTAGTAGAATGGGCAAAGGATTGAATACAGTGTAAGTGTATGGTTATGAACTTTGCTAGAAAATAATAAAGGTGTAGATTATTTTCTAAATGGGTAGCAAATTCAGAAATCAGAGATGCAACGTGATTTGAGAGTCCTGGTGTAGGAGTTCCACAAGGTTAACTGCAGGTTGAGTTGGTAGTAAGGAAGGGAAATGTAATGTTGGTGTTTATTTTGAGAGGACTGGAATACAAAATCAAGGATGTAATGCTGAGGTCAGACTGTACTTGGAACTTGTGTGCAGTTTCTGGCCCTTTATCTTTGGGAATTATCCCAAGAACGAAAGGGTTAGCATATGAGGAACCTTTGATTGCTCTGAGCCTGTATTGACTGGCTTTTAGAAGAATTGGGGGGTGGGGAAAGAACCTGGATAGAGTGGATGTGGAGAGGATGTTTCCTATAGTAGGAAATTCCAGGACCAGAGGACACAGCCTTAGAATACAAGGACATCCCTTTAGAACAGAGACAAGGAAGAATTTCTTTAGCTGAAGAGTAGTGAATCTGTGGAAATCATTGCCACAGATGGCTGTGGAGACCAAATCATTGGGTATATTTAATGCAGAGGTGATGGTTCTCGATTAGTATGGGTGCTAAAGGTTACATGAGAATGGGGTTGAGAGGGATAATAAATCAGCTATGATGGATCGACAGAGCTGACACAGTGGGCCAAATGACCTTATTCCACTCCTACGTATTATTTTCTAACTGCAAATTACTAGATAAGGGTTTAACAAATTTGAGGTGGGGGGAGGTCAATTTCCCTTTAATTCTATTTACAAGCGATTGCCAAAGGAAATGTCTTTATTTAGCCCCTTTCTAGGCTCTGTCTAATTTTTGCCCCCTAATTAAATCTCCCGTAATCTGTAACCACCACCCTCCTTCATTGTGACTACTGTGGTGGAGCTAATATTTTTGTAGAATTCAAGCAACTCCACAAATAAAGCAAGTTATACATTCTGTAGATGTCCTGTTATTGCCAGGCTTCTATAGCACACACTCTAAAATGCCTCTATTGTTCTCAGTATTTTATCAAGTACTATGTATTTCCTTGCCTTGGTTCCCCTTCTCAAATACCTCACATTTCTCTGGATTTGCCACTTTTGTCCCATCTGACCAATCCATTGATATGTTTTGGCAATTAAAGATGAGTGTGAATTGTAGAATTAGCACATTTTTTTGCCTAAAGTGATATCAGGCTTGGGTAGATTTTGGTGAAATCTCTAAGCTTAAATGCAATAAGCATTACTGGTAACAGACCATTAAAACATTATCTCCAAAACTATGTACCACAATTTAGATGATGGCCTAAGCAAACATTCAATTAAAAGTACATTTATTATCAAATAATGCATAAATTATGCAACTTGAGATTTGTTTGCTTACAGGCAGCACACAGCAAGAAACCCAAAGAACTCAATTTAAAAGAAAGATCATAACCACTGCACCGAGAAAGGAAAAGAAACACACACACACACATATCATGCAAGCAATAAAAGTAAATGACAGCATTCCAAACCAGATTGAGTCCTTAGATCTGCTTGCTGGAGCAGCCTGAGCAGTAGGCCCAAGCTCAAGCCTTGACCTCAGTTCACCATATTAGTGGAGCAAAATATTGTACAGATTACATCTCTGGTGATTTCTGTATAAAAACTTTATAACTTTCTACTAATGTAATCAGAACAGTAATGAAAGTGTAGAATACTAGATGTGCTGGTCTATGGCTAAAAGCTAAACTAAGACACTGTCTGCTATTTTTACATAGATAAAAAAATCATGTTTCATGTAGCACTCATAGATGAAATCATAGCTTAGTCATCTGGAACCCACCCTCTGACCCTGTGCGACTCAAGACTAATATTTTCCAGCAAACCTTTCGAGAGTTATTTGGAGAAAAATTTTATTTCAGTAAAGTATATCTCTTCACAATTCTCTCAGTTATAACAGAACAATAGTAATAATATAAACTTATTTTCATTCAATAGACCTGGTGCATATTTCAAAGAGTTTGCATAGAACAGGTAAATGTTTCCTAATTACTGAGATTAGCCCTGATTGATGCAGTTCTGCTGAAGATAACATATTAAATTGTCAAACAAACTATAAACAGAAATCACATTGCTTCTTGTCAGTGTCAAATATAACAGAATGGCTACAATGCATTCATGCCCCTCCAGTCATTTTCACTCTCACATTTTCTGCATCTTTTAAAGAAGCAGTGGATTATTCGCTGAGCCTCTTCTTTCACTGAAAGAGATCAAATGAAAACTAGTTTTAATCATTTCTCACGAAAAGGTCTCCTGCTAATGTTATAGAGATGAGAGAAATGTAGATAACATTATTTCATTAGTAGGCCATTTGACCCCTCATAATTTATCTGTGATTCATTTAGATAAAATGATCCTGTGCCTCAAGTCCACTTGTAAAATGTTGCATTTCAGTTTCATTTTGACTGTTCCATTTCTCTCACTTAGCCAAAATCAGAATCTCATTTGCTGGATAGAAAGTCGTGGTTTCAAATAGAAGTGATCTCAGGGATAACAACCAGAGCAAAATTCACAATGAACACCAGTGACAAGTGAGTGATCCAGGTATACATTGTGAAGGAAACAAACATGAATCAAGAAAGGGAATTGACAACCAATAAAGCATTAAATAAAATGAGAGAGAATACAAAGCTGAGGAGAACTCAGTAGGTCAGGTAACATCTATGAAAATGAATAGACAGTCAATTTGGGCCAAGACCCTTCTTCAGGATTGAGAAGGAAGGGAGAAAATCTGGGGGGAGGGGAAGCATGCTAGGTGATAGGTGAAACCAGGTGGGTGGGAGGGAAAGGTTAAGATAGATAGATAGATAGATAGATACTTTATTTATCCCCATGGGGAAATTCAACATTTTTTCCAATGTCCCATACACTTATTGTAGCAAAACTAATTACATACAATACTTAACTCAGTAAAAATATGATATGCATCTAAAATCACCCTCTCAAAAAGCATTAATAATAGCTTTTAAAAAGTTCTTAAGTAGGAATCGGATAGGATAGGAAAGGAGAGTGGACCAGAGGAGAAAGGGAAGGAGGAGGATTTAGGTGGGTAAGAAGAGGTAAGAGGCCACAATGGGGAATAGGAGAAGAGGAGAGGGGTTGGGATTTTTTTTTAAACCAGAAGTATTCGATATTCATACCATCAGGTTGGAGGGTTCCCAGAAAGAATATAAGATGTTGTTCCTCCACCCTGAGGGTGGCCTCATCTTGGCACAAAAGGTGATCATGGACTGACATATTAGAACGGGAGTGGGAATTGATATGTTTCACCACTGGGAAGTCCAGCTTGTGGTAGATGGAGTGGAGGTGCTCGACGAAGCAGTTCCCCAATTTATGGCAGATCTCACCAATATAGTAGATACAAAACTTTAAAGCTACATACAAAAATAAAAAACTAAGCAAGTCAAACTGCAGTAAATAGATAAAACACGAGGAAATCTGCAGATGCTGGAAATTCAAACAACAACACACAAGAATGTGTGTGTTAACCATATAACCATATAACAATCACAGCACGGAAACAGGCCATTCTGGCCCTCCTAGTCCGTGCCGAACTCTTAATCTCACCTAGTCCCACCTACCCGCACTCAGCCCATAACCCTCCACTCCTTTCCTATCCATATACCTATCCAATTTTACCTTAAATGACACAACTGAACTGGCCTCTACTACTTCTACAGGAAGCTCATTCCACACAGCTATCACTCTCTGAGTAAAGAAATACCCCCTCGTGTTTCCCTTAAACTTTTGCCCCCTAACTCTCAAATCATGTCCTCTCGTTTGAATCTCCCCTACTCTCAATGGAAACAGCCTATTCACGTCAACTCTATCTATCCCTCTCAACATTTTAAATACCTCGATCAAATCCCCCCTCAACCTTCTACGCTCCAATGAATAGAGACCTAACTTGTTCAACCTTTCTCTGTAACTTAAGTGCTGAAACCCTGGTAACATCCTAGTAAATCGTCTCTGCACTCTCTCTAATTTATTGATATCTTTCCTATAATTCGGTGACCAGAACTGTACACAATATTCCAAATTTGGCCTTACCAATGCCTTGTACAATTTTAACATTACATCCCAACTTCTGTACTCAATGCTCTGATTTATAAAGGCCAGCGTTCCAAAAGCCTTCTTCACCACCCTATCTACATGAGACTCCACCTTCAGGGAACTATGCACTGTTATTCCTAGATCTCTCTGTTCCACTGCATTCCTCAATGCCCTACCATTTACTCTGTATGTTCTATTTGGATTATTCCTGCCAAAATGTAGAACCTCACACTTCTCAGCATTAAACTCCATCTGCCAACGTTCAGCCCATTCTTCTAACCGGCATAAATCTCCCTGCAAGCTTTGAAAACCCACCTCATTATCCACAACACCTCCTACCTTAGTATCATCAGCATACTTACTAATCCAATTTACCACCCCATCATCCAGATCATTTATGTATATTACAAACAACATTGGGCCCAAAACAGATCCCTGAGGCACCCCGCTAGTCACCGGCCTCCATCCCGATAAACAATTATCCACCACTACTCTCTGGCATCTCCCATCTAGCCACTGTTGAATCCATTTTATTACTCCAGCATTAATACCTAACGACTGAACCTTCTTAACTAAACTATTTTATCTATTATCTATTTTGTTGCAGTAAATAGATAACCTGTTGACTGACTGCAAAATGACTTAGCATAAAATCAGTAAATATCATATTGTTTATAGTGGAGTCATTAGCAGCAGTCAACATCAAAGACCCTCACCACCAAGGCCATGTTCTCTTCCCACTGCTGCCATCAGGAAGGTGATAAGGACCCTCAGGACCCACACCACCAGATTCAGGAACAGTTATTACCCTCAACCCGATGACTGGAAAATTGCTAATATTACTCAACTAATTAAGGGTGGGAGGCAGCAGAAAGGAAACTATAGACATGTTAGTCTGACATCAGTGGTTGGGAAATTGTTGGAATCGATTGTTAGGGATGAGCTAATGGAGTACCTGGAGGCACATGATAAGATAGGCCAAATCCAGCCTGATTTCCTGAAAGGGAAATCCAGCCTGACAAAGCCACTGCAATTCTTTTGAGGAAATTACAAGCAGGGTAGACAAAGGAGATGCAGTGGATATCATGTACATGGATTTTCAGAAGGCCTTTGACAAGGTGCTGCACATGAGGCTGCTTAGCAAGATAGGAGCCCATGGAATTACAGGGAAGTTACTAGCATGGGGGGAGCATTGGCTGGTCGTCAGAAAACAGAGAGTGGGAATAAAGGGATCCTATTCTGGTTGGCTGCCGGTTACCAGTGGAGTTCCACAGGGGTTGGTGTTGGGACTGCTGCTTTTTACGATGTATGTCAATGACTTGGACTATGAGATTAATGGATTTGTGGCTAAATTTGCTGATGATACAAAGATAGGTGGAGAAGCGGGTAGTGCTGAGGAAACAGGGAGCCTGCAGACAAACTTAGATAGTTAAGGCAAATGAAATACAATGTTGGAAAGGGTATGGTCATGCACTTTGATGAAAGAAAGAAATGGGCAGACCATCATTTAGATGGAGAGAGAATTCAAAATGCAGAGATGCAAAGGGACTTGGGAGTCCTTATGCAGGATATCCTAAAGGTTAACCTCCAGGTTCAGTCGGTGGTGAAGAAGGCAAATGCAATGTTGGTATTCATTTCTAGAGATACAGAATATAAGAGCAGGGATGTGATGTTGAGGTTCTATAAGGCACTTGTGAGACCAGACTTGGGAGTATTGTGTGCAGTTCTGGGCACCCTATTTTAGAAAGGATATACTGACATTGGAGAGGGTTCAGAGAAGATTAACAAGAATAATTCCAGGAATGAAAGGGTTACTATATGAGGAATGGTTGGCAGGTATTGAGCTGTGATCCCTGGACTTCAGGATAATGAGGGGGGAATCTCATAGAAACATTCCAAATGTTAGAAGGCCTGATCAGATTAGATATGGTAAAGTTGTTTCCCATAGAAACATAGAAAACCTACAGCATAATACAGGCCTTTCACCCCACAAAGCTATGCCAAATATGTCCTTACCTTAGAAATTACATAGAGTTACCCATAGCCCTCTATTTTTCTAAACTTCATGTACCTATCCAGGAATCTCTTAAAAGACCCTATCGTATCCACCTTCACCTCTGTCACCAGCAGCCCATTCCACACACTCAACATTCTCTGCGTAAAAGAACTTACCCCTGACATATCCTCTGTACCTCCTTCCAAGCATCTTAAAACTGTGCCCTCTTGTGCTAGCCATTTCAGCCCTGGGATAGCCTCTGACTATCCACATGATCAATGTCTCTCATCATCTTACACACCTCTATCAGGTTACCTCTCATCCTCTGTCACTCCAAGGAGAAAAGGCTGAGTTCACTCAACCTATTCTCATAAGGCATTTCCCTCAATCCAGGCAACATCCTTGTAAATCTCCTCTGCACCCTTTCTATGGTTTCCACATCCTTCCTGTAGTGGGGATACCAGAAATGAGCACAATACTCATTTTCAACATTACCTCTCGGCTCCTAAACTCAATCCCACAATTGATGAAGGCCAATGCATCGCATACCTTCTTAACCACAGAGTCAACCCTGCTCAGCAGCTTTGAATGTCCTATGGACTCGGACTCCAAGATCCCTCTGATCCTCCACACCGCCAAGAGTCTTACCATTAATACTATATTCTGTCATATCTGACCTACCAAAATGAACCACCTCACACTAATCTGGGTTGAACGCCATCTGCCACTTCTCAGCCCAGTTTTGCATCCTATCAATGTCCCACTGTAACCTCTGACAGCCCTCCACACTATCCACAACACCCTCAACCTTTGTGTCATCAGCAAATTTACTAACCCATCCCTCCACTTCCTCATCCAGGTCATTTATAAAAATCATGAAGAGTAGGGGTTGCAGAACAGATCCCTGAGGCACTCCACTGGTCACCAACCTCCATGCAGAATATGACCCGTCTAGAACCACTCTTTGCCTTCTGTGGGCAAGCCAGTTCTGGATCCACAAAGCAATGTCCCCTTGGATCCCATACCTCCTTACTTTCTCAATAATGGGGAATAATTTCTCAATCATGGGGAACCTTATCAAATGTCTTGTTGAAATTGATATACACATCTACCGCTCTACCTTCATCAACGTGTTTAGTCACATTCTCGAAAAATTCAATCAAGCTTGTAAGGCACGACCTACCTTTGACAAAGCAGTGCTGACTATTCCAAATCATATTATGCCTCTTCCTTGTTAGGGGAGCTTAGGACAAGAGGGCATGACCTCAGGATTGAAGGACATCCACTTAGAACAGAGATGTGAAGCAACTACTTTAGTCAGAGGGTGGTAAATCTGTAGAATTTGTTGCCACGAGTGGCTGTGGAGGCCAAGTCATTGGATGCATTTAAGTCAGAGATAGACAGGTTCTTGATTAGCCAAGCCATCAAAGGGTATGGGGAAAAGGCAGGGGAGTGGGAATGACTGCAAGAATTGCATCAGCCCATGATTGAATGGTGGAGAACACTCAATGGGCCAAATGGCCTACTTCTGCTCCTATATCTTATGGTCAACCAACAGGCTCTTGAACCAGAGGGGATAACTTCACTTGTCCCATCACTGAAATGCTCCCATAACCTATGAATTCACTTTCAAGGATTCTTCATCGCATGGACTTGATATTTATTGAATGCTTGTTTATTTCTATTTTTTGTATTGGCATAGTTTGTTTCCTTTTGCACTATGGTTTCCGTCCATCCTGTTGGATGTAGGTTTTTATTGATTGTGCTTCCTGGATTACTCTGTATGCACCTCAGAAAACAAATCTCAGGGCTGTATATGGTGACTTAAGAGATTGTCTTTGAACTTTGATCAAATGCAATAAAGCAATTTAGAAATTATTTCATTGTAGATTTCCACATTAGTAAATCTACAGCCTATTGTAAAGTCCCTCAATGAAATTGATATTAAGCAAATATTTTAAAGTTATTTTTGATCAAGTTTGACTAGAGCCAAGAATATTTTGAATCCTTCCAAACATTCTTCTCTGTTTCATCCTACCACCATATTTTGTGTTAGCTACATTCTTTCTTTCTTCAGTTTAGGCCTGACCATGAAACATTTTGGGAGATTTCCTTATGATAACAACATAAGGATGCATTACAGTTATGATCTGCCTTTGTCATTTTTCTGCTTCCTTCTTTTGGATTTAAGTGATTTTAATGGCAGGAGCACTAAATAAAGTGAATTTAATTTTCTTCCACAGTACAAATGCCTTAAAGCATTTAAAAATAGTTGTAATTCCTAAATGGCATGTTAGGCAGCTCAGCATGATTTTCAGCATTTTTTGAATAACATTGATTGGGAAGTGGAGGCATGTTGGCCCAAATTTTTTGTTAACCTGGTTTACATTTCCTCTCTATACACAGAAAAATTTTATCAATGGAATTGAGACATAAATTACATAAATATATCTGTAAAACTCGCAGTATGCTGAAGTGCTTTAACACAATGAAGTACAATGTCTTTGATTAGGAATTAGATTTGCTGACATGTGAAGAATGTATGCTTGGGAAAGCTTCTACATTCATACTAACTAGAGCTAATGTTTTTAGAAATAAATGTGAAAAATAAAAGGAACAATATATTGGTTTCAAAAATACAGTCGGCGCTGAAACATATGTTCTTAAGTGTTTTATATGCATAGAAACGTAGAACATATACTATATACTAAGACAAACGTTTGACTAACTGACACTAAATAATACCGGATGTACCTGTCCCGACTTCAAATCCGACTTAAAGATGAACTCAGGAATGGAACTCATTCATAACCCAGGGACTGCCTGTACTTTTAAGTCATTTCTAGATTACTTATAATACCTAATACAATGTAAATGCTATGTAAAATAGTTGTTATACTGCATTGCTTAGGGAATAATGACAAGAAAAAAAAGTCTGTACGTGCTCGAACAGCAAGTGCTGGAAGAGCACTTCCGGGTTTTCTCAATTCACGGTTGGTTGAATTCGCAGATGCGGAACTCACTGATAAGGAGGGCCGACTGTATGTTAAACATTGGCAAGCCACATCTTTAAGTCACAAAACAGAAACAGATGAAGGAGATCATTTTGTTTCTGATAGTTCAGTTTTCTCCTTCACGGCATCTAATCGATTCTTATTCCAGAGTTTATCTCTGCTTCTCTACCTTGATCACTCTTTGAAGGGCATTCTGATATCGGTTTGATATCACAATTTCACTCAAAGCTTATATTCCCCAATGTATTTTGAACATGCTAATGTCGGTTATATCTGATGAGGTTACTATTCAAGGATATACCAGTCCTTCGGATTAATTGTGCATTCAATTTTACAGGCATTTACAAAAGTAGAGTTTACTCTTACCATTTTTCTTTGAAGCACTCTCAACAGCCAGTAAATGAGAAAGGTAGCGAGCAAAGGCTTTAAATAAATCCTGTAACGACACAACACAAAATATTATTGGTTTAATCTGTTAAATCATTTACACAATTCACTAAAATTGTAAACAAAAAACAATCCACATGAGCAATGATACAAGAGATAAGTTAGTTGCAAATTAAGAACTAGGCTTGGATGCCCTGGGTTGAATGCAGCTCATTTTACCTTAGAAGCAAATCTTCCTTCTTTGTAATAAGGAGTCAGGCACTTGACAACAACATCTGCTGTCTGCTTCAGTTGTCCTCCTTTTGATGCAGGAGGAAGCACTTTTGTGCTCCCCTGAAACAAGGAGCCCAAGGTCACTTTCTTCTTGATTTGATTGGCCTTAATCTCAGGACATGAAGTGCTGGTTCGCTGTCGCTTGGGATCGAGTAACCCAGATCCCTGGGAAAAAATACCAGTGTAAATTGAGGGTTTATCATCACAAGTCACATTGCGTGTAACAAACACATTGGCAGCTCACCTCATTTGATGCTGATCTTTTCTCACCAGCATTATGGGCAACTTCCAATATTTGTTTGCTCATGTCAGGTGCTTCTTCCATGTTTCTAATTCCATCACTTGAAAAATACATACCAAACACAGGAAAAGTTACAGCATAGAACACTACAGACCTTTTGGCTCATGAAGTTGTACCAAGCTCTTAACATATTCTAAGGGCAGTATAACACTGACCTCCTACATCATCCTCCATTTTTATCTCATCCATCTGCCCATCTAAGATGCCCCTAATGTACAGTATTTGCCTCTACCACTACCCCTGGCACCATGCACCACCTCTCTGTGTAAAAAAACATATCTGACTCCACTCCACCCCATACATTCCTCCAATTACCTTAAAATTATGTCCCTTGAATTAGACACTTCCTCCCTGGGAGAAAGTCTCTTGTTATCCACTAGATCCATGTCTCACCTCTCATCCTCCTTATCCCCCAAGAAAACATCCCTAGCTAAATCAACTTATCATAATAAGACTTGCTCTCTAATCCAGGTAGCATCCTGGTACATCTTTTCTGCACTCTCACTAAAGCACCCACATCCTTCCTATAATGAGGTGATCGGAACTGAACACAATATTCTAAGCATCCACGTTCACATGGAACCAGGGTCCTTGTGCCTTCTATAATATGCACAGATAAATGTTCTGGCTACTGCAGAGGCCAGTTAGCTGTGTATCCTGACTCACTAAACCCTCCAGGTGCCTACAATGGACAAAATCAAGATTGTAATGGAATTCTCACAGCCATCTTAAATTACAATTGGTGCAACCTGATTGCAGTGTTTATGATTTGTAAGGTTCAATGGAGCAGCTAAGGCTTCTGAAACAGGAACCCTCAAATCCATAAAGCAGTACAACAACAGACACAAGGGAAACCATTACCTCTGCTCTAACCTTTAGGTTCTCTATCTTTATTTGGACAAACAGACAGTCTTCATCATCTCTGACGTAAAACTCTAGATCTCTCCACCTAATAACATTACAAGTACCTTCAGCACACAGAAGGCAGTGATTGAGGGCCACCATATCAAGGGCAATAATTTGCTGGTGACACACTGCAAGAACATATAAAATATTTAAAAACATATTACTTATTTTTCCATATATTTGTTACCTTCTTAATATCTTAAATCCTTCTCAAATTCTTTAAAAGGAACCAGGAGATTTTAGTACAAGATCTCTTACTAGACGTTAAATTGAATTTTCTGTTATACTGTACAGCTGACACTTTGTAACATGCTAGAGATCTTATTGAATAGCACCTGAAGATACACAGATACTATATCCATTATATTATTTCTTTATTAATTTGCCCACTTCTTGTAAAATAAAAGTCAAACATAATTTGCATTTAATAAATCCATGCATGATTGTTCAATCCATGTAGAGATTACATATAAACATATGAAATAGGTGCAGGAATGGGCCATTGGGTCTTGAGATCCTGCTCTGCCATTCAACAAGATCATGGCTGATGTGATTACAACTTCAGCTCCCCATTCCCATTTATCCAAATAATTTTTCATCCTTTATTTATCAAGAACATAATTATCTCTGCCATAGAAAATAGTCAGAGACACTACTTCCAACTGAGGAAAGCAGTTCCAAATACTCAAGACCCTCAAGTTAGAAGATTTTCTTTATATAACAATGAAACGGGCCTTCTGTCCAACTTGGACATGCTGAGATGTCTAAGTGAGCTATTTCTATTGGCCTGGATTTGGTCTTTATTCCTGGGCTCTATGTACTTGGGTTCCTTTCTCCTCTGAGCTCTCTCAAAAACAAAGACTCTTTGCCTACAGAACTGCTGCTCACTGTACGTTTTTGTTGTTTGCACTATTCTCTGTAAACTCTAGAGACTGTTGTGTATGAAAATCCCAGAAATCAGCAATTTCTTAGATACTCAAACCACCCTGTCTGTCACCAACAATAATTCCACGGCCAATGACATCTAGATCCCATTTCTTCCCCATTCTTTTTTTAATGTCTGAACAACTGAACCTCTTGACCAGGTCTGCATGCTTCTATGCACTGAGCTTCTGCCACAAAATTGGCTGATTAAGATTTATGACCATTAATGAGCAGGTACAAAGGTGTACCTAATAAAGTGGTCACTGAGTGCATGCCTCACACTCACACAGAAGAAATGTAGTTGAAATCTTAGCCCAATGACTGGATCATAAACACATCTAGATCTCATGTTGACAAGTATTTGTCTCAGATACAGTTTGTGAAAACAAGTGATAAAAAAATGTACACATTCACACTTTAAACAGAAAACTGCAAGAGCAAATTTTGCCCTGGCTCAGTTAAGTTTGCAATTATTTTCATTAATTCAAGCAGGACGAATGACTGGTGTAGGGAATCAGAGTATGCATTATTTCCTATTATGTAGAAATAAACTGTACAGAGTAAATCATTCTGCTATAAAGCACTTTAACAGTTTGTATCTTGTCTTGCATATCAATACAGTTCGCTCAATCCAGCTGTGAAAAGATTAGAGTGGCATGCCTGGGCACACACAGAAAGTACACTGAATTGCATTTGAGACCATGAGGGTCCACAATGCAAAGTCAAGTTGTTTTACAAGTATATAAAGTTCTGGGAACCCTCTCTAGCAGGGCTTCCCAACCTGGGGTCCATGGATCCTTTACTTAATGGTATAGGTCCATGGCATAAAAAAGGTTGGGAACCCCTGGTCTCTGGAGACCAAAGGGAAAGACCAAACTTAAGAGCAACACTGAAGCCAAGTTATCTATGGTATAAAAATTCTCAAAAATGATGTAAGTAAGAATAGGAAAATAACCAGGAATAAAAGAGGAATTTTGCCCTCCCTGCTGGAATCTATGAGGAGAACTATCAGGAAGCCCTGTGGCAAAGTGCAAGCAGAAAATCGTTCAATCAAAAAGTTCAGCATTACTGTTTTTTAGAGAAATCTAACTAAATAGCAAACATGAGGAAATCTGCAGATGCTGGAAATTCAAACAACAACACATACAAAATGCTGGTGGAACACAGCAGGCCAGGCAGCATCTATAGTGAGAAGCGCTGTCGACGTTTCGGGCCGAGACCCTTCGTCAGGACTAACCGAAAGGAAAGATAGTAAGAGCCAGTAAGATAGTAAAATAGCTTTGCCACTTTTATAGAGAAAAGTCAATAATTCTGGCTGTAACTCATAGTGATTCTCCAGAGAACATTGAAAAAGATAAAATTACTGAAGAAAAAAGATTAATTACATTATGTAATAATGTAAGTCTATTACATTGGACTTAGGGTGTGAGCAAAGGAAAAAAGGTACAGATCACTGGAGTATCTCTGCACTGCATTGCAAACATATCTTACTTTTGTTCAACTTTTGTGTCATCTTTTCTGAATGGCTTGACAATTGAGTATCTCAGTTATACAGATCCATTTGAAAGGCACAGCATGTGAAACAAACCTACTGAGAATAAATTAACTACCTTGTCTTTTCCTCCAAATGATGAAAAAATTGTGCATGTTTTTTCCAAGTCTCTGGATCTGAGAATGATTCCAGCTCTTCAGAAGAGGTTAGAACGGAAGATAATCCTTTCCTGTTATACTGCTCTTGGCCATCATTGATCAGAGAGCGGTGATCATCATTGAGACTCTTAGGTGAATTCTTTGTTAATCCTTCAGATTTGTTTTTCTGAAAAAATTTAGTAATATTCTGTGACCCCTTCTTGGCGCTTTCTGCAAGCAATTGTTTTTTAGTGGATTTCTTCTTGATGGGACTGGCACAAGCAGGTGCGGTTTGACACGTCCTCACATTGCTGTCTACAGAAGGATTTGTGCAATCCTGTGCTGTTTTTTCCTCTGCTCTTTTTGAATGGTGGTTTGGATCCTCCAACTTAGCATAATTCCTATGCTCACTCTCCGCTGGCACAGAATTCCTCAGCAGATCTCTTGCTGTCTGGAATGGGCTGGATGAACAATTAACTGCTCCTCCAACACGCTTTGGCTTAAACTGCAAAATACAAACATTCTTTTTTTTAAACTACAATTACAAGAACAATGATACAACAGAGAAGGTGAGACCATTACAAGCAAAGCCAGTGACAGGTCAGAAATACCATGTAGAGAGCAGCTACTCCTGTCACTGAAACTACAGAAGGCAGTGGCTCAGGTCATTGGAACTATACCAAGGGTAGGTCACAAAGCATACAGAGAGCTGTCACTAAGGTCATTGTGAGTATACAGAGGGCTGAGAGTTAGGTTAAAGTTTACAGAAGATAAAGTCTTCAGTCACTGAAACTTCATAGGGCAGTGATTTAGATTAAAGACTAGTAGATTGCTGTCAATGTCAAGATATGGCAGACATTGGCTTAAAGTCACACTTTCTTTTGGCATTACTTTGACAAGTTTGACATAATTGATATTACTCCACAGATGGGTTCTGGTCTCCAGCATTCATGGTACATGCTCACAGGCTTGAGATCATTGATTCATCTTATAAGAAGCAGTAGCTTTAGACCAATAACATCCACATACAACTGACAATAATTTGTGGTCAGTGACATTCAAACCACACCAGGTAGTTGCTTGGGGTCACTAACAAGGTATAGTGGGGCGATCTTGGTGGAGGCTGTCAATAATGGTCATGATACACTGGACATCTATTTTGTGATCAGTAGACCTGGAGTGTTTTGGAGGTCAACAGCACTCTAACACAGAGATAAATTAGTTCACTGAAATTGTTGAATTCAGCATTGAGTCCTAAAGATGGTAACTGGACCAGGCTGAAGATGAGGTGGGAGGTGTCCTCAAACACTCTCTGCAGTTCTCACTGGGAATACCACGGGAAGCCTCAATCAGGTAGGTCAGTTTGAAAGTAAGATGGGGCTCAGGATAATCCAATCTACTTTTTGTTTCTCTAAACCAGAGAAGACCATTTTATTAATACTGAATTGTGAGTGCAATCACTAAAATAACTGGAAGAAATGAGGGAGAAAAAGTAGGTGTTTCAGTCCCATGTCTGAATGGGAAAACAAGAAGCCAATGGTTCGTGAAGATGCTACTGTTCTGAAGGCTGTAATGTGCCCAGGACACAAAATGAGAGGTTCTGTTCCACAATCTTATGTTGAGGCATTGTTGTTCAACATTGAATTCAACAAACTCAAATAACTTAGTGCGATAACTGACCAGTTCCAATGAACGGTATCCATCTGCGATATAAATTCGCTATTTTTCTCTCCACTTACACTGTCTGATTTGCTGGACATTGCTTATAACTCTGACTTGCACTGCATAGCATTTACATGTCCTTTTATTTGTTTTTACCTCCTTGAACTACACTGATTAACTAGCTGACTTCTTCAAAAACTTACATCACCTGATCAAAGCTATTCCTTTCTGTTCATTCCTTGCTCTGCAACTTAAAACTAACTTCCCTTAATTGACTTCTTCCTTTTTATCTACTTATATAAATTATAGCTGAATTTACTTGTGTGCAATTTTCCATACGATTTGCTTCCTTAAATTTCTTCTTTAATAACATCTCTAAATTTTCTAGAAAAGATTTTATTCTATATGAAGCTCTTAGTGCCTCATATAAGCTTCACTTTCTTGCCTTACCTGACCCTAATTCACCTTGTCATTACAAAGGGCTCCAGATATGCTGCCCAGTCTTTTACCTCTGAGAAAACATTAATCTGGAAAATTTTGAGTCCCCTTTTAAATGTTTCCCATTGCTCTAGGACTGATTTCTTCTCAAGTCAATTTTAGTATGTTTTTACTAAACACTTCAATCTAGTAAAAGTGGCTCAACCCAGTTTAGAATCTATTGTCCTTTTGTAGTTTTTCATAACTATACCACATCCATGGTCAGTGATGGAATCTCACTGGCTCTCCACTTGGCCTTGGATCACCTGGACAATAGCAATATTTATATCAGGTTGTCGCTTATTGACTACAGTTCAGTGTTCAACACAGTCATAACCACAGTTCTAATCAACAAGCTCCAAAACCTGGGCCTCTGTACATCTCTCTGCAACTACTGGGAGTTCAGTTTCCCAGGGGAGTTCGTCTACCAGCCCCGACTAGGAGTTGAGGATGCCATCGTCTACCTGCTGAACCGTGTCTATGCCCACCTGGACAAGCCGACGAGCACTGTGAGGGTCATGTTTTTTGACCTCTCCAGTGTGTTCAACACCACCCGCCCTGCTCTGCTGGGTAAGAAGCTGACAGTGATGCAGGTGGATGCTTCCCTGGTGTCATGGATTATTGATTACCTGACTGGCAGACCACAGTACGTGCGCTTGCAACACTGTGTGTCAGACAGAGTGGTCAGCAGCACTGGGGCTCTACAGGGGACTGTCCTGTCTCCCTTTCTCTTCACCATTTACACCTCGAACTTCAACTACTGCACAGAGTCTTGCCATCTTCAGAAGTTTTCTGATGACTCTGCCATAGTTGGATGCATCAGCAAGGGAGATGAGGCGGAGTACAGGGCTACGGTGGGAAACTTTGTCACATGGTGTGAGCAGAATCATCTGCAGCTTAATGTGAAAAAGACTAAGAAGCTGATGGTGGACCTGAGGAGGGCTAAGGCACCGGTGACCCCTGTTTCCATCCAAGGAGTCAGTGTGGACATGGTGGAGGATTACAAATACCTGGGGATACGAATTGACAATAAACTGAACTGGTCAAAGAACACTGAGGCTGTCTACAAGAAGGGTCAGAGCCATCTCTACTTCCTGAGGAGACTGAGGTCCTTTAACATCTGCCGGACGATGCTGAGGATGTTCTATGAGTCTGTGGTGGCCAGTGCTATCATGTTTGCTGTTGTGTGCTGGGGCAGCAGGCTGAGGGTAGCAGACACCAACAGAATCAACAAACTCATTCGTAAGGCCAGTGATGTTGTTGGGGTGGAACTGGACTCTCTGACGGTGGTGTCTGAAAAGAGGATGCTGTCCAAGTTGCATGCCATCTTGGACAATGTCTCCCATCCACTCCATAATGTACTGGTTAGGCACAGGAGTACATTCAACCACAGACTCATTCCACCAAGATGCAAACTGAGCGTCATAGGAAGTCATTCCTGCCTGTGGCCATCAAACTTTACAACTCCTCCCTCGGAGTGTCAGACACCCTGAGCCAATAGACTGGTCCTGGACTTATTTCCACTTGGCATAATTTACTTATTATTTAATTATTTATGGTTTTATAGTGCTATATTTCTACACTATCCTTGGTTGGTGCGACTGTAACGAAACCCATTTTCCCTCAGGATCAACAAAGTATGTCTGTCTGTGCAAATCAGAAACAACAACTTCTCGCTGACAACACTGGCACATCTCAAGGATGCATGCATAACCCACTGCTCTACTCTCTCTACACCAACGATTACATGGCTAGGCACAGCTCAAATGACACCTATAAATTTGTTGATGACACAACTATTGCTGACATAATTTCAGATGACAACAAGGAGGTATACAGATGAGGGATCAGCTCGTTGAGTGGTATTGCAGCAACAACCTTGCACTCGACATCAGTAAGACCAAGGAATTGATAGTGGACTTCAGGAAGGGGAAGTCGAGGGAACACACACCAGTCTTTATCGAGGGATCAGAAATGGAAAGGGTGAACAGCTTCAAGTTCCTGGGTGTCAACATTTATGAAGATCTATCACACTGATGCAATTATGAAGAAATGAGAGCAGCTATAATTCATTAGGAGTTTGAGTAGAATTGGTATGTCACCAAAGACACTCACAAGTTTCTACAGATGCACCATGGAGAGCATTCTAAAAGCTCCAGAAAGCTGTAAACTCAGTCAGGTCCATCATGGGCACTAGCTTCCCCAGTATCCAGGACCCCATCAAAACATGATGCATCAAATGGCAGTGTCCATCATTAAAGACCCCATTACCCAGGACATGCCCTCTTCTCATTCTAATTTGGTTTCTTGTACAATTTCAAAACAGTAAGCATTTCCTTTAGTTATCCCTTTCTCCTTCCCTGACTGTTATCTCATTATTTCCTGATTTTGGGGTCAGCTGATTGTGGCCTATGTAATTATTGATTTGATAAAACATGGTGTGACATCTCTCATTCATAAACCAGGTTGCACCCAATGTCTCAGGAACAGCTTCTTCCTCGACATCATCTGATTTCTGAATGGACAATGAACCCATGAACACTACCTCACTATGTTTCCTTCCCTTTTTGCACTACTTATTTAATTTATTTTTCTTATATATACTCCTTGTAATTTATAGTTTTTTATTATGTCTTGCAATGTACTGTTGCCGTAAAACAACGTTTCATTAGTAATGTCAGTGACTTTAAACCTGATTCTGATTCACTTTCATGCAAGCAATTGCTTGATCAAATTGCAGCCAAATCCATCTGCAACTAGATAGTGTACAACACCAACACTATGTTTCACCTTAAGATCTGACAAAAGTTGGGAATGATAAGAATCGATCCACACTTTTTAAACTGGTTTAAATGAGAGATGTCACACTATGTTTTAACAAATCTGTAAAATTATAGGCCACGATCAGGTGATCCCAAAATCAGGAAATAATAATGAGATGACATTCAGGGTAGGGGAAGGGGCTTACTGTTTTGAAATTGTGCAGGAAATGAAATTAGAATGATAAATTGTGGTGCATTTACTTTCAGAAGGAAAACTAAAAGCTTTATCAGATCTTCAATTCCATTCCGAGATTCACTGGAGGAGATGGAGGGCATGACACTTCTTCACCACAATGTACTCACAGAATAGAGCTCTGATGCAGAAGTAAATGTTTCATTGTCTTTATCACTATTTGCTGTTCTGACTGTTGATGCTGCTGCATTGTCCATTTCTGACAGTTTTGGATACAGCAGTCCATTTTCAGTCAGTTTGTTAATTTCTGCAACCTGGTAAGAAAGCAGCAGACAATTAAATAAGAACTAATATGGATTGTTCAGTATCTTGAACCTTCCCACCATTCTAGCAGATCACCGTTGATCTTTAGCTCATTTGCCTAGTTCAATTATTCTGTCACCTAACTTTGATGACAAACTTCGGAAGTTAATCAGTCTTTCCAGATGTGCATATTAAATGTACGTTACCCTTTCTGTGGCAAAAGTATTTCTGAATTTCACTTTGAAAATCTCTAATTTTAGGACCCAATCCTTTGCAATACATTCCTAGCACATTTGAATGAATTTTGCAGCTCTAGTTTTAAAATCCTTTTGTCATTTATAAACATCAATTAGATCACCTCAGACTTCATATGAATCCGAGCTAAGTTTATCAATGCCTCTTCATAACTTACACAGGCGTATCATTTTACAGCAACAAACAGTTTGCTGGAGGAACTCAGCAGGTTGAGGAGCATCTGTGGAGGATAAGGAGTTGTTGATTTTCAGGGTTGAAACCCTGCGTCAGGTCTGGTGAACACATGCTGAACTTCCACTGAGACTAAAGGCTGATTTATACTTCTGCATAGGCTCTACGCCATAGCCTACACAAGTGGCCTACGCCGCTGTGAGCATTTATACTTGTGAATTGGTGTGTCTGCGTCGCTCTGCAATTCACCGCCAAAACGTTAGTTGGCAGTGGGGTTTCTATGCCACTGTGCTGAATTTCTTTGTGTACTTCAAACAATGGCGACTGAAACTGAGCATCATGTTGGAGTTGGAGCTAATAAATGTTGAACAGGAGTTACTTTTGCTGAAATTACTGTAACGCAGAAAGGAGAGAAGACGTCGGAGGAAATGGTGTGTATGACCACTGAACGGATTGAGGCAGGAGGGTGAATTTTCTGTGCTTGTCCGGCCACTGAGAGACATGGACGAGGAAATGCATTTCAAATATTTTCAGATGTCGGCAGGTAGATTTGACGATTTGGTTCATTGTTCAGAAGCAACCGGTAATGCGTAGGAGGAAATGCGATTGTACCAAGCAGACCAATCACAGTTGTTGCGGTCTGCGTCGCCGCGACACATAGTTATATTTTGGGGAGGTGCTCGTCAGGTATGGTGTAGGGTACGCGGCTACAATGTAGCTATGGCATAGATTCGACGCAGAAGTATAAATTGGCCTTAAAACTCCTTTCCGTGAAGTTGGTATTAGAGATGAGGCCTGACCAAGGCTCCGTGTATTTGAAGATTCAGTTCCTTTGTGCATTGTTTTAACTCTTTCTAGATATATATTTATATGAGAGGGAGAGATTCACATGCATCAGGGAAAAGAGTTTAAAAAAAGGAGGGCATTTTGTGAGGGCAGACCAATCTATTCGCGATTCATTAGCACAGCAAATAAAAGTAAAGCACGGTCAAAGCAGAGTGGCCATTGTGTGGCAGTACCAGTGCAGGAGTGGGAACTGGAGGTTTGGTGAGGAGGCACAGGTAAGTAGCAAATAAGGCTTTTGTCGTGGTTGAATAAAGTCACTAAGTAGCAGCTAATTAAATAAAGGGATGATGCAGGATCAGGTGATGTGCTACAGTTACATGATGTGAGAGCGGGTGGACCCCACTGTGGTTCCTGGTAACCACATCTGCAGCAAGTGCTGGCTGCTCGAGGAACTCAGGCTCAAAGTGATGACCTGGAATCAGAGCTTCAAACACTGTGCCACATCAGGGAGGGGGAGAGTTACCTGGATTCTCTGTTTCAGGAGGTAATCATACCCATTAGATTAGCTGCCTCAGATTCGGTCTGTGGTCAGGGACAAGAGGATGTGACTGTGAGTGAGGCGGGTAGTGGGATCCAAGAGACAGTGCTGGACGAGCCTCAGCCCTTGAGCTTGTCTAACAACTCTGACATTTTTGCTCCCTGTGTGGATGACAGTGAGGGCTGTGGGAAGGATGAGCAACCCAACTATGGCACCGTAGTTCAGGGAACCATTCAAGAGGAGGGAAAGAAAATAAATATAGTGGTAAGTGGGGATAGTATAGACCTGGGAATAGACAGAGTTCTCTGTCACAAGGATAGAATGTCCCTGCCTGGTCCCTGGGTTTGGAACATCTTATCTGACCTGCAGAGGAATTTGCAGTGGGAGGGGAAAGATCCAGTTGTTGTGGTCCATGTGGGTACCAACAACATAGGTAGGAAAAGGAAAGAAGTTCTGCTGAGGGAATTTGAGCAGCTAGGGACTAAGTTAAAGAGCAGAACCAAAAAGGTGGTAATCTCTGGATCACTACCTCAGCCATGTGCAAATTGGCACAGGGTCAAGAAGATTAGAGAGTTAAATGTGTGGCTCAAGGATTAGTGTGGGAGAAGTGGGTTTGAATTCATGGGAAACTGGCACCAATATTGGGAAAGGAAGGAGCTGTGTCAATGGGATGGGCTCCACCTGAATCAAGATGGGACCTGGATCCTAGCGAATCACATCGCTGTGGATAGGGCTTTAAACTAAGTAGTAGGGGGGGTGGGTTCAACAGATTGGAGAAGTATGGATAAAGTAAGAAAGGAAAGTGTGGATAAAGATAAAGAAAAAACAAAAGATAAAAAGGAGAAAAGTAAGAGTGGAGTGAAGAAAAGTCAAATGCAAAAGAGTAAAAGATGATAAGGCTTTAAAAGCACAATGAGCGTAAGGGCTCTTTATCTGAATGCCTGTAGTATTCGAAACAAGGCCAATGAACTTGTGGCTCAAATCAGTACAAAGAGGTATGATTAGAGGCCATTACAGAGATGTGGCTGCAGGGTGCAGAGGATTGGGAATTAAATATCCAAGGATATCAGGTAATACGGAAGGATGGGCAGGAAGGAAGGAAATGCTCTTAATTAAAGATGAGATCAGGGCTATAGTGAGAGACGATATAAGATCTAAGGAGCAGAATTGTGAATCCATCTAGGTAGAGATTAGGTATAGTAAAGGGGAAAAAAAAATCACTGGTGGGAGTTGTCTAAGGGCCACTGAATAATAACATTACAATGGCACAGGCAGTAAACAGAAATATCTGAGGCACGTCAGAATGGAACAGCAGTCATCATGGAGGACTTTAACTTGCACATTGATTCAGTGAATCAAACTGGTCGAGGCAGTCTTGAGGAGGACTTCATGAAATGAATCCATGATTGCTTTCTTGAATATCATGTTACTGAACCTACGTGCCATCTTAGATCTAGTCCTGTGCAATGAGACAGGGAAAATTAGTGATCTTGTCTTTAGGGATCCTCTCGGAAAGAGTGATCACAGTATGACTGAGTTTCTCATACAAATGGAGGCTGCAATAGTTCAATCTAAAACCAGTGTATTGTGCCTAAACAATGGAGACTACAATGGGATGAGGGAGGATTTGGCTAGTGTTGACTGGAAACAGAAGCTATATGGTGGGACAGTTAAGGAACAGTGAAAGACTTTCAAGGAGATCTTCCACGGAGCTCAACAAAAGTATATTCCAGTTAAAAGCAAAGACAGTCAGGGTGGGGAGAGCCAGCCTTGGATAACTAAGGAAATAAAAGTAGGCATCAAACTAAAAGCTCATGCATACAAAGTCACCAAGATTAACAGGAAACCAGAAGATTGGGAAAAATTTAAAAAGCAACAAAGTACCCCTAAGTGAGCAATAAAAAAGGGAAACAACACACACAAAATGCTGGCTAGGCAGCCTCTATAACGAGAAGCACTGTTGACGTTTCGGGCCGAGACCCTTTGTCAGGGACTTCTTCGTCAGGAATAAAAAAGAGAAGCTAGATTATGAAAAGGAATTAGCATAAAATATAAAAATGAATAGTAGAAGTTTTTATAATTATATACAGCTGAAAACGATGGCCGAAGTGAATGTAGTTCCCTTGGGAGGACGAGAAGGGGAATTGATATTTGGTAATGAGGAATTGGCCGAGGCTTTGAATGGCTATTTTGTGTCTGTCTTCACGGTGGAGGATGCATCTAACATGCCAAAGAGAGAAGTTATGGATGCGATGGGAGGTAAGGACCTCGATATAATTGCTATCACTAAAGAGGTAGTGCTTGTTGGCCTGAAGATAGTTAAGTACCCTGGTCCTGGTGGAATGCATCCCTGGGTACTGAAAGAAGTTATAGTAGAGGCTTTGGTGATTTACCAAAATTCTCTGGACTCTGGGCAGGACCCAGCGGATTGGAAGGCAGTGATTGTCACGCCACTATTCAAAACTGGATGTAGGCAAAAGGCAGGTAACTTATAGGCCAGTTGGGAAAATGCTTGAAGCTGTCATAATAGAAGAAATAGCAAAGCATCTGTAAAGAAATGGATCATTAGGCAGACACATCATGGATTCATCAAAGGGAGGCTCTGTTTGACAAACCTACTGGAGTTCTTTGAGGATATTAACGAGCACAGTGGATAGAGGGGAACAGACAGACATTATTTACCTGGATTTCCAGGAGGCATTCAAAATGGTGCCACATAAAAGACTTGTGCACAAAATAAGGATGCATAGAGTTTGGGGTGATGTATTAGCATGGATAGAGGATTGGGGTACATGTGTGTTTTTCTAGTTGGTAATCAATGGTGAGCAGTGTGCCACAGGGATTGGTGCTGGGCTCGCAAATGTTCATGATATACATTAATGATCTGGAAGGCAGGGGCGAGTGTAGTGTATCTAAGTTTGCTGATGATACTGAGTGGAAAAGCAAATTGTGCAGAAGATACGGAGGGTTTGCAGTCAGGTATAGATAAGTCAAGTGAGTGGACAGATGGAATACAATGTTGGTAAATGCGAGGTCATCCTCCTTGGAAGGAAAAATGAAAGAGCAGATTATTATTTAAATGGTTAAAAAAAATTCCAGCAAGCTGCTGTGCAGAGAAACTTAGAAGTGCTTGTGCATGAATCACAAAAGGTTGGTTTGCAGGTGCAGTAGGCTATCAAGAAGGTAAATGGAATGTTGGCCTTCGTTGCTAGAGGGATTGAATTTAAGAGCAGGGTGGTTATGCTGCTACTGTACAGGGTACTGGTGAGACCGCACCCGGAGTACTGCGTGCAGTTCTGGTCTCCTTACTTGAAGAAGGTGTTAGGGACTGTAACAATTTTTAAATGAACCAGCAGCAACAGAGCTCACACTTGCAGTCTGGTTTTGATGTTAAAACCACTATCTTTATTAGTATCTACTTATATTATAGTAACTTAACCAAGATAAACAAAAGTTAACAGTGTTATGTGTATGTATGTGTAAATATAACTCCCAAACTATTGAGCTTGGGGGAACAAAGCTCAGAGTCTTGAGATGGTAAAGTATGAAGGTTCAGTTCATCCACGGAATAAATGATGGGAGACAGATATTTGTAATCCAAGGTAAAATGTAGAGAGAAGGCAAATACATCAAATTCCACGGGTTCCACAATGGTAATTAATAAATATCAGTGGTCAAAGATCCTCCATCGAGCCGTCCAAATCCACACACGAATTACCACCGGAGTGATCTGTCACAGGGATGTTGTCTTCAAGGGGTTATCGCATAACATACCCAGGCAAGGGTTAACTTCGAGTGGTCCCACAAGACATTCCTTAATCCACTCCTATGGATTATACAAAGTGATAGCCAATGTGCACTGGATCAATAATCAACCCACCATTGTGGGTGTAGCAGAGTTCCAAATCCCCAGCTTCGACAAGCTGGAGCTGCTACCTTTTCCTGGTTCGCTCTCCTCTCTCTCTCTCTCCTTCTGACTGTGACTGTTTGTGTCCTTGTTTTAAAGGTAAACAAGCTGTGAGTCAGTCAGGGAACAACATCACAGTCCTGCCTCACTGAAACGTTCTTTTAAAGTGACAGTCCACAGTACAGGAAACCTGTGGGTTTGTAACAAAGGCATTGGGCTTTTAGAGGCAGTGCAGAGGAGGTTCACCAGGCTGATTCCAGAGATGAGGGGTTGCTTCATATCTATTTCAAAGGGCTACTTCATACCTACCAATACTTTTCTCCAGTGACTTCATCCATGCACCAACTCCATGGAAAATTTATAAAGTAATTGATGTACCCATTACCCCATTCTATGCTGGAAACTAAATGTCAAACCAAATACCGACACCATTAATTCTCATATTGAATCAACTTCAACTGCATGAAAGTATAGGGGACAAAATGGAGCCCAATATTTCTCGTGTGAAACAGAAGGCTTCCAGTTATAATCTATTCTCTGCTTTCCCCCTTAATTAAACTGTAATTTATAATTACGTAAATGTTAAAACTGTCAATTAAGTTATTTTAAATTGAGTAATTTCATCTTTAAAATCTAGCAAATAAATTACAATATTGCACAGTTAAGCAACTTGAGCATAGATGACTGCTGAGCAATGTTATCTGCTCATATATGTGAAATGCCTGGTTCTCATGATTCGAATACTAATCCAATCCTGCCAATTTGTGATTGATGGAAAAGCTGTGGGAGAACCATTAAGTGACAGAATGAAGACAGTTGGAGCTGAATGTTGACCATGCCTTCCAGAAATCACTGTGGTTTTAATTTCAGCCTTATTAAAACCACAGATTGGTGCTTGTCAATGTTAATGGAACTTGAGCAAGAGGCTGTAATTGTTTCTGCACATTGAGAATGACAGCATTTGCTCTTCAAATAAACAAAAACTGAACTTCTACCAAGACAAACTGACAAGTGGAGAACAAAACTCTCATGCCAGGGAAAGAGGCTGATAAGGAGAACAAGGCTCTTGGTTTGAAACTGAGCTGTTCCATAATAAACTAGATAGAGAGAAAAGGAGCACTGTAGTTCAAGTCACATTTGGTAAAACGAAAACCATCACCCGGAACATCCAAACCTGGGTATCCTAGTTTCAGAGTGGTTGGATGTATCCAAGGGAGAAGTGCTGAGTGAATTGTACACATTAACTGCAATGAATCGACTATGATAGTGAATATACTTAGAAAGTCACAATGTATGAAAATGTATTAAAAAGGCATTGTTTAGTTTCCTTACCTTTCGGAGTACAACTGCTTTATACAAATTAGCCATTTTGCTGGTTTTGAAAGCTTCATGTTCCATCTGTATGGCACATGGGTGGGGGTCAGCCCTGACATTGGGAGAGGAGATAGCAGCATCAGCAGACATTTAACATTTTGATATATATTTGTGTTACAAGAGAGGGGATGAGTGTGAAGGGAGAAGGGGAGGAAGGGGAGGGGAGAAAGGGAGAGAGGGTGGGGAGAAACAGGAAGACAAAATGACACAGCAAGGAAAAGGTCTCATGGATATGGGATTTAATTGTTTTGAGAAAGGAAGACAGGTTATGGCACAAACTTAAGCCTCGTATAATCTTATGCAAATACTCAACAGCCCACATTGAAACTCTCCCCACACTCATTGATATTTGCTTTAAGTGGAAAATGGGTGCAAGGTTTCGAATCGGTTACCTACCTTTGGTCTGCTTTGGTGACTTCCGTCCCTTTATTCTTGGTCAGTGCCTCCTCCAGCATGTGGAGACAATGTTCTCGTGCCTGATACCCAAGCCACCGATGCATAGAAGAAAGCCAAAACATTTAGTGTAAAAACTTGGCATTCAGCAGTGTCATATAATAACTGCAGCACAAAAGGTATTCATTTGGTCTAGAATACCTATCAGGTGCAGAAATCACATCATCCAACTCTCCCATAACCCTGGAAATTCTTCCTTTCAAATACTGCAGAATATATTCCCTTCAAAAACACTGTCTCCACCATTTCCACAGGTAGTGAATTCCAGACCATAAATATTCATTGCATAAAATGTCTTCCCTTCATCTCCCTTACATCTTTGTCCAGGAAATACCTACCAGTGGGATAGTTCTCCTTCTCCTCTTAAAACAATCCATATTCTCACACACTTCCAACAAATATCCTATCAATCTATAATCCAAAGGAAATAATTCCAACTTTTTCAGTTGAGGGTTAACACTGAGATCCCTCATGGGCTTATGCATGCTCCAACTAGGGATAAGCAGCAACAGACCATTCAGACCCTCAACCTACTCTACAATTCAATTCATTCACGGCTGATCTGACATTCCTCAAACCCACATTACTGATTCTCCCTCTGTAATCTTTGATTCCCTTTCTGATTAGAAATACACCTTGGCTTTAGATAAACCCAAGGATTCTTCTCTATATCTGTCTCTGTCAAGCAGCTCAAAACACCTACAGCTCTCAGTGTAAATGGATATTCTTTATTCTGAAACCTGCTCTCTAGATCTGAACTCTTACACAAGAGGTTACAGTCTCTCAGCATTTACTCTGCCTAGCCCCCTAAGAATCTTATTTGCTTTAATAGGGTCACTTCTTATTATTCTTAAAAGAGTCCCATCAGCTTAACTTTCCCTTGTGTCCCCAATTAATCTGAACAGACCTTCTGCACCACATTCACGATCTTTCCTTAAGCAGGGGATCCAAAATTATTTAAGTTCTCTAGATGAGGTTTCATGGGTACCTTGTACAGTTGAATTTAGACTTCCCCACTTTTATACCCATGAAATCAGGGCCACCTTACCATTAGCTTTTCTATTACTCATGTGCTAGCTTTCTATTTCATTCCCCAAATTACTTTATACGGCAGCTTTAAGCAATTTGTCTCCATTGAAATAATACTTTCCATTGAACAAATGCTTCATTCTTCCTTTCAAAATGAACTTCAGCTTCCTAGATATGCCAGCCATTTGGACATTCACTTAACACCATATTGGTCTGTTCACACTTTCCTCATTTGTCTTGCCATCAATTTTTGTATCATCAGCAAATTTGACTTCCTTCCTCCAGGTAATTAATATATTATAAACAGTTATAGTTACATTTATAGTTAAAGACAGTTTCTGGTGGTGCCATTAAGACAATAGGTTGTTCCAGCAACTCCTATGGAAATCTTCAAATAATCCCATTGCCGGCTGCTATAGCTGAAATCCACAGCTACAGCCATGGACAGTGCACTAACATCAATTTAAGGCAGTTAAAAAATCTATCACTACTGAAAGTCGACGAATCTTGGATGGCAGTCTTCAGTGACAAGTGCGGTTCCCCTTTAAGATAGTGGAAGAGAGAATGCTGCACTGGATGAAAAGTTCATTTAAGGAGAAAATGGTTCCAACTTGCACTACTGTCTATTCTGCTAGCAAACATATTGTCTCTGGAAAATAAATTAGAAGTCCTCAGAGCAAGACTGCTGTACCATAGGAACAGAGACTGCCGCGTTTTTTGTTTCACGGAGATTTGGCTACCCTCTGCCATTCTGGATGCAGCGATACAGCTCACTGGCTTTACAATTCACTGCCAAGATAGAACTGCTGAGTCATTCAAAGGCAGAAGAGGTGGAGTATTCTTTGATGAACTCCTTGTGGTGCACAAATGTGGCAGTTTTGTCCCAGTCCTCCACCTGCGACCTAGAACATCTAACGATCAAGTGTTGTCCATTTTATCTGCCTCAGGCAAGTGTCAAACAGGCTCCAGAACTGAGCAAAATAATTAACAAGCGTGAAACAGCACACTCTCATGCCTTTCCCATCATTTTAGATGATTTTAAATAGGCCAGCTTGAAAAACTCCCTAAATAATAACCACCAGCATATCACTTATGAAATCAGAGGAGCCAACACAATGCAGCACTGTTAAAACACCATCAAGAACGCTTACCATGCCACTCGATGCACACACTTTGGAAAGTCTGATCACCTGACTGCACTTCTACTCCCCAAGTATAGGCAGAGACTGAAGACTGCAGTACCAGTAGAGAGGACCAAGAAGGTATGGACAAGGGAGTCGGAAGAGCATTTACAGGACTGCTTTCAGTCAGTAGACTGGTCAGTATTCAGGGATTCATCTTTGAGTGTTAGTGAATATGCCACAGTTGTCACTGACCTTATTAAAACCTGTGTGGATGTGTGTGTGCCTACAAGAACATACCATACATACCAGAATAAAGAGCCATGGTTGAAGAAAGAGATTAGTAGTCTGCTAATTTTATATCCATAGCATTTGAGTCTAGTGATCCAGGAATATACAAGAACGCCAGGTATGACTTACAGAGAGCCATCTCAAGAGAAAAAGAACAATTCTGATTGAGGTTAGAGGCAGAATCAGATGTACAGCTGAAGTCAGAAGTTTACATACACCTTAACCAAATACATTTAAACTCAGTTTTACACAATTCCTGACATTTAATCCTAGAAAACATTCCCTGTCTTAGGTCAGTTAGGATCACTATTTTAAGAATGTGAAATGTCAGAATGATAGTAGAGAGAATGGTTTATTTCAGCTTTTATTTCTTTCATCACATTCCCAGTGGGTTAGAAGTTTACATACACTTTGTTAGTATTTAGTAGCCTTGACTTTAAATTGTTTAACTTGGGTCAAATGTTTTCGGTAGCCTTCCACAAGCTTCTCACAGTAAGCTGCTGGAATTTTGTTCCATTCTTCCAGACAGAACTGGTGTAACTGAGTCAGGTTTGTAGGCCTCCTTGCTCACACACGCTTTTTCAGTTCTGCCCACAAATTTTCTATCGGATTGAGGTCAGAAAATGATGTCAAGTCTGGTTCATCCTTGGGAGCAATTTCCAAACGCCTGAAGGTACCACGTTCATCTGTACAAACAATAGTATGCAAGTATAAACACTATGGGGCCATGCAGCCGTCATATCAGGAAGGAGACGCATTCTGCCTCCTAGAGATGAACGTCCTTTAGCGCGAAAAGTTCAAATCAATCCCAGAACAACAGCAAAGGCCCTTGTGAAGATGCTGGAGGAAACAGGTAGACAAGTATCTATCTCCACAGTAAATCAAGTCCTATATCGACATAACCTGAAAGGCTGCTCAGCAAGGAAGAAGCCACTGCTCCAAAACCACCACAAAAAAAGCCAGACTACAGTTTGCAAGTGCACATGGGGACAAAGATCTTACTTTTTGCAGAAATGTCCTCTAGTCTGATGAAACAAACATTGAACTGTTTGGCCATAATGACCATTGTTATGTTTGGAGGAAAAAGGGTGAGGCTTTTCCATCCCAACCGTGAAGCATGGGAGTGGCAGCATCATGTTGTGGGGGTGCTTTGCTGCAGGAGGGACTGGTGCACTTCACAAAATAGATGGCATCATGAGGAAGGAAAATAATGTGGATATATTGAAGCAACATCTCAAGACTGGGAGACCGTTTCACTGAACACCAACACTCTGTCCGCCAGAGAAAGCAGGATCTCCCAGTGACCACACATTTTAATTACACGTCCCATTCCCATTCTGATATGTCTATCCATGGCCTCCTCTACTGTCAAGATGAAACCACACTCAGGTTGGAGGAACAACACCTTACATTCCGTCTAGGTAGCCTCCAACCTGATGGCATGAATATTGACTTCTCTAACTTCCGTTAATGCCACTCCTCCCCTCTTACCCCATCCCTTATTTATTTATTTATCTCTCCTCTCCCCACCCCCTTTATCTTCTTTTCTCTCTTTCTTTTTTCTCTCTGTCCCTCTCACAATCTCTCCTTGCCAGCTCTTCATCTTCCTCTGGTGCTCCCCTCCCTCTTTCTTTGTCCCTAAGCCTCCTGTCCCATGATCCTTTCCCTTCTCCAGCTGTGTATCCCTTTTGGCAATCACCTTTCCAGCTCTTAGCTTCACCCCACCCCCTCCAGTCTTCCCCTATCATTTTGGATCTCCTCCTCGCTCTTCCACTTTCAAATCTTTTAATATCTTTTCTTTCAGTCAGTCCTGAACGAAGGGTCTTGGCCCGAAATGTCAACTGTACTTCTTCCTATAGATGCTGCCTGCCCTGCTGTGTTCCACCAGCATTTTGTGTGTGTTGTTGTTTGAATTTCCAGCATCTGCAGATTTCCTCGTGTTTGCGTTCTCAAGATATCAGCCAGGAACTTAAAGCTCGATCACAAAAGGGGTCTTCCAAATGGACAATGACCCCAAGCATACCTCCAAAGTTGTGGCAAAATTGCTTAAGGACCAGAAAGTCAAGGTATTGGAGTGGCCATCACAAAGCCCTGACCTCAATCCGATAGAAAATTTGTGGGTAGAACTGAAAAAGCGTGTGCGAGCAAGGAGGCCTACAAACCTGACTCAGTTACACCAGCTCTGTCTGAAGGAATGGGACAAAATTCCAGCAACTTTTCAGAGAGTACCCCTGTGGCTGTACCCCTTGACAATAAGTACTCCTGTTTGAGTACTGTTGGGGGGGACACCCTACCTGGGCGAAGCAACAGTGGCAATGCCCTCTGTCAAAGAGTCTGGCCCTGTGGTTCTGAAGGGTAAGGAAAGGAAGAGGAAGGCAGTAGTGACAGGGGACTCTATAGTTAGGGGATCAGACAGGCGATTCTGTGGTCGCAGGAAAGAAACTTGGATGGTAGTTTGTCTCCCAGGTGTCAGGGTCCGGGATATTTCAGATTGCATCCAAGATATCCTGCAGTGGGAGGGAGAACAGCCAGATGTTGTGGTACATATTAGTACCAATGACATAGGTAGGAGAAGGGAGGAGGTCCTGAACACAGACTATAGGGCGTTAGGAAGGAAGTTGAGAAGCAGGACCCCAAAGGCAGACATCTCAGGATTACTGCCTGTGCCATGCAACAGTGCGAATAGGAATAGAATGAGGTGGAGGATAAATGGGTGGCTGAGGGATTGGAGCAGGGGGCAGGGATTCAGATTTCTGGATTATTGGGATCTCTTTTGGGGCAGATGTGACCTGCACAAAAAGGACGGGTTGCATTTGAATCCCAGGGGGACCAATATTCTGGTGGGGAGGTTTGCTAAGGCTACTGGGGAGAGTTTAATCTAGAACTGTTGAGGGGTGGGAACCAAACTGAAGAGACTTGGAAAGAGGCGGCTGGCTCACAAATAGAGATAGCTTGTAGATAGTGCGAGAGGGAGGATAGGCAGGTGATAGAGAAGGGCCGCGCTCAGACCTAAGGTTTGAGATATGTCTATTTTAATGCAAGGAGTGTTGTGAACTAAGCGGATGAGCTTAGATCGTGGATCAGTACTTGGAGATATGATGTGGTGGCCATTAGAGAGACTCAGATGGCTCATGGGCAGGAATGGTTACTTCAAGTGCCGGGTTTTAGATGTTTCAGAAAGGACAGAGAGGGAGGCAAAAGAGGTGGGGGCGTGGGACTGTTGATCAGAGATAGTGGCACTGCTGCAGAAAAGGTGGACGCCATGGAGGGATTGTCTACGGAGTCTCTGTGGGTGGAAGTTAAGAACAGGAAGGGGTCAATAACTTTACTGGGTGTTTTTTATAGGCCGCTCAATAGTAAAAGGGATATCGAGGAGCAGATAGGGAAACAGATCCTGGAACGGTGTAATAATAAGTTGTCGTGATGGGAGATTTTAATTTCCCAAATATCGATTGGCATGCGAGCAAGGGGTTTAGATAGGGTGGAGTTTGTTAGGTGTGGTCAGGAAGGTTTCTTGACATAATGTATAGATAAGCCTACAAGAGGAGAGGCTGTACTTGATTTGGTATTTGGAAATGAATCTGGTCAGGTGTCAGATCTTCTCAGTGGGAGAGCATTTTGGAGATAGTGATCATAATTCTGTCTCCTTTACAATGGCATAGGAGAGAGATAGGAACAGACAAGTTTGAAAAGCGTTTAATTGGAGTAAGGGGAATTATGAGGCTATCAGGCAGGAAATTGGAAGCTTAAATTGGAAATAGATGTTCTCAGGTAAAAGTCCAGAAGAAATGTGGCAAACGTTCAGGGAATATTTGTGTGGAGTTCTGTATAGGTACAATCCAATGAGACAGGGAAGTGATGGTAGGGTACAGGAACCGTGGTGTACAAAGGCTGCAATAAATCTAGTCAAGAAGAAGCTTACAAAAGGTTCAGAGAGCTAGGTAATGTTAGAGATCTAGTAGATTATAAGGCTAACAGGAAGGAGCTTAAGAAGGAAATTAGGAGAGCCAGAAGGGGCCATGAGAAGGCCTTGACAGCTAGGATTAAGGAAAACCCCAAGGCATTCTACAAGTACGTGAAGAGCAAGAGGTTAAGACGTGAAAGAATAGGACCAATCAAGTGTGACAGTGGGAAAGTGTGTATGGAACCGGAGGAAATGGAAGAGGTACTTAATGAATACTTTGCTTCAGTATTCACTATGGAAAAGGATCTTGATGATAGTAGTGATGACTTGCAGCAGACTGAAAAGCTTGAGCATGTAGATATTAAGAAAGAGGATGTGTTGGAGCTTTTGGAAAGCATCAAGTTGATAAGTCGCTGGGACAGGATGAGATGTACCCCAGGCTTCTGTGGGAGGTGAGGGAGCAGATTGCTGAGCCTCTGGTAATGATCTTTGCATCATCAATGGGTACAAGAGAGGTTCCGGAGGATTGGAGGGTTGCGAATGTTGTTCCTTTATTCAAGAAAGGGAGTAGAGATAGCCCAGGAAATTATAGACCAGTGAGTCTTACCTCAGTGGTTGGTAAGTTGATGGAGAAGATCCTGAGAGGCAGGATTTATGAACATTTGGAGAGGTTATAATACGATTAGGAATAGTCAGCATGGCTTTATAAGGGCAGGTCGTGCCTTACGACCCTGAGTGAATTTTTTTGAGGATGTGACTAAATACATTGATGAAGAAAGAGCAGTAGATGTGGTGTATATGGATTTCAGCAAGGCATTTGATAAGGTACCCCATGCAAGGCTTATTGAGAAAGTAAAGAGGCAAGGGATCCAAGGGGACATTGCTTCGTGGATCCAGAACTGGCTTGCCCACAGAAGGCAAAGAGTGGTTGTAGATGGGTCATATTCTGCATGGAGGTCGGTGACCAGTGGAGTGCCGCAGGGATCTGTTCTGGGACCCTTACACTTCGTGATTTTTATAAATGACCTGGATGAGGAAGTGGAGGGATGGGTTAGTAAGTTTGCTGATGACACAAAGGTTGGAGATGTTGTGGATAGTGTGGAGGGCTGTCAGAGGTTACAGCAGGACATTGATAGGATGCAAAACTGGGCTGAGAAGTGGCAGATGGAGTTCAATCCAGATAAGTGCAAAGTGGTTCAGTTTGATAGGTCAAATATGATGGCAGAATATAGTATTAATGGTAAGACTCCTGGCAGTGTGGAGGATCAGAGGGATCTTGGGGTCTGAGTCCATAGGACGCTCAAAGCAGGTTGACTCTGTGCTTAAGAAAGATAGGAAGGATGTGGAAGCAATAGAAAGGGTGCAGAGGAGATTTACAAGGATGTTGCCTGGATTGAGGAGCATGTCTTATGAGAATAGGTTGAGAGAACTCGGCCTTTTCTCCTTGGAGCTACGGAAGTTGAGAGGTGACCTGATAGAGGTGTATAAGATGATGAGAGGCATTGATCATGTGGATAGTCAGAGGCTTTTTTCCAGGGCTGAAATGGTTGCCACAAGAGGACATAGGTTTAAGGTGCTGGTGAGTAGATACAGAGGAGATGTCAGGGACATGGAGCTTAGTAAAATAGAGGGCTATAGGTAAGCCTAGTAATTTCTAAGGTAAGGACATGTTCGGCACAACTTTGTGGGCCGAAGGGCCTGTATCGTGCTGTAGGTTTTCTATGTTTCTATGACACACGTTTAAGGTGCTGGGGAGTAGGTACAGAGGAGATGTCAGGGGTAAGTTTTTTACTCAGAGTGGTGAGTGCGTGGAATGGGCTGCCGACAACGGTGCTGGAGGCGGATACGATAGGGTCTTTTAAGAGACTTTTGGATAGGTACATGGAGCTTGGAAAAATAAGAGGGCTATAGGTAAGCCTAGCAATTTCTAAGGTAAGGACATGTTCGGCACAACTTTGTGGGCTGAAGGGCCTGTAGTGTGTTGTAGGTTTTCCATGTTTCTCTATGTAACTTACTGTGAGAAGGTTATGGAAAACTACCCAAAATGTTTGACACAAGTTAAACAATTTAAAGTCAATGCTACCAAATACTAACAAAATGAATGTAAACTTCTGACCACTGGGAAATCGATGAAAGAAATAAAGACTGAAGCAAATCATTCTCTCTACTATTATTCTGACATTACACATTCTTAAAGTAGTGATCCTAACTAACCCAAGACAGGGAACATTTACTAGGATTAAATGACAGGAATTATATATTTGGTTAATGTGTATGTAAACTTCTGACTTTAACTGTACGTCAACTCTGGCAGGGTTTACAGGCGATTACTTCCTGCAAAGCAAAACCTAATATCATGAATGACAGTCCTGCTTCACTGCAAGATGAGTTCACGCCTTTTATACATGCTTTGAAAGAGAGAGTAAAACTACAGCTGTGAGGATTCCTGTAGCTTCCAGTGACCCAGTGATCTGTGTCTCAGAGGCCGACATCAGAGGCCTCGCAAGACGACAGGCCCAAATGGTGCACAACCATTCACAATCATTCCTACAGTTCTGATCAAAAGAGACTCCATAATCTGTCCTCTGCACCTCACTCTGCAACTGGATTTCCAACTTCCTCACCAGAAGTCTATGCAGGACGGAAATAACATCTCCACCTCAATGATAATCAACACTGGCTCACCTCAAGGAGGTGTGCTTTTCCCATTGCTCTACTCTCTCTACACACATGGCTGTGTGGCTAGACACAGCTCAAATATCATCTATAAATTTGCTGACTACACAACTATTGTTGGCAGAATTTCAGATGCTGACGAGAAGGCGTCAGCTGGTTGAGCTGGTTGAGAAGTGTTGCAGCACAAAAAAGACAAAAGAATTGATTGTGGAATTCAGAAAGGGAACAGATACCAGCCCTCAGAGGGATCAGAAGTGGAAAGGGTGAGCCATTTCAAGCTCCTGGGTGTCAGTATCTCTGAGGATCTATCTTGGGCCTGACATACCAGAATATTTATAAAGAAGGCACAACAGCGGTTATATTTCATTAGGAGTTTGGGGAGATTTGGTACGTCACCAAAGACACTCGCAAATTTCTACACATGTACCGTGGAGAGCATTCTAACTGGCTACTGCATTGCTGTCTTGTATTGGAAGGGGGGGCCAGGGGAGGGCACTGCACAGGATTAAAATATGGTGCAGGAAGTTGTGAATTCAGTCAGTTCCATAATGGACATAGCCTCCCCAGCATCCAGAACATCTTCAATGAGAGATGTCTCAAAAAAAAAGGCAGCATCCATCACGAAGGATCCCATCACTCTGGACATATTCTCTTCTCATTGTTACCATCAGGGAGGTGGTACAGGAGCCTAAACACACACTCTACAATCCAGGAATAGCCTCTTCCTCTCTCCCATCAGATTTCTGAATGGACATTGAACCCATGAACACTACCTTGCTACTTTTTTTCTCCTCTTTTTGCATTACTTACTTAATTTTACCTTTTTAATATTTACTTCTTACTCTAATTTACAGTTTTTACTATGCATTGCAATGTATTGCTGCCGTATAACAGCAAATTTCATCATATATGCCAGTAATATCAAACCTGATTCTGATTCAGCACTGTTCCACATTACTCCCACTGGTCACACAGGTTGTTGGCCAGTAATTACTCCTAAAATAACTCCTCACTGCTTCCTGCCTGTTTATCCACAGGATTATTTCCAGTATAGTAGGTTATCAACTGATGATGTAACCCTTTGTAAGGCACTTTATTTATTTAGCAATACCACATGAAATAGGCCCTTCTGGTCCTTTGAGCTGCGCTGCCCCAGCAACCCCTGAAAAACCCAATCATGAAACAATTTACACTGGCCAATTAATCTACTTGGTCCATCTACTTGGACTATGGAAGGAAAGCGGAGGGCCTGGAGGAAACCCCACACTTTTCATAGGGAAGATGTAAAAACTCCTTACACAATGGCACTGGAATTGAACTTCAACCTCCAGAATACCCCAAGCTGTGCTAACCACTATGCTACCATGGTGCCCATGGTTGAATGCCTCAGAAAGTTCAAGTACAACACGCCAGCTGGCTCCCGTCAACTCTGGATACAAATTCCTCAACAAACTCAAGAAAAAGAAATTTGTCAAGGTTCTTCATTGTTGTTCTTTTTATTAACAACTTAATAATTAAGCGTGACAGTGGCAACTCTTAATTGGTCTGAAACAGAAAATCTATTCTCAAATTATTCCCAACAGATCACTGACTAATAGAAAGGCAATGTGTGGAATCAACACTTGATAAAAAATTTTTGGAAGAACTCAGCAATTCAAGCAGCACCTGTAAAGATCACAAGTTCCTGACCTGAAGCATAGAATTACATCTTTTTGCTGCTTGACTGGCTAAGTTCTTTCAGCTTCCAAACTTTTTGTTCCAAATTCTAGCAAATATCCTTTTTAGAAATGGATGAGCATAATGCTTTTGCTTATATCCAGACAGTCTCAATAAATAATTATCACAGAACAAAATGTCCACCCTGTACAGTACACAATGGATTTGAACAGTTGCTTTGAACAGTGCATTGTTGAAATAGTTCTTTAATTTTCTATTTTATTCCTGTAGGAGACTAATTACTACAATTCTAGTCCTTACCTTGACAGAGAGCTTAGGTATTTTTTGATTGGCTGCATCACGGAGGGGACAGTCAAGGTCTTAACAGAAAATAAATATGGAATATCATTAATGCTCAGCTGATGGGAGAGACAGCTCTTATTGCCACAAGTTTAGAGAGAAGCAGGGCTTTGAGTTATGCTAAATGGGCAATCATTTAAACCAGGTGTTCTCAACCTTTTTTTTAACACCATGAACCTCTACCATTAACCAAGGGGTCTGCGGACCCCACATTGGGAACCCGATTTAGACCATAAGACCATAAAACATAGGAACAGAGTTAGACCATTCGGCCATGGAGTCTGCTCCACCATTTCATTGTGGCTGATTCATCAGTCTTCAACCCCATTCTCCTGCCTTCATGCCCTAATTAATCAAGAACACATCAACCTCCACTGGAAATACACCCAATGACTTGGCCTCCATAGTCACCTGTGGAATGAGCAGATTGGACAGGCTTTGTGTTTAGCCATTGGAATTTAGAAAAGCAAGAGGGAATTCGTTGAAACATACTGTATATAACCCTGAGCAGTCTTGACGTATAATAGCATTCCTCTGTCTATAGGAATTCCGGTTTCTCCACATCTACCCTCTCAACATGTCTTGCCACAGTCAAGTGTTTATGTACATGTGCCTCCATGTTACTTTCTTTCCTTGTGTCCTTTAGAACCATGCCAGAGACAGAGAAGCAGTTTCAGCGACAGGTTGATATCGATGCAATGCTCCTCAGACAGGATGAAGAGGTCAATACTCCCCAATGCCATTAGGCTTTACAATTCAACCGCCAGGAGTAAGATATGTTAAAGTGCCGGGGTTGATTGTATTTAATGTATCTAAGTAAACTACTTAAGAACTTTTTAAAAGCTATTATTAATGCTTTTTGAGAGAGTGATTTAGATGCATATCATATTTTTACTGAGTAATTTTATGTAATTAGTTTTGCTAAAACAAGTGTATGGGACATTGGAAAAAATGTTGAATTTCCCCATGGGGATGAATAAAGTATCTATCTATCTATTTAATTATTTAGTCTTTCATTCTTTCTGCAGAAATGTCTCTTCTAATTCTCTCGATTTGCATTCCTGGATTAAATCACAACTGGCACTTAGTAACCCATCTGTACCCTCTTGTGATTGTTACTATCCTCCTCACTGTTTATCACAGTGTAGACGGAGTGTATGGATGGGAGGTTGGTTTTCATGAAGGACTGAACTGTTTCTACCGATTTCAATTTCACGCAGAGGAGTGACACATCCAGATAAGACACTTTTTGTGGTGGTCTACAAAATTGATGAGGGTCAATGGGAACATGACAAATTTCCTTAATCTTCTGAAGAAGTGTGCTTTCTTGGCCATATTGTCTACATTGTTGGACCAAGACAAGCTAACTGGTGACATTTGCATTTAGGAACCTGAAGCTCTCAACCACCTTCACCTCAGCACCATTGATAAATACAGGAACATGTACAGTGCCAAGAACAGTTGTCCAAATGCTTTCCTTCCATTCTGTTTGATGTTATACTGGCATAAAGCAAGTTCAACATTGAGCTTGGGTCTAAAAGTAAATCTTCCACTCTACAACAATAAAATTTGACAATGTGCTTGGCTGAGGCAAGTCATTCAAAATGGAAGCCAAATAAGTATGTAAAAAAAAGGTTAGCTGGGAGAAGACTCAGGAAATGCATTGAATGGAATAAATGGTTCTAAAGGAATAAAAAGCTTATTTTACAGTTTGGTAAGAAGATAACTCACTTCAGAGGATTTGTCTGTTCAGGAATTCTTTTCGAGTGCTCTAGTGTTATTTTGAGCATCGAGGATTGCTCAAGCAGCCCTTGTGCTGGCCTTGCAACAACGAGGGTGGCGTTCCAGAATCTCTCAAAACCCAGCAATGTAACTTGCAACTAAAAGTTAAACGTAACCCTCACAAACTCACCTGGTGGTACAAAGACATCCTTTACAGGTTCCCCATTCTACAGACAAAAGGAAGTAGATTAAAAGTTAGCTAGCACAGGAAGAACAAAAACAAAGGACTGATACATCACGATCCACTCATCATCTCTCCTTTCCAATCCACTATTGTGGATTTGCTCCCTTTGGCCAAGTAACTGAAACGAGTGTGATGGAAGCTTTCACTGACTGGACTGTATTTCTTAGTCACACAGCCACTGTTTACTCAGAAGGAACGGAAGAGTTCACTGTTAACTCAGTGCCTTGTAACAACTGAATAAATGCTTAAATGAAATCAAAGCACTCAATTGAAGTTATTTAACTCCTACATCAACCTTACCTTACGCAGCTTCATCTGTTTCTGATAAAACGTATTCCATTCCTTCTTTCTGTGCTCACTTTCCCCATCTGATTCACTGCCATCTTCATTCCCATATCTGAAAGAGACAGACTGAGCTGAGCAGATATCCATCGTCAATTTCCAATCACTTTCATTGTTCAAGTTATTTCACCTCACTCACAACGTACATTCACGTCATAGATTCTAATAAAACCAGTAAATAAAGTGTACACATGTACTTGACAGTGTAGAGCTCATCTCTTCGACCTGCTATTATCTTGTCTTTCAAAATTTAAGCTGGACTTCACTCATTTATTTTGATTTCCGTTTCACAGTTTTCATACCAATTAGCAAAGCTGCTGGTCCCAAGGATTTTCCAAAGAAAAGCATACAAGTTCACAAAGAGACACACACACACAGATGCAATGGTCAGACATAGATTAAGTTTGTAATCTGGCTGAATGGTGTTCATCATTCATATAAACAATTTGGATGAGGAAGTACAAAGAATGACACTAAATTAGCTGTATTGTAAACAGTGAAGGGGCTCTTGATCATCTTGGTGGTGAGCTGAGGCATAGCAAATGACATTCAATCCAGAATCCAGGGCACAACTTTAAAATGAATGGTAGAGCACTTATCTCTTAGTATCTCTCCTTTCAGTTAGTCCTGACGAAGGGTCTCAGCCCGAAATGTCGACAGTGCTTCTCCCTATAGATGCTGCCTGGCCTGCTGTGTTCCACCAGCATTTTGTGTGTGTTGCTTGAATTTCCAGCATCTGCAGATTTCCTCGTGTTTGGTAGAGCACTGGGGTGTGTTATAGAACAGATGGTCCTAAGAGAACAAGTGATGCCATCACAGATAGGGTGGTAAAGATGTTGGTCTTCATCAATCAGGGCACCAATTATACAAGACGATAGTGGGGCTGCATTTGGATATAGTGTGAAGTTCTAGGAAGGATGTCATTAAGCTGGAAAGAGTGCAATGAAAATTTAGGAGATTATTGCCAAGGCTTGAAGGGCTGAATTATAGCAATGGGAAAGCTTGGACTTTACTTCTCGGAGCATTGGAGAGCAAGGGGTGACCTTATGGAGGTGTACAAAATCATGAGAACATGGTTTGGGTGGATGGACAGGCTTTTCCACTAGGGAAACAGAATCATAAACTAGAGGGCTAAGCTCAAGGTGAAATCAAAAAGGTTTAGAAAGGATCTGAGGAGCAACTTTTTCACACAGAGGGTGAAGCAAATATAGTCTGAGCTGCCACAGGAAGGAGTTGAGCCAGGTATAATTACAACATTTAAAAGACATTTGGACAGGTACCTGGAGAGGAAAAGTTTGGAGGGATATGGGCCAAACACAGGTTACTGGGACCATCTTAAATGAGCAACTTGGTCAGCATGCTGAACTGGGACGAAGCTGGTACTGTAAACAGTGAAGGGGGTCTTGATCATCTTGGTGATGATCTGAAGCATTTTGCCAGGCTATATTATCCTGTTGTTCTAATCTGTATCTTTGAGTAATAATTTCAGTATCACCTTGTAACATTACTTTGGAATGTTAAGAAAATGCTTCCATTAAATTAATTAAGACATAAACTGGGCATAAGATCTCCACATTTTTCCCACATTAGCCCATTTTTTTCCTCAGAATACTTCACCCGACAGTACTGCTGATGAAAGGCTCCAAACTTTCATACTCAAAAGGCAAAATACTGCAGGTGCTGGAAGTCTGAAATGAAAAGAGAAAATGCTGGAAGTGGCAGGTAAGGTAGTATCTGTGGAGAGACGTTTCAGATCAATAATGATTTATCAGAGCTGAGATAAGCTGGATATCAGGTATACTTTTAAGCTGCAGAGGAAAGGAAGGGATGGAGAGAACTTATAGAATGTCTGTGGTAGGGTGAAAACAGAGCTATAAGACACAAATAGTGGCATCAGCTGAGAACACTGGAAATGATCAGGTCAGATAGGAAAGAAACAGAATCAACATCAGAGTGAGACGCGTCATGATGAAGCTTGTTAATGGCAGCTGATCTGAACGAAAAGACAAAATAGGAGATGATGAATGAAAATGAAGAAAGAGAAGAGCCCAAAGCCAGAATTATGAGGGGCAAACCACAGCAGATGCTGCTAAGTTTGAGATAGAACATAAAGCTAGAAGTAATCAAGTCAGGCAGCATTCTTGAAGCTACCGCCTACACTGATGAAAGATAGCCAGTCTGTTCTATGAATTATTCTCCTTTCTCTATGGATGCTACCTGACCTGCTAAGTAATTCCAGCATTCCCAGCCAGTACCACTACCGTAGTTGTGTCAGTCTCCCTTGGTCACCCGATCACAGATACTCCCTTTTCACATTTCCATTTTTCCTCTTCTCTGCAACATAAAACATGTTTAACTTATAACTTGTGCTACTTCTAGATCATCAACCTGAGACATTACCTCTGACTTGTTGTCTTCACAGATACTATGTAAAATACTGAGCATTTCCAGCATTTTTGGTTTCTATTCCATCCTTTGGTACTTACTAAATAATCAACACTTACCATCTGAACCATTTCATACAAACCTGAGCATAGCCAATGCTCAAGGTTGTTTTATTTTAATGTTGCAGCGTTGTTTATTGTGAAGCATCCGTATTATATTGTTAAATGGGGCATGAGTAAATAAACAAATGAAAGCTTTCTTAATATACACTTGGCAGCATCACAAATTCTAACTAGCCTTATTTCTTACAAAATTCATTTGTCAACAACACTACCAGTACATCACTTTTAGATGTTTCCAGTAAATTCTCCAATAGTTAACCTACCTTTCAAAGCCGTAGCCCTTTTTGCCCCCTTCATACAGGTCACTGATGTATCCGAATGGCCCTGCAGCTGATGGCGTTGTAGCCGATGCTTGAGCCTTGCTGAGGTCAAGCCTCTGCAGGGAGTCCAGCTGTTTCATCACAATCTCAGGATTTTTGCAGTGATCGCATGCCTGATTACAAATTGGAATTACATCTCCAAAATACTTGGCAATGGCTGCATGCCGACACCTTACACAAAACGTCAAAAAGTCAGATATCAAAACTATGAATGACCTGTGGAGAAAAGCACCCTGACAAACACCCAATCTGACTAGCATTTATCCTATATACATTTAAAAACAGACTGGCTAAAAATACTAAATCCCTTGGGTTTATCGCCACCCAGACCATTCCTCTGTTTTTCCCTAGTCTGGTATAAACTCTGCCATTTGTCAAGTATCTACAAAAGCAGAATTCAGACTGTTAATGCAAACAGGTGTTTTCTCATTTTGCTGCTTTAACAAACCAATCAGGAGTCAGTCACTCTAACAAGCTATCATACATACATATCAGTTACCCATGATTCAAAATACATGAGATGCATGGCAAGATTTCCACTTACAAAAACATATCTACCAAGTACTCTCAAGTCTGTAATACTTTATTAGCCAAGGCTCAAATATTTGTCTAATTCTTAACCAACCTTGAGCACCTCTCTTCCCAGTTAATTGAGAAACCAGCAAAGACAAACTACCTTGCAATGATAAAACTCACAAAACTAAATTGAATTGAATTGACTTTATTTCTTACATCCTTCATATACATGAAGAGTAAAAATCTTTACATTACATCTCCATCTGAATGTGCAAATTATAGCAATTTGTAATAAATAGTATGTACAGTAAGATATACAACAGAACTGTCAATAGCTTAGAAATACAATTGTGTCAGAGTGAATTAATCAGTCTGATGGCCTGGTGGAAGAAGCTGTCCTGGAGCCTGTTGGTCCTCGTTTTTATGCTGCAGTACCCTTTCCCGAATGGTAGCAGCTGGAACAGCTGGTGGTTGGGGTGACTCAAGTCCCCAATGATCCTTAGGGATCATTGTAACTGTCACTGTAACTGTACTGAATAGTGGGAATTTCACATCTACAAATGTACTGGGCTGTCCGCATCTCTCTGACTCTCTGCAGAGCCCTGCGATTGAGGGAAGTACAATTCCCATACCAGGCAGTGATGCAGCCAGTCAGGATGCTTTCAATTGTGCCTCTGTAGAAAGTCCTTAGAATTTGGAGACTCATGCTGAACTTCTTCAACCGTCTGAGGTGCTGTTGTGCATTTTTCACCACACAGACCAAGTGAGGTCCTCAGTGATGTGTATATGAAGGAACTTGAAGCTGTTCACCCTCTCAACCCCAGATCCACTGATGCCTGTCTCCATTCCTCCTGTAATCCACAACCAGCTCCTCTGTTTTTGCGATATTGAGGGACAGATTGTTTTCTTGACACTACTGTGTCAAGGTGATGACTTCTTCTCTGTAGGCTGCCTCATTATTATTTGAGATAAGACCAATCACTGTAGTATCATCTGTAAGTTTAATTAGCAGATTGGAGCTATGGGTGGTGACACATCCATGGGTGTACAGAAAGAAAAGGAGGGGATACAATGTTCCTGTGGAATATATTCTAACTCTCATTCAGACAGTCATCCAGTTTTTCAATGAGGCCTAAAAATTGTAGTGTTACCTATTTTAACTTGGATTTGATAGAAAGGGAAATACTAGGTTTAAACATGAATACAGTTGACCACACAAAATACCGTATCTCAGTGCCAACAAGACATGTTACTATTCAGATATAGCAGGCTCTTTTACAAATACAGTACTTTACCACAGTGAAATATCAATGTGGCGTACACTAAAAATGCACAGAATTGAAAGAGATTATTGCATGGATAAATATCTCAGCTATAATCTTTCACCAGAAGGTTATAGGCTGTGAATCAACCAGTCAGAATGTTCTCCACTGCACATCTTTTGAAATGTCTTTCATGACATAATGAATCTTCTCAAATTTGTAATGCTGCAAGGCCATTACCATGACTTTTATGTGACTGCATCAATGTGTTGGACCAGAACAGATTCTCTGAAATTTTGATGCCAGGAACTTGAAGCTGGTCACCTTTCTCATCAGTGACTCCTCAATGAGAATTGGTGCGTGCTCTCCCAGCTTCCCCTTTCTAAAGGCAACAATCAGTCTGTGGTCTTGCTGACATTAAGTGTGAGTTTGTTGTGTTGATACCAATCAGCCAGCTGACCAGTCTCACTCTTAAGCCTGCTCATCAGCATCTGAGATTCTACTAACATCAATGGTATCATCAGCAAATTTATAGATGCTGTTGTGCTATGCTTAGCTACACAGTCATGTAAAGGGAGTAGAGCAGTGGGCTAAGTATGTATCCTTGAGGTGTATCTGAGTGGTTGTCAACAAGGAGATGTTATTACTGATCTGCACTGACCACGATCATCTCCCAATAAGGAAGTCAAGGATTCAAATGTAAAGGGAGGTACAGAGGCCTAGTTTTGAAACTTAGTTATTAGTACTGAAGGAATTACAGTTTTGAACACCAAGCTGTAATCAATAAACAGTGGCCTGATGTAATTGGGGTATTACACTGCGAAGGTAGGTTCACATCCACTGAACTGTAAGTGTTGTGCTGGTAATACACAGCAGGAAACAGACACAGCATTAATTACCTTTCCCATTTAATCCCTTCAATACAGCAGAGAAATACGTAGTTACTCAGGTTGGTCAATACAAGAGTGACTATGCTACCATCGTGCTAACTGCAATAAAATTCCCATAAATAGCTGGAAAAATATTATAATGCATTTTATTGGCCCTTGCCTGTGAGAGCTGCCTTTGTCCTTCACTTCAGTTCAGTTTATTGTCATTTAGAAACCACAAATGCAATGCAGTTAAAAAAATGAGACAACGTTCCTCCAGAATGATATCACAAAAGCACTCGACAAAACAGACTACACTAGAAAATCCACATAACGTTTGGCAATCCCCAAATCCAGAGTCCGGAGAGGCTGCTACGTATTAATATCGCACTAATGCGTTCCCCGGAAAGGAACTACAAACCCATCAGACAAAACATGACTACCCAGACACACCAAGTCAGGAGGCCAACTCTAATACCCAACAAACCAAAAACTAAAGCTACAAGACCTACACAAAACCACAGTTACATATAGTTACAGTTAACACATAGTTACAACAGTGCAAACAATACCATAATTGATTAAAAAAATAGACCAAAGATGTTAAAAGACTATAAGAAACCACCACACAGTTTCCATACGTCCTCAGGGTCCTGATAGACTTGTCATCCCACGCCGGCGGCAGAAGGGAATACCCCCGCTATGAACTTCCAAGGCGCTGCCAGACTCAGCCCACAGACGCAGCACACAGTGAAAGCTCCGTCAGACCCAGCCTCACAGACGCAGCACACAGTGAAAGCTCCGTCAGACCCAGCCTCACAGACGCAGCACACAGTGAAAGCGCCCCGACCGCAGCAGGCTCCGAGTCCATCGAACCTCCGAGCCTCCGACCATCCCCTCCGGCACAGCCTCTCTTGAGCACCATCCTCTGCCGAGCGCACTACGACGCCCCTGCCAATGGCCACTGGCAATGTGACCCCGAGGACTGGGGGCCTATTCTTCTCAGCAGAGACCTGGACCTCACAACAGCAGCAGCAACGAAGAAGGCCTTCTTGGAGATTTCCAGATGTTCCTCCGTGCTCCCACTTCCGTTTTTCATCAGATTAGGATTGTACACGGCACCCTGCTTAACAAATAACAGATATCAACTCCGGAGAGGCTGCTGCAAACTGTGTTGCGCCGCCATCTTGTTATGTGGTTATTTTGACCAATAGATCTCTACGCCTCCACTCTTGCCACCATACAGGACCCCAAACAGTCCTTCCAGGTGAGGCAGTCCTTCACATGTCAATCAGCAGGTGTTACTTATTGCATCCAGTATTCTAGTGTGACTTCCTCTACATTAGTGAGACCCAACATGGTTTGGGAGAATCACTTTGCCACTTGGGGCTGAACTACAGCAAACACAGCTCCTATATTCTCCAGCCAGAGCCCAACAGCACCTCAGACAGCTCGTTACAGAGCACTTCCTCTGTGTGAACATCAGCTGCCGTTAACAGCGCCTGTCAATGTTATGTGAAAGCCAGACAGCAGAGAATATATAAGTTCCAATGCAACAATGCTGAGAGCAGAAGATAAAGACGCTATTAAAGAAATGGCAATATTATAAAGAATAAGGTAATCATTTTATTTCTAAAATTAAAATAAGATAGTAAAGATTCATAGTGATGAATCAGACATAAAGATGTTAGGAATGTAAACGCAAATTTCAGCTTAATGGAGTCTTCATCAGAGCATCACCCCAGAAGCAAAGGTGACTGAAGTAGCCGAGCACTGACAGTAGAAGTGCTTAGAACCCGCTCTTTAACACGAGAATCTCCAATGTCAGTTTATATTCATTAATTGAGCTGGGGAATAGATTTAAAATGGCTGGCCATTGGGAGATCCAAACTGTTATGGCAGTCAGAGCAAAGGTGTTTGGCAAAGTGATTCTCCCAAACCATATTGGGTCTCACTAATGTAGAGGAAGTCACACTAGAATACTGGATGCAATAAGTAACACCTACTGATTCACATGTGAAGGACTGCCTCACCTGGAAGGACTGTTTGGGGTCCTGAATGGTGGCGAGAGTGGAGGCGTAGAGATCTATTGGTCAAAATAACCACAATGTGTTGTTAATTGCAATTGTAAAACTGCCAGTAGTAACTACACTTACACCATTCTGTGTTTTCAGGTACTTTCCTCTTACTGGTTCTCATCCCTGCTTTTTACCGCTGCTGTACTTGCATGCATGTCAGAAAAAGTGGGATAAACTGGTTGCTCCAAAAAATTGAATGACTAAAGGGATAAGTTACAAACAAGGTTATCAGGTCAGTAAGTAGGAGCAGTTGGAGTAAGAACATAGTCAGACACGTGTGGGAGTTGTAAAATACATAGCAAGAAGGCAGGAAGACAGGGCTGGCCTTGGTATGTCCACCGCATACAGGGGGAGAAATAAAAGGGAGGTGGAGTTTCTCAGCCATACAAAGCATCATATCAAATGCTGCCTTGTTTTCTTCTCGTAGCATATTATCACATGTCCATTGGAATAACATTGCATGTTGGTTTCTATTGTACAGATTTTGAACACCTCACTTTTTCAAAAAAATAATCATGGACAACATTTTGAATCAATATTTCAATTAACAAAATATAAAAGATGGAACAATAAACAGAGTTATCTAATGATTCAAACAGAATCTACATGGAGAAAAGTTTGGTCTTGATTTTTGGACCTTCCCAATGGCATTGTGCACCGCTCACCTTAAACCAAGGAAGAGAGAGCAAGCCCCTTCCACCCAGGATATTTGTAACTAGACAGCAGGCAGCTAAACAAATGGAAAACCAGCTTCAGTTTCTAAACTAATCAATCATGACAAAGTGACTTTCAACAGTTAGAATAAGCCACGCTACCCACAGAACAGATACTCAGCTCAGTGACCACACAAAACATTGTCCTCCACTTGGATCTGCTCCAATTTGCCTACAGGAGCAACAGGTCCACATTGGCTCTTCAGTCAACCTTGGAAAATCTGGACAGCAAAATGCACACATCAGAATGCTCTTTATCAACTACAGCTCAACATTCAATACTACCTTCCCCTCAAAACTAATCAATAAGCTTCAAGATCTTGCCTCAATACCTCCTTGTGCAATTGGTTCTTCGATTTCCTCATTTGCAGACACCAGTCAGTTCTAATTAGCAACAACATCTCCTCCGTGATCTCCATCAGCAAAGATGCATCACAAGGCTGTGCTTAGCCTCCCACCCCCACCCCCCCCACTCTACTCACCTTACACTTATGACTGTGAAGCTGAACGCAACTCCAATATGATATTCAAATTTGTGTAAAAGTCCACTGTCATAAGCCAAATAAAAGATGGCGATGGATCAGCACATAAGAGGGAGATTGAAAATCTGGCAGAGTGGTGCCACAACAACTCAATGTCAACAAGACCAAGGAGCTGATTATTGACTTCAGAAGGAGGAGGAAGGCAAAAGTGAGTTAGTCCTCACTGGAGGATCAGAGGTGGAGAGGGTCAGCAACTTCAAATTTCTCAGTGTTATTATTTTGAAGGACTTGACCTGGGCTCAGCAAGCAAGAGTATTTCCAAAGAAAGCACAGCAGCGCCTCTATTCCTTATGAGTTTGCAAAGATTCAGCATGACACCTAAACTTTGATAAGCTTCTATATATGTGTGGTGGAGTGTATATTGACTGGCTGCATCACAGCCAGGTAATGGAAACACCAACATCCTTGAATGGAAAATCCTACAAAAAGTAGTGAATGCAGTCCAGTCCATCATAGGGAAAGCAGATCCCACCATCGAACACATCTCCATGAAGCAGTGTCTCAGGAAAACAGCATCCATCATTAGGGACCCTCACCACCCAGTAGGACAATCTCTTCTCACGGCTGTCATCAGGAAGGTGGTACAGGAGCCTTGGGACTCACAACGCCAGGTTCAGGAACAGTTATTACCCCTCAATCATCAGGCTCTTGAACCAAAGGCGATAACTTCACTCAACTTTGCTTACCCCATCAGTGAACTGTTCTAACAACCAATGGACTCACTTTCAAGGACTCTCTATCTCATGTTCTCAATATTTATTGCTTATTTATTTAATATTATTATTTCTTTATTTTGTATTTGCAGTGTTTGTTGTCTTTTGCACACTGGTTAAATGCCCAAGTTGGTGCAGTCTTTCATTGATTCTATTATGGCTATTATAGTATCATGGATTTATTGTGTATGCCTGCAAGAAAATGAATTTCAGGGTTGTAAATGGTGACATATGTACTTAGACAATAAATTTACTTTGAACCTACAATGCTTTCAGTCAACTGTCAGATGAACACTTCATTCATGCTAAGTCAATTCAGAAGGGTCAAGTTACCATTCAAAACTGTATCAAAGGCACAGCTGAATTAAGGAATGCACCAACAAAAATGTCACCATAACCCAGGTCCAGGCATTCTTCAGTTTATCCAAACATTGTCCAGTTCCATTCTTGTGCTATTAACAATTCTAATTGAGGGCAAAGTCAAAGCAGGAAATTTTAGCCTTATCATCTTAAGGAGGTGTGTAATAGGTTCAAAGATTAGTAGATATAATAAATATGAAGTAGGTATTAGCAACAGATCAAGGAAGTCAACAGAATTACCTGGGGGAGAAGTTTTATCACCTGGAATCTAGTTAATCAAAGGCAAAGTAGGAAATCTGGAATGTGCAAAGCATAGTTGTTAGTGTAATGCTATTAAACTGTCAATGACCTGGGTTCAGTTTCGCTGTTGTCTGTAAGGGGTTCATATATTCCCCCGTGACAGCACGGGTTTCCTCTGTGTACTCTAGTTTCCTCCCACATTCCAAAGACACATGGGTTAGTAGGTTAACTGGTCTTATGGGTGTAACTGGGCCACAAGACACAAGAACAGAATTAGGCCATTTGGCCCATTGAGTCTGCTGCACTATTCCATCATGGCTGATTTATTATCCTTCTCAACCCCAATCTCCTGCCTTCCCCCGTAGCTTTAATGCCTTTACAATCAAGAACCTATCATTCTGCCGTGGATTCAAGGAGGAAAATGAATTAGAACTAAAGGTCAAAATAATATGGACACTGGTTCAGAACTTATAGGCATTGTTCTTTCATTACTGTTATTTACCCTTGGGCTGTCTCTCAAATAACAGTTCAGTGATCCTGAAGCAAAAGGTGAAAGTCTCACTCTGGTAAAATGGGCCCATAATCCAGGCTAATATTAAAGCACAGCCGAGGGCATGTGACATTAGCTGAGCTGTAATCCTTTAGGTGGTAAGTAATGCCCCACATCCATCTTAAAAAAAGACCCCGTGCAATGGCCTGAAGATGATGAGAAAGATTTTTGCTGATGCCCTAACCAGCTTTTCTCCATCAATATCACCAAACAGGTCTACTGGTCGCTACTTCAACAACACTGTGTGCTAGTTGACTGCTCCATCTCTCTATAGGCTTTAACACTTCAATAGAATAACCCAAATGTGAAAATTGCAACAAACAGGGCTTATCCCTCCACCCCCTTGGAAGTTTTCATGTTTTATTGTTTTACAACATTGAATTGCAGTGGATTTAATTTGGGGGTTTTTTTTGACACTGATCAACAGAAAAAGACTTCCGTGTCAAAGTGAAAACAGATTTCTACAAAGTGATCTAAATTAATAACTAATATAACACAAAATAACAGATAACAGAAATATTCACCTCCTTCAAGTCAGTATTTAGTAGATGTACCTTTGGTGGCAATTACAGCCTTGTCTGTGTGGATAGGTCTCTCAGCTTGTCCACATCTTGTCACTGCAATTTTTCCCCCATTCTTCTTTAAAAAACTGCTCAAGCTCTGTCAGATCGCATGGGGATCATGAGTGAACAACCCTTTCCAAGTCCAGCCACAAATTCTCAATTGGATTTATGTCTGGACTCTCACTTGGCCACTCCAGGATATTAACTTTGTTTTTAAGCCAACTGTGTGTAGCTTTGGCTTTATGCTTGGGGTCACTGTCTTGCTGGAAAACAAATCTTTTCACAAGTCGCAGTTCTCCTGCAGACTGCATCAAGTTTTCCTCAGGATTTCCCTGTATTTTGCTGCAGTCATTTTACCCTCCACCTTCACAAGCCTTCCGGGGCCTGCTGCAGTGAAGCATCCCCACAGCATGATGCAGCCACCACCATGTTTCACAGTAGCGATGGTGCGTTTTTGATGATATGCAGTTTGGCTTACGCCAAACAGTGTTGAGACTGCTGGCCAGAAAGCTCAATTTTGGTTTCATCAAACCATTGAACCTCCTTCGAGCGGACTTCAGAATCTTCCACATTACTTCTGGCAAACTCTAGCCAAGATTTCTGAGTGTTTTTCTTTCTTTCTTTTTCAATTTTTTTAATTGATTTTCACATAGAAGATTACAGAGTACACGAAGATATATATTATGAATCAATAAAAAGATAGAATAGCACCAAATACATTATATTTAAATCATACTTGCAATCGCATTACCCTATACTCATGATCAAACACATACATTAATTAAATTGTAATTTGAATTGTAATAAAAAAAAGAATCTAAACCCACTACCAAAGTGAAGCTGTATGGTAAAGAAAGACGGAAAAAAATCCTTATCACATAGTGATTTATGTTATTAGCCAACATCTGTACTTTAACACCAAATCAAAGGTTTTGAAAGTAGTTCAAGAATGGTCCCCACAATGTTTGAAAGTCTTGGTTCGAACAGAAATCGAACGCATCTTCTCTAAATTTAAGCACAACATAACATCACGTAACCATTGAGCATGAGTAGGTGGAACAACATCCTTCCATTTAAGCAACACTGCCCTCCTTGCTATAAAAGAAATAAAAGCCAATTCATGCAAATAAGATGTCTCCAAAGTTATGCCTTTTTCTCCAACAATACCAAACAAGGCAGTCAAAGGGGTAGGCTTAAAATTTACTTTAAAAAGTACAGAAAAAGTCTGGAATATTTCTTTCCAGTATTTTTCAAGACTCGGACATTTCTAAAACATATGGATTAGTGAAGCCTCTCCACTATCTATCACAATAGGAAGATATATCCGGATAAAAATGAGATAGCTTGTCTTTCGACATGTGGGCCCTGTGGACCACTTTAAATTGTAGGAGGGAGTGGCAAGCACATAGTGATGAAGTGTTAATCAATTTAAAAATTTCATTCCAAGTCTCCGCAGAAATTGAAATCTGTAAATCTTGTTCCCAGGCATTTTTAATTTTGTCTACAGGAGCCTCTCTTATTCCCAACAACATACCATAAATATTGGAAATTGAGCCATTATGAAAAGGTTTCAAATTAGAAATTACATCTAATAAGTTCTTATCAGGACACATAGGAAATGTATGTAATTGAGATCGTAGAAAGTCTCTAATTTGTAGATATCGAAAAAAGTGGGATTTTGGTAAGGTATATTTAGCTGACAGTTGCTCAAACGAAAAGAGACTTCCTCCAACAAACAGATCCTGGAAGCATTTAATACCCAATCTACACACACAAAATGCTGGTGGAACGCAACAGGCCAGGCAGCATCTATAGGGAGAAGCGCTGTCAACGTTTCGGGCCGAGACCCTTCGTCAGGACTAACTGAAAGGAAAGATACTAAGAGATTTGAAAGTAGGAGGGGGAAGGGAAAATGCGAAATGGTAGGAGAAGACCGGAGGGGGTGGGGTGAAGCTGAGAGCCAGAACGGTGATTGGCAAAAGGGATACAGAGCTGGAGAAGGGAAAGGATCATGGGACAGGAGGCCTAGGGAGAAAGAAAGGGGAAGGGGAGCACCAGAGGGAGATGGAGAACAGGGTGATGGGCAGAGAGAGAAAGAAAAAAAAGGGAGGGGAAAAAAACCAAATACATCAGGGATGGGGTTAGAAGGGGAGGAGGGGCATTAACGGAAGTTAGAGAAGTCAATGTTATTGCCATCAGGTTGGAGGCTACCCAGCCAGTAGCCCGTTGGAGGTGTCGTAAGTTACGGAGAATTATACGTTGGATTATACTGAGTTATACTGTTTTGTCTCCAACTTTCACCCCGCCCTCAAATTTACCTGGTCTATTTCTGACACCTCCCTCCCCTTTCTTGATCTTTCTGTCCCCATCTCTGGAGACGGTCTATCTACTGCATCCAACATATAATTCTCCGTAACTTCCGCCACCTCCAACGGGATCCCACTACCAAGCACATCTTTCCCTCCCCACCCTTTCTGCTTTCCGCAGGGATCGCTCACAACGCGACTCCCTTGTCCATTCATCCCCCCCATCCCTTCCCACTGATCTCCCTCCTGGCACTTATTCTTGCAAGTGGAACAAGTGCTACACCTGCCCTTACACTTCCTCCCTCACCACCATTCAGGACCCCAGACAGTCCTTCCAGGTGAGGCGACACTTCACCTGTGAGTCTGCTGGTGTGGTATACTGCGTCCGGTGCTCCCGGTGTGGCCTTTTATATATTGGTGAGACTCGACGCAGACTGGGAGACCGTTACGCTGAACATCTACGCTCTGTCCGCCAGAGAAAGCAGGATCTCCCAGAGGCCACACATTTTAATTCCACGTCCCATTCTCATTCTGATATGTCTATCCATGGCCTCCTCTACTGTCAAGATGAAGCCACACTCAGGTTGGAGGAACAACATTTTATATACCGGCTGGATAGCCTCCAACCTGATGGCATGAACATTGACTTCTCTAACTTCTGTTAATGCCCCTCCTCCCCTTCTAACCCCATCCCTGATATATTTAGGTTTTTTCCCCTCCCTTTTTTTTCTTTCTCTCTCTGCCCATCACTCTGCCTGTTCTCCATCTCCCTCTGGTGCTCCCCTCCCCCTTTCTTTCTCCCTAGGCCTCCTGTCCCATGATCCTTTCCCTTCACTAGCTCTGTATCACTTTTGCCAATCACCTGTCTGGCTCTCAGCTTCACCCCACCCCATCCGGTCTTCTCCTATCATTTCACATTTTCCCCTCCCCCTCCTACTTTCAAATCTCTTACTATCTTTCCTTTCAGTTAGTCCTGACGAAGGGTTTCGGCCCGAAACGTCAACAGCGCTTCTCCCTATAGATGCTGCCTGGCCTGCTGCGTTCCACCAGCATTTTGTGTGTGTTGCTTGAATTTCCAGCATCTGCAGATTTCCTCATGTAATACCCAAACTATCCCATTCTTTAAAAACTACACCGGTCATAGTAGGTTTAAAAAAAAAATTAGAAAAAATGGGACTAGAAAGAGAAAATCTCAATAAACCAAAGTATTTTCTAAATTGTAACCAGATCCTCAAAGTATGTTTAAGTATCAAATTGTCAGTAAGTTTATTTAAAGATAAAGGAAGTGAGGATCCAAGAAGAGAAAGAATAGAAATTTTTTTAAGAGTTAGCTTCTAAAGAGACCTGTATTGGAACAGCCCTCGCAGTTAATGTAATATGACCAAAACGTAAGATTTCATATATTGACTGCCCAGTAATAAAACCTAAAATTTGGTAAAGCTAAACCTCCATTCTTTTTAACTTTTTGAAAGTGAATCTTATTTAATCGAGAATGTTTGTTTTTTCATATATACAAAGTTAGAACTGAACCAAGAGAATCGAAAAAGGACTTAAGAATAAAAACGGGTAAGGCCTGAAAAAGCTATACAGGTAGTTCCCAAGTTACGAACGTCTGACTTACAGACAACTTGTACTTATGATCCGAGGAAGGAGAACACCGTCCGCCATTTTAAGTCATTGCCGTTGACACTGTGTTGAGTGTGTAACTTTGTATTTGGCTTAAATTTTTCTTAGCAAGATTTACTCTGACCACCCCCCCCCCCCCCCCCCATTGCAGTCGGCTGGTGGCACAGTGAGATCAGCGCTGGGCTCAAGAACGGAGGTTCCCAAGTTCAATCCAGTGACAGACCACTCCCATGCCGGGTTGATGTCGATCCAGTGACTCCCGTACCATCCGTGCTGGGTTGATGTCGAGTTCGCAACTCAACCTCGTAAAAAAAACACTGCCACCTCCAGTTTAAATTCCCACGTGGAATATTGTGGAGGATCAAATATCCAAACACAGCACAGTCCCCACTTGTCCCATTTAACCTGTCTCAGTGCAGTGGGGTTTAGGACCCGGGGAATTCAGTGCGGTGGTCCTTAGGGCCCAGTGTTCCTCGGGAGCCGGCGGAGGTCGGGACCCGCCACCTGCAGTGTTTCTGTTCCATTGATGGGAAGTGATCGCGATTGAAAATAAAGTGGAAATAATTAAGCGTTGGGAAAAAGGTGAAACACCAACAGTCATTGGAAAAGCGTTAGGCTACAGTCGGTCAACAATCGGAACAATTTTAAAGGATAAAGTGACAATAATGGAGCATGTGAAAGGCCCTGCCCTGATGAAAGCTATAATTATTACTAAGCAACGCAGTGGTTTAATTATTGGAATACATACGTTTCTTAAGTGTTTTATATGCATAGAAAGGTAAAATATATACTATATACTAAGACAAGCATTTGACTAACTGACGCTAAATGATACCGGATGTACTTGTTCCGACTTACGTACAAATCCTACTTAAGGACGGACTTAGGAACGGAACTGGTTCGTAACCTGGAGACTGCCTGTATAAATTTAGGCAGAATATTCATTTTAATACAGTTAATTTGACCAATCAACAAGAGAGAGGGGTGACTAGTTTGATAGTGCCCTTTTCACATAATCCAATAGAGTAAGAAAATTTTCTTTAAGTAGGTGTTTATAATTCTTAGTAATTATTACACACAACTAGGTACATTGATTTCTTACAAATTTAAAAGGAAGGTTAGTATTAATTGATACCAGATTATTCAAGGGGAAAAGTTCACTCATGTAAATTTAATTTATATACTGAAAACTGGCTAAAACAGGAGAGTAAAGAAAGCATAGGACATAACGAGGTCTCAACGTTAGAAATAAACAGCAATAGATCATCAGCATAGAGTGACACTTTGTGGGTAGTACCTCTCCTTAAAATACCAGTGATATCACTTGATTCTCGAAAAGCAATATTAAGGGTTCTAAAGCCAGATCAAAGAGCAAAGGGCTCAAATGACATCCTTGTCTGGTTCCACGTTTAGAATTCTGAAAATTAGTAAGAACCTGAGCAGAAGAAGATAAATCAAGTAATTTAATCCATTGAATGAAACCGGTCCCAAAGTTAAATTTTTCTAAGGCTTTAAATAAATAATTCCATTCAACCCAATCAAAGACATTCTCAGTGTCTAGAGATATCGCGCATTCCGATATCTCCTTAGAAGGAAAATACATAACATTCAGTAAATGACGAATATTAAAATGGGAATAGTGATTTTTAACAAATCCAGTCTTATCATCAGATATGATAGATCAGGGGTGTCAAACTCATTTTAGGTCACGGGCCGGATTGAGCAAAATGCAGCTTCATGCGGGCCGGATCAGTCGGACACGTGCGAACGCAGCTTTCGTTGCCTCCGTTTTTTCAGCCTGCTCTCATGTGTCTCAGTCTCTGCTATAACTACAAAGTGTTTCACTTTACAAATTCCGTTTCTAATGAAGAAGACTGCCGAGCAAGACTGCCGAATAAACACTAAAAACCCTGAAAACCTGGTACCTGAATAAACTCAGCATTAGCCATATCATACGCCATAGGCGCTTCGATTACTGGGGCCAGCTTTAATAGTAATTAGATATTATCTCGCGGGCCAAAGATAATTCCACCGCGGGCCGGATTTGGCCCGCGGGCCTTGAGTTTGACATATATGTGATAGATGGTAAAATATTTTCAAGTCCACGAGCCAAAACTTTGGATTGAATTTTAGTATCAACTAAAATTCCTTAAGTAAAGAAATTGGTCTGTATGAAGAGCATTCAGTTGGGTTCCTTTTTTTTTTAAGAATAAGCGAAATGGAAGCTTCATAAAAAGATTGTGTCAGCCTATCCAACTTAAAGGAATCTGAAAAGACAGAACATAAATGAGGTATAAGCATTGAGGAAAAAGCCTTATAAAATTCTCCAGAAAATCCATCAGGACCCGGAGTCTTCCTGGAGTGCAATGAACGTACAGCCTTAGCAATTTCCTCATAAGAAATAGGTTGATCCAACTGCTTTCGATTATCAACAGGAAGTACAGGGATGTTTAACTGGTCTAAAAAATTATTCATTACAGTATTATGTTCAGGAGAGTCAGAACTATAGAGTTCAGAATAAAATTCTCTAAAGGTATCATTTATTTCTATATGATCAGTTGTCCTATCACCATTAGCTTTACAAATTTCTTTAATTTGCCAATTAGCTATAAAGGTTTTTAATTAGTTAGCCAATAATTTACCTGTTTTGTCTCCATGAATATAGAATTGACTTCTGTCTTTTAGGAGTTGACTTTCAATCGGATATGTTAAAAGAAGATGATATTTAGTTTTAATTTCAACACATCTTTTAATAAAGCAGGATCTGGAGCCAAAGCACATTTTTGGTCTAATTGTTTCAACTGATTAGCTAAGTCAATTTTCTCTTTAATAGCTTTTTTCTTAACACTTACAGTATGAGAAATAAGTTGTCCTCTAATATAGGTCTTAAAAGCATCCCATATAAGACTAGAAGTCTCTTCGAGCATATTCTCTTCAAAAAAAAGAATAATTTCTTTCTCCAGAAACTTTTAAAAATCCTTATCAGATAGAAAAGTTAGATGAAAATGCCAAAATCTATTTGTTTGAGGGAGACCAGGAGGGTTTAAAGACAAAAGCACTGGAGCATGATCTGAAACAGCAATCTCTTTATATTCACAGGATCAAACTAATGGAATCATTTGACTATCAATAAAAAAATTAATTATCCTGGAATACGTATGGTGAACATGGGGGAAAAAAACAAATACTCCCTATCTTCTGGATGTCAAAAACACCAAATATCAACAATACCGCATTTCATGAGGAAAGATTGAATAAATAAAGCTGATTTGTTAAGGGTAGCTGGTTTGGAAGATGACCAATCTAAAACTGGATCTAACCAGCAATTACAGTCTCCTCCCAAACCTAATGAATAAAGACTCAAATCTGGCAAGAGTGAAACAAAATCAAAGAATCCTGGGTCATCTATATTCGGGACATACAGATCAGCAAAAACCATTAATTAATTATCTAATTTTCCTGACACTATAACAAAATGCCCATTAATATCAGACACTACGTTGAACAAAAAGAACACTATTATCTATAAAGACTGCAACCTCCTTAGATTTAGCTCGAAAAGAGGAATGAAAATGCAGCCTTTGCATCTGCTAAAAAGGTGTGGATTGTCATATTTACATACATGGGCTTCTTGTTAAAAAAAAATTGGGACCTTAAGTTTTTTTAATATAGGCAAAAATCTTATTCTGTTTCACAGGATGATTTAACCCTTTCACGTTAAGACTAAGTAAATCAATAGTTTAATCCATTTTTAATACTATTTAAAAGAAAAGTTAAGATAATGACCATGCTAGAATGTATATTAAAACCAGACATCGAACCTTGAGATAAGGTAACCCAGCACCAGCTTTGGCTAAGAACCCAATACAACTTCCAGAAAAAAAGTCCTTCCCCCCCGCCCTCCTCCCAAAGCCAGAAAGCCGACCAATAGATTGCCGGCAGCTAGCATTAATGACGTCATCCTCCCAAAAAAACCTGCTGATTTAACTCCAATCTATACCAAGGTTAGCTGCATTCCCACCTAGACAAAATGGAGAGAAAAAAACTTAAACCTCATACCAAAAAAACAGATTAATTTTTGCAATTTCAAAATGATAAAATAATAAATACCCATACTAAGCCTTATTAATAGAGAAAAAACCTCAGAAAGTACGTATAAAATAAAATATCAAAAAATATATAAAAAATCAAAAAGAAGATAGTAAAGTTGTTTGCACCGCTAGGGATAAACAGAGGGGAAGAGGTGGGGAATTTCTTAAATGCATTTATTTTAATGCTAGGAGCATTGTAAGAAAGGTGGAGGAGCTGAGAGCATGGATTGATACTGGAAATATGATGTTGTAGCTATTAGTGAAACATGGTTGCAGGAGGGGTGTGATTGGCCACTAAATATTCCTGGATTTTGCTGCTTCAGGTGTGACAGAATCGGAGGGTCAAGAGGGGGAGGAGTTGCATTGCTTGTCTGAGAAAATATTACAGCGGTGCTCTGGCAGGATTGATTAGAGGGCTTGTCTAGGGAGGCTATTTGGATGGAACTGAGGATTGGGAAAGGTGAGGTAACACTGATAGGAGTGTATTATAGACCACCTAATGGGGAGCGAGAATTGGAGGAGCAAATTTATAAGGAGATAGCAGATATTTGTAGTAAGCACAAGGTTGTGATTGTGGAAGATTTTAATTTTCCACACATAGACTGAGAAGCCCATTCTATAAAAGGGATGGATGGTTTGGAGTTTGTAAAATGTGTGCAGGATAGTTTTTTGCAGCAATACATAGAGGTACCAACTAGAGAAGGGGCAGTGTTGGATCTCCTGTTAGGGAATGAGATAGGTCAGGTGACGGACGTATGTATTGGGGAGCACTTCGGGTCCAGTGATCACAATGCCATTAGTTTCAATATAATTATGGAGAAGGATAGGTCCAGACTCAGGGTTGAGAGTTTTGATTGGAGAAAGGTTAACTTTGAGGAGATGCGAAAGGATTTAGAAGGAGTGGATTGGGACAATTTGTTTTATGGGAAGGATGTATTAGAGAAATGGAGGTCATTTAAAGGTGAAATTTTGAGGGTGCAGAATCTTTATGTTCCTGTTAGGTTGAAACGAAAGGTTAAAAGTTTGAGAAAACCATGGTTTTCAAGGGATATTGGAAACTTGGTCCAGAAAAAGAGAGAGATCTACAATAAATATAGGCAGCATGGAGTAAATGAGGTGCTTGAGGAATATAAAGAATGTAAAAAGAATCTTAAGAAGTTAGGAAAGCTAAAAGAAGATACGAGGTTGCTTTGGCAAGTAAGGTGAAAATAAATCCAAAGGGTTTCTAGTTATATTAATAGCAAAAGGATAGTGAGGGATAAAATTGGTCCATTAGAGAATCAGAGTGGACAGTTATGTGTGGAGACAAAAGAGTTGGGGGAGATTTTGAACAATTTCTTTTCTTCGGTATTCACTAAGGAGAAGGATATTGAATTATGTAAGGTAAGGGAAACAAGTAGGGAAGTTATGGAAACTATGATGGTTAAAGAAGAGGAAGTACTGGCGCTTTTAAAGAATATGAAAGTGGATAAGTCTCCGGGTCCTGACAGGATATTCCCTCGGACCCTGAGGGAAGTTAGTGTAGAAATAGCAGGGGCTCTGACAAAAATCTTTTGAACGTCTTTAGAGACAAGGATGGTGCAGGAGGATTGGCGTATTGCTCATGTGGTTCCATTGTTTAAAAAGGGTTCTGGTGGGTAAATTAATGGAAAGTATTCTTAGAGATGGTATATATAATTATCTGGATAGACAGGGTCTGATTAGAAACAGTCAACATGGATTTGTGCATGGAAGGTCATGTTTGACAAATCTTATTGAATTTTTTGAAGAGGTTACTAGGAAAGTTGACCAAGGTAAAGCAATGGATGTTGTCTATATGGACTTTAGTAAGGCCTTTGACAAGGTTCCACACGAAAGGTTAGTTAGGAAGGTTCAATCGTTAGGTATTAATATTGAAGTAGTAAAATGGATTCAACAGTGGCTGAATGGGAGATGCCAGAGAGTAGTGGTGGATAACTGTTTGTCAGTTTGGAGGCCAGTGACGAGTGGTGTGCCTCGGGGATCTGTACTGGGTCCAATGTTGTTTGTTATATACATTAATGATCTGGATGATGGGGTGGTAAATTGGATTAGTAAGTATGCAGATGATACTAAGATAAGTGGTGTGGATAATGAAGTAGGTTTTCAAAGCTTGCAGAGAGTTTTAGGCCAGTTAATAGAGTGGGCTCGAAGATGGCAGATGGAGTTTAATGCTGATAAGTGTGAGGTGCTACATTTTGGTAGGACTAATCAAAATAGGACAAACATGGTAATTGTTATGGTAGGGCATTGAGGAATGCAGTAGAACAGAGTGACTAATGGTGCATAATTCCCTGAAGGTGGAATCTCATATGGATAGGGTGGTGAAGAAAGCTTCTGGTACGCTGGCCTTTATAAATCAGAGCATTGAGTATAGGAGTTGGGATGGAATGTTAAAATTGTACAAGGCATTGGTGAGGCCAAATTTGGAGTACTGCGTACAGTTCTGGTCACTGAATTATAGGAAAGGTGTCAACAAAATAGAGAGTACAGAGGAGATTTACTAGAGTGTTACCTGGATTTCAGCACCTAAGTTACAGAGAAAGGTTGAACAAGTTAGGTCTTTATTCTTTGGAGCATAGAAGGTTGAGGTGGGACTTGATAGAGGTATTTAAAATCATGAGGGGGATAGATAGAGTTGACATTGATGGGCTTTTTCCATTGAGAGCAGGGGAGATTCAAACAAGAGGACATGAGTTGAGAGTTAAGGAGCAAAAGTTTAGGGGTAACACGAGGGGTAACTTCTTTACTCAGAGAGTGGTAGCTGTGTGGAACGAGCTTCCAGTAGAAGTGGTAGAGGCAGGTTCAATATTGTCATTTTAACAAAAAAATAGATAGCTATATGGACAGGAAAGGAATGGAGGGTTATGGGCTGAGTGCAGGTAGGTGGGACTAGGTGAGAGTAAGTGTTCAGCATGGACTAGAAGGGCCGAGATTGTCTGTTTCCGCGCTGTAATTGTTATATATGTTACATGAACACTCAAGGTATTAGCTCATTAAAGCCTTATTCTCTTAGTAAAACACTAAAAGTTTCAAAAAAAGTTAGCATCAAAGGGTTACCAAGAGTAAGAGAGGCAGATATTCATGCAGAAAGATTCATGCAGTTAATCTTCTGATTCCAAGAATTCTTGAGCATCCTGAACTGAACAGAACCACTTCTTCGAGCCATCCTTCAATATAATTCTGAGCCATGCGGGATAACGAAGAGAAGGCTTGAAACATTTGTTAAAAAGTTCCGACATAACCTTTTTAAACTTAGCATGCTCATTCATGACCTCAGGTGAAAAATCCTCGACGATTCTAATCTTTTGGACTTTATAATCAATCATTCCTCTTCAATGGGATTCACGAATTAAAAGCTCCTTAGTTTAAAATTCATGTAAACAGACTATGACCAATCTGGGTCTTTCCTCTGGAGTGGGCTTAGGAACCAACGATCTATGCGCTCGATCAACCATAGGCAAAGACGATAAAATTACAGAAAATAATTGTGCCAAAAAAATTGCAAAGAATTTTGTAGGCTGATCACCTTCAGTTAACTCTTCAAGGCCCAGAGTTCGCAGATTGTTTCTTCTGCTTCTGTTTTCTAAGTCAATAATCTTCTGCGTTATTTTTTCCATTAGCCTTTGACTGCTTTTTACAAAGCTTTCGTAAGTCATCAATTTTTGCATCCAAAATCGTCAAGAGTTGCTTCATTATCTTCAATTCGTTTATCATGTTCAGCTAAGGTTTTTTGCAGAGAATCTAATTTTGCATCCACCTGTTTAATTTCAGATCTGAGCTGCTGAAATTGTTGCTGGAGCTCCTCGGAGGAGCCTTCGAAGCAAATCCGTAATAGATTCCAAAGATGCAGGCGGATCCTCTTTTCTAGTACCTTTGGCACTCCTTGTAGTCATAGTGAAGCAATATCAGGTTTAAGAATAAGGTTTCAAAACAGGTTGGAAACAGTAAAGTAAGTAAAACCAGCAGGAAGTCTTGAGAATGTTTTTCAACAGTGGCTTTCTCTTTGCCACTCTCCCATAAAGCTGCAACTGGTAAAGCTCCCAGCCAACAGTTGGTGTATGTGCTTTCTCTCCCATCTCAGCCACTGAAGCTTGTAACTCCTCCAGAGTTGTTGTAGGCTCTTGGTGGCCTCTTTCACTAATCACCTTCTTGCACGGTCACTCAGTTTTTGATGACAGCCTGTTCTAGGCAGATTTACAGCTGTGCCATATTCTTTCCATTCTTTGATGATTGACTAAACTGCACTCCAAGGGATATTCAGTTACTTGGAAATTTTCTTGTATCCATCATCTCCTTACTTGTGCTTTTCAATAACCTTTCTGTGGAGTTACATGGAGTATTCTTTTGTCTTCATGGTGTAGTTTTGCCAGGATACTAACTCACCAGCAGTTGGACCTTCCAGATACAGGAGTATTTTCACTACAATCAACTGAAACACCTTGATTGCAATGATCTCTATTTAACTAATCATGTGACTTCTAAAACCAATTGGCTGCACCAGTGATGATTTAAAGGGGGTGAATACTTATGCAATCAATTATTTTATGTTTTATATTTGTAATTATTTGGATCACTTTATTTTCACTTTGATCTGTTGATCATTGTCAAAAAAAGCCAAATTAAATCCATTGTGAATTGTGAATCAATGTTGTAAAACAATGAAATGTGAAAACTTTTGGGGGGGGGGGGGGCTGTGAACTGTGAATACTTTTTCTAGGCACTGTATATACTTCTCTCTTTCCTAATCCAGGATACAAAGTACCCTTTCTCTGCTCCAAAACAGCTGAATGCAATGCCAGTCAATGTGTTTTATTTATAATATTTACTTAATATAAGAAAGTCACAGATAAGAATGTTAGCTCATTTCCTCCAATACATCAGGTTAATATTTAACTAAACAAACATAAACCAAAGGAAAAGATTGATCCCATTTAAGAAGACGCTGGCAGAGCAACAGCAACCATCTCACCATTACTTGGCTTCTTCAGGTAAAGACTGTTCATCTATAAAACTGTGCTCTTCAAATCTTTGCTAATGGTCATACAAGGAGAAAGATTTTCCAAGTTCGTCCCATGCTAAAGGTTACTCTGACCTTTACAGCATGCGTGATGTGTGTTATCTTAGAATTACTCAGTCACAGCAAGTACTCTGCACAGCTATTACATGGTCAGTCAGCATTAACATGGGACTGTTGACTGTGATCACTTTTCTTGTTGGGCAGTTCCTAGTGATCAAGGATGTTCTTCACATGTTGCTTTTGAGGTAATGAATGAAGTTAATGTGGAACCTGTGAACTCTGCAACAAGTGGAGAAGGTGGTGAAAGGCAGCACAACTGAGTGGATTGTTTGGCAGATATTCTAGAAACATAGAAAACCTACAGCACAATACAGGCCCTTTGGCCCACAATGCTGTGCCGAACATGTACTTTAGAAATTACCTAGGGTTATCCATAGCCCTCTATTTTCCTAAGCTCCATGTACCTACCCAGTTGTTTCTTAAAAGACCCTATCGTATCTGCCTCCACCACCGTCATCAGCAGTCCATTCCACGCACTTACCACTCAGCGTAAAAAACTTACTCCTGACATCTCCTCGGTACCTACTTCCAAGCACCTTAAAACTGTGCCCTCTTGTGTTAGCCATTACAGCCCTGGGAAAAAGCCTCTGACTATCCACACGATCAATGCCTCTCTCCAATTTTTTATACTGGTTTTCTACATTCTCCTAAAGCATGGTCCAAACGTTTTCAATGCTGTGCCAGATACTCCCTCTCATCAAACTAGTCTTGGTGCTTTAGGAGGCCTACAGTCACCTCAAAGCTGTTAACTACTGTGGACCAGGACAGACCAGATGCTGCCAGGATCAATGTGGCCACTGCTTTCAGAGGTAGGCAGATGAAGATAACATTAGACAGATCAGTTCAAAAGTCATCATAGTGCCTGTCAGATCACAAGTGATGTGGGCATCCTTGCAGGGGTTTTTTTGGACAATAAGATAATACATCAGGTGGCAGTTTCTACATTCAAAGTGGTTGCCAGATCTGGTGCTCATCTCCCTAGTGAATTAAAGTGCTGGTTATGATAAGATCATACATCAAGCATCTTGTCGGGGGACCAATTTCAGAAATAGCTCTCTTTACTGATCATAACCTGCCAGAAAATTGTATTTTTCTAATCCCGCCAATGAAATCTCCCGAAGGATCAGTTCATTTGGCTACGAGAAACTAGCCAGGGTTTCTCTTGTGCTGAAATAGCAGTACATTTTAGCCACTACCACATCTTCCATGGTTGAGGCATTGATGACCTTTGTGTGTTGATTCAGTGCCACTTACAGATCCTTGACAGCACAGCTCACTCCAGCGCAGCATTCACCTTCCAGTCTGTTCATCTACAAGTGTACTCAATGCCTTGTACTGAAAGCAAGTTCTCCCCTGTACCTAACTCAGTATTATCAAAGCTCCCCAAATTCCTGACCTTCGGCAACAGAGTTCAAACAAAAATTGAACAACTACAGATGCTGGAAATCTAAAATAAAACAGGAAGTTCAGGAAAGGCTCAACATGTCAGACAGCATATGTGGAGAAAGAAACCATGGTTCAATGGTTCAGGTCAATGATGTTTCATCAGTGACCTGAAATATCAACTGCTTCTCTCGCTATGGTTGCTGCCTGACCTGCTGAGTTATTACCAGGATTTCTTATCACTGTTAGGACTGCTGATGGTGAGCACAAATATTCCAGGAAGCCAGCTTGAGAATGAGTGGACACTGAATATGTGTATATGATTTTGTTTTCAAACCGTGGGTAACTAGCTAGCAATCATACTTGTTCAACGGCACAAGGTTGCTCCCAGGAGCAGGGGCAGGAGGGTGGCAAGAGGCACTGTTGTGCACCTGCCAACCCAAGACCACCGCCATCTCCCCAGGGTGGAAAGTGAGGCTGATCTTAAAGGATCAAGAGAGAATGTGAAAAGAACTTGGAGATGGGGTAATAGAGAATGAAGGTACAGAGTGGAAAAGCAGAGAGCCTGAAAAAAGAGGAGGAGAACTTCCAGTGGAGGGAAGGAAGAGGGGGACAAGTAGGAGAAAGAAGGGGAGAGAAAGAAAGGTGTTTGGGTTTGAGATTAAAGGTTGGGGAAATGATTCAGGGTTGAGGAGGAATGAGGTGTGAGGCACAAAGCAAATGGAGGTAATGAGCAAGGTTACTTGTGTGCATGAATGAGTCTATATGTTCCAACCGATGCCTACCTGCATGCATATGCACATATATGAATGCTTATGAGGATCTCAGTGCTCCAGCTTGCTGTGGTCAGCATGAACCCCTTCACTGCACGTCTTCATAAATGCATTAACACGTATATCCTCTTGTTGCAAGCAACACCCAAATCTATCCATATCATGTACAGCTAACTTCACTACAGTAATGAAAAGCATTAGGGTCCGAGGATGGACAGTTGCACTCCACCCATCTCACCTGCTATCTGCTTCTCCCATTTCACCTATGGCCCCAGTACCTTTCTCACTCTGCCCTTCCCATCTCTCCATTCCACAGCACAACAATGGAGGAATCATCATTCCCAACCTCTGGAACGGTACAGAAGTTTATGAATTGGATGTGGGGTGACGACTGGTCCCTGGGCGGGTTTGTGGTCATTTCAACCTTTGTTGCCATGTTCTTAATTCTTACCTTGTTCTCCGTTTTGTATGGATTGTGTTCGAGAACTAGCTCAAGAACCAGGTACAGACAGACACCCGAGAAGGACTAACAGTGTTTGAATCTTGCAAAGGGAACCCCAACAAACTGACCACAAAACCGCCAGATCTTATTTACAGGAACTCACAGAATCCAGTAACAAGATACCCAACAACAGCCTTATCTCAGGAAAAGAAAGCACAACAACAGCTTGGTCCCAGGAACAGGAAGCCAGAATTTACCCAAATTGGGAAAAGCAGCCCAAATCTGCAGACATCAAAAAAATCTGACATCAAGAACTCGACAACAAACAATCCCATCAACTGGAATTCCAGGTAACTGCCTCTGGCAACAGCAAATAACAACAAACCAACTCACCAAAAGAAACCACAACCAAACTCGGCAGTAAGAACCCAACAACAAATCCAGTAACAATAAATCAAGTAACCAAAAAAATCTGTGTAAGAGGAATCCCAACCACACCTGACCCAGCAACAGGATACACTTATAAAATCTCAACTGGGCACTAGAAAATTCAAAAACCACCTGAAGCAGATAGTTGAAACCCCAGCAACCCAATGGCAGGCACAGGAGAAACTCAACAACCATTGCCCGGCACAGGAACACCAACAACTCAACCTCTGGCACAGGAATCCCAAAATCTCAACGTTGAGCACAAACAAACTCCAACACCCAACACTGGACACAGGAGAACTCTATCAACCTGATACGACAATAGAATCTTAACCTGGTAACAGAACTCGGAAGACCAAAAGGATCTGATAACATGCAGCTCACATGCCCACAAACTAGGCAGAATCAACAACCCAACAGCAGCAACAGAAATCCCAATAACCTCACCCAAGCAACAGGACACTGCACCACCTAGTCCCGCCTTCGAGGACCTTAAGCAGGAATACAAACCCCAAGATAAAAAGTACATGAACTCCATGGTTAAACAACAGAACTCCCAGTAAGTACTTCCTGAATGGAGAGTGTAGAGCAGCACTCTAATCAGAGTTGAATCTTCAGGAACAACCCACTGACACCCAGGCCCTTAAGCAGGTCTGCAGTACATGGTGGGAGGAATAAAAGTAAATCTGTTGCACAGTTTACACTTGGACAATTTTACACACAGAAAATACACTTGGAAAACATAACTCATGAACAGCTGTTCATTTCATCAGCCCATGCAGTATATCTGAAACTCAGACTTGGGAAGTTCGAACACCACCAACAAATTGTAAGAAACTACACTTACGAATGCACTTACTGAACTACATTGGTTAAAGCTGGTTCTTTTTTGCATGTTTAGGTTTTTATTAGAATAGAATACAAATAAATGAATACTTTTTAAAAGTTAATTCTGGATATAGTTACAGGTTGCACCCTGTACATTGCAATTGATTTTCTCGTTATTATAAAGGCTGAAATTTTAAACAACAATGTCAGATAACCTTACACTATCTAAACTAACTTCCAATTTTAAGGAAGTCATTTTTTAATATTTCACTATGATCATATGTTGTATTGGTGTCTCAGACTGCACCCTCAAGCCACATTCATGGATAGATCAAAAGATGAAAATCACCACCTTCTCTATGAATATATACATCTAATAATCCATTTGCACTGCCAGGCTATTATGTAACAGTTAAATCACTATACAGTATATCATTAAGCTTGATACCATATTTGGCCACAGTGTTCATCCAGTTAATATACAATACGAATGTCCAGAACAGTGTGAGCCAGTTGCTACAATCTGGGCATTTTTTCCCTTTCAACATAGAAGCTGACCATTCAGCCCATTTTATCCATGTCATCAAATAGCAATCCTATTTCCCCACTATTTTCCCCTGCAACTCATTCTTCCCACATTCCCATCAAATCCCCCTAACCCAGGTTCCAGTCACCTACACATTAGGGCCAATTTACAAAGCCAATTAATCCACCAACCAGCATATCTTCGAGATGTGGGAGGAAACTAGAACATTTTGTGGGGGGGGGGGGAGCCTGCGAACACAGAGAGAATATGTAAACTCCACACCGACAGGATTGAAACAGGGTTGATGAGGCAGTGTCTTCACCAGAGACACAAGAAATTCTACAGCTGCTGGAAACCTTGAGCACACAGTGCTGGAAGAACTCAGCAAGTCCAATAGCATCCATGGAGGGAAATGAACAGTCTAGGCCAAGTCAACTGTTCACTTTGCTCTTTAAATGCTGTCTGACCTACTGAGCTCCTCCAGCATTTTGCACATTGCTCAACATCTCCAACAGTTGTATCTGATTATTCACTATTCTTGTTACTCGTCCATGAATGTTTCTGGAAATCAACTAGAACTTCCATGAAACTCAAAGTCAGTAAGTCTGATCTTATTGTGCACATTTGCTAAATAAAATTCTATCTTGTAACTCATCCATTTACTTTACCATGTGGGCATCACTAGCAAGGTCAGTGAGTATAAAGAAACCTGGAGGCCTGGACCACTGCATTGCTTTCCAATGTGAAAACTGAAATATTCCTTAAATAAATCTAAAATGAAAAGCTGGTATACGTGATGGTGGCATTAGATTGTTATAAAACCCTATCTGGATTGTACGGGGAACCACCCTTACCTGATCTGGACTTAACTGCTCTTTAACACTGTTATTAAACCACTAAGTTGAGGGGAAACTCTCTGAAGAGCATTTGGATGAAAGGTTGCTCCCTCTGCCATGTCCAAGATGTCACATATATTTCATTTCCACATTACTGAGCATTTTGTTTTGTTTGGACAACACATGGATGAGATCTCAATTCAATCAGATGAATTAAAACTCAAATTAAGTTTGGCTAAGTATCTTAATGATGAGTAAGTGCTGGTAGATGTCCAGAAGTACATCCCCGCAACCCAGAAGTAGAAATAATGCATATACACCAGGGGTACCCACTGATTTTTGCACCGCGGACCGGTTTAATATTGACAATTTTCTTGTGGCCCAGCTGACAGGTGGGTGGGGGTGGTGTTAAACACGACGGGAATACAGCAATACTCGAAGCAGATTCCTTATGTCCAGTCTATTCCGCAATTTAGTTTTCACGGCTCTCGGCACTTAGCCGCTGTCCCGCGCTGCTCACATTTTTTCCGCAGAAAAAACTCAGTAGGTTTGTCTTTAAGTGCAGGGTGCTTGGACTCAGGGTACCGAAGCAGTTTTGAGGGCTTCATTGCCTCATTAGATAGCCTCCTGGCCCAGTACCCCGGACCAGCACTTCTCTCCGGCCGCACCCCAGGCCAGTACCAACGGCACTTCCCTCCGGCCGCGCCCCGGGCCAGTACCAACGGCACTTCCCTCCGGCCGCGCCCCGGGCCAGTACCAACGGCACTTCCCGCCGGCCGCGCCCCGGGCCAGTACCATCGGCACTTCCCTCCGGCCGCGCCCCGGGCCAGTACCAACGGCACTTCCCTCCGGCCGCGCCCCGGGCCAGTACCAACGGCACTTCCCTCCGGCCGCGCCCCGGGCCAGTACCAACGGCACTTCCCTCCGGCCGCGCCCCGGGCCAGTACCAACGGCACTTCCCTCCGGCCGCGCCCCGGGCCAGTACCAACGGCACTTCCCTCCGGCCGCGCCCCGGGCCAGTACCAACGGCGCTTCCCGCCGGTCACGTGAGGCGAACACTGGCGCAAGGTTATCACTGTGTTTAGGCAACTGATGACCTCGCGTGGGTTCAAGTTCAACAGGGGGCGTGACAGGGAATGAGGAAAGGTGCAGCTGACTCATATCGTTTGAGTGGTTTGGGACCACTCAAGTACACTGTGTAGTGCGGGGGAGCTATGCGCATGCGCACTGGGCAGAAAGAACGGAACTAAAACCCCACAACCCGGAAACCATCTCTCAACAGTATTTGTGTATTTATTTTTCTTTTTTTTCTTTTTTCGGGATCTACTGGGAAAGTCTCAAAGATCAACCAGTCGATTGCGATCAACAGGTTGGCGACCACTACTCTAAGGGATGGTGATGCACAAATAAATGAATGGATCAGAATAAGAATCATGTTTAACATCACTGGTATATGTTGTGAAACTGTAGATCATATTTGGAGTACTGTGTTCAGTTTTGGTCACCATAGGAAGGGTGTGGAAGCTTCAGAGAGGATGCAGAGGAGATTTACCAGGTTGCTGCCCAAATTAGAGAGCATATCTTATGAGGATAGGTTAAGTGAACTAGAGCTTTTCTCGTTGGAGAGGAGGATGAGAGGTAACTTGATAAAGCAGTACAAGATGATGAAAGGTATAGACTGAATGGACAGCCAGAGAATTTTTCTCCTAGAGCAGATATACTAATACGAGGAGGCATAACTTTAAAATGTTTGGAGGAAAGTGTATAGAATCAGGTTCAGTATCACTAGCATGCTTCATGAGTTTTGTTGTTTTGCTGCAGCAATACATAATATAAACTATAAATTATAATAATACATAAAAATTATATTAAATATGTAGTACAAAGAGAGAGGAAAACAGTGAGGTAATGTTGATGGGTTCATTGTCCATTCAGAAATCTGATAGTGGAAGGGAAGAAGCTGTTCTTGAAACATGAGTGTGTGTATTCAGACTCCTGTGGCATCTCCTGTCTGATGCGGGTCCTTAATGATGGATGCTGCCTTTCTGAGGTATATCATGAAAGGATATATTCTGAAATAACAAAAATGTAGCTTATTGCTTCAAACACTGGATTATCTCTTCCAATTTTAGCAAGTCCTTAGATGCTAGTGAGGAAAACCTTGGAATCCAAGACTTGGACTATTGACTAGGTAAAGTTCCATTCATTCAGTTGCAGTACTGTTTGTCATTGCAGTGATGTAACTGAATGCCTCTTCATCTGCTCTAAATGGATGTTCCTGTATTCTGAGGCTGTGCCCTCCGATCCTGGACTGCCCCACTATAGGAAACATCCTCTCCACTATAACAAATGCACTCTCAGGTATTTGTTATACCGCATTTAAACTACATAAACACTACAATATAACCTGTCAAATTTGTCATTTACTCTAAGCTATCTTTTAAAACTGTTTAAACCTCTCAAGTACATTGCAAACTGTAGCTCATTATTGACTGTTAAGCTACTCATAAAAATAGTGCAGGACATATAGGACATGCAAGTGCTTACCCTGGCTGCTCGCAGAAGGAAACTAGAGCCTCAAAGCCCACCATAGAAGATTTGTCTGAGCTTTTTACACAGCCTCTCTTGCTCTGAAAAGATGCAAAAGAACTAAACATTAGTGAGTTCAGATAAACTCTTAAAACATTCTGAAAGAAACATAAAAATAAAGCACATAGCCACTCTCGGTGAGATGCCCGAGGCATATAAGAACATGTGTGGCATGCCCCAATACAAATGGGCATGAGAGAGCAAGACAACCTCACAAGGATGTACACAAAGGGTTGGATCACCACAATGAGGGTGACAGAACAAGTGATGTCCAGGTGGAACACGGACATTAAGTGGAAGAGCAAGATGAAGAGATGAAGGGAGACAATGGGTCTGCTCTTAAACAAAGGTAAGAAATTCAAGGAAAGGGAGAGGAAAAATGCCTGAGGTAGCAACAGACAGTCAAAAATTCAGCAAGTCCTCAAATAGGCAAACAACAGGTATACAAGAATTAGCAGGGTATTAAATTAAAACCTAACACTATTGTAAGCAAAATATTATCACCCAGTACCTGCATCTGTGCGATCTCCTTCTTGATCAGAAAGTTGATACTATCACGATCAGTCCTGGAGTAGTAGACTCGACAGAATGAAGGCTTCCCATCTCTTCCTGCTCGGCCAGATTCTTGGTAATAAGCAGCCATTGACTTTGCAATATTCCAATGGGCAACAAACCTTTATAAATTCAGAAAAAAGATATTAGTAATATCAGGCAGCTTTTAGAGAATAGGCAACTAGAAATATCCATCACCTGGAGACCTAGTAACTAGCATCAGTAATATTCATAGGCAGCTAGTAGCTAAAAGGACTTGATAATAGAAGATCTAGTAATGAAAAATGCCCAAGTCTCAAAGAGCTGGTAGTACTCAGTACTCAAAGACAGCAGGCAACTACCAGTGCGGATTCTGAAAAACAAACAGTAACAGCTGAAGAGTCTGTGCTAAACCTTCATAAATCATGACATTGGCATGAGTAGGGTTGTACACATAGTTCTGAACAGCACTATTTTGGATGGATTGCAAGGTGCTTGAAGTTGTTAAGATTTTACCAGCACGATACCAAGAACATGGACTTTACTTATTACAGAGCTTAAGAGTCATGCAGCATGCAAACACTCCTATAGCCTAATTCATCTCTGCCAAGCAAGGTGCTTACCAGAGTAATCTTTTCTGCCTGCATCTGGCACAAATGTATCCCTCTAAACTTTGCCTATCCATGCACCTGTCTAAATGACTTAATTACACCCACCTCCAACAAAACCTCTAGCAGGTCGTTCTGCATATCCACCACTTTCTGTGTGAATAAAATTGCTTCTTTTTCTCTTTTCAGATCTTCCTCCTTTCACCTTAAACCTATGTCCTCTAGTTTTAGACTCCCATACCCTGAGGAATATACTGTGACCATTCACCTTATCTATGCCCCTTACCCCTGAGCCTCCTCCACCACAGGGTTAAGGCTGTTCTTTACAGAATATAGAAAATTGAAGCAAATAGTAACATTACAACTATGTAAAGAAGAAAGCCCTTAACTCCGAGTGGAGTCCAGCATGGATGGAAAACGTGCAAGGGAACTGGTTGGATTCGAACTCGGGTGCCTTCGCTTCGAAGTCTGGTGCTGATGCCACTACGCCACCAGCTGGCAATTACAACCATCATTAAACCACTAAAATATAATCTGGAGATCAACACAAGATACAATATATAGCATATGCCCTTTTTTGAAGAACTGAAACAGACATACTTCATTGATCCCGAGGGAAATTCGGTTTTGTTACAGTCGCACCAACCAAGAATAGTGTAGAAACATAGCAATATAAAACCATAAATAATTAAATAAGTAAATTATGCCAAGTGGAAATTAGTCCAGGACCAGCCTATTAGCTCAGGGTGTCTGACACTCCGAGGGAGGAGTTGAAAGTAGTTTCAATGTCCAATGAACCAGGAAACAAATTGTTTTATTCAGTGCACTACTGTGTTATCAGTCTGTATCATAGCTTTCAAAAAAAGCAATTGAAAAAGAATTTGCTGAGCTGTAGGAAAATAAACTGAAGCATAACTATTTTACAGAGGCCAGCTCCAGTAACCAACAGCACTGGGCACTCAAAACCAGCATATCTTCCATTCGGGCATGGACTGGTATTACCACTGGTATTCACAAGTATACAGAACTTGTTTTGATACTCATCCCCGAGACTGAACAGAGGTGGTTTTTTGATTTCTATTTCTTTCTCTAAACTAAGTGGCTTCAACATTGGCTGGACAGGCACTGGTATTACAGCTTTCAGAAGAGATACAGGGGAACAATACAAATAATTATGGATTCAAAATACTTTTAACACTCCACCACTTCTTTATTCCCTGATTTAATGTTTCCTATCATTATCTCAATAGGACCAGATTTATTTCTGCTCTTTTGAAAAATTATTGATAGACTTTTTATCATTTACATTTATATTAGGTCTGAACTGCACCCATACCAATATCACTTTCATTTTCCATCTTCCAGATCGATATAAAATTTAGCAAGTTTATGGAATTTGCTCTTTATTTCTCTATATCAAAACTGACTATTTCTGTCTGTTAGCCATCTAGTTTAGCCCAGTCAGCTGAGCACATCTCAGAACCATGCTGTTAACAACGGTTAGTATAAACTGAGTAGCACAATTTGCCTCAAGTTACCACATTTACTCTTTTGGTCTCAGCCTATATTAGATGTTCACATTGATCAACCTACTCTTCCCCTATCTTCTCCACAACTAAAACTGCCTTGTTTGATCCCTTTCACAGCTCTGATGAGGATTTCAGACCTGAAACCATACCAGCAACACCAGACACGTAGCCAGTGAACATAGCTATTTAGAATTTACAACTGGCAATAAGCTTTCCAGGATCTACATGCACACAGTAACCAAGAGTCAGAAAACTAGGTAAAATTCAAACAGCACCATCAGCCAGGAGATAGCTAACACTAAACACAAAGTGCACTGCAGATGCTGTGGTCAAATCAAGACGTACACAAAAGCTGAATGAACTCAGCAGGTTGGGCAGCATCCGTGGAAAGGAGCAGTCAACGTTTCGGGCCGAGACCCTTCGTCAGGTGGCACTGTGACACGGACAACACGCTGGAGGAACTCAGCAGGTTGGGCAGCATCCGTGGAAAGGAGCAGTCAATGTTTCGGGCCGAGACCCTTCGTCAGGACTGAAACCCTTTTAGTCCTGACGAAGGGTCTCGGCCTGAAACGTTGACTGCTCCTTTCAACAGATGCTGCCCGACCTGTTGAGATCATCCAGCTTTTTCGTACATCTCGATAGCTAACACTTGTGTCCCTGACCTTCACATAATTAGATTATACTTTGCCGAATCCAGCTGTACATTTCCCTGATACTTAAACTAATAAATCAACCGCTTGGAAAGCTCTTACCTAGCTAAGAGTAAAGGAGAGGCAAGAGTGGATATCAGAGTGTAATGGAATACAAAGGAATGGCGAATAAACTCATTAAGTATTTTGTGTCAGTCTTCCCAGTGGAAAACACCAGCAGTAAATTAGAAATTCAAGAGTGTCACGAGACAGAGTGAGTGTAGTTGCTATTACTCAGGAGAAGGTGCTCGGGAAGCTGAAAAGTCTGAAGGTAGATGTCACCTACACCACAGGGTCCTGAAAGAGATAGCTGAAGAGATGATGGAGGCATTAGTAATGATCTTTCAAGAATCTTTAGATTCTGGAATGGTTCCAGAGGACTGGAAAATTGCAAATGTGACTCCATTCTTTAAGAAGGGAGGAAAGCAGAAAAGGAATTATAGGCCAGTTAGCTGGACTTCAGTGGTTGGTAAGATGTTGGAGTACATTATTAACGATAAAATTGCAGGATACTTGGAAGCACATGATAAAATACGCCAAAGTCAGCATGGTTTCCTTAAGGAGAAATCATCCCTGACAAATCTGATGGAATTCTTTGAGGAATTAACAGACAGGATAGACAAAGGAGAGAGTCAGTGGATGTTGTATACTTGGATTTTCAGAAGGTCTTTGACAAGTTGCCTCACATGAGGCTGCTAAACAAGATATGAGCATGTGTATTACAGGAAAGATACTGTTATGGATAGAAGACTGGTTGACTTGGCAGGTGCAGAGTGGGTATAAAGGGTGCCTTCTCAGGTTGTGTTTTGCAGGGGTCAGTGTTATGACTGTTTCTTTTCACGATATATGTCAATGATTTGTATAACAGGACTGATGTCTTAGTGATCACTTTTGCAGATGCTACGAAGATAGGTGGAGGGGTAGATAGCATTCAGAAATCTGCAGAAGGACTAAGACAGATTAAGAGAATGGGCTACGTAGTAGCAAATGGAATATAGTGTAGGGAAGCGTATGATCATACACTTAGGTAGAAGGAACAAAGGAGTAGTCTATTTTCTAACTGAGGAGAAAATTCAGAAATTAAAAGTGCAATGGGACTTGAGAGTCTTCATGCAGGATTCCCTAAAGGTTAACTTGCAGGCGGAGTCGGTGGCAAGAAAGGCAAATGCAATGTTAGCACGCATCTTGTGAGGACTAGAATATAAAAGCAAGGATGTAATGCTGAGACATAACAAGACATTGCTCAGATCACACTTGATGTATTGTGAACAGTTTTGGTCTCCTTATCTTAGAAGTTGAGGAGCCCAAACTGGCATTGGAGAGGTCCAGAGAAAAGGTTAATGTATGAAGAGTATTTGATGGCTCTGGGCCTATACTCACTGGACTTTAGAAGAATGTGGGGAGATCTCATTTAAACCTATTGAATATTGAATGGTCTAGATAGAGAAGACATGGAAAGAATGTTCCCTAAACTGGGAAAGTCTAGGACCAGAGGGCACAACCTCAGAATAGAAGGACCTCCCTTCAAAACAGAGGAGAATTTCTTAAGCCAAAGGGTGGTGAATCTGTGGAATTCATTGCCACAGTTGGCTCTGAAGGCGAAGTCACTGGGTATATTTAAAGCAAAGGTTGATAGGTTCTTGATTAGTAAGGGCTTCAAAGGTTACAGGGAAAAGGCAGAAGAATGAGGTTGAGAGGGATAATAAACTACCCATGATGAAATGGCGGAGCAGGATCAATGGACCAAATGGCCTAATTCTGCTCTTATTGTCTCATGTTCTAACTCCTGCTAACCACAACCATTCAAAGCATCTTAAGGCAAACAACAGCCAAAACTTAATGTTGTGCACATCTCCAATTTTTATGTTTTAGGGAAGGCTAATTTTTTAAGGTTAGGCAAACAAATATAACATGACTGATACAGGTTGTGTTTCTCACCATCATTACCCATTCATGTAAACCTCCAACTCAGCACAAGATGGCAGCCTTGGGTCAGAACTTTAATCAAGTATCAAATTCAAACTGGATCTGTCCATGACCTGACGACTGCTTTTCCTCCATGCCCAATATGACCATCACCAGAAGTGCTCAACCAGAGAAACCTGCCCTGGGTATGCAGCAAGCATCCAGTATAGGCAGGAACAACCTTGCTAAAATATAGTTATGTGGTGACCCACTTTCTGCGCAGGCGAACTGGCTCACAAATAGCCAGCGTGCAGGGGGAGACTTTGGTAATGCACCTTTGATGTTATTTCCGCCCGGCGAGGGCGGGCACTACGGATTAAATGCCAGCGCCATGAAGTTTGAATAAACTAGTCTCAAAACGACTTACCGACTGCGTGTTGTTATTTCAGCGCTGTGTGTAGCACATCACTACATTGGTGACCCCGACAGTCCAAACGGGATTTGGACCACAGATGACCGACTTCATCTGTTCACGCAGTTTCGCTAAAACTGCCAACTTTTTGGACGCTGCGACCACGCGTGTGGTTTAGCCAAGTAGAAACCCAGTTCCAGATTCGGCAGATATCCTCTGATTCCACGCGTTACTACCACGTGGTGAGCGCCCTTGACCAGGAGACGGCCGCCCAGGTTGCAGATTTCATACAGTCGCTCCCGGAAGAACACAAATATGAAGCATTCAAAGCCCTGCTCATTGGGTCCTTTGGCCTCTCCCGGCGTGACCGGGGTGCCCGCCTGCTTCACCTGGACGGTTTGGGAGACAAACTGCCGTCAGCATTGATGAACGAGATGCTGTCCCTGGCTGACAGACACAAGCCCTGCCTCATGTTTGAGCAAGCGTTCCTAGAGCAACTGCCCGAGGACATACATCTGCTGCTGGCCGACGCAGATTTCAGCGACCCCCGGAAGGGGGCGGACCGGGCAGACGTGCTGTGGAAAGCCAAGAGGGAGAGCGTGGCATCCATCGGACAGATTACCAGGCCACGCACCCTACAGCAGACCAGACCTGGCCCGGCGGGGGGCGCACACAACACAGAGGCAGGAGCGAGGAGGCCAGTGAACAGTGATGTTTCTACCACCAGCGGTGGAGCACAAAAGCCCGCCGTTGTCGCCCGCCCTGCAAGGGCAAGGGCCAGCTGCCGCTAATGACTATGGCGGCTGGCCACCAGGACAGCCTCTTGTACGTCTGGGACAAACAGTCGGGACGCCGCTTCTTGGTCGACACCAGAGCGGAGATCAGCGTCTTGCCCCCGACGGGGTACGACACCCACAACAGGGAGCCAGGACCCACCCTGAGGGCCGCAAACGGCAGCACGATACGGACCTACGGCACCCGCACAGTGCAGCTGCAGTTCGGCGCCAGCCGGTTCACGTGGGACTTCACACTGGCCACGGTGGCCCAACCACTCCTGTGGGCAGACTTCTTGCGAGCTCACAGCCTGCTGGTCGACTTGCAAGGGAAAAGACTGGTACATGCCGAGACTTTCCAGACGTTCTCCCTGGGTGAAGCCAAGTTGCCGGCCCCACACCTGGACTACATCACGCTGTCAGACAACAAATTCACCAGAATCCTGGCGGACTTTCCATCGATTCTGGCACCGCAGTTCACGGCAGCCATGCCCAGACACAGGGTACAGCACCACATTCCAACCCAGGGACCACCCCTCCACGCCCGCGCATGAAGGCTCCCCCTGGAAAAGCTCTGACTGGCGAAGGAGGAGTTCAAGAGGATGGAGGAATTGGGGATCATACAGAGGTCCAATAGCCCATGGGCCTCCCCCCTGCACATGGTGCCCAAAGCAGCCAGGGGTTGGAGACCATGCGGCGACTACCGCAGACTGAACGAGGCTACAACTCCAGACCGCTACCCTGTGACGCACATACAGGACTTTGCAGCAAACCTTCACGGGGCAAGAATCTTTTCCAAAGTAGACCTCATCCGGGGATACTATCAAATCCCGGTGCACCCTGAAGACATCCCCAAAACAGCACTCATCACCCTGTTCGGCCTGCTCGAGTTCTTCCGAATGCCGTTCGGCCTGAAGAATGCCACACAGATGTTCCAGCGGCAATGGACGAGGTGGGACGTGACCTGGACTTTGCGTTCATCTATTTGGACGACATCCTTATAGCCAGCAGTTGTCGTCAGGAGCATCTGTCCCACCTCCGCCAGCTCTGCTCCCGCTTGAGTGATTTTAGCTTCACGATCAACCCGGCCAAATGCCAGTTCGGTCTTGATACCATCAACTTCCTGGGCCACAGGATTACGAAAGGCAGGGCAACACCTCTGCCTGCCAAGGTAGACGCGATCCGCCACTTTGCCCGGCCCAACACGGTCAAAGGCCTGCAGGAATTTGTTGGTATGGAGAACATCTACCACCATTTCCTCCCCTCAGCAGCCCGTATCATGCGCCCTTTGTACACCCTGATGTCGGGTAAAGGCAAGGACATTACTTGGGACGAGGAGGCCGCAGCCGCTTTTGTTAAAGCTAAGGAAGCCTTGGCAGATGCCACGATTCTGGTACACCCCAGAATGGACGTTCTGACCGCCCTCACGGTGGACGCATCCGACACAGCTGTTCATCGTGTGCTGGAGCAGTTCATCGAGGGGCGCTGGCAACCCCTGGTGTTCTTCAGCAAGCACCTACGACCACCCGAACTCAAGTACAGTGCTTTCGACTGGGAGCTGTTGGCACTGTATCTGGCAATCCAGCATTTCAGGTATTTCTTAGAAGGCAGGCCATTCACCGTGTTCACGGACCACAAACTGTTGACCTTCGCGTTCACGAAGGTGTCCGATCCCTGGTCGGCTCACCAGCAGCGACATCTGTCCTACATCTCTGAGTACACGACGGACATCCAGCATGTCTTGGGGAAGGACAACGTCGTGGCGGACGCACTCTCCAGACCAGCTGTCCAGGCCCTGTCCCTGGGGGTGGACTATGCAGCACTGGCAGAGGCGCAGCAGGCAGACGACAAGATGCCCAGCTACAGGACCGCAGTCTCGGGTTTGCAGCTGCAAGACTTTCTCGTAGGCCCAGGTGAGAGGACCCTCTTGTGTGACGTGGCTACCGGCCAACCTCGCCCCATCGTCCCGGCAGCCTGGAGGCGGCGAGTTTTCGAATCCATACACGGTTTGGCACACCCATCTATCAGGACAACCGTCCGGCTGGTCTCCAGCAAGTTCGCGTAGCACGGACTTCGCAAGCAGGTCAGTGAATGGGCCAGAACGTGCGCGCAGTGCCAAACAGCCAAGGTGCAGCGGTACACTAAAGCCCCACTGCAGCAGTTCGAACCCACCCACCGGAGGTTCGACCACATTCATGTGGATATCGTGGGCCCCCTACCAGTGTCCCGAGGAGCGCGGTACCTCCTAACTATGGAAGACCGGTTCACGAGGTGGCCAGAGGCGGTGCCGCTCACTGACACATCTGCCGATTCCTGCGCCCAAGCACTGATCACAACCTGGGTAGCACGCTTCGGGGTACCGGCCCACATTACCTCCGACAGAGGCACCCAGTTCACCTCCAGCCTGTGGTCGGCTGTGGCCAGCCTGTTGGGAACACAGCTACACCACACAACTGCCCACCACCCACAGTCGAACGGACTGGTGGAACGCTTCCACCGTCACTTGAAGTCGGCTCTCATGGCCTGCCTGAGAGGACCTAACTGGGTGGACGAGCTTCCCTGGGTCTTGCTTGGAATTCGCACAGCGCCCAAAGAGGATCTGCACACCTCGTTGGCCGTCCCGGGAGAGTTCATACCAGCCCCAAAGGGGCAAGAGAAAGAACCCGCAGCAGTCCTGGACAGACTACGCGAAAGGCTCAGCAACCTGGCCTCTGTACCAACTTCACAGCACGGACGGACCCCGACCCATGTACCCAAAGACCTGCAGGACTGTAAGTTTGTGTTTGTACGAAGGGGTGGACACCAGGCCCCGCTACAGCGGCCGTACTAAGGGCCATTCAAGGTGATCAACAACAATGGGTCCACGGACATTGGGGGGAGAGAGGAGGTTTTCGCGGTGGACCAACTCAAACCAGCCCATGTGGACTTGGCGCAGCTAGTCGAGGTTCAGGCACCCCGGTGAAGAGGCAGACCTCCCAAACAGAGGCTGATCCAGACTGTGGACATTGGGGGGGTGTATCGCCGGTTCTGGGGGGGGGGGGTTATGTGGCGACCCACTTTCTGCGCAGGCGAACCGGCTCACAAATAGCCAGCACGTGGGGGGAGACTTTGGTAATGCACCTCTGACGTCATTTCCACCCGGAGAGGGCGGGCGCTAGGGATTAAAAGCCAGCGTCGCGAAGTTTGAATCAACTAGTCTCCAAACGACTTACCGACTGCATGTCGTTATTTCAGCGCTGTGTGTAGCACATCGCTACAGTTCGTGTATTTCAGCACAGCAGTGTACTGAGCATGCATTACAAATCCAAGAACTTATCGTCTCCTTTCATGCTTGACCCAAATAGGTCATACTGACAGTGGGATCCTGACAACCTCCAGTTGAGCAGTCTGTCTAACTGCAAGGTCTCATCACTATCCAGGACAAAACAATCGGCCAATCTAAATCAGAAATAATTCATTCCCCTTCCCAAGACACGTAGATTGCCACTCAGTCGCCATTCCCATTCACATCATGGACACTTACCTAACATTTGCCTTGTCCACACCCATTCCAAAGCTGATGGTTGCCACAATCACTGGCACCTTGCCCTCCATCCACTCCTGCTGCACTGTTGAACGCTCGGAGTTCTTTAGCCCTGTCAGTACAACAGGAACATAGCATTCAGCTCACAGAATATGAAGTGCCTGCTGAGACACCCGTCTACATAGTTTGGGAATCACTTTCAACTGTAACATACCATTTATGAAATTAATTTTTATTTTACACACATACAGCACACATCCCATTGTGCCTCTGCTGACTCCAGGAAAGAGTTATCAAATTAACCATTCCCTTGCTTTTCCTCATACTTCTGTTAGCCTTTTTCAACTCTACATATTTTTCCCCAGTTATTACTGAATCTATTTTGTCCACTTTTTGGGCAGTAAGTTCATGTTAAAATTTCCCAAGAAATTTTCTGTCTTCTTAAAGTCTCAACCCAGTCAGGTGCAGCTCCACAGTTCTAACAGACTGTTCACCCATGAGGATGGGATGATACCTAAGCCACACATGCAGTTCCCACATGGGATCAGTAAAAGCCCCAGCTGTTTTCCCTTCTCTCTCCACAGCAGCATTCATACAGGACTCCCAGCATAGCAAAGCATCCTCAGGCATTATCAAACAAAATCCAACTCTCAAGCATAAAAGGGCAAATAATCAAAAACTCAATAAAATAGATTTGTTTTTAAGTGCTGTAAAATGTGAGAGAGAAGTTAAAAAAAATCAAAAAATTTGGAGAGGGTGGAGGATGATTCCACTATAAGTAACATAAGTAACCATGACGAAGGGTCTCGGCCCAAAACGTCAACAGCACTTCTCCCTATAGATGCTGCCTGGCCTGCTGTGTTCCACCAGCATTTTGTATGTGTTGTTATAAGTAACATCTTGGCAGGAACCTACTATAAATTACAGCTTTATAATCAAATCTATGAAGCTAACATTTATGCATGTAAGTATGTGACTCCGAAGGTAACCAGAGATTATACACACCATGCAGACATCAGGTACTATTAGTATTGGTACCGAGCATGGTTAACTAAAATTAATAGCAGCAGTTAACTAGAATCTATTCATTCCAAAGGTAAACAGAGTTTAAAAATTACACAGTTTAACTAGAGTTAAGATGTAGCAACCAAGTAGAATTTGTTAACCTATAGTAGTACTGGTGGAAGTGCACAGAAAAATTAACCAGAATTAGGACAAACCAGCTAAACAGAGTTAGTAAAACCAGTTAAGCAGACTTGCTAAATGTGAAGGTTAACTAGTGGTAGAACAAAGTTAACCACAAGGAATGCATTTTAACAAGGTAAATGAACTTCCATGAACACAGTGCCTTTTATTAGTAGCATATATCAGCTGCCATTATTAAATAAATTGAACAAATAGAAAACTCATTATAATACAACACATTATGATAGCTCCAGGTACAAAGAATCCTTGGTGCTTTTACTGGTATTACATACCTGCATGGTACGCTTTAGCATCCACTCCTCTCTTTGTCAGCTCCTCTGCTACCTCTTGACACGAGTTCCTGGTCCGACAATAAACTATGCCGCAACCACTGAACCTCTGCAGAGGAAGAATAACATGAGAGCAACCTGCTTCAGCACACTTGCACCACCTAACCTGACTACAAGCAAATTACCCTGCACCATTTCATACTGATCAGTAACTCACCTTTGCTCCATATGTTTTGGTAGTCTTACCAAAAGTGGAGTTATCGCTTTCACCAGTGGTTTCAAATAGCACCACTTGCACTCAGCTGAATTAAATCCTGAACCTGTGCACACATGCCAAGTGACTTGTAACAATTGCAGATTCAGGGGACCACAGTCCGGCACTGCCCCTCATCCAATGGCAACTTTGTTGTGACACCCTAAATAAAACACAAGGCTACGAATTCTCAGGCCCTGTACCAATCAGCCTGCTGCAGCACCTGACACCCATTAACTCTATGCCTGCAGGTTAAATCAGCAAATGAAAAGTTAAGCTATTATTTTGAATTAATTTTTAACCATCTCTGCACTCAAAAATTTATCAAATGTTAGAATCCATGCTAGCCTTGGCCAATAGTAAAACTGTGCAGCCTGCTTTACCTGCCACAAATGCTTGTCTAAATATCTGCAGTGAGGGTAGGGACGGTGACAAAGCTTCCCCAAGATGTTGTTTACAGCAGAGTAAGCAATCAGATCTTGGTCCCTGACTCAAGGTTACAATGGGCTAGGAAATTAGCCCTCTATATCCTAGACAAGGTAAAAACAGGTGGGGAAACATGACCTGTTTCCAGAAAATAGAACTAACAGGATAAGTGCAACAAATCTATTTCCTCTAGCCGCAGAACAGAGTGCATAATCTCATATTACTAATATAAATCTTGGAAATTCTCAATGTCACAGGACAATAGAGTCTCTCTCAATCAATAGACTTTTGGATACTATAGAAATCAGAGGAAACAAATTACGTGAGAGAGTGGAAATGCCACTTATTGGTTATGACCTTATTGATTGACTGTGTGGCTTTCTCCAATGCTAAAGGAAAACTTTAAAAAACCTGGAAATGTTGGAAATATAAAACAAAAAAAACACAACAGTCAGGAAACACCTGTGGACAGGGCAACAGTTAACATTTCAGGTCCAAGTCTTCATCAGCATCTCTTTCTGTTTCTCCCCCCAAGTCGTGGTCCAAAAACGCCAATGTCACTATTAACATTTTTCCTGGTTCTACGATGTCTTGTTGTAGAATAAAACTTCAGCAATCAGAGCACATCAGCTGCTCACACTGGGTTCAGATGCTGAATGTGCAGGCAGACAGTGAGGGAAAGGTAATCTCTGCCTCTGAGTTTCTTGGGTCACATGGTAATGGGGTAACTGGATTGAACTTGCCCACTATCAACAGGATGTGCATTACAGCAGCTGCTCTTCATTTTCCATCCACTCGACGCGTGTCGGTAAAAGGGACCAGCAGGGCACTAACTCTCACATTCACAGAACTTCAGACAAGGGAGGATGAGGCTTTTTTTTAAAGCTTAACACTTTACAGACCATTGACATCACAGACAATTGCTGCATTTATCGTCCATCCACAACTGAACTTAATGATACCTTCCCGAACCTCTGTTTTCCCAACAGTGAAGCTGCTCACACAGAGACATTGGTGAGTTCCACATCTTAGACGTAGTGACAATAATGGCTAGGTTACCTGGAAAGGAATCTGCGGGGGTAACACAGAAACATAGAAAACCTACAGCGCAATACAGGCCCAGAAAGTTGTGCCGAACATGTCCCTACCGTAGAAATTACTAGGCTTACCTATAGCCCTCTATTTTACTAAGCTTCATGTACCTATCTAAAAGTCTCTTAAAAGACCCCATCATAGCTGCTTCCACCACCGTTGCCAGCAGCCCATTCCACACACTCACCACTCTCTGAGTTAAAAACTTACCCCTGACATCTCCTCTGTACCTACTCACCAGCACCTTAAACCTGTGCCCTCTTGTGGCAACCATTTCAGCCCTGGGAAAAAGCCTCTGACTATCCACACAATCAATGCCTCTCATCATCATCTTATACACCTCTATCAGGTCACCTCTCATCCTCCTTCGCTCCAAGGAGAAAAGGCCGAGTTCACTCAACCTATTCTCATAAGGCATGCTCCCCAATCCAGGCAACATCCTTGTAAATCTCCTCTGCACCCTTTCTATGGCTTCCACATCCTGTAGTGAGGCAACCAGAAATGAGCACAGTACTCCAAGTGGGGTCTGACCAGGGTCCTATATAGCTGCAACATTACCTCTCAGCTCCTAAATTCAATTCCACTATTGATGAAGTCCAATACACCGTACACCTTCTTAACCACAGAGTCAACCTGCGCAGCTGTTTTGAGCATCCAATGGACTCCGACCCCAGTCTGATCCTCCACAGTGCCAAGAGTCTTACCATTAATACTATATTCTGCCATCATATTTGACCTACCAATATGAACCACTTCACACTTATCTGGGTTGAACTCCATCTGTCACTTCTCAGCCCAGTTTTGCATCCTATCAATGTCCTGCTGTAACCTCTGACAGCCCTCCACACTGTTCACAACACCTCCAACCTTTGTGTCATCCCTTTCACAGGAAGACCTGACCCTCAATGGCAGTAGAGGTCCTGGCTTTGTGAGATGCCAGAAAAAATAACACACTCAGCCTGCTGGAGGAACTCAGTGGGTCATGCAGCATATGTGGGGGAAAGCAACAGCTGACATTTCAGGCTGAAACTCTGCTTCAGAACCGAGAGCGGTAAGGCAAGATCTATTCTCATTTCAAATACGCTAACAATTCATTTCCCCACACATGCTGCCCACTGAAGATCAGGTGTTGCTCCAGATTCTGGCGATTACAATCTCTTGCATCTGCAGAATAGCTGCTCTGCAATTTGACAATGGTACAAAATGTACCCAACAGCAAATGAATGTTTCGGGTGGTAGACACGGAGCCAATGAAGACGTCTGTTTTGCTTTTGATGGCACTGAGCTTTCAGTGGTGTTGGCACTGCACACATCCAGGTAAATGGAGAACATTCCTGTACAGCCCACAACTGCCTTGTATGGGGGGTGGGGGGGGAGGCACAGGGCATCTGGTCTTTAAATGTTTCTTGAAGCCACAATATTTTGAGGACTCACCCAGTTGATTTTCTGGTAAACAGCGACTGCCTCCAGGATATTGATGGGGATCCAAGCAAGGCTAATATTACTGAATGGCAAGAGTGGAGAGGTTCGACTCTCTCGTTGGGAGTTGGATTTAGGACCACGGCCCAACACTTGCAGCTCATGAATGTTACTGGCCACTAATCAGCAACTTCCTGAATACTTTGTATCATGGAGCACACATATACTTTGTTCCCTGAGGAGTTGTGAATGGTGTACTGCCGTGATTTCAAAGACAGCTGCGCACTTTTTCTCAGGAATTCCGCTTTTTGGCCAATATCTAGACAAAAGCTGCAATGGAGTCCAGAGACATGTGGTCTGGCAAAATGAGTATCAGTGAGCAGAGTATTACCGTAAGTCAATTCTTTCCCTCATTCTGCTGATGACTGAAGGAAGCCCGACTGTGCATAATTAATCACACTATATTTGTCATTTTTTTTGGGCAAGACTTAACCAGGCAAGAGGTTGATGACCATGTTGTAACTGTGCTGGAAGAGTTTGGTTAAAGGTAAAAATAGTTACGGGGCACATTATCTGGCCTCTCAGTCTGAAAGGTTAAAACGTGTTCCTATAATGACTGGGTGCTAAAGAGGTAGCACACGCGAGTGGTATTACTGTTTGAAAACGATACAATCTTGTCTTTAGTATACGTATGCCGGGCCTCAACATCGATGATGGGGATGTTCTAGGAGTGGTCTCCTCCATTTAGCTGGAGACACAAAAAGATTGCAGGTGATGGAACCTGAAGTAGCAAGCAGTCCATTGAGTTCCTCCAGCAGACTGCTTGATGGTCATTAACTGTTTAATTGTCTGACAACATTCAGCAGTGGGTTATGGCAAAGCTCTGTCTACGCTTCTGCATGGCTCTGAACTAAGCAATGAGACAACATGTAACATGCCAGGCTAAGAGGTTAGATTATTCAGCACTTTACTTATAACTTCCAGCATAACACATAACAAAAAAAAACACACACACACAATTTCAGCCTTTAAGAACACCCACTTTTCCCTTTCTAATCTACGTATTTATGGAATGCCTACAGATTTCCATTATTTTAGCTGTCAATGTAATTTCATACACTCACTTTGCCTTCCTAACATCCTTCTTAATTTCACTCCTCTGCACTTCCTGCACTCCAGAGCCCTCAGGGTTTCTCTGAATCTTATGGCAAACTAAACTTTCACCAATGATATGTATGGCTTCACCTCGACAGCAAGGTACATGGATCAGCTCTGCATCAAATAAACCATCCAATTCTTCAAGATATGATGACCCTTGATTTTACTGATCACAGCCGAAGCTTCAGTCATGAAGTGCTTGGCTTAGGGCTGTTGAGGGAAGTTGTGAAAGTGGAACTTAAGGACAACCTAGTTTTCAACATCTGATCATAATCTATATTACAGAGAAGAGTGGCACTTAAAAAAAGTCAGATTTGCCTGTCATGCACAAGAAAAATTAGTCGATGAAACTAGGCAAAGTGTATATAAACTGACGTCCATGTATATAGCCAGTAGCAGCACTTTAAAGGATCAGAAAGTACAACAAGGACTCCTACACACCCCTGAAGAATTCTTTGTCCCCAAAGCCTTTTCACAGAATCCTTTTAGGTTTACATACGGCTGGTTCAGAATCTCTTTAAAGAGAACATCGTAGAATAGATTCGCCCTGAAGCACGGAGTCTTAAAAATTGCGATGGGCACTTTCAGCTGAAGAGAAGCAACAACATCGTCTTGCACTTGCTTAGGGGCTGTGGCAGTCAGAGCTACACAGGGGACATTGGATATCTTGCTGCGTAAAAGCCCTAGTTTGAGGTAATCAGGGCGGAAGTCATGCCCCCACTGTGATACACAATGTGCTTCATCAACAACCAGGTACGCTAGGAGCTTCCGGGCCAGCAAGGAGTCAATGACAGGGCCCATAGTGCTGGAGGCAGCCATCTCAGGCGTGATGTAGAGCAATTTGATGCTGGGTTTCTCACACTGGAGGTCAGATAAGATCTTCTTCCGCTCCTCAAGAGGGTTCTTGGAGTTCAGGGAACATGCTTGTATCTTCAGGATGTGCAGGTGCTCAATCTGATCCTGCAGAAAAAAATACATAAATCTCGGATATTAAACACCATACACTGCAGTCCAGTGACCAAGCACAGAGATATTAAATACCATTCACTATATTTCACACTCTTTAGGAAAATTAACATATCTGATGAATGAACTCAAACATCAAACACTATACACTCTGCACGGAAATCCTAAGATACACAGTTGTGTATACTGGACACACTGCTGGGCAGGCTCCAAACACACTAACCTCAAGTACACTTCTCAGGACAATCTTGCAGATATTCAATATTGTATGCCCACCAGAGGATTCCACAGACAATGTGCATCCTTCGGAGTAACCCACAGCCACACAAACATTTAATGCTGTTTACACTGCAAAGGACAATTCAGACCTCCTATCCTCCTGATCTAATAGGGTGAACATTACCATGTCCTAGTCTATTTCCCTATGTTTTTTAGGGTACACATTCAATCTTCAACTATTGGACAGGAAGAAAATCCCAGCAAAAGAGGGCTTGTGTTGAGCCAATCCAATGACACAAGGAATAGACAGCAATATCCGCAGAAACTGAGCGAACTTGATTGAAACATGCGTGATCGCCAATAGATTGGCTTTAGAGAAAATGTTTTTTCTTGTGGGAGAAGCGAGAAATAAGAGTTACTGGTTCAAAAGATTAGATAAATGAGGCAAAGCAATTTCTTTGAGGATTTTAAATCTTTGAAATTTTCTTCCTCAAAAGGGGATGGAAACAAAGTCTTTAAATATTTTTAAGGTAGTGGTAGGTACATAGATTGATAAGCAAGAGGATCAGAAGGTTACCAAGGTTAAATAGGAATTTGCAGCTGAGGTTATTAGATCAGCCATGTTCTTATTTAATGGTGAAGCAGGCTTGAGGATATCCCTGTTCCAAATTAATATGTTCACATGTCGTGTGGATAACTAGATAAGGCCTCTGCTTTGATCCTGCACTTCAACCATCAGCACAGCAAGCAGAGAAGGACCAACACAAAACTTGCCTGAATAAGTGCTATCAGTGGAGAGATGACAATGGTTACACCTTCAGCAATCACAGCTGGCAACTGGTAACACAGAGACTTCCCTGCTCCTGTTGGCATGCAAATAAAGACATCTTTATCACCTGCAAAAAAAAAATATTATTAGTCCCAGCTCCAGTATAAGAACTAAATTTACTCTCAGACAACTTCTATTTACACAAGTGCTTTTAACTTACTAAGTTTCAAAAGAAGCAAAATGCTCAAGCAAAAAGCAACAAACCACAGATACCAGAAATCTGAAATAAGGGTCGGTGGGGGGGGGGAGAGGAGGAGAGACACACACACACAGTTAATACTTTAGCTTGCTGAACCTTCATCAAAATCGCTATGATCCTGAAACAAATATGTCATTCCTCAGCTGACAAAGCTCACCATGGTCTTGGGCAGTGCTCATTTCAGAGTCAATCTACTTTGTTCACTTCAGAGATCCTACAGAACTTCAGAAACTTATGGGAGATGAAACACAAATAACCAAACAGGATTAAAAACACAGAATTCTTGAAAATACTCAGCAAGTCAAACAGCATCTGTGGAAAGGGCAACAGATTTAACTTCCAGGTCCAAGACCCTTTGTCAGGCAGGAGTGTGAGAACAATTGTCTTAAAGTCCAAAGTTCAAAGTCAATTTATTAACAAAGTACATAAATGTCTCCATATACAATCATGAGATTCAGTTACAGGCAGGAGATAAGTTGCCTTACAACTGTAGGTGGAAGATTTTGAGCTTGTACAGTAGGAATAATGTTCCACTGGTAATGAAAAGGTACCAAAGGGATGAAAAACACTTCTTTTAACAGAGGATTTTGGATAATTCTGACAAATAAATGGGCCCCACACAACAGTACTTATAGGCATGTTCAGTGCAAGTAATTCCAGACTAAATGAACCAAGTGAAGCCAAGTGTCACGGGACAGGAAACAGTAGCTGAACTGTGACAGTTGCTGTAATATAGCAAACCTCCTAGCAGAAGCTCTGAGTGTGCAGGGACATAGGGAATCCATGTTACATTAGGTCTTCGAGGTCCATAGCCTGAAAACCAATTGCGAACAACATTCAAGGTTGAAAACCAAGGAAAGCAGTTGCTTCCAAGTAAAGTTTTGTGGAAAGCTTTCTATAATTGAATGTTTATTTTACAGAATTTAATAAAACTTAAAATGTGGCAACATCAAAATTCTTAAGTCAAGTCACTTTTTATTGTCATTTCGACCATAACTGCTGGTACATAGTAAAAACAAGATAACATTTTTCAGGACCATGGTGTTACATGACACAGTACAAAAACTAGACTGAGCTACATTAAAAAAAAAACACAGAAAAAATCTACACTAGACTACAGACCTACCCAGGACTGCATAAAGTGCACAAAACAGTGCAGGCATTACAATAAATAATAAACAAGACAATAGGGCAGTAAGGTGTCAGTTCAGGCTCTGGGTATTGAGGAGTCTGATAACTTGGGGGAAGAAACTGTTACATAGTCTGGTCTTGAGAGCCCGAATGCTTCTGAGTCTTTTCCCAGACGGCAGGAGGGAGAAGAGATTGTATGAGGGGCACATGGGGTCCTTCATAATGCTGTTTGCTTTGCGGATTCAGCGTTTAGTGTAAATGTCCGTAATAGCGGGAAGAGAGTCCCCAATGATCTTCTCGGCTGACCTCACTATCCGCTGTGGGGTCTTGCGATCCAAGATGGTGAAATTTCCAAACCAGGTAGTGATGCAGCTGCTCAGGATGCTCTCAATACAACCCCTGTAGAATGTGATGAGGATGGGGGGGGGGGGGGGGTGGGAAATAGTCTCTCCTAAGCCTTTGCAGAAAGTAGAGATGCTGCTGGGCTTTCTTTGCTATGGAGCTGGTGTTGAGGGACCAGGTGAGATTCACCGCCAGGTGAACACCAAGAAATTTGGTGCTCTTAGCGATCTCTACCGAAGAGCCATTGATGTTCGGTGGGGAGAGGTTGCTCCGTGTCCTCCTGAAGTCAACAACCAACTCTTGTTTTGTTCACATTCAGAGACAGGTTGTTGGCTCTGCACCAGTCTGTTAGCCGCTGCACCTCATCTCTGTATGCTGACTCATCGTTCTTGCTGATGAAACCCACCATGGTCGTGTCATCGGCGAATTTGATGATGTGGTTCAAGCTGTGTGTTGCAGCACAGTCGTGGGTCAGCAGAGTGAACAGCAGTGGACTGAGCACACAACCCTGGGGGGCCCACGTGCTCAGTGTGATGGTGTTGGAGATGCTGCTCCCGATCCGGACTGACTGAGGTCTCCCAGTCAGGAAGTCTAGGATCCAGTTGCAGAGGGAGGTGTTCAGGCCCAGTAGGCTCAGCTTTCCAATCACTTTCTGAGGGATGATTGTGTTGAATGCTGAACTGAAGTCTATGAACAGCATTCGAATGTACATGTCTTTTTTGTCCAGGTGGAGGGTGACGGCAATGGCATCATCTGTTGAACGGTTGGGAAGGTACGTAAACTGCAGGGAGTCCAATGAGGGGGGCAGCAGGGTCTCGATGTGCCTCATGATGAGCCGCTCGAAACACTTCATGATAATGGATGTGAGTGCAACGGGACGGTAGTCATTTAGGCAGGACACTGAAGACTTCTTCGGCACAGGGATGATGGTGGCGGCCTTGAAGCACGTTGGAACAGTGGCACTGCTCAGGAAGATGTTGAAGATGTCAGTGAGAACATCTGCTAGCTGGTCTGCACATCCTCTGAGCACTCTACCAGGAAGATTGTCTGGTCAGTGGGTTGACCCTGCACAGGGTTCTCCTCACATTGGCCATGGTGAGACACAGCACTGGTTATTTGGAGGAGGGGTGGACTCGCTCACCGCCACATCATTTTCCACCTCAAAACGAGCGTAGAAATTATTCAGCACGTCTGGGAGGGAGGCATCACCTGCACAGTCAGGTGATGTTGTCCTGTAATTGGTGATGTCCTGGATGCCCTTCCACATGCGCTGCGTGTCGTCACTGTCCTGGAAGTGGCTGTGGATTCACTGGGCATGTGAACGCTTTGCCCCTCTGATGGCCCGGGACAGTTTGGCCCTTGCTGTTGTTAAAGCTGCCTTGTTGCCTGCTCTGAAGGTGGAGTCACGGGTCCTCAGCAGCGCACGCACCTCTGCGGTCATCCATGGCTTCTGGTTAGCACATATAGTGATGGTCTTGGACAGAGTAACATCATCAATGCACTTGCTGATGTAGCTGGTCACTGATGCTGTGTACTCCTCTAAGTTGGTAGAGTCGCCATCGATTGCAGCCTCCCTGAACATGTGCCAGTCAGTGTGCTCAGAGCGGTCTTGAAGAGCAGAGATGGCTCCTGCTGGCCAGGTTTTCACCTGTTTCTGAACTGGTCTGGAGTGCCTGATGAGCGGTCTGTATGCTGGAATTAGCATAACAGAGATGTGGTCTGAGTAACCAAGGTGGGGGCGGGGCTTCACCTGGTGTGTGTCGGGGATGATTGTGTGAACCAGGTCCAATGTGTTCCCCCCCCCCATTGCAAAGTCCACATGCTGATGGAATTTGGGGAGCACTGACTTAAGGTTCGCGTGTTTAAAATCTCTGGCGACAATAAACAGTCCATCAGGGTGTGCGTTCTGCAGTTTGCTAATAGCCCTGTACAGTTCACAGAGCGCCTGCTTAGCATTAGCGCCAGGGGGAATGTACACACCGACTATGAGGACAGTGGTGAATTCCTGTGGTAAATAAAATGGTCTGCATCTAATAGCCACAAACTCCACTAGTGATGAGCAGTGTCTGGAAACCAGCAGAGTTATTACACCATTCCGTGTTGATGCAAATACACACACCACCACCGCGAGTCTTACCAGAGAGAGCTGCATCCCTGTCTGCTCAAAACAAGGCGAGCCCGTCCAGCTGAACAGTGGCATCTGAAATTCCAACAGTGAGCCATGTCTCTGTAAAAACATACGCACAGCAGACTCTACACCCGCCGAGTATTTCGTTGGAGTCGGATGTAGTCCAATTTATTGTCCAGGGAGCGGACATTGGAGAACAGAATGAACAGGAGAGCCGGCCAGCTAGGGTTTGCTTTTTGCCTGGCACGGACCTCTGCTCGCTTGCCTCGCTTCCACTACATCGCTTACGACGTCTCCATCTCCGGCCACCAGCATCAGGCGACTCCAAGGACTGTAGGCCCGATCCCCTCAGCAAGCCAAGGTCACGTAATTTAACCAGCAGATCTTCGTGAAGGATTGTTTTTGGCCGATCTCTATATTGTAGTAGTGTCTGGTGATGGTAGATAGTCTCTCTGTTATCCATGTGCCCTAATCAAAAATTGTGTCTCAAACTTAAATTAGTCACTTGAAATTTAAAAGCGTATGGTGCAAATCTTCTCCATTATGGAACAATAATCATCTTCTATCGGGGGGGGGGGGAACCATTCACTGACAGAACTTGGGAGGATAAAGGTATTACTTCTCTTCAAGCTATTAATGGAGCAATTACTATCCTTAGCTTTCAAGAACTGGTATCTCAGTATAATATTGATAAACACTCTCTTTTCTTCTACTTTAGAATAAGATCAGCTTGTAAAGTCTACGGGGTCAGATTTAAAGGACCATCCCATTTTAAGTTGGATACAGAATGCTCCAGGATAGAGAGTGTCATATATCTATGATAAGTTAAACTCTCAGAAATATATGCCCACAGCAGAAATGAAAGCCTAGGATAGGGACATATCTGAATTGGGACAAGACTTAAAGACTGGGATGCAATTTGGGATTATGCTGTCGGTGCTTCAAAAAACCCAAATCATCGGTATATACACTTGAAATTTTGTCATACAGCATATTTAACACCGAGAATTAGACATCAAATGGGACTGGTTCCTGACCCATATTGCTCATTTTGCCCCTACGGAACTGTTGGCTCTTTTATATATGTTGTATGGAAATGTCCAGGGGTTTTTGGTTTGTGGGGAAGGATATCAGTACACTTACAGAACTAACGGGGGTACAATTACCAAGGGACTCCGCTGTACATCTTCCAAATGATGACTCCCACCTTTCCCTTACGAAAAAAACATGCAAAATCTGGGTGGCAGGCCTGACTGCAGCTAAGAAGATTGTAGTCCAGCACTGGAAACCTTTCAAGTACTCACTGGCTTCGGAGCTTTTTGGACATTTCTTACCTGGAATTATCATCAGCGAGAGTAAATGATGCATGACCAAACACAATCTTAATGTGGACAAATTTGATATCTAACTTAAAAGATCTTCTGTTAAAATAGGATTGCTCTGTCGGTGTATGCACTCTATTCAGTTGGTTGGTGGAGGGGAGAGGGATGGGGGGAGAGAGGGGTGGAGGGGGGTTGGGGATGAGGGTTGGGGGTGGCTGGGTTAAACAGTCAAAATGTAATCGACAACTGGTTGTATTGAATGTAATTTGTTGGTGTTGCAATAAAAATTAGTAATAAAAAAATGTGGCAACATCCAATTTACGCTTGTTGATAGTGTTATCAATACCAGCATTATAACCCAGCAGTACTCAGCTTAAATAAAAAAGGCATCTCAGTACTGCACCAGTGCAATCTAGGGCAGACAAATCTATAATAAGTGTTTGAAGCTTAAAGAGCTTTTGATCAGGATCTCTCAGCTTGAGGCTGAGCAACAGATGCTTAAAACACAGCAATGATTCACTATCAACTCTGCCCTCCATCGCATCTCCCGTATTTCACACACCTCTGCCCTCACCCCATCCCCCCGCCAGCCCACCAGGGACAGAGTCCCCCGGTCCTCACCTATCACCCTACCAGCATACAGATCCAACGTATAATCCTCTGTAACTTCCGCCACCTCCTGCGTGATCCCACCACCAGCCACATCTTCCCCTCCCCCCCACTCTCGGCTTTCCGCAGGGATCACTCCCTACGCGACTCCCTTGTCCATTCATCCCCCCATCCCTCCCCACCGACCTCCCTCCGGGCACTCATCCCTGCAAACGGAAGAAGTGCTAAACCTGCCCCCACACTTCTTCCCTCACCACCATCCCAGGCCCCAGACAGTCCTTTCAGGTGAGGCACCACTTCACCAGCGAGTAAACTGGGGTGATATACTGTATCCAGTGCTCCCGATGTGGCCATTTATACAGTGGGGAGACCCACCGCAGACTGGGAGACCGTTTCGCTGAACTCTGGCGCTCAGTCCTCCAGCAGTGGCGGGATCTCCCTGTGGCCACACACTTCAATTCCACAGACCACTCCCACTCCAATATGTTTGTCCATGGCCTCCTCTACCATCAAGATGAGGCCACACGATGGAGCAATACCTTATCTCCCGCCTAGGTAGCCTCCTACCTGCCGGCATGAACATTCAACTCACAGACCTCCATTGATACTCCTGCCCCCCCCCCCCTTACCCCCATCCCTATCTATTATTTTAGTCTGGTTCTCTTTCTCTCTCTTTTCCCCCCTCACTATAATCTCCCCCCAGCCCTACCTTTCTTTCTCTTTTATTTCCCATAATTCTTCACCTTCCCCCTAGCCTATTTCCCTCCAGCCTATCACTTCCCAGCTCTCTACTTCATCCCTCCCCCCACTTCTTATCCCCCCCCCCGACCATCCCATGTTACTTCACTCCTGATGAAGGGTTTCGGCACGAAACATCATCACTACCTCCTCCCATAGATGACTGCTGAGTTCTGCCAGCATTTTGTGTTTTTATTTATTTCCAGCATCTGCAGATTCACTCGTGTTGCCAATGAAAATCACCTGGACAGTTTATACCCAAAATCAGTCACCCCCTTAAGGTATGATCTTTCAATCAATTAATAATCAAGTGCAGGAAGTGTGCCTGCAAACGTGGCAGGTAAGAGAACCAAGACAGCAGGAGTCTCAGCTGTACAACTTGCCACCAGTATTGAGGATTGCTCAGCTTGCTCTGATTAGAGCTGAGCTCGAGGTTAGATGAGATCATGGACCATGCCATCAACAAGAGGTCATTCAAGTGATGGGGATGAAGACTGTAGAGTAGTAAAAGACAATGTAGGACAGAGGACTCATACTGTGCACTGCAACAAAGGGCAAATGTCCTCAGGATGGTACCTTGGTTCAGCTCTGGACTGAAGACAAGAATAAGCGAGAGGGAGAAGACAATGTTCATAGTGCATGTTGGGACCGATGATATCAGGAAAACAAAAAAAAACATTCCACATGGTGAATGGAGCTAGGCACCAAGTTAAACAGAATATTGTAGACTCTAACTTCTGAATTATTGTCTGAGAGTAAATATCTGTTAACTATTACAGAAATATGGCTGCAGGGTGACATGGACTGGGATATCGAGGGTTACGTGACACTTCAGAAGGAGGGGATGCCAGGAAAAGAGGAAGCAGCTCTGTTAATTAATGACAGACCAAAAACAGTAGAAAGGGGAGGCCTATGTTCATGAAAATGGATGAAAAAACTGTTTAGGTAGAGATAAGAGAAAGTTGTGCATACTGTAGGAGACCACAGATAAGTCAGAGTGGAAGTGGGATAGGGAATTAGAGTGACAGGTAACAGGAAGCTCAAGGTCACCCCTCAGATTGAATGCAGGGGCTCCACAAAGCGGTCACCAAATCTTTTTGGTTACTCCAATGTAATTGTGAGTACCAAATGCAATGCACTAAATTGGAAGAGCAAATGAATTGCTGTATCACCTCGGAAGACGGTTTAGGTTTCTGAATGATGATACAGTAAGAGATAAAAGAACAGATGTGCATCTCCTGCAGTTGCATGGAAAAATACCATAAAAAAGGGAATGACAGATTGGAGGTGAAAGTGTGTACCAGACAGTTGCCAACGATCTCATCAAATTACTAAACTGACATTGGGATATGAAGATGAGTCTTGTGGTGAAATATTCTTTAAGCTTGTGAACATGGCAAAGGATAATCCTTTGAAAGTGAAGGCTGGTAGGGTAGAAGATGAGAACCATGGGTACTCTATTATTGCTCTGCCCTCAAATGGATTGCACAGTGATGTGAGAAATATAGTCAAGTCTGGTAGAAGGGAAGCCACAGTTCAGGAAGCTAAACATCTCCAAAGAACCCATGTGGAGAATCGCATCATCTGAGCAAATACAAAAAAGACAGAAGAAACTGGAGAATGAAATGAAGTCCATAGAGGAAGTGTAGTCAGTTTGGGTGCCTGGTAAAGGATGCTTGTAGCTGGCCAATTCTGAGATGGATACAGAAAAATCCAGAATAAAAAAGGTAGAGTCAGAGACCACAGGAAGGTGAGAGCAGAGTGAAAATTAGCAGCACAAGTGATGAAACTGTTCTGTGTAAGTGTGGAACGTAGCATCAATACATTCATTTGTGGGCCAGAAAGACAATGGGGGAGGGGACTTGAGCAGGACTGAAACAGGCATTTGTACGTAACCCACAGAGACAGGTGTAGCCTTGGCCCACACAGCTTCCCATGTCTTTGATCTGGAGTGAGTGAGTGAAGTTAAAGTTGTTTTTCTGAGTTTGATTAAATGATTTAGTATTTCTTATTTTAAATGTTATTTCATCACTTAACATCTCATCCAATATCATGTTGATCTGTTCAACCTCTGTGCTAAATACTGCAGCAAACTAATAATCTAGATTATTTGGATGGCCCTATACCCATCCCAATCTTATTTTAATAGAATGCCTGTAAAATATTCTACTACTTTGCTTCCTATATAATTTCTTCATTGGCTTTTAAATGGTTCTAATTTGGTTTCTCTCCTAATCTTGTCATGGTCTCTTCTATTATGCACTGTAATTCTACATACAAAATATAAGCTTATCTCTAGTTGTTTTATATATTCACACAGTGTTTAATTTATTTCCTTTTATGATTTTTCTTCAAGCATTATGGTGAAGTGTTTACAAAGCTTTACAGTTATTGTACACTTTGCCATAAATGTAGCTCATTTTCCAAAAACTCTACAGCTGATCAGAGAACCATCCTTCGAAACCTGTTTAGCCTCTTTCCGAATGTTCAATAATTTCCCATGTAATACATTCCAGCACTTGCTCCAGGTAAACTAGAATTAAATGGCCTGAAACTGCACTGTCTCAGAGTTCAAACTCAAAGATTCAGATTATTTTCAAATATTGAAAGGCATTAGTAGAAATGTGACATTTCTGCTCACGCACTATCATCAGTTATTCAGAGCAAGATAAGTAAACTTGCATGATGGTGAAAATGCTTTGTGGTTAGAGTGCGACTGCTGATTTAAAGCTTGAAGTTGTTTATCCATTCAACATTGGATTGGCAAAATTCATCTTGCTGGTTCCAGAGTTCAAAAACAGCTCATCATCTAAATCCTTTAACTTATTTTCATTAATTATAATTTATATTATTTTCATAGTATCAATATCCCCTAGCCAAGCAATTCAGTTCACCCTGCTTTAAGTGAAATATCTGTTTTCAACTATTCAACCCTTTGCTGAATTAAATGTCACCTCTGGATAACTGCATGCATGTGTCTTTCAGTGCAGCTAGAAGCCAGTTCACTTTGATAACTCTCCAACTACTTCATGGGTTTCAAACTTGAAACATTATCCATTGACTTTCCTACATTCCCAATCTGCAACACTTCATCAAATAACCCTAAAATGTCTTGAAGTCCTCTGCCCAGAAAGCCACAAAGACTTACTTTACCAATTTTAGTTCCTTGTAGTTCTTTATCATGTCCTTCCTTGGGTCAGTCTTTAACAATTCCCCCATGGCACATGACAGATTTAATGGGGATGAATTTCCCCGGCACCTTTTTCTTAAAGATGGCTGCTAATATTCTTCTTTCCAATCCTTTATTACTTCAGCTTCATTTGTCACGAAGTTCTCTGTCAGAATTTGACCACTGGAGTTAGGTCTGTGCCACGTTCCCTACTTTTTCCTCTGTAGCCCATCTTATTATCTTCTCATAAATACAAACTATAGTCCTTCTGAATAATCTACAGATTCTTATCCCTCCTTTCTTACAGTGAGCTTTTGAAACACTACAAACAAAATATTTTTTCTTCTCTTAATGAATTTTTCCCAACACATTCACCAGGGCTCTGGTTCCTCTATGCCTTTTAGAGCTGCCATTTCATCAACAATGTCAACTCATTTTTTTTCTAACAAAATGTGTCACTTCACTTCACCACACTTCCTTTCTGCCACCTGTTCATTCTACCAGATGCTGATTAATGTTTTGTTCTGTTGCCATCTTCCTCACTGTTAACCACAGGTCACTTTTAAAAAATTTGGAACCTTTTCACATTGTGTTCAAGTTATTATGTTGAGAAAGTGGTGATCTAACACTAAATCTGGAAACATTACTGCAATCTGGAAAAACAACCATCTACCATAATCCTCTGCTTTTCCCTGTTGAACAATAGCTATGCCTGATTCTATTCCATGGGGAATTATGTAGCTAACCTACTTTGTCAGTCCCCTGAAACCCAGAATCTTCTAACTTTCCTGGCTTTAAAAATACTGAATCAGGTTTTCAAAAGTAATTTACTTGCAACAATCTTGTATTAATTTGCTTTATTAACTCCAATGTCTCCATTTAACTCAGGGCCTTTTAATTCACCTGAAAATTATTTCTTAAAGCTTCCATACTAATAAGGTTAAACTGACCAGTTTTTATTGTTGGGAATCTCCTACACTTAATTGAAAGACAAAAGCATGAAATTTAGAGAGCACATGGTGCACAGTAGATGAAAAGTTCAAGAGGGAACCAGGCTAATTATAGAGAGCTGAAGCAGGAGGTTAAAAAAAAAACAAGATGGGAAAAGAGAACAGGATGGCTGCTAACCTGAACTAAACCAAAATGACATCCATGAATGTAAACACAATTATGTGTACGTGCAAGAAAGATATTAGATGCATAGAGGCAGAGGGTCAGTTGAAATCCTAAATATGTTGTCTCAATATTAACATGGTTGACCAACTTAAACCCTAGGATGAGAGGTTTATCCTATTGAGGAAATCTAAGCAGGTTGGGTCTATATTCATTGGAATTCAGAAGAATGAAGGATGACCTATTAACACAAACAAGATTCTGGGGTGGTTGGGAGGGAGATGACAAAACAGAGCTGACACATTTTCACTTGTGTTGAACAAGGGGAAAGAGTGACTGAGTTTCAACATTAGGGAACAGTTATTTAAAAAAGGAGTGCACAGATTTATTTATTTTTACATAAAGGGTACTGAATCTCTGGAAATTTCTGTCCCAGGGTTATGGAGGTAAGATCATTGGGTGTATTTAAAGTGGAGAGAGGTAATTTTGAAAGATCAGGAAATTGAGGGCTATGGGAGTCTGAAACAGAAAAGACCCAAGGCCAGTGTGGATCAACCATGATCACAATTGAGTGGTGGGCCTAGCTTGAGGGGCCTGGTACTTTCTACTGGTATACTACTGCTACTTTCTGGCAGAATTCATGAATAGAATGAAAATAAAGAAGACAAAGGTCAAGAACGCCAGATGTAAATACCTCAGCCACAATTGGCGTTGATAATATTCCAGACCTCTGAGATGCAAGAAGGCTGCATAGATCCAACAATGCTCTTGCTTAAAATGAATCTCAAAGACATGCAAAGGAACTAAACACCAGTTTATCCTCTGTGCTGGAAAATATTTCAGAAGCAATGAATGAGGAAAGAGGAAGACTGTTGATCTTCACAGCAGTCCTAGGCTACTGTGAAAAAAACTCTTTAACCCCTTAGTATCTAGCTGGTAACAAAATTTCTTCCACAAAGATACTTAAAGAAGTTTGAGCTAATTAAGGAAAGCCTCAGATTTATTAACGACAAATTCTGATAACTTAAGCTGACTGAACTTCTTGATGAAATTATTGAGAAGGCAGATGAATAAAATGTAGTAGGTGACATTTGTGATAATCATCAAAAACACTTGAGTACAATAGATAAGGTTGGAACCCATGGAATAAAAATTGACCTAAGATCAGAAACCAAAGTATATCGCATAAAAATCAAACCAAAACAGAGGTAGTAAATCTGAAATTAAAACAGAAAATAGTAGATAAGTGTTCTAAGATTCATGAGTTATACAGCACATGAAGGCCCAATGTGTTATTCTCATTTGCCAGACTTTGGCCCTGGTCCCTCTGAATCTTTCCAAAACAATTAATTATAAATACTGTAATTGTTTCTGCCTGTACTGTCTCCCGTCATCTCATTCCAGAAACCCATATATGATTATATAAACTTCCATAAGGTCACCCCTCAGTCTCCTTTACTCCAGGGAAAAGTCTCAGCCTTGTAATTCTTTAAAATCGCTCCTTATAACTCAAACACTCCAGTCCAAGAACATTTTTGTAAATATTTTCTGTATCTTTCTCAAGCTTAATCAAATACTTTGATAATGTGGTAACCAGAAATTCACAGAGTACTCCAACAAGTAGATCTTGTAGCCTTGGACAACCTTGCAAGGTGTTCCCCATGGACTATCATTCAGGCCATTATTTTTTACAAAATATATCAATGATTTATACAAAATTTTCCAGTTTCCAAAATGTTTAAACAGTAAAAAGAACATAAATAGTACTGTTTAGAAAGACTTCAGTATATACTTGAAGACAACGGAGACATCCAAGAGAAAGTATTCATAACAGAGGTAACAGCCTGGATTTGTGTAGCAAGTAGAAACACATCATACAAGAGATTCCGGAGATGCTAGAAATCTTAAGCAACACACACAAAATGCTGGAGGAAATCAGCAAGTCAGGCAGCATCTATGGAGAATAACCAGTCAATATTGTCTGACTTGCTGAGTACCTCCAGCAATTCATGTGTATTGCTTAAGAAACACATCAGTAAGGACAGCATGATCCACATGGTCAATCAGAAACTGATCTCATACCTACATCAATGAACAATGGAAAAACACGAGTAGGTATAAATCACACATTGGGGTGCAGGCAAAACTGAAATGCAGAGCCCTGAGGCCCCCACTCTGTGCCATTCTCCTAATGCAGGCTCTGAAAAATAAAATGGATGACCTAAGAGCAAGATTGCAGTACCAGAGGAACATCAGGGATTGCTCTTGATTCACAGAGACATGGCTTATTCCCAGTATTCCAGCCACAGCACTTCAGCCCGAGGTCTTCACCTTCCACCACATGGCCCAGATAGCAGCATCAGGGAAGGGCTGAGGAGATGGCGTTTACTTTATGAATAACTCACGGTGCATGGTCCTCTCTCAGACCTGGAACATCTAGTGGTTGTGTCATCTATTTTATGTGCTGTGGGAGTTTTCCACCATTGTCCTGGTTGCAAATGTGCATTCCACCCCTGACAAACCTCAGATTGGCACTGGAGGAGCTGAGCACCTTGATGATAGCGTACCTTCTTTCTGATCATTGCAGGGACACCAACCAGGCTAACTTGAAGCAATCTCTGACCAACTATCGCCACCACATTACCCGTGGAACCAGAGGAACCACCACACTATCAAGAATACTTACAGTGCCATCCCACACCTGTACTGTAGTAAGTCTGCTCACCTGGCTGTACTTTTGCAGTGACTAAGGACTGCAGCACCAGTAATGAGGACCACAAGGGAAGCAGAAGGGTGCTTACAGGACTGTTTTCAATTGGTGTACTGAGGAAAGCAGCTTTGCTTCAGAATGAATATGACATAATTGTCACTAACTTCATCATGACCTACAGTGGCCTGAAAAAGTTTGTGCACCTCTGGTCAAAATTTCTGTTACTGTGAATAGGTAAGTGAGTAAAAGATCACTTATTTCCAAAAGGCATAAAGTTAAAGATGACACATTTAATATTTTAAGCAAGATTACTTTTTTATTTCCCTCTTTTACAGTTTTTTTTGTAATTTATTTTTTATTGAAGTTCAAACATTTGCATAAGATGTATTTCAGATACTATACATATCATATATTCATATTTGCCACAGATCTCCACGTAATATTTATCTGAGATATACTCTTATAGAGAAAAGAGGAAAGAAAGAAAGAACAAGCGAAAGGAGAAAACAATGTATAAGCAGGGAGTGATTTTTTTTTCCAACATATTCATTGATTTGTGAAAATAAAATCAGGTCTATGAGGTGTTATTTAGTTAAACCATTTTTCCCAGTATGAATCAAATTGTTCCAACTTATTGCTGTTATCTTCTCCATATTGTAAACGTCCATTGTAATTTCCATCCTTGCATTTAAAGTTGGGCTCTCCTGTGATAACCATTTCCTAGTAAGAGTCTTTTTAACCAGCCACCAGCAGTATATTCATTAAATATTTACCTCTTTTCAACCATTCTTGAGGTATACACCCAAAATATATGGTCTTACTTTCTAAGGGTATTTCACATTTAAAGATAGGGCACTGTGTATCCCACTCCAACAGTCTTTGATAACGGGACAATCCCAGAAAATATGATAATAGTTTGCATTTTGATTTCCACAATTCCTCCAGCAAACAGGGAGGTTACTATCATAATGGGATTTCTGAGAGGGTGTAATAAAATATCTTATCAAGTTTTTCCATCCAAACTCCCTCTGTTTCTGTGAACTGGTACACTTCCATTGATACCTCCATATTGTTGTCCATTCTTCCTCAGATATAATTATCCCTCCTTCCTTCTCCCATTTTGTTTTAATGTATGAAATCAAATGTGTTTTAAGATTTGACAACCCCTTATACATGCTTGAAATGATTCTACTACCGTTATCTAAATTATATCCTCTTCTAAATAGCTCTATCAAATATGTACTTGTCTTGGTTACATTTTTAACCCTCCTATTAATGTACTGTTGCATCTGCAAATACCGATAAAAGTTTTGTTTTTCTAATAAGTGTTTCTCTTCAAGCATTTCAAAACTGAACAGTGTTCCTTCTTTCATTATATTGCAAAGAACTGTTATTCCTTTAGCTGTCCAGTCCTTAAATCTAGCATCCAGTTTACTCGGCGTAAAATCCCAGTCATACGCACACCATTTAAGAATTGCTATATCTCCCTCTAATTTTTATTCTTTTATAATAGTTTCCCACATTTTAAGAGTCCATTTCACCCATGAGTTATCAATAGTATTTATGTACCTTTGCAGGTTGTTATCAGCCAAAATTGCCTGTATGGGGATGGAAAGTATCCCCTCCTCAATGTTTTTCCATTGAGCGTCATATGATGGGTTACACCAACATATCACAGCTCTCACCTGTGCTGCAAAATAATAATATCTAAGAGAAGGTAGGCTCTATACCCCCTTTTCCTTGGCTAATTGCAAAGTTTTGAGACGAACTCTAGGCCTTTTACCCTGCCAAATATACCTCGATAACATCTTGTTCCATTCATTGAATTGATTTTGATTAATCTCTATTGGTAGGGTCTGAAAGAGATAATTGTCTGGGCAATATATTCATTTTAATGGATTCAATCCTTGAACTGAGACGAAAAAAAAGGAATTAGGTTCCATCTTGTTAAATCTTCCTTAATTTTTTTTATACAAAGGCGGATAATTGCATTCTGATAATTTTGCCAAATCTTTTGGCATAATGATGCCCAAATATTTGAAAGACGCTGTCTGCTATGCCAGGGATATTTACTTTCAATTTCTCTTGGTGGGGTATAGTTATATGAAAGCAATTGGGTTTTATCTATGTTGATCTTGTATCCTGATAATTGACCATACTGTTCAAAGGATTGCATCAATTTAGGTAAAGAGTATGTTGGTTGCCCTAGATATATCAAAATGTCATCCACGTAACTGGCCAATTTATGCTCTGCCCCTTTAATAGCAATTCCCCTGATATCTTCATTTTGTCTGATGTATTGAGCTAATGGTTCCAGATATAATTTGAAGAGTTGCGGTGACCATGCCCAACCCTGTCTCATGCCCCTTTCTAGGGTAAAACTATTTGATAAATATCCATTGATCTTAATCCTAGCAGTAGGATTGTCATATAGTGCCTTTATAGTTTTAATAATTGTGTCATGGAAACCAAATCTATGTAAAACTCTGTAAAGAAAATTCCAATTAACCGAATCGAATGCCTTTTCATCGTCCATGCTAATCACTATTGCTTCGATTTTATTTTTTGTATATGATTCATAATGTGAAGTGTCCTTCGTATATTCTTGTGTCTGGCATTGTTGACCTTTTACAGTTTCAAAATAACAAAAAAGGAAAAGGGCCCGAAACAAAAGTTTGGGCACCCTGCATGGTCAGTACTTAGTAACACCCCCTTTGGCAAGTATCACAGCTTGTAAACGCTTTCTGTAGCCAGCTAAGAGTCTTTCAATTCTTGTTTGGGGGATTTTCGCCCATTCTTGCTTGCAAACGCTTCTAGTTCTGTGAGATTCTTGGGCGGTCTTGCATGACTGCTCTTTTGACGTCTATCCACAGATGTTGGATGATTTTTAGCTCAGGGGACTGTGAGGTCTGTGGCAAAACCTTCAGCTTGCACCTCTTGAGGTAGTCCATTGTGGAGTGAGGTGTATTTAGGATCATTATCCTGTTGTAGAAGCCATCCTCTTTTCATCTTCAGCTTTTTTTTTTTACAGACGGTGTGATGTTTACTTCCAGAATTTACTGGTATTTAATTGAATTCATTCTTCCCTCTACCAGTGAAATATTCCCCGTGCCACTGGCTGCAACACAAGCCTAGTAACAGTTGGAGAGGTGTTCTTTTCATGAAATTCTGCACCCTTTTTTTCCTCCAAACATACATTACGGCCAGAAAGATCTATTTTAACTTCATCAGTACACAGAACTTATTTCCAAAATGCATCAGGCTTGTTTAGATGTTCCTTTGCAAACTTCTGACACTGAATTTTGCAGTGAGGTCATGGGAAAGGTTTTCTTCTGATGACTCTTCCATGAAGGTCATATTTATGCAGGTGTCGCTGCACAGAGAACAGAGTACCACCGCTCCAGAGTCTGCTAAACCCTCCTGAAGGTCATTTGCAGTCAAACGGGGGTTTTGATTTGCCTTTCTAGCAATCAAATGAGCAGTTCTCTCAGAAAGTTTTCTTGGTCTTCCAGACCTCAACTTGACCTCCACCATTCATGCTAACTGCCATTTCTTGATTACATTACGAACTGAGGAAACGGCTACCTGAAAACGCTTTGCTATCTTCTTATAGCCTTCTGCTTTGTGGGCATCATTTATTTTAATTTTCAGAGTGCTAGGCAGCTGCTGATTGTTGGGACAAGGTTTGAGGAGTCAGGGTATTTATAAAGCTTTTCAAATTTGCACCACCTGGCCTTTCCTAACGATGACTGTGAACAGGCCATAGCCCTAACAAGCTAATGAAGGTCTGAGACCTTAGTTATCTGAGAGCTCAAATCTCTTGGGGTGCCCAAACTTTTGCATGATGCTCCTTTCCTTTTTCCCCCACTCTAAAATTGTACTAAACAAAGATAATACACTACTTGTAAACACAAAGTACACTACAGATGCTGTGGTCAAATCAAGACGTACAAACAAGCTGAATGAACTCAGCAGGTCGGGCTGCCCAACCTGCTGAGTTCATTCAGCTTGTTTGTATGTCTTGATAATACACTACTCTTGCTTAAAATGTTGAAGAATGTTTCATCTTTCACTTTATGACTTTTGGAGATCAGTGCATCTTCTACTCACTTAACTATTCACAGTAACAGAAGTTTTGACCAGGGGTACCCAGACTTTTGCCTGCCACTGTATGTTAATAACTGTGACTTCAAGAACATACCAGACAGACCCAAACCAGAAGACATAGATGAACTGTGAGATTCAGTCTGCTGTGGACTAGATTTGTAGCATTCAAGACCGACGATTCAGAACTCTACTAGTAACCCAGGTATGACCTACAAATGGCTACCTTAAGAATGAAACTCAATTCCTAATGTAGTCAGAGACAAAACTCAGATGCACATTAGCCACAGCAGGGTTTGCAGGCCATTACTTCCTACAAGGCGAAACCAAACATCATAAACAGCTGTTAATGCTTCATTCTCAGATGAGCTGAAAGCCTTTTATGCACGTTCTGAAAGGGTGAATACGACTACAGATATGCAAATCCCATAGCATCTGGTGACTCTGTGATATCTGTGTCAGGAGTCAAAAGCAGAACATCTTTCAATAGGTTGAACCCTCATGAGGAGTTAGGTCCTGATGGTGTACCTGCAAAAGCACAGTGTCAACTAACTGGAGTATTCAAACTCTTCTTCAATCTCTGACTGGTGCGATTAGAGGTTCCCACCTGCTTCAAAAGGGCATCAATCATAGTGTAGACCAAGAAGGAAACATTCAGTCTAACATTCAGTCATGGATCATCTGGATTATCAGCAATACCTACATCAGGCGGCTGTTTACTAAGCATTCAACACCATGATGCCCTCAGTCATAATCAACAAGTTTCAAAATCTGAACCTCCGTATCTCCCTCTGCAACTAGATCCTTGACTTCCTCAAAGGGGGAAATAGAGAGGGAGAGAGGGTAGGAGAGGGTGAGGACGAGGGAACAAGGGAAAGCAAAGGAGCGAAAGTGAGAGATAGTGGAAGCGAGTGAAAGGAAGACAAAGAGGGAGAGTGGCTGGGAGGGGAAAGAGGTACGCGGTTCAAGAAGGGGGAGGGTTAGAGGCAGAAGGTGAAGGTGGGGGAAAGGGGTACGCTTGGGATAGGCGGTAGTGAGAATGCTCAACTGGAACTCGGAGCCTCACCTCTTACCACCGCCCTGACGGCGCACTCCTGCCGCTCTGAGCGGAACGACTGAAAGCCGAAGACGCGGACGAGGGCCGTTAAGAGCCGGTCCGGGCCTCCCGAGCCCAGCGGAGACCCCATTGCCGACAGATCACCACAACACCGGACCGGTCGCACAATGCTGACGTCGCACACCGGGCCAGAAGGGCGCGTGCGCATTTACGGAGCAGTGACGTCAAACAGAGTGCGTCAAAAATGGCGAGCCAGCGCAATGTTCTATCGACGCTGAAGGCTTATGCGGGGGATTCGGACTCAGATAGTGATACCGGCACAGGTGAGGCTCGGGTTATGGGCACGCTTGGGAGTCGGGGGAGGGATGCGGTTTGGGCAGAAGTTTCATAATGGGCTGGATTCGGCTTATAAGTGCTGTGTGTAAGACATTAGGCCTTGGTACATAGTTTGTTCCTGTACAACAGCGAACCGGTCCTGACGCTCCATAACACCAGATTCAGATTATTTATTTATCACATGTACATCAAAACATACATTGAAATGCGTTGTTTGTGTTAACAACCAATACAACCCAAGGATGTACTGGAGGTAGCAAGGTTACAGTACTGGTAGGGATGGATTTGTTGCTATGTTAACAGTAGAGTAAATACTAGCGGAGACAGGCCTCTCCCTGTATAGCAGGTGGAGCACTCCTGGTAGGGACAGGTCAGCTGAAATTCCTGGAACATTGAGGGTAGCTAGAGAAGAAATTGCGGAGGAGGCCTTTGCGGGAATATTGACTTCAAAGGTAGATGCTGAAGTTCCCAAAGACTGCAAGGTGTTAATGTCATTCCACAGTTTAAGACAGCAAGGAGAAGCAGAGAACTACAGGAACGTCAATCTGAAAGCTGGGAGGGGGAAGATACTGGAGGTAATGTCACTATCTACAACCCTGAGATTTATTTTCTTGTGGTACTTCCATGCCAGGCTGTGATACTGCTAGTCAATATATTCTCCACCACACATTATTGAAGATTGTGGAAGTTTTAGATGTCATGCAGAATCTTCAGAAACTCCCAAGGAAGTGGAGGCGCTGCCGTGCTTTCTCTGTAATTGTACTTGTGTTCTGGGACCCAGGACAGGCCCTCCAAAATAATGACATCAAGAAATTTAAAGTTGCTGGCCCTGTTCACCTCTATTGAGGACTGGCTCATGGAGCTCTGAAGTCAATAGTCAGCTCCTTGGTCTTATTGGCATTGAGTGAGAGGTTGTTGTTATTGGTACCACTCAGCCAGATTTTCAATTTCCCTCCTATGTGCTGATTTGCCACCACTTTTGATTCCGCCAACGGCAGTGGTGTCATCAGCAAACTTGAATATGGTATTGGAGTTGTGCGTAGCCACACAGTCGTATGTATAAAGCAAGTAGAGCAGAGGGCTAAGCATACAGTGCTGCAGTGCACCTGTGCTGATGGAGCAGGCAGAAGAATGGGGCTGAGAGGGATAATAGATCAGCCAGTGTTTGTGGATAACATGAAATTAGGTGGTGCAGTTGATAGTGAAGCTAATATAGTTTCATTGAGAGGTCTTAATCAGTTGGGGAAGTGGGCTGAAGAGTGGCAAGTCATTTTCACTACAGGTAATTGTGAGGTGGTGCATCTTTTTTTAAAAAAAAAGTCAAACCAGCTAAGGACTTGTACTGTGAATGGTAGGGCACTCAAGTATAAGAGAACAGAGGGGCCAAGGAGAAAAAGTGGATAGGGTGGTGAAAAAGTTTAGACGCTGGCCTTCGCCATTGTGGACTTTGAGTCTGGGAGTTGAGGCATGATGTCATATCAATCATTAGAGAGTCCTCACTTGGAGTTCTATGTGTAGTTTTGGCTATCCTATTTTAGGAAAGATGTCATTAAACTGGAAAGAGTGTAGAAAAGATTTAGCAGTATATTGCCAGGACTAGAAACTCTGAGTTATAAGACTGGAAGGCATAGGAGCCACTGAGTCTGCTCTGCTCTGATTCCATCATGGCTGATTTACTATCTGTCAACCTCATTCTCCTACCTGCTCCACGCAACCTTTGACACACTGACTAATCAAGAACCTATCAACCTCCACTTTAACTGTACTCATTGTCTTGGCCTCCAAAGTTGTCCGTGACAATGAAGTCCAGAGATTCACAACCCTCTGGCTAAAAATATTCATCCTTATTTCTGTTCTAAATGGATGTTCCTCTATTCTGAGGCTGTGCCCTCTGGTCTTAGATTCACTCACTCTAGAAAACATCCTCTCCACATCCACTCTATGTAGGCCTTTCAATATTCTATAGATTGCAAGGAGATTCAACCCTCATTCTTCTAAACTCCAGTGAGTGTAGGCCCAAAGCCATCAATTGAATGTTACCTGGGTTTCAGCACCTAAGTTACAGAGAAAGGTTGAACAAGTTGTTCTTTGTTCTTTGAAGTGTGGAAGGTTGGGGGGGACTTGATAGAGGTATTTAAAATTATGAGGGGGATAGATAGAGTTGACATTGATGGGCTTTTTCCATTGAGAGTAAGGGAGATTCAAACAGGACATGAGTTGAGAGTTAGGGGGCAAAAGTTTAGGGGTAACACGAGGGGGAATTTCTTTACTCAGAGAGTGGTAGCTGTGTGGAACGAGCTTCCAGTAGAAGTGGGAGAGGCAGCTTCGATACTATCATTTAAAATAAAATTGGGTAGGTATATGGACAGAAAAGAAATGGAGAGTTATGGGCTGAGTGCAGGCCAGTGGGACTAGGTGAGAGTAAGCGATAAGCACGGACTAGAAGGGCTGAGATGGCCTGGTTCCATGCTGTAATTGTTATATGGTTAATTGCTTCTCATAAGTTAACCCTTTCATAAGAACGTAAGAAATAGGAGCAGGAGTAGGCCATCTGGCCCGTCGAGCCTGCCCCACCATTCAATAAGATCATGGCTGATCTGGCCATGGACTCATCTCCACCTACCTGCCTTTTCCCCATAACCCTTAATTCCCCTACTATGCAAAAATCTGTCCAACCTTGTCTTAAATATATTTACTGAGGTAGCCTCCACTGTTTCATTGGGTGGAGAATTCCACGGATTCACCATTCTTTGGGAAAAGCTGTTCCTCCTGATCCACATCCTAAATTTGCTCCCCTACATATTTACTCCTCTAGTTCTAGTCTCACCTACCAGTGGAAACAACGTTCCTGCCTCTATCTTATCTACCCCTTTCATAATTTTATATGTTTCTATAAGATTTCCTCTCATCCTTCTGACTTTTAGTGAGTACAGTCCCAGGTGACTCAGTCTCTCCTCATAGCATAACACCCCCCCCCCCCCCCCCCAGATCTGTGGATTCAACCTAGTGAACCTCCTCTGCACTGTCTCCAAAGCCAGTATGTCCTTCCTCAAGTAAGGAGACCAGAATTGCATGCAGTACACCAGATGTGACCTCACCAGTACAATTGAAACATAAGCTCCCTGCTCTTAAATTCAATCCTTCTGGTAACGAAGGCAAACATTCCATTCACCTTCATGATGGCCTGCTGCACCTTTCCTGATTCATACACAAGTGCTCCCAAGTCCCTCTGCACAGCAGCATGCTGCAGTCTTTCACCATTTAAATAATAATCTGATCGTCCATCTTTCCTTCCAGAGTGGATGACCTTACATTTACCAACATTGTACTTCATCTGCCGGACTTTTGCCCACTCACTTAACCTATCTTTCATTCCCCACATCATACTTGTGAACAACTTTGGACCCTCTTCAATGCCAGCACATCTTTTCTTAGATAAGGGCCCAAAACTGTTCATAATACTCCTAAATATAGTCTGATCAATGCCTTATTGAAGCCTCAGCATTACATCCTTACTTTTATACTCTTGAAATGAACACTAATATTTCATTTGCCTTTATCACCACAAGCTCCATGTGCAAATTAACCTTTGGGGAATCCTGCACAAGGTCTCCCAAGTCCCTTTGCACCTCTGATTTTTGAATTTTCTCCCTGTTTAGAAAATAGTCTACACCTTTATTCCTTCTAACAAAGTGCATGACTGTACACTTGCCAAAGCTCTATTCCATCTGCCATTTTTTTGCTTATTCTCCCCACTCTGTCTCAATTCTTCTGCTGAGTCCCTCCTTCCTCAATATTACCCGCCCCTCCACATCCCTGTATTGTCTGCAAACTTGGCCACAAAGCCTTCAATTTGGCCTTCCAAACGGTTGACATCATATGAAAAGACACTATCCCAGTACTGGCCCCTGCAGAATACAACTAGTCAACCAGAAAACACACATTTTGTTCCCACTCTTTGGTTTCTGCCAGTCAGCCAATCTTTTATCCATGCTATCACCTTTCCTGTAATACCATTGGTCCTTACCTTGTTAAGCAGCCTCATGTGCAGCACATTGTCAAAGGACTTATGAAAATCCAGGTAAACAACATCTGCTGACAATAGGGTCTTTTAAGAGACTCCTAGATGGATACATGGAGCTCAGAAAAATAGAGGGCTATGGGTAAGCCTAGGTAATTCTAAGGTAAGTACATGTTCAGCAAAGCTTTGTGACCAAAGGGCCTGTATTGTGCTGTAGGCTTTATATGTTTCTATGTTTGTTTGTCTACCCTACCTGTTATTTTGTCAAAGAATTCCAACTGATTTGACAGGCAAGATTTCCCCTTAAGGAAGCCATGCTGACTTTGTCATGTGCCTCCAAGTACCCCAAAAGCATATCCATCTTAATGGACTCCAATATCTTTCCAACCACTATGTCAGACTAACTGGCCTAGAATTTCCTTTCTTCTGCCTCCCTCCCTTATAAAGTGTGGAGTGACATTTTTAAATTACCAGTCCTCCAAAACCATTCCAGAAACTAGTGATTCATGAAAGATCATCATTAATGCTTCCAAAATCTCTCCAGCTCTCTCTTTCAGGATCGTGAGAGTGGTAGTTCCTCTGGTCCAGGTGACTTCTCTACCTTCAGACGTTTCAGCTTCCCAAGCTACTTTCTCCTTATTAATACCAACTACACACGATATGCTTTGGCTATTTATATTAATCATGTAGACTGTCCGGTATGGGTCTCTTTAGAAACTAAATTTTCTAATATTTCTCTTCTTGGATCCGCACTTCCTTTATTTGTAAGTAAACTAACTGATAAATAATTAAACATACTCTGAGGATCTGGATACAATTTAGAGAACACTTTGGTTTATTGAGATTTTCCCTTTAAAGTTAAAAATTTATTCTAATTGTTTTTAAACCCTCCATGACTGATTTAGTTTTTAAAGAATGGGACAGGTTGGGTACTAAATGTTTTTGGGATCTGTTTGTTGGAGGAAACCTTTTTTCATTTGAGCAATTGTCAGCTAAATATAGCTTACCTAAAACTCACTTTTTTAGATATCTACAAATTAGAGACTTTCTAACATCTCAATTATGCACATTCCCTATAAGCTCAGATAAGAACTTACTAGATGTAATTTTTAGTTTGACACCTTTTCATAATGGTTCAATATCTAATATTTATGGTATGTTACTGGAGACGAGGAATGTTCCTTTAGATTAAATTAAGAATCTCTGGGAACAAGATTTACAGACATCAATATCTGAGGAAACTTGGAATGAAATTTTTAAATTGGTTAATACTTCATCACTATGTGCTTGTCATTCCCTCATACAATTTAAGGTGGTACATAGAGCTCATATGACTAAGGATAAGCTATCTCGTTTTTATTTGGATATATCTCCCTAATTTGACAGATGTAATAATGGAGAAGCTTCATTAATTCATATGTTTTGGACTTGTCCGAATCTTGAAAAATATTGGAAGGAAGTTTTTCAAACTTTTTCCTTACATTTTAAAGTCAATTTTAAGCCTGACCCTCTGACGGCCTTATTCGGTATTGTTGCAGGACAAGATATTAAACTGAAGGCATCTGATCTACATATTTTGGCCTTTAGCTCTCTTATAGCTAGGAGGACACTTTTGTTTAAATGGAAAGATGTTTTTCCTCCTACTCATGCTCAATGGTTATGCAACGTTATATGCATGTTTAGATTTAGAGAATCGTTGTTCAATTTCTGAATCTCGTCAAGACTTTCAAACATTGTGGGGATCTTTTCTGAATTTTCAAAACGTTCAATTCATTGTTTAAACTCAGATGCTGGCCATTACTAATTTTTATTATATGAGAAGGTATTTTACCTTTTCTCCTTAATAAACAGCTTCAGTCTTGGGAGGGGTTAGATTCTTCTTTTGTAATAAATTAGTATAGTTCAATATAACTATTGATTAACTTGTATGAATATGAGGTAATGAGATTGTTATTATGAACAGATATAATGTAATTGGTAGGTTTTTTATCTTCACCTTTTATATACACTTTCTTATACTCTGTATTCTTCTATGTAGAAACTAATAAAAATATTGAAAAGAATACCAACTGCACTCACTTCTGCCCTGGCGCTCAAATTTCTGGCACACTGTTAGTGTCTTCCATGGTTAAGACTGATGCAAGATATTTATTTAGTTCATTTGCCACTTCATTGTCCTCCATTGCTACATCTCCTGCATCATTTTCCCACAATCAACATATATAAAAATTGGTATCCTCTTTTGTATTACCGGCTAGCTTATTGGTTTTTAAAAGTTTCCCAATCCTCAGACTTCCAACTAATTTTCTATATTTTCTTTTGTTTTAGTGTTGTCTTTGATTTCCCTTGTCAGTCATAGAGAGAGATTAGCCAGACTTAGTCTTTATTCCTTGGGATGCAGATTGAGGGCTGACCTTAGAAGTATTTAAAATCATGAGATGCATAGACAAGGTGGATGGTAACAGTCTTTCCCCAGTGTAGGGAAGTTCAAAACAAGGAGGAATATGGTTAGGGTGGGAGGGAAAAAATATAAAAGGGATTGGAGAGGCAGCTTTTTCCACACAGGGTGGTGAGTTGCCAAAGGAAGTGGTTGAGCTAAGTACAATAGAATCATTTAAGAAGCACATAGAGGGTTGGGACTTGAGGTATAGGGGCTGAACATGGGAGATGAGGACGAGCTAGGTTTCCAGTGTGGTTAGCATGGACTGGTTGGGAGGGCTTGTATCCATGATATATTACTCTGAAAAACTACTCCCCTCTCCACACTACTACCAGTTATGGTGTCATCTGTAAATTTACTAATCATTCCACTTATAATTCCTTAAAAACTGCAATATGGCATCCTAACTCTTGTACTCAATGCCTCAGCTAATGAAATCAACATACCAAATGGCTTTTTCACTACCTTATCTAGTTGTGTCATCACTTTCAGTAAATTTTGTACACCAAGGTCCCTTTGTACCTGATCAGTCCTAATGTCCCTGCTATTTTCTTGGTACATCCTGCCAGAATTTGACCTCCCAGGACACATTACCTCACCTTTGTCTGGGTTAAAAACTTCTTCACACAGAGTGGTGAATCTGTGGAATTCTCTGCCACAGGAAACAGTTGAGGCCGGTTCATTGGCTATATTTCAGAGGAAGTTAGATATGGCCCTTGTGGCTAAAGGGATCAGGGGGTATGGAGAGAAAGCAGGTACAGGGTTCTGAGTTGGATGATCAGCCATGATCATACTGAATGGCCTACTCCTGCACCTATTTTCTATGTTTCTGTGTTAAATTCCATCAGTTACCACTGCACTGAATCTGCTAGCTGATCCGTGTCCTGATACGTCCTTAGATAACCTGTGCTTTTTATGACCTCAAATTTTTATGATGTCTGCCAGCTTCCTATGTGTACTGCCCACATTCCTATCCAAGTTATAAAACAACAAAGGTTCGAACACCAATCTCTGTGCTTCACTGGTTCTTACATTTCCATTCAAAAACACAACACACACCACTACCTTCTCCCTCTGTCACCAGGGCAATTTTGAATCCAGTTTGCTTGAACCTTCTAGAACATTCTACTATACAGAAACTTGGAAAAGGCTTTACCAAAATCCACGTAAACTACCTATTGCCTTTATTTGTTGTTTTAATTACCTCCTCAAAAAAAAAGATTTACCCTGCACAAAACTACACTGGCTCCTCCTAATGACATCATGCTTTTCCTAGTGACCATAAATGCTGTCCCGCAGAATATTCTCCAATGAAGGTGAGGATGCACTTTCCAGCCTTAGCCCTACCACCTTCTTAAACAAGGGAACATAGGCTATCTTTCAGTCTTCACGTACCTCACCTGCATCTAACAAAGATGCAAAACTAACTGTCAGAGTGCCAGGGAGCTCCATTCTCTGTTCCTTTGGCATCCTGGCAAACCCTGAGCATTTGCCTGTATTTGCCTAATCTGCACCTGTATTTTTGGCACTTGCTCCTTTCTGATACATTCGTGATCCAGCACATTATCATACTCCTCCCTCAACATATAAGCAACGCTTTCACTGAGTGCAGGTTTAGTAACTACAATATTCTTGTCCATTTTAAATACAGAAAACAAATATTAATTTACCATCTCACCTTTAGTCATCTGGCCCAAGTTCAGAGTAAATTTATTATTAAGGTACATATCAGAATCAGGGTTTAATATCACTGGCAAATGAAAAATCTGTTGTTTTTTAAAATTAAATATATATTTTAAATATTTTAAATTAACTAAGTAATGCAAAAAGTGAACAAAAATGTGAGGTAGTGTTCATGAATTCATTATCAATTCAAAATGTGTTCCTGAAACATTGATTGTGTATCTTTAGGCACCTGTACCTCCTCCCTGATGAGAAGAGAGCGTGTCCTGGGTGATGGGGATCCTTAATACTGGATGCTGCCTTTTTGAGTAATGACCTTTTGAAGGTGCGCTCGATGCTGGGGAGGCTAGTGCCCATGATAGAGTTGGCGAGCTTACAACTTTCTGCAGGTTTTTCCAATTCTGTGCAGTGGCCTCTCCATACCAGACAGTGATGCAGCTAGTTAGAATTTTTTCCATGGTACATCTGTGGAGATTTACTGGGCTTTGCTGAAATACTAAGTCTCCTCAAGCTCCAAATGAAATATAGGCACTATTGTACCTTCTTGGTAATTATATCAATATGTTGTTTCTGGGATAGGTCTTCAGAGATGTCGACAGGAAATTGAAACTGCTCACCATTTCCACTTCTGATCCCTTGCTGAGGACTAATGTGTGTTCCCTCGACTTCGCAGTCAGTTCCTTGGTCTTACTGATGTTGACTGCAAGATTGTTATTGCAAAATCACTCAACCAGCTGATCTATCTCACTCCTGGATACCACCTTGTTACCATCTGAAATTCTGCCAACAAATGTGTAAAGTTCAAAGGTCCAAGTTCAGAGTAGTTTTATTATTAAAGTATATCTATGTCACCATATACAACCCAGAGATTCATTTATTTGCAAGCATTCAGTGCAAATACAAATAAAAACAATAGGATCAATGAAAAACCACACATCTAACAGGGCAGAAAAACAACCAATGTGCAAAAGACAACAAACTGTGCAAATACAAAAAGAAAAGAAAGATAAATAAGCACAAAATATCAGGAACATGAGATGACAATTCCTTGAAAGTGAGTCCATAGGTTGTGGGACCAGTGCAGTGTTGGGGTGAGAGAAGTTGAGCAGTTATCCCCTCAGATTCAAGAACTTGATGGTTGAGGGGTAATAACTGTTCCTGAACTTGGTGTTGTGGACCCTGAGGCTTCTGTACCTCCTTCCTGATGGCAGCAGTGAAAAGAGAACATAGCCTGGGTGGTGGTGGTGGTCCTTGATGATGAATACTACTTTCCAGTAATAGTGCTCGGTGTAGATGTGCTCAGTGGTGGGGAGGGCTTTACCCATGATGAACTAGGCTTTTCTATACAAGGTTTCTATACAGTCGGCCCTCATCCGCGGGGGATTGGTTCCGGGACCCCTCGCGGATACCAAAATTCACGGATACTCAAGTCCCTAATTCAATCTGTCTCAATGCAGTGGACCTTAGGACCCAGCAGAACCCCAGACCTTATTTAACCTGTCTCAGTGCGGTGGACATTAGGACCCAGCGACAGAGATCTGAATCCAGTGCTTCTGTTCATGAAAATAATCACGATCACGATTGAAAATAAAGTGTAAGTAATAAAGTGATTGGAAAGAGGTGAAATGCCATTGGTCATTTGAAAAGCATTAGGCTATGTCTTTCAACGATCAGAACGCTTTTAAAGGGTAAAGTGCGAAAGGCTCTGCCCCGATGAAGGCGGCAATTATTACTAAGCATCACAGTGGTTTAATTATTGGGTTTTGCGTTTTTGATCCTCCACATCAACCCGCACAGTGGAGAGCGCACTTGGGAGCGATCTGTCATTAGATCGAACACGGGAACTTTTGTTCCCGAGCCCGGCTCTGAAACATACATTCTTAGTGTTTTATATGCATAGAAAGGTAAAATATATACTCTATACGAAGACAAACGTTTGACTAACTGACGCTAAATAATACTGGATGTACCTGTTCCAACTTACTTAGTAAGAGAACTTCCGATTTTTTTCGATCCCGATCCATGATAACCCACGCACATCCTCCCGTATACTTTAAATCATCTCTAGATTACTTATAATACCTAATGCAATGTAAATGCTATGTAAAATAGTTGTTATACTGCATTGTTTAGGGAATAATGACAAAAAAATGTCTGTACATGCTCGAACAATAAGTGCTGGAAGAGCACTTCTGGGTTTTCGCGATTCACGGTTGGTTGAATTTATGCATGTGGAAATCGCGGATAAGGAGAGCCGAGTGTACTGGGTTTTTGCGATTCACAGTTGGTTGAATTCACGCATGTGGAAATCATGGATAAGGAGGGCCGACTGTACTAGGTTTTTCTATGCAAATACATTGGCATTCCAATACCAGGACATAATGCAACCAGTGAATATACTCTCCACCACATATCTGTAGAAGTTTTGTCAGAGTTGTTGATGACATGTGGAATCTTCTCAACTTCTAAGAAAGTAGAGATGCTACCATGCTTTCTTGCGTGCTGTATCCAGGACAGATCTTCTGAAATGAAAACACCAAAGAATTTAAAGTTGCTGACCCTTTCCAACTCTGATCCCCGATGAAGACTGGCTCATGGATCTCCAGTTTCCTCCTCATGAAGTCAATAATAATCTCCTTGGTCTTGCTGACATTGAGTGAGGGGTTGTTGTTGTGGCACCACTCAGCCAGATTTTTAAAATCTCCCTCCTGTATGCTAATTCATCGCCACCTTAGGTTCGGCCAGTGGCAGTGGTGTCATCAGCAAGCTTAAATATGGAATTGGAGCTATACTCTGTCTCTCAGTCGTAGGTATAAAGCGGGTAGAGGAGGGGGCTAAGCACACAGCCTTGTGCTGCACCTGTGCTAATGGTGATCTGAACTAACTGGTCTGCAAGTTGGGAAATAGAGGATCCAATTGCACAAGGGGGTATTGAGGCCAAGGTCTTGACACTTATTCATCTGTTTTCAAGGGTTGTTGGTTTTGAAAGCTGAGCTGCAGTCAATGAAGAGCAGGCTGATGAATGCACTTTCACTGTCTAGTGATGAGTGAAGGGCCAATGAAGGGGGATCTGTTGTTGACTTGTTGTGATGGTAGGCAAATTGGACCAGATCCAAGTTGCTTCTCAGGCAGGAATTGATAAGTTTCATCAGCAACCTCTCAAAGCAATTCGTCACATTGGATGCAAGTGCTACTGGACAATATCTCCTCATTGGCACATTTATAGTTGATGCTTGAGCTGTATCTAGCCACATAGTTATTGGTATAAAGAGAGTAAAGCAGTGGGCTAATAACGCATCCTTGAGGTCCACCAGTGTTAAGTGTCAACGAGGAAGAAATGTAACTTCTGATCCGTATTGACTGTGGTCTCCTGGTGAGGAAGTGAAGGATCCAGTTGCAGAAGGGGGTACAGAGGCCCAGGTTTTGGAGCTGAGGGTATGATTGTGTGGAATGCCAAGCTGTAATCAATAAACAGCAGCCTGACATAAGTATTGCCATTGTCCAGGTCTTTCAAGGCCAAGAGGAGAGCCAGTGGGATCGCAAATGCTGTAGACCGATTGTCGCAATAGGCAAATTCCAGTTGTTTGAGGTCAGCTACACCAGCAGGGATAGGGTTCCTCTTGTCCTCGCCCAGCACCCCACTAGCCTCTGCATCCAACATGTAATTCCCGCAAATGCCTTCTTCAATGGGATCCCACCACCAAGCACGCCTTTCCTCCTGCCCCCTCCCCAGGAACTACTTTCTCCATACATGACTTCCTTCTCTATTCCCTCCCCACTGATCTCCCTCCAGATACTTATCCTTGAAAGCGGAACAAGTGCTACACCTGCCCCTATATCTCTCTCCCTACCATTCAGGGCCCCAAACAGTCTTTCCAGGTGAGGCGATACCTTGTACTACATTCCCTCTCCCGCCCACCTTCTTACTCTCACTTATCTTTTTTTCCCCAGTCCCGATAAAGGCTCTCGGCCTGAAGCATTAACTATTTATCCTTTTCCTGGCCTACTGAGTTCCTCCAGCATTTTGTGTGTGTTGCTTGGGTCTAGGTCCTTGCTTAGGCAGGAGTTGATTCTGGCCATGACCGATAGTAGTTGAGACAGCTTACGGTGCTCTTCCTGGGTGCGGGTATAGTCTTGGTTCCTCTGCATCAGTGAGAGACTGAAAATATCCTTGAACATGCACCAGATGGTTTTCAATGCTCTACTATGTATACCATCAGGGCCTGATGCATTGTGAGGTTTTACCCTCTTGAAAGATGTTCTGATGACATTGGTGTTGAAGAGAGATATCACGGGGTCACCAGATGCTGCAGGGATTCACACGTGTAGTTTTATTTTCCATCTCAAAAAACACCTAAAAGGCATTGAAGTATAACAGCCATTCATGAGGTTGGGCTAACGTGCATCTGATTCTGTCTTCAATTAGTTTTGTTTCCTTGCTCTCAAAATAGCCTTCTGTAGGTCGTACCTGGACTTGTATATTTCTGGATCACTGGTCTTGAATGCCACAGACCTTGCCCTCAGCAGACGATGAATCTCCTGGTTCATCCATGGCTTTTGGTTTGGGTATGTCTGTTATGTTCTTGAAGACTCACTCTTCCGCACAGGAGTTGATGAAGTTGGTGACAACTGTGGCGTATTTATTCAGATTTGAAGATGAGTCTCTGAATATTGTCCAGTCCACTGACTCAAAACAATTCTGTAAGCACTCCTCCACCTCCGTTGATCATAGTTTCTTTGTCTTCGCCACTGGTGCTGAGGTCTTTAGAGTCTGCCTACATGAAGGGAGTAGAGGTACAGCCGGTTGATCGGACTTTCCAAACATTGGATTGGCATGGTAAGCCTTCTAGGTGGTGGGATAACACTGATCAAGTGTGTTGGCTCCTCTGGTTCCACAGATGATATGTTGGTAATTGTTTAGAGACTTATTCAAGCTGGCCTGGTTGAAATCCACCCAACCCCAATGATAATGAAAGCATCAAGTGTGTGCATTTTCACAACTGCTGATCGTGGTGCTCAACTCCTCCAGTAACTGCCTGATGTTGCCAAAGCTGGAATGTGCACCACTCCCAAAACCCTAATGATGGCTGAAAACTCCCTTGGCAGATAAGATGGATGACACTTGACTATTAGATGTTCCAGGTTGGGTGAGCAGGATGGAGACAGGACTGCCACGTCTGTGCACCATGATGAGTTAGCCATGAAACATGCTTTACCTCTATCTTAAAAAGAATCCTGTCTTTTTATTGAATAGTGAAACCCTCAAGGTGTAGTGCTGCATCAAAAATCTGAAATTTTTTGAGGCTCCTTTTGTTCCTAATGGTCCAACCTTTCTGGGTTTACCCTTTTCCATTAATGAGAATAAAATTGCTTTGAGATTTGTGATTTTTCAGTTCTCTGGAACAATTCCTGACTGTTTCTTGAAAAGGCACTAAAATGGCTATACAATCTCTTCAACTGCCCCTTTCAGAACCAGTCCTGCTGAAGGGTCTCGGCCCAAAGCATTGATTGTACTTCTTTCCATAGATGCTGCCTGGCCTGCTGAGTTCCTCCAGTATTTTGTGTGTGTTGCCTGGGGTGTGTGTAGTCCATCTGGTTTAAGTGACTTTTCCACCTTCAGCTTTCCAAGCTCCTCCTCATTAGTAGTGGCTACACTCATTTCTGCCTTTCTTGAATTTCTAGCATGCTGCTGATGTCTTCCACAGTAAAGACTGACACAAATACTTATTTAATTCATACCCTTTGTCTTTCTTCCCATTAATATTTCTCCAGCATCATTTTCCTGTGTCCTGATGTCCACACTTTACTCTTTATATATCTAAAGAAAACTTTTGTATCCACAATTGCCTTTTCCTTTCAGAGTTTGACCACAAGAGCACTTCCTCACTTTTCCTTTTGTACATTGGTTCCATTGTACAATGGATTTAATTTGGCTTTTCTTGACTCTGAAAAAGACTTGTGTCAAAGTGGAAAACAGATCTTTACAAAGTGATCTAAATTAATTACAAATTTAAAGCACAAAATAATTAATTGCTTACATATTCATCCCCTTCAAGTTGGTATTTAGTAGATGCACCTTCGGTAGCAATTACAGCCTTAAGTCTGTGTCGATAGCCCTCTAATCAGCTTTGCACATCTGTACAATAGACAGTAAGTGCAGGGGTAGGCCATTTGGCCCTTCTAGCCAGCACTGCCATTCACTGTGATCATGGCTGATCATACACAATCAGTGCCCTGTTCCTGCCCTCTCCCCATATCCCTTGACCCCGCTATCTATAAGAGCTCTATCTAACTCTCTCTTGAATGCATCCAGAGACTTGGCCTCCACTGCCTTCTGGGGCAGAGCATTCCACATATCCACCACTCTCTGGGTGAAAAAGTTTTTCTGCATCTCTGTTCTAAATGGCCTACCCCTTATTCTTAAACTGTGGCCTCTAGTTTTGGACTCACCCATCAGCGGGAACATGCTTCCTGCCTCCAGTGTGTCCAATCCCTTAATAATCTTATATGTTTCAATCAAATCCCCTCTCATCCTTCTAAATTCCAGTGTATACAAGCCCAGTCGCTCCAATCTTTCAACATATGACAGTCCCGCCATTCCAGGAATTAACCTTGTGAACCTACACTGCAATTTTTCCCCATTCATTTTTTACAAAACTGCTCAAGCTCTGTCAGATTACGTGGAGATCGTGAGCAAACAGCCCTTTTCAAGTCCAGCCAAATATTCTCAATTGGATTGAGGTCGGGACTCTCACTTGGCCACTCCAGGACATTAACTTTGCTGTTTTTAAGCCATTCCTGTGTAGCTTTGGCTTTATGCTTGGGGTCATTGTCTTGCTGGAAAACAAATCATCTCCCAAGTCACAGTCCTCTAGCAAACTGCATCAGGTTTTCCTCCAGGATTTCCCTGTATTTCCCCGCATTCATTTTATCCTCTACCTTCACAAGCCTCCCAGGCCTTGCTGCAGTGAAGCATCCCCACAGCAAGCTGCAGCCACCACCACCACGCTTCACGGCAGGGATGGTGTGTAGTGTTTGGCTTACACCAAACATAGTGTTTAGTCTGATGGCCAAAAAGCTCAATTTCGGTTTCATCAGACCATAGAACCTTCTTCCAGCTGACTTTGGGGTCTCCCACATGCCTTCTGACAAATTCTAGCTGAGATTTCATTAGTTTTTTTTTACAGTGGTGTTCTCTTTACCACTCTCCTGTGACTGGTGAAGCTGTGACAGTTGTTGTACGTGCAGTCTCACTGAAGCCTGTAGTCCTCCAGAATTGTCATAGGTCTCGTGATGGCCTCTCTCACTAGTCCCTTATTGCACAGTAACTCGTTTTTGAGGACGGCCTGTTCTGTGCAGGTTTACAGCTGTGCCATATTCTTTCCATTTCTTGATGATTGACTTAACTGTACTCCAAGAGATATTCAGTGACTTGAAAATTTTCTTGTATCCATCTCCTGACTTGTGCAATTCAATAACCTTTTTGCAGAATTATTTGGAGTGTTCTTGTCTTTATGGTGTAGTTTTTGCCAGGATATTGACTTGCCATCAGTTGCTCCTTCTTCTGACTTTTAATGCTGGTTGGCAGTCCAGTTTCAAGGTGCATTACCACCACCAACTGGACTAAAAACTAAATCACCCCTAAAAGCCATATAGACTGTAAATAATGAAAGACAATATTGTGATTTAAAGTCATTTCCCTAACTTAGTAAATTTTTGAAATGAAAACTGTCAATCCCCAAAGCTAGTAGTGCAGTCTGCATTTGCTTTCTTTCAACCTTATAAGCAGTTGGACCTTCCAGATAAAGGTTTGTTTTTACTACAATCAATTGAAACACCTTGACTACACACGGTGATCTCCATTTAACTAATTATGTGACTTCTAAAACCATTTGGCTGCATCGGTGATGATTTGCTGTGTCATACTAAAGGGGATGAATCCTTATGTAGTCAATTATTTTGTGTTTTATATTTGTAATTAGTTTAGATCACTTTTAGAGATCTTGTTTCACTTTGACATTAACGAGTCTTTTTCTGTTGATCAGCGTCAAAAAAACCAAATTAAATCTGCTGTATTTCAATGTTGTAAAACAATAAAACATGAAAACTTCCAAGTGGGTGAATACTTTTTATAGGCACTGTATGTCAGTGATAATAAACCTGATTCTGGTGCAGCTCTCAAAAACATCTCTTAGGCATTTTATAAATTACTAATCGTGGGATGCAGCCTGATTTTTCCCAGTCTGCCTGCATGTTGACCACCATAACATTGTCTTCCTTGTATCCGTTTCTATCTCCTGTTGTAATTTGCACCTCATATCCTGACTACAATTTGGAGGCCTGTATGTAAACTTTTATCTTTACAGTTTCTTAACTTTACACACAAGAATTCTGCATCTTCCCCCAAATGTCATATCCCACTTAGGGTTTGATATCACTTCAATTGTCTTTTTGATTGGATGTTTATCCTTGGACAGTTAACTACCAGCCGTGAGCTTTCAAGTGACAACATGAGTTGAAAATAAGACACATAGGTCCTTAACAAAAATGAAGAATGTGAAATTTTTTAAAAAGTTAAGATGGGAAACTTGAGGGTGCTAAATCTGAGTGTGATATGATTCATGACAACCTGGACAAATTAATGACTAATTAGTTCAGAGATTGCCCAGGAAATTATAGACCAGTGAGTCTTACCTCCGTGGTTGGTAAGTTATAGACAACAGACAATAGGTGCAGAAGTAGACCATTCGGCCCTTCAAGCCTGCACCGCCATTTTGAGATCATGGCTGATCAACTACTATCAATACCCGGTTCCTGCTTTGTCCCCATATCCCTTGATTCCCCTATCCATAAGATACCTATCTAGCTCCTTCTTGAAAGCATCCAGAGAATTGGCCTCCACTGCCTTCTGAGGCAGTGCATTCCAGACCCCCACAACTCTCTCGGAGAAGATGTTTTTCCTTAACTCTGTCCTAAATGACCTACCCCTTATTCTCAAACCATGCCCTCTGGTACTGGACTCTCCCAGCATCTGGAACATATTTCCTGCCTCTATCTTGTCCAATCCCTTAATAATCTTATATGTTGCAATCAGATCCCCTCTCAATCTCCTTAATTCCAGCGTGTACAAGCCCAGTCTCTCTAACCTCTCTGCGTAAGACAGTCCAGACATCCCAGGAATTAACCTCGTGAATCTACGCTGCACTTCCTCTACAGCCAGGATGTCCTTCCTTAACCCTGGAGACCAAAACTGTACACAATACTCCAGGTGTGGTCTCACCAGGGCTCTGTACAAATGCAAGAGGATTTCCTTGCTCTTGTACTCAATTCCCTTTGTAATAAAGGCCAACATTCCATTAGCCTTCTTCACTGCCTGCTGCACTTGCTCATTCACCTTCAGTGACTAATGAACAAGGACTCCTAGATCTCTTTGTATTTCTCCCTTACCTAACTCTACACTGTTCAGATAATAATCTGCCTTCCTGTTCTTACTCCCAAAGTGGATAACCTCACACTTATTCACATTAAACGCCATCTGCCAAGTATCTGCCCACTCACCCAGCCTATCCAAGTCACCCTGAATTCTCCTAACATCCTCATCACATGTCACACTGCCACCCAGCTTAGTATCATCAGCAAATTTGCTGATGTTATTTTCAATGCCTTCATCCAAATCGTTGCCGTAAATGGTAAGCAGCTGTGGTCCCAATACCGAGCCCTGTGGCACCCCACTAGTCACCACCTGCCATTCTGAGAAACACCCATTCACCGCTACCCTTTGCTTTCTATCTGCCAACCAGTTTTCTATCCATGTCAATGTCTTTCCCCCGATGCCGTGAGCTTTGATTTTACCCACCAATCTCCTATGTGGGACCTTATCAAATGCCTTCTGAAAATCGAGGTACACTACATCCACTGGATCTCCCCCGTCGAACTTCCTGGTTACATCCTCGAAAAACTCCAACAGATTAGTCAAGCATGATTTACCCTTGGTAAATCCATGCTGGTTCGGCCCAATCCTATCACTGCTATCTAGATATGCCACTATTTCATCCTTAATAATGGACTCTAGCATCTTTCCCACCACCGATGTCAGGCTGACAGGTCGATAGTTCTCTGTTTTCTCCCCCCCTCCTTTCTTAAAAAGTGGGATAACATTAGCCATTCTCCAATCCTCAGGAACTGATCCTGAATCTAAGGAACATTGGAAAATGATTACCAATGCATCCGCAATTTCCAGGGCCACCTCCTTTAGTACCCTAGGGTGCAGACCATCTGGACCTGGGGATTTGTCAGCCTTCAGTCCCATCAGTCTTCTCATCACCGTTTCCTTCTGAATGTCAATCTGTTTCATTTCTTCTGTTACCCTATGTCCTTGGCCCATCCATACATCTGGGAGATTGCTTGTGTCTTCCTTAGTGAAAACAGATCTAAAGTACTCATTAAATTCTTCTGCCATTTCTCTGTTTCCCATAACAATTTCACCCAATTCATTCTTCAAGGGCCCAACCTTGTTCTTAACTATCTTCTTTCTCTTCACCTAAAAAAGCTTTTGCTATCTTCCTTTATATTCCTGGCTAGCTTGCGTTCGTACCTCATTTTTTTCTCCCCGTATTGCCTTTTTAGTTAAGTTATGTTGTTCCTTAAAAACTTCCCAATCATCTGTCCTCCCACTCACCTTAGCTCTGTCATATTTCCTTTTTTTTTGGAGAAGATGTTGATGGAGAAGATTCTGAGAGGCAGGATTTATGAACATTTGGAGAGGCATTATCTGATTAGGAATAGTCAGCATAGCTTTGTCAAAGGCAGGTCGTGCCTTACGAGCCTGACTGAATATTTTGAGGATGTGACTAAGCACATTGATGAAGGAAGAGCAGTAGATGTAGTGTATATGGATTTCAGCAAGACTTTTGATAAGGTACCCCATGCAATGCGTATTGAGAAAGTAAGGAGGCATGGGATCCAAGGGGATCTTGCTTTGTGGATCCAGAATTGTCTTGCCCAGGGATGACAAAGGGTGGTTGTAGACAGGTCATATTCTGCATGGAGGCCGGTGACCAATGGTGTGCCTCAGAGATCTGTTCTGGGACCCCTTCTCTTTGTGATTTTTATAAATGACCTGGATGTGAAAGTGGAGGGATGAGTTAGTAAACTTGCAGATGAAACAAAGGTTGAGGGTGCTGTGGATAGTGTGGAGAACTGTCAGGGGTTACAGCAGGACATTGATAGGATGCAAAACTGGGCTGAGAAGTGGCAGATGGAGTTCAACCCTGATAAGTGTGAAGTGGTTCATTTTGGTAGGTCAAATATGATGACAGAATATAGTATTAATGGTAAGTGTGGAGGATCAGAGCGATCTTGGGGGCTGAGTCCATAGGATGCTCGAAACTGCCACACAGGTTGACTCTGTGGTTAAGAAGGCGTACGGTGCATTGGCCTTCATCAATCATGGGATTGAGTTTAAGAGCCGAGAGGTAATGTTGCAGCTATATAGGACCCTGGTCAGACCCCACTTGGAGTACTGTGCTCAGTTCTGGTCACCTCACTACAGGAAGGATGTGGAAGCCATAGAAAGGGTGCAGAGGAGATTTACAAGGATGTTGCCTGGATTGGGTAGCATGCCTTATGAGAATAGGTTGAGTGAACTCGGCCTTTTCTCCTTGGAGCAACGGAGGATGAGAGGTGACCTGATAGAGGTGTATAAGATGATAAAAGGCATCAATCGTGTGGATAGTCAGAGGCTTTTTCCCAGGGCTGAAATGTCTAGCATGAGAGGGCACAGTTATAAAATGCTTGGAAGTAGGTACAGAGGAGATGTCAGGGGTAAGTTTTTTACTCAGAAAATGGTGAGTGCGTGGAATGAGCTGCCGGCAACGGTGGTGGAAGTGGATACAATAGGGTGTTTTAAGATTCTCCTGGATAGGTACATGAAGCTTAGAAAAATAGAGGGCTATGGGTAACCCTGGATAATTTCTAAAGTAAATACATGTTTGGCACAGCTTTGCAGGCCGAAGGGCCTGTATTGGGCTGTAGGTTTTCTATGTTTCTATGAAGATATGCAGTCTCGGTGGAGTTCAAATGTCAACCCAGCTAACCTTGCTCAAGGAACCAAGAACCTAAGAAAGGTGCAAAACTAAAGGGATTTTTTCGTTAGAAAATAGAGTTACAGAAGCGATTGGCATTGGAAGTTGATAAATCTACCGGAACTAATAATTTGCATCCTTGGAAGTAAAGAGAAGGTCATGGAAATACTAAATGCACTGGTTATTTTTTTTTTTGAAATTCTAAATATTATGGAATGATTCTGGTAGTTTGGAGGAGAGCCTTAGACGCACTACAATTTAAAGGAGGGAGAACCAAACCGAGAAACAACTGATCAATTAGCCTAATACCAATAGTGAAGAAAATGGTAGAGGCTCTATAGAGGATGAGATAACAGGTCATTGATGGAATCACAGTAAAGTTGTAATACAGTAGGAAACCATTTGACCCTTTCTGCATCATCTTTCTTCCATTTTTGCACCCTATCCCACCCCACCTAGTTTCCTTTCCGTGACCACAGTAGGCAGGTCATGCCTCCCATATCCACAGGAATTGCACTGCATATTTAACTATTTCCTCTTATCACTCATAATTCACCTCTCCTTTACTTTATAATTGTTCTTCTGACCATGCTCTTTTCTTGCTGCTGCCATCAGGAAGGAGGTTCAGGAGCCTCAGGAATCACACCACTTGGTTCACCCTCAACCACTAGGCTCTTGAACTTCGCTCAACTTCACTCACCCCAACACTAAACTGTTCCCACAACCTATGGACTCACTTTCAAGGACTCTTCATTTCATGTTCTTGATATTTATTGCTTATTTATTCATTGTTATTTTGTTTCATTATTTTTGTATTTGCACAGTTTGTTGTCTTTTGCACATTGGTTGTTAATCCACCTTGTATGCAGTTTTTCATTGATGTTGTTGTGTTTCTTTGTATCTATGCCTGGAAGAAAATGAATCTCAGGATTGTTTATGGTGACATATATGCACCTTGATAAGTGTATTTTGTATTTTTGAACTTTAGAACCAACTAATGGAACAGCTTCTCATTATATGAAGTTCTGTTTATAATAAGGGATCTATGCCATTTTTTCTTTGACCTGTTAGTGATCTTTGTCACAATTGACCACAGTCAGCCTTGACAATCTCACCACTATCACAAAGGAGCACATCTGACATATTACATTCTTAGTTTTAATTTATTTTGGTGGATTCCAGTTAACTTGTTAATCAGGGCAGCCACTTCTTTGGGAAAATTCTTAAAGAATGAAGACTAATTGAGAAAATAGTTGGGATATCCTTTGTTTATTTGGGACACTATGCCACTAAATTGTGACAGAGTTTTGCAGAAGCATTTCTCACTCGTATCAGTCACGTGCACGTCCATGGCCCTTAGACACTGTACCGTGCTTAGAGAGAGCAGTTTTTAAATAGCATCAGTAGAATGTGTATGTGTTCAAAACAGTGATTTTTGTCACTAATAGTCGGCAAGCAATAAGCAGGAAGAGAACTTGGAACTGTTTTGTTCGTCAAGGTTTCAAGCATTCAGGCTTACAAATGCCAGAAACAGCCAGAGTGAAAATGAAACGATTCAGCAAGCTTGGATTTTAATGTATCGACAATCATCTTGAACATTACATTGAAAATGAAGATTTGGAGGATGCAATCATATGAAGGCTGTCCATTTTCTGCACTTATTTTGTTCTTTACAGTCAATCAAAAGAACACAGCAGCATACACTGCATGAATTCTCCCTTCAATAACTATTAGAAACTAATGCAGTTCTATAGTATTTCTGTATTGGCAATGTTATAATTTGTTCTGTATTTCATTTAAATTAACTTTTTTATTTAGTTACTCAATAGTTTGTCTTTTTATACTTTTTTAACTAGTTTCATGAAACTTCGGCTGAGACAACCATTTAATTGGGCCAAAATGTACTCATCCTGATGTGTCCCAGTTAATTGGAATATACTGTACCTGCAGTGACAAACGAGAGAAAATCTGCAGATGCTGGTAATCCAAGCAGCAGACACAAAATGCTGAAGGAGCTCAGCAGGCCAGGCAACATCTGTGGAAAAGAGTACAGTCAATGTTTCAGGCCGAAACCCTTTGGCAGGTCGGGAGGGGAAAATAAAAGCTGAGGAGTAGATTTGAAAGGTGGGGGGAGAGGTGAGAGGTGAAACCTGAAGGGGGAAGGATGAAGTAAAGAGCTGGGAAGTTGATTGGTGAAAAAGGCCATGGAAGAAAGAAAAGCTGGGGGGGCGGTGGGAGGAGCATTAGAGGGAGGCGACACGTGGGCAAGGAGGTAAGGTGAGGGGGCAAAAGGGGGTGGGAAATGGTGAAGGAGAATGAGGTGAGGAGCATAACCAGAAGTTTGAGAAATCGATTGACATGCCACCAGGTTGGAGGCTACTCAAACAGAATATAAGGTGTTCTTCCAACTTAAGTGTGGCCTCATCACAACAGTGAAGGAGGCCATGGATGGACCTGTCGGAACGGGAATGGGAAGTGGAATTAAAATGGGTGGCCACTAGGAGATCCTGCTTGTTCTGGCAGACAGAGCATAGGTGCTCGGTGAAGCAATCTCCCATTCTACGTTGGGTCTCACTGATGTACGGGAGGCCACACCGGGAACACCAAACATAATATATGACCCTAACAGACTCTCACAGGTGAAGTGTCGACTCATTTGGAAGGACTGTTTGAGGCCCTAAATGGTCGTGAGGGAGGAGGGGTAGGGTCAGGGGTAGGCACTTGTTCAGCTTGCAAGGATAAGTACTAGCAGAGAAATCAGTGGGGAGGGACAAATAGATAAGGGAGTCGCGTAGGGAGCAATCCCTGCGGAAAGCTGAAAGTGGGGGAGGGAAGGGAAAGAAGTTCCGCTGGAGATGGCATTGGTTTCCATTCCCGTTGGTTTTGGCCCAAAATGTCAACTGTACTCTTTTCCATAGATGCTACCTGGCCTGCTGAGTTCCTCCAGCATTTTGTGTCTGGTACTTGCAGAGCGTTCTATTCTTAGTCTTGCATTTTAGATTCTCTCAAAAACCTACCTTTAATTCATTCCATGACATCTGCTTCTCTCACCATGCTTTTTGATCTCTGATCTAACATATGTTTAACAAGCTTTTTTCAAATTTTGTTTGTCAATGACCAAATGTAATGCTACAAGGCATTTTACCATGTTTAAAATCATAGTAAAACTATTGTTTCTATTGTTCATTGAGTATATTTAAACAGAGGTTGATGGATTGATTAGTTAGGGTGTCAGAGGTTATGGGAGAAGGCAGGAGAATGGAATAGTCATCATTGAGATGGAATAATCATTAGCTTTGATCGAATGTCGGAGCAGTTTTAAGGGGCAGAATGACAATTCTGTTCCTATATCCAGAAAAAGGATCTGGAAGAAGATGGCACCGGTGAACAATGCGGCCAAGGGTGACAACCTCCAGACAGTTCACAAAACTACCCCATTTATGTCTTTCAAATGTGGTTCTGCTACTGTTGGAGCCTGTGATCTACATTTTGATGGTGTGTTTTTAGATCAACTGAGTGATCTGGCGCTTTGCTATCTCCAAGGAAGTTCGGTGAGGATTCGAGCTAGGCGTGTGGCCTCGAGGCCAAGAAGCCATTTCTTGCCAATCTCGCTGATTAAAGCATCGAGGAAGATTGAAATCATCATGGCAAGAGCAGAAGGCGACAGGGTGTTAAGTGCGGTTTATCGACCTCTCGCTTGATGCTGCCAGAGGACGGTGCTGGATCCCTGGGTCTTGGGCAAGGTTTAATCAGTGCAGTATGTGGATTGAGCTCTGTAGTTCACATTGTGATGTGTTTCTGGTCGCTCCTTTTATTGTTGCAGGTTTGGGTGTTTTTGATCAGGTGGTCTGCAGTTAACAAACAACACAGTGCTAGATTGAACTGAAATGAATATGCCTGGACTCTTCCTTTTTTTGTTTTTTTTAATTCAGTGTTTTCATCGATTTTTTTTTACCATTTGCACTATATATTTTTGCTTGTGTGTGGGGGCCATTGTTGATATAGTTCCTTGAACAGGTTCCATGGTTTTGTTCGTTTCATAGCTGACTCTGGAAAGATAAATCCCAGAGTACTTTGATAATAAATATACTATGAATCTTTGAATAAGTTATGTTTTGTCACTTGGTACTTAATTGTTCATGATTGAAATACAGCCTTGACTATAGTTATGTTACTGTGTGATTTCCCCTCAGGCACGAAAGGAGGATTGGTGTCTGATGGATATGGAGATGATGATATGAGCCGGATAGAAGAGGTGGATGAGCTGGATGAAGAGGATGAAAGTAGTAGTCCATTGGTGAGTAAGAAATAAGAAGGAATGTCATCAAAAATACCTCCTTTTGTATCGACGGATTCCAGAACCTACACACTGTGCTTTTCATTCTTGTTCAATATAACAGACCGAATATTCCCATGACTAAGACAAATGTATCCCAGGTGTCAGGACCATGGAACTGGAACTGGTGATAAAACCTTTCTGAAGGCCCTGTGACGGGGAAGGATCAAGAAATTGAAGTTTTTAACTTTATTAACAGTGCGCATTACAAGCTTACATGATTTTCCTTAAGCTTTAGTGCTGCAAAGGCTTGAAATTTGTTGAATCTGATTTAAGATAAATGATTCATAAGGGAAAACAATTTCCAAATAAGGCTAAAATAGTTAGTGTAGAGTCTTGGGAGCTTAATCCACATTCACACAACTGAATATTAAAGGCCAGGCAAGAGAAGTTACATGAAGTTGGTCAGGATTTACACTGTTCTCTTTTGTCAAATAATCTGGCTATACTGGCTCAGCAGTATTATCAGATGTAGAGGACACTAAAAGTTGGATATTGTAGGGTTGTGAAGTGGATTACTTGGCAAGAATATTCTTCTGTGCTCTGAGTCTCATAAGTCAATGCTCACATTGCCTTGAGCAGGGTGTGCTGGGCTCAGTCCCAGTTAATTTATTTTCAATGCTGCAACTGAAAGGTGGGGAAGTTCCCTGCCTTGCTTTTGTCCTTAATCATTGTCCAGTTACATATGTTGGGAAGTTGACGTTGAGCAAGACCAGGATTGAATGTGGCTGCTTTGCTCATATATATAGTTGAAAACTTTGCTATCAAAATTCATGTGAAAAATTACTAGTAGGCAAAGTTGTAATAGGTAACTTTCCAAATGTTTCCCATGCGCCAATATAAAGTCAAAGCCTTTAAGGCGTTAAGGATTTGTGGATCTATGTGTGTAAAGTTCTATCTCCAGGGCTCTGCATAGCATTACAGAAACAAAATAATTCAGGTGCTCTTTATCAAAAATAGTTCAAAACCCATTGGAAATCTCCAGCAGTTAAGGAAACATCTTTTGGCTGAACGGCTGGGCATTTCTGTTATTGTTTCTTGTGCAGTAGTAATGTGTTAACTGGTCCAGTTGATCCAATTGATACCTTTGTCATTCTACATTCACTATTGTTTCAGTCGCTCATTAAATGACGAGTGCTCACATCAGGCAGTGACTATTTTGTGATTCTATACCCATTTCCAAAATTGGAAAAAGTTGAATTTGTACTGAATTTATAAAATGGCAAAAAATCTGTAGGCTTTCACAAAGAGCATATTTAGAGGAAAAAATGGTAAGGTAATGTTAGGACACTAGACATATGACCAAAAATTGGTCTGAGGAGATCGATCTTAATGGCCATCTGAGAATAAGTTGAGAGATTTAGGGAGGAAATTCCAGAGCCTAAAATCATGGAGGCAGAAGGCAAATGGGGATGAAGAAAATTGGGTTGCGTAATAGAGGAAATTTTGAGAAACCCAGAGGTAAAAGTAGTCTGTTAGTGGTGAATGGGATCAGAAGCCCATTTCACATTAAGTGTGATGCTGGGGTGGGAAAAAATTTGGATTGGGCCTAAGGCAGTGGAAAGCATAAAAATAGATAGATATGTACTTAATTGACAGGACTGGACTTGGCCAATCAGAAGGGAAGTGGACCTTTATTCAGGTTTCTAGTACTCGTGTTTTTCTGAACTCTCTGGAACTTATGCATGTCATTACTTATTTAGGACCAGACCTGTATTTTTTCAAGTGTTCCTTTTGTTTTATTTTGGTCTGCCTGTGCAGAAATCCTGGGCAGCATTTGTTCCAGTAAGCTTACCCTTTCTAGTATATAAGAGTGTTTTTTTTCGTCAAATGGATGCCTGTCTGGAAGTGGATTTGGATTTGGCTCTATCTCCCTGTGTGCCTTGAGCAAGGGGTTGTCGCTCTGCACTGCTCTTCAGTCAAATGGCCAGCTGGCAGCCACGAGTGATCCCTTTAACCCTCTAAATTCTTGTCTTATAGGAAGGTGAAGATTCAGAAAAGGAGCTGCCGGAGTTGGATGGTGTTAAGGTACCTTTCAAATCTCACACACTGTTGCCACACTTCGACTTGGGGCAGAGGAAGAAACCAATGGGGGGGCCCCACAGTCTACCCTAAATGAAGAGCTTTCAAGTCACAGTGTACATGAATGGGTCAGGGACTGCACTTAAGTTTCATTTCCTCGTCAGCATCTCATGTCCAACATGGGAAATGTCAGAGCAGTTTATACGTAACCCTGAGCATCGTGTGCATCACTCAATGAAGCTCTAAAGATAATTCCGTGTGGGAAATTTTGGGTGATGTGTTTGTATGCAATGCTTCCATGCAGTAAATGTTTAAGTTGCTTTTGGACTCCAGCCCACTTGTAACTTTTACAGGTTGGAGACCTTTGTAGTTCACCTGAGAAGATGCAGCCCCTTTTCATTCTGTAAGTACCATCCAGTTCTTCAGTTGACAGCTATACCACAGACATGGGCTCCTGATTTTGGGGGCAAATTGGAGGACCTTGTCATCATGATTTGTTTCTGGCCTTTGCCAAGGTGGCCATTCAAAGGTCAGAACGGTCAAAGCATAGGGATTGGGGTTGCTTCAGCCGCCTTCCTCTCTCCCTCAGCTATGTCCATGACTCAGTGTTCTTAGACAGAGCAGATGATGTCCACGTCTGCAAACAATGAGCACTGAAGGGACTAAAGTCTTTATTTCATCTATTAGTTGGACCACAGATGAGGTACCAGGAGATGGGAAAATAGGCCATGTTGTTCCCTTGTTCAGGAAGGAAGTAGGAATAAGTCTGGAAACTACCAGCCCGTGAGCCATAAATCTGTGGCAGGGAATTTGTTGGAGTGAATTATAAGACAAAGGGACTGATTAGGAGGAGTCAACAAGATTTTGTGTAAGGAAATCCACATTTTACAAATTTCAGTATTTTGAGGTGGCAGCTGAAAAAAAAATAGATAAAGTCAAAATGGTAAATGTGGTTTACATGGCTTTTTAATCAGGTCCAATATGGTGGACTAGTCCAGAAGGCATGAGGGAAATGAGGTGTTGGGGTAAACTGGATCCAAAATTTACTTGGTGATAAGAAGCAGAAGGTAGTGGTGGACAGGTGCTTTTCTTACTGATTGTCTGTAATGAGTGGTGTACCTCAGGTTTCCATGCTGGCTCCTTGGTTGTTTGTAATACATTTAAGTGATTTGGGAAGTTATATTAATGGCAGGGACAGGACAGTTAATATACAGAAAAACCTTAAGGTGAAAACCTTGGAAATGGAAACAAGGCAAGTAAGCTATTTGGTGTACTTTGTAGGCTGAGGCATTGAGGGTAAGAGTTAGGATATCATGCGGCAGCTGTACACTTCAAGTTTTGTGTACAGTTCTGGTCACCACACTAGAGGAAGGATGTGTTAGCTTGAGAGATTCATAAGGCTGTTAGCTGGAATAGAACGTGTTTGTTAGAAAGTGTCATTGGATAGGCTCATTAGAATATAGGAGGCCAAGTGGTGACCTTCTGGTGGTTTATAAAATCATGAGGGGCATCAAGAGTGTGGAGTCAAGATCTGGAAGGCACAGGTTTAAGGTAAGAAGGAAGAGTTCACAATGTACCACCAAGATAGGACAGCTGAGTCTTTCAAAGGCAGTGGAGTTTCATGATCAACTCCTCGTGGTGTACAAACATGGTGGTGTTGTCCCAGTCTTGTTGACCCGACCTGGAACACCTCACGATCAAATATCATCTATTTTACCTGCCACAGGAGATTTCAGCGATCATCTTGGTAGTGATGTACATTCCACCCCAGGCTAGTGGAAAACAGGCTCGAGCCAAACTGAGCAATATAATCAACAGGCATGAAACAGCACATCCTGGCACCTTCCTCATCAAGTTGGGGGATTTTAACCAGGCCCGCTTGAAAAACTCGAAATAATTATTACCAACAATCACTTGTAGTACCAGAGGAACCAACACACTGGACCACTGTTACACCACCACCGCCCACACTTCAGGAAGTCTGATCACCTGGCTGTACTTCTACTCCGAGTATAGACAGAGACTGAAGTCTGGAGCATCAGTAGTGAGGACCAAGAAGGTTTGGACAAGGGAGGCACAGGAGCATTTACTGGACTGCTTTGAATCAGTGGACTGATCTTTATTCAGGGATTCATCTTTAAGTCTGAATGCGAACACCACAGCTGTCACTGACTTCATTAAAACGTGTGGATGAATTTGTGCCTATGAAAACTTACTGTACATACCCAAAACCGTCGATGAACCAGGTGTTTAATAGTCTATTGAGGGCGAGATCTGTGGGATTTAGGTCTGGAGATCCAGGTCTCTACCAGAAAATCAGATACAACTTGCGGAGGGCAATTTCAAGAACAGGAATAATTCCAGCAAGATTGGAGGCGACATTGGATGCGTGTCAAATCTGGCTGAGTTTTCAGGCCATTACGCCCTACAAAATGAAATCTAACATCAGAATGACAGTGATGCTTCACTTCCAGACGAACTCAACGTCCTTTATGCTCACTTTGAAAGGGAGAATAAAACTACAGCTATGAGGATCCCTGTAGCACCCAGTGACCCTGTGATCTCTGTCTAGGAGGCCAACATCAGGCTGTCTTTCAAAGAGGGTGAACCCCCACAAGACAACAAGCCCAGATGGCTCTGGTAAGGCTCTGAAAACCTGTACCAACCAATTGGTGGGGGTGTTCAAAGACATTTCAATCTCTCATTGCTACAATTTCCATCTGCTTCAAAAGGGCAACGGTTATACTAATGCCCAAGAAGAGCAGGGTGAGCTACCTTAACTATCGTCCAGTGGAACTGAAATGTACAGAGAAGTGCTTTGAGAGGTTGATCTTTGAGAATTAGCACCTGTCTCAGCAAGGTCCTGGATACACTGCAGTTTGCTTATCACCACAATAGGCCTTTGGTGGGCATGATCTCATTGGCTCTCCATGCAATATTGGATCAACTGGACAATATAAATACCTACATCAGGAGGCTGTTAATTGACTACAGCTCAGGATTTAACTGTCATTCCTGCAGTTCTGATTGGAAAAACTCCAGTACCTGGACCTCTGTATCTCCCTCTGCAACTGGATTCTTGACTTGCTAACCAGAAGACCACAGCCTGTGCGGATTGGAAATAACATCTCCACCTCACTGATGGTCAACCCTGGTGCACCACAGGGGTGTGTGCTTAGCCCACTGCTCTACTCTCTCTACACTCAAAACTGTGTGGCTAAGAATAGTTCAAATGCCATCTACAAATTTGCTGTTGATACAACTATTGTTGGCAGAATCTCAGATGGTGTGTAGGAGTGAGATATACCGGCTGATTGAAAGGTGTCACAACAACAACCTTGCACTTAATGCTTTGACCAGTGACCAGTCGGCGAGATCAGAAGTTGTGAGGACAGAATTCACTCAGGTTCACTGATCAACTGTTAAAGGCAGCGACTCAACAGTTTTTTGCATCTTTGACCAGTGGCCAATTGTCGTTTAGGAATGATAAGCATGAACAAATTAAAGCTAGGCAGAGGCAAGAGTAGCGATCATCATCGGCATGGTCAGAGTCAGAGTAGAGGTTTTGAGGCTTTAGCTCTTTGAGTCTTCAGTCAGAACATTTGCTCAGTTAGAACAGAGGAAATGCCAGGTAGGATAGTGAATGCTCTTCCTGTGTGATGTGGGAAGGCAGGGAGACCACCAGTGTCCCTAACATCTACACCTGCAAGAAGTGCATCCAGCTGGCGGCTTCTAACAATCCGTGTTAGGAGTTGGAGCTGGAACTCGGTGAACTTCGTTCTATTTGGCAGACTGAGAGTGTGATACGGGACGTAGAGAGAGGTAGGTACACCCAAGGTGCAGGACACAGGAGACTGGGTGACATTCAGGAAGGGAAAAGGGGTTATGGAGCCAGTGCAGAGTACCCCTGTGGCCAATCCCTCAAAAACAGGTATATCACTTTGGATTCTGTTGGGGGTTGGGGAGTCAGAGTACCCCTGTGGCCAATCCCTCAAAAACAGGTGTATCACTTTGGATTCTGTTGGGGGGTGGGGAGTCAGAGTACCCCTGTGGCCAATCCCTCAAAAACAGGTATATCACTTTGGATTCTGTTGGGGGGTGGGGAATGTGGGAATGACTTTCCACGCAGAGGAAAGTCTCAGCGGTCGAGTCTCTGGCACTAAGTCTGGCTCTGTGACTTAGAAGGGAGGAGAAGAGAAAGGAGGATCTGAGGGTGAGAACAAGACTCCCGGATGGTATGTTGCCTCCTGAGTTCCAGGATCCAGGGCATCTTGGATCAAGTACTCAGCATTTTCAAGTGGGAGATTGAACAGCCAGAGGTCATGGTCCATGTAGGTACCAGTGACATGGGTAGGATGAGTGTCAAGGTTCTGCAAAGGGAATTCAGGAAGTTAGGTGCTAAGTTAAATGGCAGGACCTCCAGAGTTGTGATCTCAGGATTGCTACCTGCACCATGTGCTGGTAAAGCTAGAACTAGGAAGATTATACACGTTAAACATGTGACTAAGGAGTAAGGGTAGGAGGGAGGGCATAAGATTTTTGGATCTCTGGGCTCTCTTCCAGGGAAGGTGGGACCTGTTCAGAAGAGATGCTCTACTCTGAACTGGAAGAGGACAGATATCCTAGTGAGAACATTTGCCAAAGCTGCACGGTGGGGTTTAAGCTAGAATTGTAGGGGGATAGGAACCAGAGAGCCAGAACAGTTAATGGAGACAGATGTTGGTAAGACCACAAAGTCAGGAATCAAAAGAATGAGCATAGTGCATCTAGCATCCTGAGCTCTGAGTATCTCTTTCCAATATTTTTTATTAGTTTCTACATAGAAGAATACAGAGTACAAGAGAATATATATAAAAGGTCAAAAAAAACCAATTACATTATATCTGTTCATAATAACAATCTCATTACCCCGTATTCATGTAAGTTAATCAATAGTTATATTGAACTATACTAATTTATTACCAAAAAAAGAATCTAACCCCTACCAAGACCGAAGCTGTTTATTAAGGAGAAAAAAAGTATAATACCTTCTCATATAATAAAAATTAATAATAGCCAACATCTGAATTTAAACAACGGGTTGAAGGTTTTGAAAATAATTCAGAAAAGGTCTCTACAATGTTTGAAAGTCTTGACAAGATTCAGAAATTGAACAACGATTCTTCTCTAAATCTAAGCATGACATAACGTCGCATAACCATTGAGCATGAGTAGGAGCAAAAACATCTTTTCATTTAAACAAAAGTGTCCTCCTAGCTATAAGAGAGCTAAATGCCAAAATATGTAAATCGGGTGCCTTCAGTTTAATATCTTGTCCTGCAACAATACCGAATAAGGCCGTCAGAGGGTTAGGCTTAAAATTGACTTTAAAATGTAAGGAAACAGTTTGAAAAACTTCCAATATATTTCAAGATTTGGACAAATCCAAAACATATGAATTAATGAAACTTCTCTGAATGGTGGTGCAGGCTCAAAGGGCTGAATGGCCTACTCCTGCACCTATTTTCTATGTTTCTATGTTTCTCCATTATTACATCTGTCACAGTAGGGAGATATATCCAAATAAAAACGAGATAGCTTATCCTTAGTCATATGAGCTCTATGTACCACCTTAAATTGTATGAGGGAATGACAAGCACATAGTGATGAAGTATTAACCAATTTAAAAATTTCATTCCAAGTTTCCTCAGATATTGATGTCTGTAAATCTTGTTCCCAGAGATTCTTAATTTAATCTAAAGGAACATTCCTCGTCTCCAGTAACATACCATAAATATTAGATATTGAACCATTATAAAAAGGTGTCAAACTAAAAATTACGTCTAGTAAGTTCTTATCTGAGCTTATGGGAAATGTGCATAATTGAGATGATAGAAAGTCTCTAATTTGTAGATATCTAAAAAAGTGAGTTTTGGGTAAGCTATATTTAGCTGACAATTGCTCAAATGAAAAAAGGTTTCCTTCAACAAACAGATCCCAAAAACATTTAATACTCAACCTGTCCCATTCTTTAAAAACTAAATCAGTCATGGAGGGTTTTAAAAAAATTAGAATAAATGGGACTTGAAAAGAAAAATCTCAATAAACCAAAGTGTTTTCTAAATTTTATCCAGATCCTTAGAGTATGTTTAACTATTAGCAGTTAGTTTACTTACAAATAAAGGCAGTGAGGATCCAAGAACAGAAATAATAGAAAAATTATTAAGAGTTAGCTTCTAAAGAGACCCATACCAGACAGTCTGCACGATTAATATAGTAAAGCCAAAACGTAAGATATCGTATATTAACTGCCCAGTAATAAAACATAAAATTAGCTAAGGCTAAACCTCCAGACTTTTTAGATTTTTGAAGATGAACTTTATTTAAACGAGGACATTTATTTTTCCATATATAGAAAGATAAAATAGAATCAAGAGAGTCAAAAAAGGATTTAGGAATAAAAACAGGTAAAGCCTGAAAAAGGTATATAAATTTTGGTAGAATATTCATTTTAACAGAATGAATTCATCCAATCAACAATATTGAAAGGGATGACCAATGTAATGATATCCTTTTTACGTGGTTCAATAAAGTAAGCAAGTTTTCTTTAAACAGGTGTTTGTAATTCTTAGTGACTGTTACACCCAAGTAAGTAAATTGATTCCTCATAATTTTTAAAGGGAGATTAGTATTAATTGATATCAAATTATTTAAAGGAAATAATTCACTCTTATGTAGGTTCAATTTATATCCTGAAAACTGGCTAAAACGGGAGAGTTAAAGAAAGTACACAAGGTAACAAGGTCTCAACATTAGAGATAAAAAGCAATATATCATCAGCGTAAAGCAAGATTTTGTGAGTAATACCTCTCCTTTAAAATACCACAGATATCATTAGATTCTCGAAAGGCAATGACAAGGGGTTCTGAAACTGGATTAAAGAGCAAAGGGCTCAACAAGCAGCCTTGTCTAGTTTCGCAATGAAGTTTAAATGGTTTGGAATTTTGAAAATTAGTAAGAACCTGAGCAGAAGGAGATAGATAAAGTAATTTAATCCATTGAATAAAATCTGGTCCAAAATTAAATTTTTCTAAGGTTTTAAATAAATATTTCCATTCAACCCGATCTAAGGCCTTCATCGCATCTAGGGATATCACACATTCCGATATCTCCTGGGAAGAAGAGTAAATTAAATTAACATTTAATGCATGGCATATATTAAAATGGGAATGTCGGTTTTTAATAAATCAGAAATAATAGAAGGTAAAATATTATCAATCCTACGAGCCACAACTTTAGAAAGGATTTTAGTATCAACACTGAGTAATGAAATTAGCCTATATGAAGAGCATCCAGTTGGGTCCTTGTTCTTCTTTAGGATAAGTGAAATAGAGGTTTCATAGAAAGCTTGAGGCAAGCTACCCAATTTGAAAGAATCCAAAAAGACAAAGTGTAACTGCGGTGTAATTAATGAAGAAAAAGCCTTATAAAATTCTCCAGAAAATCCATCTGGACCTGGAGCCTTCCCCGAATGTAATGAGCATATAGCCTCGGCAATTTCCTCACAAGAAATGGGTTGATCCATCTGTTTGCAATTATCTGCAGAAAGTGCAGGGATATTTAATTGATCTAGAAAATATTCATTACAGTATTATCTTTAGGGGAATCAGAACTATAAAGTTTAGAATAGAATTCTGTAAAGGTATTTATTTCAGAGTGATCAGTTGTCCAATCACTATTAGTTT